>NC_058084.1:80915787-81596527 GCF_014858855.1 Bufo gargarizans
AGAATAGGAAATGTTCTATTGTTTCTTTTAAATGAATGGGTCCGCGAAAAATGCGAATCAGATACGGACCAAAACTACAGTCGTGTGCATGAAGCCTAAGAGTGACAGAGAGTATATGATTTTCAAACGTAGCTGTCAATCACTAAATATTACCGCCCACTGGACACCTAAGCCCAAAATCAGCAGAGATTTACACAAATAAATGGCAATTATAAATAATACATATACAATCTGCTCATTTCGCTGTTAAACATGATGCCCGTAGATTGGGCTGCATTTTCAATTGTTTATTGTAACATTAACATTATTTTTAACAATATCTCAGTTTATTGACCTTTTTACAACAGTTCTGTAACAAATTTACATATTTCCAGGAATTGTAGCAAATTAAAATGATAAACCGCACAAGACATTACTAACTATTGGCATATTAGTCATCATTGCCTCAATTAGCAATGTAAAATAGATCTGTGATGTTCAGATGACCCACTAATGGGTTTAAATGCCGTCAAATATTAATGCACTTTTTCTTTCCCTGTGAATACAGATACACTTTTCCTGGAAGTGCTACGGGCAGAGAATAGGGATGAGCAGACCCGTGGATGTTCGGGTTCGCCAGGTACGGCCGAACTTCGGGTCAAAGTTCGGGTTCGGGACCCGAACTTGACCGCAAACCCGAACCCTATTGAAGTCAATGTGGACCCGAACACTGGTGCACTAAAATGCCTGTAAAATAGTCATAGTAAGGGCTAGAGGGCTGCAAAAGGAAGCAAAATGGGGGTGAGAATTGCCCTGCAAACAAATGTGGATAGGGAAATGACTTAAAGGGATTTTGTCACCTCCCCTAACCCAAAATCGGATTTTAAAGCAGTCATGCAGCACAGCTTACCTTGAATAGGCTGTGCTCTTCTATCTTGTAATCCGTCCAGTAGTTTATGTGAAAATCGACTTTTATGGTTATGCAAATTAGCCCTGAAGGTGCCCAGAGGGGCGTTTTGTTCCCCTCAGTGAGCCCAGTAACGCCCCTCTTACAGTGCCCAGCCCGCCTTCCTTGCGACTGTCTAACCGCCCCCAGCCTGCCACAGCCTCTCATCCCTCTCCTCCCCCTCCCTGACGGCCGAACGAACTCTCGCACAGGCGCAGTACCCACTGAGGGCTGCGCCAGTGCGATCTGCAGGAGACTGAGGGCAGGAGCTTCATCCTCGTCACTGGGCATGCGCCGAGCCCAGTGATGTCCGATGCTCGCTCTTCCCTCAGTCAGCAGGGAAGAGCGAGCATCGGACGTCACTGGGCTCGGCGCATGCCCAGTGACGAGGATGAAGCTCCTGCCCTCAGTCTCCTGCAGATCGCACTGGCGCCGCCCTCAGTGGGTACTGCGCCTGTGCGAGAGTTCGTTCGGCCGTCAGGGAGGGGGAGGAGAGGGATGAGAGGCTGTGGGAGGCTCTGGGCGGTTAGACAGTCGCAAGGAAGGCGGGCTGGGCACTGTAAGAGGGGCGTTACTGGGCTCACTAAGGGGAACAAAACGCCCCTCTGGGCACCTTCAGGGCTAATTTGCATAACCATAAAAGTCGATTTTCACATAAACTACTGGACGGATTACAAGATAAAAGAGCACAGCCTATTCAAGGTAAGCTGTGCTGCATGACTGCTTTAAAATCCGATTTTGGGTTAGGGGAGGTGACAGAATCCCTTTAAAATAACATAGAATATAAAAATAATTTAAAAAAAATCTTGAACTGGGAGGCGGAGCTCAAAGTGGAGTAGGATGTTGAGGAGGCGGTAGACGTGGCGGTGTAGGTGGAAGCAGCGGTGTTTTTGTTTTTTTGTTTTTTTCTCCTTTATTTATTTATTTTTTATAAATTTGGGAAGGCCCCAAATGGAAAAGAGAAAAGTGTGCTGGAGTGTAACAATGGCTGGGTGCGGCCGGTATACATGTCTATTCTGCACAAGGTACGGACAAGTCCTGCCTGGTTCATTTTAATGAACATGAGCTGTCAACATTGGCTGTGGACAGGCGGCTGCGCTTGTTTGTGATCACCCCCCCCCCCCCTGCCGTGCTAAACACACGTTCGGACAATAAACTGGCCGCAGGGCAGGCCAGTACCTCCAAGGCATAAAGGACAAGCTCAGGCCATGTGCCCATTTTGGAGACCCAGAAGTTGAATGGGGTAGACTGGGGCACACATAAACTGGGACACACGTACTGTTCCACCATGTTGCTGAAATGCTGCCTCCTGCTAAGACGTTCCATATTAGCTGGTGTTGCTGGTTGTTGTGGCGTGCTGACAAAGCTTTTCCACATTTCGGCCATGCTAACCCTCCCTTCTGAGGTGCTGGCAGTGCCCCAGCTACGCTGGGGACTTCTTCCTCCACCTTTGCTTTCGCCTTGTGCTTCCACTGAGCTCCCGCTGTCAGGTGGGAATGCCATCAGCAGCGCGTCTACCAGCGTGCACTTGTACTCGCGCATCTTCTGATCACACTCCAGTGATGGAATTTAGGATGGCACGTTGTCCTTGTAGCGGGGATCCAGCAGGGTGGCCACCCAGTAATCAGCACTGGTTAGAATGTGGGCAACTCGGTGGTCGTTGCGCAGGCACTGCAGCATCTAGTTGCTCATGTGTGCCAGGGTGCCCAGAGGCAACGAGAAGCTGTCCTCTGTAGGAGGTGTATCGTCTCTGTCCTCTGTATCTCCCCAGCCACGCTCCAGTGATGCCCATGAGCTGCTTTGGGTGCCACCCTGCTGTGAACACGGTTCCTCCTCCTCATCATCCTCCAGAACTGTGTCCTGGCTGGACAGTTGTGTACCTGGCCTCTGTTGGTGCAGGAACCCACCCTCCGAGCCACTTGTGAATGACTGGCCTGATAACCATGGAAATGATCCCTCTTCCTCCTCCTCTTCTTCCTGTGCAAAATTATCTTCCATCATCGCCCGAAGCGTTTATTCAAGGAGACACAGAAGTGGGATAGGACGGCGTCATCGGCACTGGCCATGTTGGTGGAGTACTCGAAACAGCGCAACATGGCACACGTCCCGCATGGAGGCCCACTCGTTGGTGGTGAAGTGGTGCTGTTCCGCAGAGCGACTCACCCGTGCGTGCTGCAGATGAAACTCCACTATCGCCTGCTGCTGCTCGCACAGTCTCTCTAGCATGTTCAAGGTGGAGTCCCACCTTGTGGATAAGTTGCATATGAGGCAGAGAGCAGAAAGGTCGAAGTTACGCTGCAGCGCAGACAGACGAGCAGCAGCAGGGTGAGAATGCCAAAAGTGTGCACAGACGGCCAGTACTTTCTGCAGCAGCTCTGACATATCGGGGTAATTTTTCAGGAACCTCGGCACCACCAAATTCAGCACATGCGCCAGGCAAGGGATGTGCATCAAACAGGCTAGGCCCAGAGCTGCTATGAGAATTCGCTCATTATCGCACACCACCAGGCCGGGCTTGAGGCTCAGTGGCACCAACCACTCATCAGTCTGTTGTTCCATACCTGTCCAGCTTCTGCGTGGTGTGGTTTTTTTCCCCCAAACAGAGCTTCAAAACAGCCTGCTGTCATTTCCCCCTGGCTGTGCTGAAGTTGGTGGTGCCGGTGTTACACTGACCAGATGAGGAGGCAGTAGAGGAGGAAGAGGAGTAGTTGGAGGAGGCAATGAGAAACGTCCTGCAATCCTCGGTGGCAGAAGAACGTGTGCCAAACTGCTATCCGCCTCAGGCCCAGCCACCGCGGCATTTACCCAGTGTGCAGTTAGGGAGATATAACGTCCCTGCTCGTGCTTACTGGTCCACATATCGGCTGTTATGTGGACCTTGCCACAGATGGCGTTGCGCAGTACACACCAGATTTTGCCCGCCACTTGGTTGTGCAGGGCAGGGATGGCTTGCCTTGAAAAGTTGTGGCGGCTGGGAACCACGACTGTAGGACAACCACCGCCATAAGGTTTTTAAAAGTCTCTGTCTCCACCAGACGGAATGACAGCATTTAAAAGGCCAGGAATTTTGAAATGGTGGTATTTAGGGACAGGGATCACTGGTGGGTAGGGGGCTACTTCGTCTTTCTCTCCAGTGTTTGGGGGATGGACAGCTTAACGCTTCCATGGAACAGTGTGGAGATGCTTGGTGGTGGCGGTGGCGGTGGTGGTGGTGTTGCTGCCACTTCCTCCATTTGCAGAGTGGCAGGTGTCATTGTCACTCCAGAGGGGGACGAATAAGCTGAGACTGCAGCAGAAGAGGGAGCAGGAGGAGCCTGAGATCTTTTGTGTTTTTCTAGGTGTGTGCTCCAATGCAGCTTGTGCTTTCATTTAGATCCCTGGTCATGCAGGTGGTGATCTGGTTTAGAACATTTATGCCTCGCTTCAGGCTCCGATTGCACAGCCCGCGTCTTGTCGTCAGCACATTGTCTGAAAAACTGCCATGCCAGGGAACTCCTTGGAGCTGGCTTTGGTGTGCTCAGTCCCTGGCTGCGGTGGGCAGTAGCAGGCATACTGGCTAGGGGAAGTCCACTCTGCTTTTTCACCCTGCTCCCTCTTTTGTGCGGCTGGCGCTGTGTGACCACCACCTCTTCCTCCGAACGGCACACGTCACTCGCATGACCTTGATTCCATGTAGGGTCTAGGACCTCATCATTCTCCACATCATCTTCCACCCACCCCTCACCCCGTCCTCCATGCAAGTGTGCACACTGCAGAAAGCCACAGTAGTTGGTGGATGGCCCACGGAAACCCTGCAAGCAGAGTAATCAAAAAGCATAAGAGACTGCTGCATGACTTGGGGCTCAGACTGCTTGGCTGATTTGCAATGGGGTGAGGTGAAAGACTGATGGCCATGGGCTGCAGGTGCCAACTCTGCACTTTCAGCAGGGGACCGGGTGGGAGACAATGTGAAGGAGCTGGAGGCACTGTCAGACACCCAATCTACTACCGCCTCTACTTGTTCTGGCATCACCATTTGTACACCGGTACTCAGGCCTACAAAATAACGTTGAACGCTCAGTCGCCTAAGTGCACCTGAGGAAGGTGTTTCATTTGGGAGTGTAGCTGGCACAGATCGACCTCATCCTCTCCCTGCAACAGGAGCTCCACCAACACCAGCAGCACCACGAACAGGGCCACGTCCCTTATTTTATGCTCTTCTTATTCTTTGAGGTCACCCACTGAACTAACAGACAGATTAACTATATTAATTTTCCTGTCACTTACGCAGTGCAGGTGTATCTCACACCAAAAATGGGTATATGTCACCCACCGAACTAACAGACGGATTAACTATATTAATTTCCTAGTCAAAGATGCAGTGCAGGTGTACCTCACACAAAAAATGGGTATATGTCACCCACCGATCTAACAGAAATATTAACTATATTAATTTCCCTGTCACGGATGCAGTGCAGGTGTACCTCACGCAAAAAATGGGTATATGTCACCCACGGAACTAACAGATGGATTAACTATGATCATTTCCCTGTCACGGATGCAGTGCAGGTGTACTTCACACCAAAAATGGGTATATGTCACCCACCGAACTAACAGATGGATTAACTATATTAATTTCCCTGTCACGTATGCAGTGCAGGTGCACCTTACACCAAAAATTGTTATGTCACCCACTGATCTAACAGACGGATTAACTATATTAATTTCCCTTTCACAAATGCAGTACATTTGTACCTCACAAAAAAAATAGGTATATGTCACCCACCGAACTATCAGACAGATTAACTATATTAATTTCTCTGCAGGTGTACCTCACACAAAAAATGGTTATATGTCACCCACCAAACTAACAGACGGATTAACTATATTAATTTCCCTGTCACGGATGCAGTGCTGGTGTACCTCACACCAAAAATGTAAAACAAAACATGCAATGCAACAGCTCTCAACCAAATAAAGAACAAAAATGCATCATAATTGCTAATGCTATACTTAAAAATTAGAGATGCTTGGCAAATAAATTTAGTACAAAATTATTTGAGCCCGTCTGTCGCACGTCAAGGCGATCTCTGTAAGACGGGTTCCTAACACTAAATTCTACCTGTTATGTGCCATGACGGCTACCATACAATTCAGGAAGTGTAGGTTCCACATGCATGCTGGGCCTGCTTTAATTTCTGTCATCTTTGGTGCCAAAATGGCCTCCATTATATCCAAGGAATGCAGGTACCAACATGCATGCCGAGCCCACTCACACTAAAAATGGGTATATGTCACCCACCAATCTAACAGACAAATTAAGTATTTTAATTTCCCTGTCACGGATGCAGTGCAGGTGTGCCTCACACAAAAAATGGGTATATGTCACCCACTGAACTAACAGACGGATTAACTATATTTATTTCCCTGTCACGGATGCAGTGCAGGTGTACCTCACACCAAAATGGGTATATTTCACCCACCAAACTAACAGACGGATTATATTTTTGTGTCAGGGGTACAAAGATGGTTCATTGCACCTACAAAAAAAATCGCTATAGGTCATTCACAGAATTAACTTCCAGAATAATTATTATATTTCTTTGTCAGGGGTGCAAAGCTGGGGGTGCAGAAGGCTGCAACAAAGGTCCAGTTGGTTGTTACCAGTGGTGGTATAGAGTTGAAATTGTTATTGTAGTTACATGGTACAGAGATATAACGCCAGACTCTAGATCAGGGATCAGCAAGCTCCGTTGCCACTCTAGCTGATCAGAAACTACAACTCCCAGAATGCTTCATTCAATTCTGTGGGACTTAGAAGAACAACTGAGCATGTTTGCATGCTGGGAGCAGGGCCGTCTTTAATATTGATTGGACCCTGGGCAAAAATTTATTTGGGCCCCCTGGATCCCGCCTTCCCACACCTTAGCATGCAATCACGGCCTCCACCACAACACACACACAAAAAATCCACACACCTGGTAGACTACAGTGAATGACTGTAAATACTTCCAGTTCTGAAGACTCCAGCGGCTCAGGATCAGTTCTCTGGGCATCTGGGCTCAGGCTGGAAGTGGGCACCGCTCTGCAGGAATGAGACCGGGGCTCGACTCTCCCTAGCATTACTGTGCACCCCAGCACCCCACAGTATGCAGTATAGCACCCTATAGTATACAGCACCCCACAAGTATGCAGTATAGCACCCTATAGTATACAGCACCCCACAGTATACAGTATAGCATCCCACACTATACAGTATACAGCACACCACAGTATACAGCACATCACAGTATACAGTATACAGCACATCACAGTATACAGTATACAGCACCCCACAGTATATAGCAGAGCAGTATAGCACCCCACAGTATACAGCACAGTATACATCTAAGGTCCTAGAGAATCACAGCTCTCACAGTACACTGCCTGGAGTGCCGGCAGGCAGGCATGGCGTGGCAGCACCCCCCTGTGTAGCTGACAGCCTGACACCCTGGGCAGTGGCCAGCAGGGCTCAAGAGGCAGCTGCCTTGGGCCCCCCAGGAGAAACTGGGCCCGGGGCAGCTTCCCTTTTTGCCCCTTGTTAAAGACAGCCCTGGCTGGGAGTTGTAATTTCAAAGCAGCTCAAGTGCAGAAGGTTGCTGGTCCCTGCTCTAGATAGATGGCTTAACTGCAAGACCATCAAGATCTGGTGATCAAAATCTTTAGCATAACTGAAGTGCTGCAATTGGAATTTTAACCATCTAAAATGGTTGTGTATGAGCAGGGGTGGTCTTTACTACCACACAAACCATGCCGTTGGTGTTACATAGGACTGCAGGTAACATCTACTACATTATCTGTACTCATAGAGTTATTGCTGTGTTCTCTGTGTTGTTACATAGGACTGCAGGTAACATCTACTACATTATCTGTCCTTGGAAGCTGTTATATATATATCTTTTTATCTAGATGCCAAATCAAAGTACTTCCTGAATAATGTGTCCCCAAAATATCTTCGATTAGGGCACCCAGACATAAATTTGCTTGTGGCCCCTAAGATGACAAGTCTTCCCTTGTGTACTGACATGTTGAGCCAACTGAAAGTGATGAAAACATTTAGTTAAAGGGGTTCTCCAGGCTTTTAGTATTGATGACCTATCATCAGGATAGGTCATCAATATCAGATCGGCGGGGGTCCAACACCCAGCACCTACTGCTCACACCTTCCTTTCATACAGCTGATCGGCGGGGGTGCTGGGTGTTGGAACCCGCCAATCTGATATTGATGACCTATCGTAAAGATAGGTCATCAATACTAAAAGCCTGGAGAACCCCTTTAAGTTCAACACATTGTCAAAGCATGTGAAGGAACATTAAACAGGATCTCTCCTGACTTGGCTGTTTTAGCAACTACTTACATTCTCAATGTTCTCCCTTTCCTTTATTATTGCTTCTAGAAGTTATGAAAGAATTGCTAGCATTTTGCACTGAAGGTCCAGATGGGTCTCACGTGCCCTAGAACACCATTATGCTTCATTAGGCATCCTCTCACATAGGATCTAGGATTATACTTCCAATTCTTTTTAGTAACTAATTAGGGGTAATAAAAACAATTAACAAAATGAAACTTTAAGCAATATGAATTATTGAATTTATTGTTTTAAAGTGACCCCTTTAATAGAAATTAGTGGCAGCGTAGTATCCAGAGAGCAACATCGGGCTCCAGTCTCTTTCATTAAAGCTGTGACATTCATAATTAGTTCCCACTGTAACATGATAAATTCATACCAATTGCCAGAAGCATATGAAAAGCATCAAGGCTAAAAAAGAATGTGATATAATGAGATTGAATCTAAACCCCACGAGGAATGTCCTCCACTTTGATCTGTTTTTTAATTATTTATTTTTTTCTCAAGATATTTCCATTCTGTAACGTGCATACAGTCACAGGATTTCACACAGAAAGGGCTTTTCATCTGTACATGAAAGGACAAAATAGAATATATCTTTTCACTGAGATACCTTAGTCTCCCCAGGTTCCTGATCCATAGTATGGGGGTACCATTAACACTTTCAGAGCAAAATATCACATTGAAATTCTAAAGTTTGTGCGTAGGTGTTATTGTATGATAGTAAAACAAAGTATATAAGTCACTTATGGGGAAAATAAGTCATTTAGATGGTACTGGACTGTAGGGAGAGTGAAAAAAATTGGAAGTTCAACCTATTATCATGCAATGCTAATCCAGAGTAAGGCAAAAATCAAACCCCAAAGCAGAAGCTCCTAACTCTCATATACTTCTCTCTAACTCCAAAGATGACAACATACTGATAACTTGAAATATCACAGAAAGGCATCTAAAACTCCAAGATCTTGTGATAGGTAAACTAAAAAAAAAATTAAAAAAATCATTAAAGGACTCTTTACACTGCCCAATTTTCGAGCACATTTTCGCTAACGAGTGTTCGTACAAACATTAGTTAGCGATCATCAGCCGCTGTAAAGGTGCAGCCGATTAATTGATGAACAAGCGATGCGCTCGCTCGTCAGGTAATAGGGTCATTCCTGCGGTCACCTGAATCACCATGTCACGGCTGAGGATGGGAAAAACCCTCAGCCGTGCGATGCCCGATGATGTTAGGCTGCTCGGCCAGGAAAACAGGATTAGGGAGCAGGTCACCTCCTAACGCGTCCCTAACCTGACCCTAACTCCTAGCTGCATGGGCCGACCTTTAAGGTAGGAGGACCCATGCTCAGGAACCTCGGATCCCTAACTCACCCTCCGTCCGGTCCCTGGGCTAGGAGTCAGGGTAAGACGACCTACTCCTCCTATGCACGGAGGAGCAGGAGTCTCAATGGCCAAGCTGCTGGGAAAAGGGGAACACAAACAGACTTACGGGTATGGCAGGCGAACTTAGTAGTTCCACCAACCTGCCACAGCCTTGCTGACTGGATCCCTGTGCACACAGGAATCCAGAACCGTAAGCTGCACAAAATCACAAAGGAAGGTCCCAACAGAACATCACATACAACATCACACACAACAAGACATAAACATAATGTGACAATATCTTTATGACCACAGGGGTGTCTCTCACTGGCAGGTAGAAAACACAGGAGGCTGCTCCAGCTAAGCATGGCTGAAGCAACCCTCAGACCTGTGCTAACAGTGAGGCTTTTTAGGCCAAGAAGCCACACCCCACAGTCGGACACACCCAGTGACACACACACACACTGGGAAGGGAGTTAACCCTTCCAGCACCAGGGAAGGGAAAACACAACTTAAAGGGGAAGTGTCCAAACAACGAACACACTGTGGCTGTTGCCGCAGGCAACGACATGGGTGGCAACCGTGTCCTGGGAGTCAGCCCGAAGGCTGGGACACTGCCACCACATGTACACTACGACCAAACGTTGCCACGGACAACCACAGTGAGGGAAAGATGTGAGTGCATACCACACCTGACACAGAGTGCACACAGACATACCAAAGTGCATACAAACGCGCACACAACTCCAAGGGAACCGCACACATACCTGTTGTCCGCGGCAACCGTACTTGAGGCCAACAACATTATGCCTCCAGCTGCGGTTGACACTACAACCCAAACCGCGGGCAACTGTATGCGGCTCCCAAGGAGTCACGGCCATAAACATGGTCGTGACACACCATTTGTCGGCGGCACCATTTGCTGCTGGCAAACAGTGATTCTGTAGAGGGCAAGTAATGGTATTAGCGATTGCTCCTTCCCATACTGTGGAGGAGATTGCTGAAATTCTAAAGTTTGTGCGTAGGTGTTATTGTATGATATTAAAACAAAGTATATAAGCTACTTATGGGGAAAATAAGTCATTTAGATTTAGATGGTACTGGACTTGGTACAGTAGGGAGAGTGAAAAAATTTGGAAGACGCTTTAGTTCAACCTAGTATCATGCAATGTTGATCCAGAGTAAGGCTAAATCAAACCCCAAGATGGAAGCTGCTAACTCTCATATACTTCTCTCTAACTTCAAAGATGACAATATAAAGATAACGTGAAATATCACAGAAAAGCATCTAAACTCCAAGATCTTGTGATAAGGATTCACGATATACGTAAAATAAAAAAAAAAAAAAAAAAAAAATCCATTACTATAGGGCTCTTTACACTGCCCAATTTTTGAGCAGATTAGAGATCATCAACCACTGTAAAGGTGCCGCCGATTGCCCGATGAATGAGCAACGTGCTCGTTCATCAGGTAATAGGGTCATTCCTGCGGTCATCTAAATCACCATTTGTCGGCAGCAGATCATGGTGTCTTAACCGCCTCTACTGCTGGCAAATAATGATTCTGTAGGGGACAAGCAATGGTATTGGCGATCACTCCTTCTTATACTGTGAAGGAGATAGCTGCATGGAAATGCAGCTTTCTACTCCATTAACGAGCAAGCGTTTGTCAGGAATGAATACTTCCTTCCTGAGCTGTTCCACTATATCGTGTCGGTCTGCCCTTGCTTACCTTCATAGTTGACGTTCACCTCTCACAATCAGTTGCACGTGGTGCTCCATAGTCTCCACGTCACTTCTTCGCAATGGTGCCCTTTGTCCACTCATTACACACTTTCACCACAGCAACACAAAAACATTTCAAAACTGCACAGTTTTGGAAATACTTCCACCCGTGGCCCAAAAGCCAATAAACATCCTTTTTTGTAACTTGTCCCTTTCACCCCTGACAACAAAGAGGGTTATGTGTGCAGACAGCCTAAGTACCTTATATACCCACTGACCCAGCTCTTGACATGTGACTACCATCATGAGCTTCGTGCTGTCGACATCAAAAGTAGGAAGTAGTCATAATAGTGTGACTCCTCTGCATAGACTCCCAGTCAGGGGCGTAGCTAAAGGCTCATGGGCCCTGATGCAAGAGTTCAGCTTGGGCCCCCCTTCTCTCAGTGCTTTGTGACCAGGAGCTGGGAAGCACATAGCCCTTCTGCAGCCTGAGGCAAAAACTGAAACGCCCCCCCACCCCTTGCCAAATTCTTGACCAAACCCCTTCCCTCCAGCCAGAGGTGTAACTTGAAGATTCTGGGCCCCAGTGCTAAATCTATAACAGAGCCAGCCCACCTTCTATTATACCAGTGTCTTCTTATAAGCACAAGGGTCTTTGGGCCCCCTCAGGCCCCTGGGCCTGATAGCGACTGCTACCTCTGCACCCCCTATAGCTACACCCCTGCTCCCAGCGACTAGGCTTACATGGAGGCGTCATTGCTATAACCTACCCAGTCTTCTGAAGTGTTTCCTGCATAGTATTAAGTGGCTAATTTATGATATGCAGAGAACTGATGTTTCACATACAATTTCCTATACAGTCAGTGTCTCTTAACCTTTGATTTTCTATGCCATTATTAGACACCCAGATTAATTAACTGTTTAAAAGAATAAGAGCCTTGGTTTCAGCGTTGGTGTTTTCTTAATGTTAATTTAAGCACTTACAGACAGAGACAAGTTATTACATATGCAGGCAGCATATGTTGGCAAAGACTCACAGGCAATTAAGACTACAGTATGTTTGTTTTCAGCTATACATTATTGTATTAAATGATACCGGCTGGGGAAAAGCTCCCTGAAATTACTAACGTTAATGGGCTAGGCTAAGGCTTTTATAACCCTTATTGTATAAGGGGCAGTCCTACTCAGGGATGTATATGTAGATGCAGAGTAGAGCGAATCGAATCTACCAATTTGGAACGCGGTCCGAATTTTAAAACCAAATTTCTTGTGATTCATTTCTGGCAAATCAGAGAGTGAGAAAGCAAGAGAGACACCTTAGGCCCCTTTCACACGGGCGAGATTTCCGTGCGGGTGCAATGCGTGAGGTGAACACATTGAATCCGGACCCATTCACTTCTATGGGGCTGTGCACATGAGCGGTGATTTTCACACATCACTTGTGCGTTGCGTGAAAATAGCAGCATGCTCCTCTTTGTGCGTTTTTCACATAACGCAGGCCCCATAGAAATGAATGGGGTTGCGTGAAAATTGCAAGCATCCACAAGCAAGTGCGGATGCAGTGCGATTTTCATGCACGGTTGCTCGGTGACGATTGGGATGGGGACCCGATCATTATTATTTTCCCTTATATGGTTATAAGGGGAAATAATAGCATTCTGAATACAGAATGCATAGTACAATAGGGCTGGAGGGGTTAAAAAAATTAATAATTTAAAGAGGACCTTTCACTAGTTTAAAAACTAGAAACTAACTATATCAGTGGACAGAGCGGCGCCCAGGGGTCCCCCTGCACTTACTAGTATGTCTGGGCGCCGCTCCGTTCGCCGGTATAGGCTCCAGTGTCTGCAGCTCCTTCTTTTGTACTGGGCAGAGTTTTTGTATTAGGGTTGTCCCTTGCTGCAGCGCTGGCCAATCGTAGCGCACAGCTCATAGCCTGGTACTCCCAGGCTATGAGCTGTGCGCTACGATTGGCCAGCGCTGCAGCAAGGGACAACCCTAATACAAAAACTCCACCCAGTACAAAAGTGGGAGCTGCAGACACCGGAGCCTATACCGGGCGAACGGAGCGGCGCCCAGACATACTAGTAAGTGCAGGGGGACCCCTGGGCGCCGCTCTGCCCATTGATATAGTTAGTTTCTAGTTTTTAAACTAGTGAAAGGTCCTCTTTAACTCACCTTAATCCACTTGTTCCCGCAGCCGGCATCTCTTCTGTCTTCTTTTGTGAGGAATAGGACCTTTGATGACCATGGTGATGGATCATGTGACGTCATCAAAGGTCCTATTCCTCACAAAAGAAGACAGAAGAGATGCCGGCTGCGGGAACAAGTGGATTAAGGTGAGTTAAATTATTATTATTTTATTTATTGTTTTAACCCCTCCAGCCCTATTGTACTAGGGCTCGTCTGCAAGGGGCCTAAGAGTGTTATATACCAATTTTTAGGGGCATAGTTGATTCAGGTAGAATTAAAGTGTACCAAATCTTTTATTTTATTTTTTTATTTGGCAAATCTGAGACAAAACAAAGTTCAAGACATTTGCTCATCATTAATTCAAGGAACTATAACATTTATGCATTAGATGCACTGTAATTCATGTTAAGAGCAATGGTTTAGCATTCATGTAATTGCTTCCTCCACATGGATTATTCCAGTTCTTTAGTTTGCTGTATGTGGCAGAAATTTGTTACTTCACTTTGTAGATTCTAAATATAATAAGAAAAACTGTAAAAAATAATCGGAAATGATATCTGAGGAAATGTAGAGAATCAACAGGCAAGCAATTCTAGTTTATCTGTAGGGAAGTCCTGAGATCAGTGAATAACTGCTGCTGCACATATGACCCCATTATCTACAGACTGATGGAGTGAACCAGATGTTAGAGCAATATCTTCAGCTACATGATGATAGGTCTCAGTTTCTGCCATGGGCAGAGTTTTACATTGTATTTTACTAATACAGTATGTCACAAAAGTGAGTGCACCCCTCTCATTTTTGTAAATATTTTACTGTATCTTTTCATGGGACAACACTGAAGATAGGGCACTTTGATACAATGTAAAGTAGTCAGTATACAGCTTGTATAACAGTGTAACTTTGGTGTGCCCTCGAGTAACTCAACACACAGCCATTAATGTCTAAACCGCTGGCAACAAAAGTGAGTACACCCCTAAGTGAAAATGGCCAAATTGTGCCCAACGTATCAATATTTTGTGTGACCACCATTATTTTTCAGCAATGCCTTAACTCTCTGGGGCATGGAGTTTATTAGAGCTTCACAGGTTTCCACTGGAATCCTCTTCCACTCCTCCAAGACAACATCACAGAGCTGGTGGATGTTAGAGAATAGAGACCTTGCGCTCCTCCACCTTCTATTTGAAGATGCCCCACAGATGCTCAATAGGGTTTAGGTCTGGAGACATGCTTGGCCAGTCCAGCACTTTTACCCTTAGTTTCTTAAGCAAGGCAGTGGTCGTCTTGGAGATGTGTTTGGGGTCATTATCATGTTGGAATACTGCCCTGTGGCCCAGTTTCTGAAGGGAGGGATCATGCTCTGCTTCAGTATTTCACAGTACATGTTGGCATTCAAGTGAGTTTATCTCAGTCTTATCAGACCACAGGACATGGCTTCATATCCTTAGTCTGCTTGTCTTCAGCAAACAGTTTGCTGGCTTTCTTGTGCATCATCTTTAGAAGAGGCTTCCTTCTGGGACAACAGCCATGCAGACCAATTTGATGCAGTGTGCGGCGTATGGTCTGAGCACTGACAGGCTGATCCCCACCCCACCTCTTTAACCTCTGTAGCAATGCTGGCAGCACTCATACGTCTACGTGTATTTTGAAAAGATAACCTCTGGATATGACACTGTGCATGTGCACTCAACTTCTTTGGTTGACCATGCAAGGCTCGTTCTGAGTAAAACCTGTCTTGGCCACCGTGCTGCAGCTTAGTTTCAGGGTGTTGGCAATCCTCTTATAGCCTAGGCCATCTTTAAGTGAAGCAACAATTCTTTTTTTCCCACTCCTCAGAGTTCTTTGCCATGAAGTGCCATGTTGAACTTCCAGTGAACAGTATGAGAGAGCAGTAACACCAAATTTAACACACCTGTTCCCCATTCATACCTGAGACCTTGTAACACTAACAAGTCATATGACACCGGGGAGGGAAAATGGCTAATTGGGCACATTTTGGCCTTTTTACCTTAGGGGTGTATTCACTTTTGTTGCCAGTAGTTTAGAATTAATGGCTGTGTGTTGAGGAATGAAGGGATAGCGCGCAGTGTGCACATGCTGTTTTCCGCCCTTCCTGCTGCTGCTATGTCTGTGGAATAGCAGCAGTGAGCAGGAAGAGAGACAGGAGACAGCACGTGCTCACTGCATGCTCCTTCCGTTCATACAGCTGATCAGCAGTGGTGCCGGGTGTAGAACCCCCGTCGGTATGATATTGATGAGCTATCCTGAGGATAGCTCATCAATATTAAAAGCCCGGAGAACCCCTTTAAATAAATAATTCAAAAATAGATTTCTAAACCAGACAATCTGTAAAAGAAATTACTAGATCATAGCCAGAATAGTCTTGAGTTGAAAGGACAGAAGAAAAGAAGACCTAAAAACATGGTCAAACCATGCATCCATAATTCAGTTTCAGGATCACCAGTCCATATTTGTAGTCAAAAGACTACAAAACAACTTGTACCTCAGTTTCCTGGAACTCTGTGAATGTGACAAAAAGAGGTAAGAATATTGGGTGAATTGCAGTTGTTCCTTATAAATTAATGCATATGTTTATTAAGTCTTACGTTTCATATAAACAATATAACAATGGCGCATTATAACTTTCCAATCTACAAAGAATAGAAAATCATATTACAAAAAGTACATCATACTGTATGAATGTATTAATTTGTTTACTAGAACAAAGAACAAGTTCAAAGCCAGCAATACATAAGTTATTTTATGTTGAACCTACTTAGTAAATGCACTTTTTGATTATCATTTAACTATAAGAAGCACATTGTATAGAGAAGGATATTTATTATAGATTATTATTATTATTTATTAATAAAGCGCCATTCATTCCATAGCGGTGTACATTTGAAAAGGGGTATACATACATAATACAGACAATTGCACTAAGCATGAACAAGACGAGTTACAGACTGGTACAGAAGGAGAGACGGCCCTGCCTGTGAGGGCTTACAATCTACATGGTATGGGAGAAGTACACAGTGGTACAGAAGGAGAGACGGCCCTGCCCGTGAGGGCTTACAATCTACATGGTATGGGAGAAGGACACAGTAGGAGAGGGTAAAGTTGGTCATGGCGGTATAGAGGCAGCAGGGTCACTGGTTGTAAGCTTGTCTAAAGAGGTGGGTTTTTAGGTTTCATTTGAAGGATTCCACTGTAGGTAAGAGTCTGATATGTTGGAATAGCGAGTTCCAGAGTGTGGGGGATGCACGGGAGAAATCTTGGAGGCGATCGTGGGAAGAGGTGATAAGAGGAGAGGAGAGAAGGAGGTCTTGTGATGATCGGAGATTGCGTGTGGGGATGTATCGGGAAAGTAGGTCAGAGATGTAGGGAGGGGACAGATTGTGGACAGCCTTGTATGTATTTGTTAGTATTTTGAACTCTGGGCATTGGGGAGCCAGTGAAGGAATTCGCAGAAAAGTAACAGGATGAGAGGTGGATTAGTCGGGCAGCAGAGTTAAGGATAGATTGGGGGGTGCGAGAGTGCTAGATGGAAGGCCACAGAGGAGAATGTTGCAGTAGTCTAGGTGGGAGATGATGAGGGCATGTACAAGCATTTTTGCAGATTCAAAGTTGAGGAAAGTGCGGATGCGGGAGATGTTTTTAGTTGGAGGCGGCAGGTGGTGGAAAAGGCTTGGATGTGTGGTCAGAAGGAGAAGGCAGAATCCAAGGTCACTCAAAGGCAGCGGACTTGGTTGACCGGGGAGAGTGTGCAGCCATTGATCGACTCTATGAGCTGTCCCAGGTCAAAAGTATAGCTAGAGAAGAGCAGGGGTCCTAGGACAGAGCCTTGCGGGACACCAACAGAGAGGGAATGAGACGAGGAGGTGGTGTAAGAGTGGGAGACGCTAAATGTCCAATCTGTGAGGTATGATGTGATCCAGAAGAGGGCCAGGTCAGTGATGCCAAGAGATGAGAGAGTTTTTAACAGAAGGGAGTGGTCGACTGTGTCAAAGGCAGTGGACAGGTCAAGGAGAAGGAGGACAGAGTAATTTTTTGGGTTTTGGCTGTTAGTAGGTCATTGGTGAATTTGGTGAGGGCAGTCTCAGTTGAGTGGTTGGGTCGGAAGCCAGATTGTAGCCAGTCAAAGAGGGAGCAGGAGGAGAGATGAGAGGACAGTTCAGAATAGACATGTTCCTCAAGTAGCTTTCAGGCATATGGAAGAAGTGATATGGGGCGATAACTGGACATAGAAGATGGGTCAAGTGAAGGCTTTTTGAGGGTGGGTGTAGAGGTGGCATGTTTAAAACCAGAGGGGAAGACACCAGAGGTTAGTGATAGGTTGAAGAGATGAGTTACGGCTGGGATAAACACTGTGGTGAGGTTAGGGATGAGGTGGGATGGGATTGGGTAAAGTGCACAGGTGGTAAGATGTGATGTGGAGACTAGAGTGGATAGTTTTTCTTCTGTAGTGGTCGAGAAGCGGGTTTTGGGAGAAGAGGACTGAGCAGTTGTGTAGAGGGTTTGTGGGGACTGTGCACTGAAGCTTTCTCTGATGTTGACTATCTTTTGTTTGAAGTATGTGGCAAAGTCCTCAGCTGAGATGAGAGGAGAGGGTGGGGGGCGCTGGGGGACGGAGAAGGAAGTTAAAAGTGTTAAAAAGTTTAAGGCTGTGGAACAGGGAAGATATGAGAGATGAGAAGTAGGCCTGTTTTGCATCAGCGAGTGAGGATTTAAAAATGAGGAGGGATTGCTTGTATGCGGTGAAGTGATTCTTAGAATGGAATTTCTTCCATCGCAGCTCAGCAGCCCTGGAAGCTTGTTTTTTTGGTCAGGTTGGTGTGCCAGGGTTGTCTGTTGATTTTTTGGGTTTTGTTGTGTGTGAGGGGGACAACAATGTCCAGAGCTGTACTTATTGTGGTGTTATATAGGGTGGTGGCAGTATCTGGGTTTTGGAGGGAACGAATAGTAGAGAGTGGCAGAAGAGAGTCAGAAAGCAAGTGAAAGTCAATATGTTTAAGGTTCCTGCAGGGGTGTGTTAGTGTGTTGACTGGGGGAGCAGTAGAAGAGACCAGTGAAGAGAGGGTGAGTAGGTTGTGGTCGGATAGGGGGAGAGGCAAATGATAAAGGTTAGATAGGGAGCAGAGGCGATTAAAGATAAGATCCAGAGTGTGACTATCTCTGTGGGTGGGAGCGAAAGACCACTGTGAGAGGCCGAAGGAGGAAGATAGTGATAGGAGTTTAGAGGCAGCAGAGTGGCAGGTGTCAATAGGGATGTTGAAGTGGATGATGATAGTGGGGATTTCGGCAGAAAGAAGGTGCAGGAGCCAGGTGTTAAAGTGGTCATGAAAGATTGTGGCTGGGCCTGGGGGGTGGTAAATGACAGCTACTGGAGGGAGAATAGATGCAAACAGAGTGTGCTTCAAATGAAGTGATTGTAATGGAGGAGTGCAGTGGAGTTGGGCTGTAGGAGCAGGTGTCTGATAGGAGAAGACTAACTCCTCCACCATGTTTGCAGCCGGGGTGGGGGGTGGGGGGGGTGAGTGAAATGGAATCTGCTATAAGAGAGTGCAGCAGGATAAGAGGAGTCAGAGGGTGTCAGCCATGTTTATGTGAGATCGAGAAAGGAAAGTTTTTGAAAGGTGACGAGATCATGAATGTAAGACAGTTTGTTACAGACAGAGCATGCATTCCATAATGCTACTGCAAGAGGAACCAAAGGAGCAGGGGTCAGAGGAATAGTTATTAGGTTTAAGGGGTTGCAGAAATCAGTAGAAGGAGATTTGTAGTAGGAGGTAGAGGTGATAGTGAGGATTTGCTGAGGGGAGGACTAGATTTTGAGAGATATCACCAGCAATAAGGAGAAGCAGAGAAACTGTTAGTAGGTAACAATTATAGAGGGCAAGAGGTATTTGTGTGTGTTTGGGGTTGCCAAACAAGTTTGTGCAAGCGGTCATATGAGTAGGTACGATGGAGGGAGAGATGAATAGTTCCTTGCTGGGTGAATGGATGTGGGGGTATTTCAGGAGATTTTGGAAAAGTGGGAAGAGTGAGATGAAAGATTGAAACATTGTTTGCATTAACTATTTCTGTAATTACCTTTGGTTCCCTTCTGGTTACATTCTGGCATAATTCGGTATGTGCACTTAAAGAGTTGCACTTGAAAAATGTTGCATTGAAAAGACCAAGGTCTGAAAGACCTAAGGACTTAGATTTATACCACTCAGTGTTCAATCGGGTGTGACCAAGGGGGAGAGGGCTACATTTGGCCTAATCAAGGGAGAACCAGATACAGGGGGGAAATAGTCAATGTAAACAAATACTCAATAAATCCAGCAGGGAAAGAGACATTAAAAGTTCAATGCAGGCATACCAGGGGGTTAGAAGGAAAGATGAGGGGTGTGGACAATATCAGACTCTGGAAAAGTTGTGTGCACCAGTTAGGTTCAATGCAGACATACCAGTAGATGAGAAGGAAAGATGAGTGGTGTGGACAATATCAGACTCTGGAATAGCCATAAATGTAAATGTACATACATTATAATGTGTTTAATGGAAGTAAAAATCTATAAGATATTTTTTACATAATTGCATTAATTCTTCCTTTCATTCTATTCTTAAAGAGATGGTACCGAGCTCTACATTAATGTAATTTTTTTTAAAAGCACGGTTAATTTTACAAACATGATTAATTCTTGAAAAAAACACAGTATAATTTGTATGCATAAATTTCGCCTAAATATTATCTATTCTCCAATAAAATATATCCGTGTGGATAAAAAAAGAAAAATTATTACAATAATTATTTCTTAACCTATTACCCATTTTCTTTTTTCCCTTTCTTTCCCTTTTTTCTCCTGCCATGCTTCCATCCCCAATCCCCCCCCCCAAAAAAAGAAGAAAAATAAAAGAGGAGGTGGGGGGGAGAGATGGAAAGTGGCCATGAAAATCACACCAAATAACTAGGATAACTCAGGTCCCTACAGCTTCCATATTACCCAGATCTTACATATTTCCCCAATATTTATTTTCCTTTAAAGGTTATTATTAGAGTTGAGCGGACACCTGGATGTTCGGGTTCGAGAAGTTCGGCCGAGGGCTCCGAACCCGATCCGAACCCGATCCGAACTTCGTCCCGAACCCGAACCCCATTGAAGTCAATGGGGACCCGAACTTTTCGGCACTAAAAAGGCTGTAAAACAGCCCAGGAAAGGGCTAGAGGGCTGCAAAAGGCAGCAACATGTAGGTAAATCCCCTGCAAACAAATGTGGATAAGAAAATGAATTAAAATAAAAATTAAATAAATAAAAATTAACCAATATCAATTGGAGAGAGGTCCCATAGCAGAGAATCTGGCTTCACGTCACCCACCACTGGAACAGTCCATTCTCAGATATTTAGGCCCCGGCACCCAGGCAGAGGAGAGAGGTCCCGTAACAGAGAATCAGTCTTCATGTCAGCAGAGAATCAGTCTTCATGTCATAGCAGAGAATCAGGCTTCACGTCACCCACCACTGCAACAGTCCATTTTTATAAATTTAGGCCCAGCACCCAGGCAGAGGAGAGAGGTCCAGTAACAGAGAATCTGGCTTCATGTCAGCAGAGAATCAGTCTTCATGTCATAGCAGAGAATCAGGCTTCACGTCACCCACCACTGCAACAGTCCATTTTCATAAATTTAGGCCCAGCACCCAGGCAGAGGAGAGAGGTCCCGTAACAGACAATCTGGCTTCATGTCAGCAGAGAATCAGTCTTCATATCATAGCAGAGAATCAGGCTTCACGTCAGCCACCAATGCAACAGTCCATTGTCAGATATTTAGGCCCAGCACCCAGGCAGAGGAGAGAGGTCCCGTAACAGACAATCTGGCTTCATGTCAGCAGAGAATCAGTCTTCATATCATAGCAGAGAATCAGGCTTCACGTCAGCCACCAATGCAACAGTCCATTGTCAGATATTTAGGCCCAGCACCCAGGCAGAGGAGAGAGGTCCCGTAACAGAGAATCTGGCTTCATGTCAGCAGAGAATCAGTCTTCATGTCATAGCAGAGAATCAGGCTTCACGTCACCCACCACTGCAACAGTCCATTTTCATAAATTTAGGCCCAGCACCCAGGCAGAGGAGAGAGGTCCCGTAACAGAGAATCTGGCTTCATGTCAGCAGAGAATCAGTCTTCATATCATAGCAGAGAATCAGGCTTCACGTCAGCCACCAATGCAACAGTCCATTGTCAGATATTTAGGCCCAGCACCCAGGCAGAGGAGAGAGGTCCCGTAACAGACAATCTGGCTTCATGTCAGCAGAGAATCAGTCTTCATGTCATAGCAGAGAATAAGGCTTCACGTCACCCACCACTGTAACAGTCCATTTTCATAAATTTAGGCCCAGCACCCAGGCAGAGGAGAGAGGTCCCGTAACAGACAATCTGGCTTCATGTCAGCAGAGAATCAGTCTTCATATCATAGCAGAGAATCAGGCTTCACGTCAGCCACCAATGCAACAGTCCATTGTCAGATATTTAGGCCCAGCACCCAGGCAGAGGAGAGAGGTCCCGTAACAGACAATCTGGCTTCATGTCAGCAGAGAATCAGTCTTCATATCATAGCAGAGAATCAGGCTTCACGTCAGCCACCAATGCAACAGTCCATTGTCAGATATTTAGGCCCAGCACCCAGGCAGAGGAGAGAGGTCCCGTAACAGAGGATCTGGCTTCATGTCAGCAGAGAATTAGTCTGCATGTCATAGCAGAGAATCAGGCTTCACGTCACCCAACATTGGAACAGTCCATTGGCATATATTTAGGCCCCGGCACCGAGACAGAGGAGAGGTTCATTCAACTTTGGGTAGCCTCGCAATATAATGGTAAAATGAAAATAAAAATAGGATTGAATGAGGAAGTGCCCTGGAGTACAATAATATATGGTTAAGGGGAGGTAGTTAATGTCTAATCTGGACAAGGGACGGACAGGTCCTGTGGGATCCATGCCTGGTTCATTTTTATGAACGTCAGCTTGTCCACATTGGCTGTAGACAGGCGGCTGCGTTTGTCTGTAATGACGCCCCCTGCCGTGCTGAATACACGTTCAGACAAAACGCTGGCCGCCGGGCAGGCCAGCACCTCCAGGGCATAAAAGGCTAGCTCTGGCCACGTGGACAATTTAGAGACCCAGAAGTTGAATGGGGCCGAACCATCAGTCAGTACGTGGAGGGGTGTGCACACGTACTGTTCCACCATGTTAGTGAAATGTTGCCTCCTGCTAACACGTTGCGTATCAGGTGGTGGTGCAGTTAGCTGTGGCGTGTTGACAAAACTTTTCCACATCTCTGCCATGCTAACCCTGCCCTCAGAGGAGCTGGCCGTGACACAGGTGCCTTGGCGACCTCTTGCTCCTCCTCTGCCTTGGCCTTGGGCTTCCACTTGTTCCCCTGTGACATTTGGGAATGCTCTAAGTAGCGCGTCTACCAACGTGCGCTTGTACTCGCGCATCTTCCTATCACGCTCCAGTGCAGGAAGTAAGGTGGGCACATTGTCTTTGTAGCGTGGATCCAGCAGGATGGCAACCCAGTAGTCCGCACACGTTAAAATGTGGGCAACTCTGCTGTCGTTGCGCAGGCACTGCAGCATGTAGTCGCTCATGTGTGCCAGGCTGCCAAGGGGTAAGGACAAGCTGTCCTCTGTGGGAGGCGTATCGTCATCGTCCTGCCTTTCCCCCTAGCCACGCACCAGTGATGGGCCCGAGCTGCGTTGGGTGCCACCCCGCTGTGACCATGCTTCATCCTCATCCTCCTCCACCTCCTCCTCATCCTCGTCCTCCTCGTCCTCCAGTAGTGGGCCCTGGCTGGCCACATTTGTACCTGGCCTCTGCTGTTGCAAAAAACCTCCCTCTGAGTAACTTCGAAGAGACTGACCTGAAAGTGCTAAAAATGACCCCTCTTCCTCCTCCTCCTCCTCCTCCTGGGCCACGTCCTCTTGCATCATCGCCCTAAGTGTTTTCTCAAGGAGACATAGAAGTGGTATTGTAACGCTGATAACGGCGTCATCGCCACTGGCCATGTTGGTGGAGTACTCGAAACAGCGCAACAGGGCACACAGGTCTCGCATGGAGGCCCAGTCATTGGTGGTGAAGTGGTGCTGTTCCGCAGTGCGACTGACCCGTGCGTGCTGCAGCTGAAACTCCACTATGGCCTGCTGCTGCTCGCACAGTCTGTCCAGCATGTGCAAGGTGGAGTTCCACCTGGTGGGCACGTCGCATATGAGGCGGTGAGCGGGAAGGCCGAAGTTACGCTGTAGCGCAGACAGGCGAGCAGCAGCAGGATGTGAACGCCGGAAGCGCGAACAGACGGCCCGCACTTTATGCAGCAGCTCTGACATGTCGGGGTAGTTGTGAATGAACTTCTGCACCACCAAATTCAGCACATGCGCCAGGCAAGGGATGTGCGTCAAACCGGCTAGTCCCAGAGCTGCAACGAGATTTCGCCCATTATCGCACACCACCAGGCCGGGCTTGAGGCTCACCGGCAGCAACCACTCGTCGGTCTGTTGTTCTATACCCCGCCACAACTCCTGTGCGGTGTGGGGCCTGTCCCCCAAACATATGAGTTTCAGAATGGCCTGCTGACGTTTACCCCGGGCTGTGCTGAAGTTGGTGGTGAAGGTGTGTGGCTGACTGGATGAGCAGGTGGAAGAAGAGGAGGAGGAAGCCAAGAAGGAGGAGGTGGCAACAGGAGGCAAAGAATGTTGCCCTGCGATCCTTGGCGGCGGAAGGACGTGCGCCAAACAGCTCTCCGCCTGGGGCCCAGCTGCCACTACATTTACCCAGTGTGCAGTTAGGGAGATATAGCGTCCCTGGCCGTGCTTACTGGTCCACGTATCTGTGGTTAGGTGGACCTTGCCACAGATGGCGTTGCGCAGTGCACACTTGATTTTATCGGATACTTGGTTGTGCAGGGAAGGCACGGCTCTCTTGGAGAAGTAGTGGCGGCTGGGAACAACATACTGTGGGACAGCAAGCGACATGAGCTGTTTGAAGCTGTCTGTGTCCACCAGCCTAAATGACAGCATTTCATAGGCCAGTAGTTTAGAAATGCTGGCATTCAGGGCCAGGGATCGAGGGTGGCTAGGTGGGAATTTACGCTTTCTCTCAAATGTTTGTGAGATGGAGAGCTGAACGCTGCCGTGTGACATGGTTGAGACGCTTGGTGAAGGAGGTGGTGGTGGTGTTGGTGGTACATCCCCTGTTTGCTGGGCGGCAGGTGCCAACGTTCCTCCAGAGGCCGAGGAAGAGGCCGAGGCGGCAGCAGCAGAAGAGGCCGAGGCGGCAGCAGCAGAAGAGGTAGCAGGGGGAGCCTGAGCGACTTCCTTGGTTTTAAGGTGTTTACTCCACTGCAGTTCATGCTTTGCATGCAGGTGCCTGGTCATGCAGGTTGTGCTAAGGTTCAGAACGTTAATGCCTCGCTTCAGGATCTGATGGCACAGCGTGCAAACCACTCGGGTCTTGTCGTCAGCACATTGTTTGAAGAAGTGCCATGCCAGGGTACTCCTTGAAGCTGCCTTTGGGGTGCTCGGTCCAAGATGGCGGCGGTCAGTAGCAGGCGGAGTCTCTTGGCGGCGGGTGTTCTGCTTTTGCCCACTGCTCCCTCTTTTGCTACGCTGTTGGCTCGGTCTCACCACTGCCTCTTCCTCCGAACTGTGAAAGTCAGTGGCACGACCTTCATTCCATGTGGGGTCTAGGACCTCATCGTCCCCTGCATCGTCTTCCACCCAGTCTTGATCCCTGACCTCCTGTTCAGTCTGCACACTGCAGAAAGACGCAGCAGTTGGCACCTGTGTTTCGTCATCATCAGAGACATGCTGAGGTGGTATTCCCATGTCCTCATCATCAGGAAACATAAGTGGTTGTGCGTCAGTGCATTCTATGTCTTTCACCGCTGGGGAAGGGCTAGGTGGATGCCCTTGGGAAACCCTGCCAGCGGAGTCTTCAAACAGCATAAGAGACTGCTGCATAACTTGAGGCTGAGACAGTTTCCCTGGTATGCATGGGGGTGATGTGACAGACTGATGGGGTTGGTTTTCAGGCGCCATCTGTGCGCTTTCTGCAGAAGACTGGGTGGGAGATAATGTGAACGTGCTGGATCCACTGTCGGCCACCCAATTGACTAATGCCTGTACCTGCTCAGGCCTTACCATCCTTAGAACGGCATTGGGCCCCACCATATATCGCTGTAAATTCTGGCAGCTACTGGGACCTGAGGTAGTTGGTACACTAGGATGTGTGGATGTGGCAGAACGGCCACGTCCTCTCCCAGCACCATAGGGTCCACTAACACCACCACGACCATGTCCACGTCTGCGTCCCTTACTAGATGTTTTCCTCATTGTTATCGTTCACCACAACAACAAAAATATTATTTGGCCCAATGTATTGTATTCAAATTCAGCTGAATATAAATTTTAGGCCTAGTATTTAGGCGCTGGGTGACAGGTATGGGTTTACTGACAGAATTAGACTTGGAAATGCACAGTAGCGTGTGTGTGAAGTTATTCTGAATGACCCTATGTGCACCTTGAATATTATATACCCTTTTAGGGATAGATTTCAAATAGCTCTGATACAGCAGAAACCACTAAATTAGGAAATTGCTAAATTGGGAATTGTATTTCAACCCAGAACAAAAAATGTGCTTTGACAGGACACTAAATAACTTGCCCAGCCAGAACAGTACAGCAGTAACGACAGATTTAGCGGGATATAAATTTGAGGCCTAGTATTTAGGCGCTGGGTGACAGGTATAGATTTACTGACGGAATTAGACTTGGAAATGCACAGTAGCGTGTGTGTGAAGTTATTCAGAATGACCCTATCAGCACCTTGATTCTGATATACCCTTTTAGGGATGTATTTAAAGTAGGCCTGATACAGCAGAAACCACTAAATTAGGAAATTGCTAAATTGGGAATTGTATTTCAACCCAGAACAAAAAATGTGCTTTGACGGACACTAAATAACTTGCCCAGCCAGAACAGTACACCAGTAACGACAGATTTAGGCCTAGTATTTAGGCGCTGGGTGACAGGTATACGTTTACAGACAGAATTAGACTGGGATATGCACAGTAGCGTGTGTGTGAAGTTATTGAGAATGACCCTATCTGCACCTTGAATCGAATATACCCTTTTAGGGATAAATTTAAAGTAGGCCTGATACAGCAGAAACCACTAATTTAGAGAATTGCTAAATTGGGAATTGTATTTCAACCCAGAACAAAAAATGTGCTTTGACGGACACTAAATAACTTGCCCAGCCAGAACAGTACACCAGTAACGACAGATTTAGCGGGATATAAATTTGAGGCCTAGTATTTAGGCGCTGGGTGACAGGTATAGATTTACTGACGGAATTAGACTTGGAAATGCACAGTAGCGTGTGTGTGAAGTTATTCTGAATGACCCTATGTGCACCTTGAATATTATATACCCTTTTAGGGATAGATTTCAAATAGCTCTGATACAGCAGAAACCACTAAATTAGGAAATTGCTAAATTGGGAATTGTATTTCAACCCAGAACAAAAAATGTGCTTTGACGGACACTAAATGACTTGCCCAGCCAGAACAGTACAGCGGTAACGACAGATTTAGCGGGATATAAATTTGAGGCCTATTATTTAGGAGCTGGGTGACAGGTATAGATTTACTGACAGAATTAGACTTGGAAATGCACAGTAGCCTGTGTGTGAAGTTATTCTGAATGACCCTATGTGCACATTGAATATTATATACCCTTTTAAGGATAGATTTCAAATAGCTCTGATACAGCAGAAACCACTAAATTAGGAAATTGCTGAATTGGGAATTGTATTTCAACCCAGAACAAAAAATGTGCTTTGACGGACACTAAATAACTTGCCCAGCCAGAACAGTACAGCGGTAACGACAGATTTAGCTGGATATAAATTTGAGGCCTAGTATTTAGGCGCTGGGTGACAGGTATAGATTAACTGACAGAATTAGACTTGGAAATGCACAGTAGCGTGTGTGTGAAGTTATTCTGAATGACCCTATGTGCACCTTGAATATTATATACCCTTTTAGGGATAGATTTCAAATAGCTCTGATACAGCAGAAACCACTAAATTAGGAAATTGCTAAATTGGGAATTGTATTTCAACCCAGAACAAAAAATGTGCTTTGACGGACACTAAATGACTTGCCCAGCCAGAACAGTACAGCGGTAACGACAGATTTAGCGGGATATAAATTTGAGGCCTAATTTTTAGGCGCTGGGTGACAGGTATAGATTTACTGACAGAATTAGACTGGGATATGGCCAAAAAATAACCACACTATTGCTGGTTAAATGCACTTGGTGTGACAGCTTGACCAACCACACTACTGAGGGTTAAATGCACTTGGTGACGGGCGCAGCTTGCCCCTGATGTAGTATATGGCTAAAAAATAAACAGACTATTGCTGGTTAAATGCACTTGGTGTGACAGCTTCACCCTGATGTAGGCTTTAGCCAAAAAACAACCACACCATTGAGGGTTAAATGCACTTGGTGACAGGCGCAGCTTGCCCCTGATGTAGTATATGGCCAAAAAATAAACAGACTATTGCTGTTTAAATGCACTTGGTGTGACAGCTTCACCCTGATGTAGGCTTTAGCCAAAAAACAACCACACCATTGAGGGTTAAATGCACTTGGTGACAGGCGCAGCTTGCCCCTGATGTAGTATATGGCCAAAAAATAAACAGACTATTGCTGGTTAAATGCACTTGGTGTGACAGCTTCACCCTGATGTAGGCTTTAGCCAAAAAACAACCACACCATTGAGGGTTAAATGCACTTGGTCGCAGCTTGTGCTGGCGCACCACAAGACACAAAATGGCCGCCGATCACCCCAGAAAAAAGTGACTGACAAACGGTCTGGGCAGCCTAAAAACAGTGAGCAATTGAGTATCAGCAGCTCAATGAGCCACAGCTGCAGATCGATCAATAATCAAGTCCTTTGGAGGAGTTAATCTGCCTAATCTCACCCTACTGTCGCAGCCGCAACCTCTCCCTACGCTAATCAGAGCAGAGTGACGGGCGGCGCTATGTGACTCCAGCTTAAATAGAGGCTGGGTCACATGGTGCTCTTGCCAATCACAGCCATGCCAATAGTAGGCATGGCTGTGATGGCCTCTTGGGGCAAGTAGTATGACGCTTGTTGATTTGCTGCTTTGCAGCCTTTCAAAAAGCGCCAAGAAAGCGTCAAAAAGCGCCAAGAAAGCGACGAACACCGAACCCGAACTTTTACGAAAATGTCCGGGTTCGGGTCTGTGTCACGGACACCCCAAAATTCGGTACGAACCCGAACTATACAGTTCGAGTTCGCTCATCCCTAGTTATTATCACAACTTTTCACCTTATTCACTAGGTTTAGCCAGGAATTTAAACATGGAGTAATTCGTGAGAACCAAAGTCGTATAATTAGTAGTCTAGCCAGAAACATTATTCTAGTCAACAATATCTTTTTTAGAATTAAGACGGTTGACCTTAGACAAATCATACAAAATCAATCACTGTGCTGTAAACGGAATCGGCAACTTCAGTTTTTGGGTGATATGGTTATTTATAAATAAAGTCCCAATATTCTTTTAACTCTGGACAAGACCAGAGCATATGTAGATAATCTGCCTTTGGAAAGTCACATTGTGGACAATTAAACCAGATTTATTAAACTAAAGAGGGGTGATATATAACCTGTGCAAAATATTAAACTGTACTAATATGTGATTAAAATTATGTGAAACATATCTCAAACTCTCAAATATACTTTTCCAATCATTTTGATCAATCATCGGGAAATCAGCCCCCCTTGCCCTTTGGCCCAGAGAGGTGAGCTTCTTTAAACGGGTCCTGATTAGGATTTATATAGTTGGGAGAACTTGACCTTCTGGCCTTGATTCCCCAGCACATTATTCGGGACCGTGCAATTATCTATTTCCAAACTCTCCTTCTCTTTTGCGCTAATCAGTGCTGAACGTAACTGAGAATACCTAAACCAACCTGTGTTGCCTAAATTCTCCCTATCAAATAGTGATGGGAATTAACTCTTCATTCCTCACCACTTATGATACATAAATAATAATATTATTTTTTTGCAAAATTGATCCACTGACAATTTATAGAATTCCTATAAGTAGTAATTATGCCAAAGGGGAGTAAAGGAGAAAGATCCCTTATCCCCAACCAATCTCTAATAGTAACCCAAAGTCTAATAAGTAGCTTTCCAACCATTCTATAATCCTGTTCCACATATCTCAATTGCCCTGATTCCAGCAAAGTAAATATATTATCATATGAGGATTGTCTAAATAAAATTCTATATAAGGGACTTTTTTGCCATTCACAACACAGCCATAACTGCGCTGCCAAAAAGTAGCCCTTGAAGTAGGGAAGATTTAGCCCTCCCTCCTCTATAAGCTTATAAAGATACTCCATCTTCTTTCCCAGACTAGAACATTAATAATCCTTTCAATCAGTTTATAAACTTATTCTCAATCTATATGAGGGAATTTCTTAGAACATAAAGAAGTTGCTCTGGACAGTGGAAGTCAAAGCCACGTTTTGATCTTAGATATTAATTTCACCACCAGTGGCATTACATTCAATTGTGTAATGTCCTCAATATTTGATGTTACTGTCATCTCCAGATATTAAAATGACTCAGAGACCTCCAAAACCCTCATTTGATCCTCATTTGAGGATTCAAAACAATTCACTGGCGGGAGAGTGGTTTTCCACCAATTGATGTCTAGTCCTGAAACATCACCAAAGGATTTAACTGTATGAATAACTCTTTGCAAATTTTGATTGGTATGATCCATAAAAAATAACACATCATCTGCGTACAGGGAAATACAATCTTCTACTCCCTGTACCCCAAATCCTTCAATCATGGTATCCTGTCTCACACTGGCAGCTAGGGGCTCAATATAAATATCAAATAATAGAGGGGAAAGAGGACACCCCTGATGAGTGCCTCTAGTCAAACTATATGACGATGTCATATTCCCATTAACGTTCAATTTAGCAGTAGGGCCCTTATAGAAAAGCTTAATCATATTTATAAACCTCTTACCAAATCACATCTTTGCCATGACCTTCTAGAGAAATTCCCACTGCACCCTGTCAAACGCCTTTGTAGCGTTTTAATCCGGGTGAATTATTGAAGATATGACCCTGGTAAGCCTTGCAGCCAGAATCATTGCCAGAAGCTTCGCATCAGTATTCAATAGTGATATTGGTCTGTATGACCCAATATCTAAAGGATCTTTTAGCTTTTTTTAAATTAATGTGCTTCTGACATTGATTCTGGCAAGCTACCACCTTCTATTGATTCAGTAAATACCCTCAAAAGACAGGGAAGAGTAACCTCACCATACTTTTGGCAGACCTCATATGGGAAACCATCTGATCCCGGGGAAGACTTACCTACACAAGATTTAATAGCTGTCTCTAGCTTCTGGTAGAGTGATGGAATTCAGGTAGGATTCCATCCTGTCCCCCGAAATATTATTACTTGCTTGATACATTTCAGAGAAATGCTTAAGGAACACCAACCTAATTTGCTCTTGATTCTCTACAATTTCCCCCCCCCTTTTCCCTCCTCAGTATAATTCTTGACTATATTATTTTTTTTATCCTGTGTGGTAATGTGAACAGTTCTGGAAGGTGTGTTGTCCCACTTCAGGTACCTCAGATGGGTGAGACAGATAAAATCTAGAGAGTGACAGTAGTCTCAGCAAAGCATAGTTTGCTGAGACATTTCTGTATACATTTTCTGGTCTGGATTTTACTTGGACTGGTGGCTAGGCTTGCTAGAGGGAGTTCCCAGTCCACACTCTTCCAGTACGGGTTTTCCTTTCTACCTGAGGTGATCGCAGGTGAGGCTTTCTGTAATCAGCCTGGCATAAAGCGCCTCAGAGTAGGTCAGTCTGAGAAGGGAGAGCGAGACTGTTGTGAAGCAGAGGCTCTGTGTGTGGTCTCAGTCAGGAGGACTGAGGGGCCACAAGGCTTTGAATAGCCTGAGGTTTGGATGACCTAGCGACACCTAGAGAACGAGGGTTGCACGCCCAGCGTCTGGAGGATTACTGGGCCACACTCCCCCAAAAGGTACTGGAGTTGCCACAGCCTTGAGGCTGCAGTATTGATGTTGGCTGAGGAAAGCCGCATATGTTGTCCATGTGTGAACTGAGCTCTATGAGTGAGGTAGGGACGTATTGTGTTTAGGTAGCGCCTAGACGGGCAGGAGTTTATTTTTGTTTTAAGTGTTGGCGGTGCGGGAACCTCACCCCACCCAGTGATGTATAACTGGACTATCCTTTATAAGAAGACTGTCAAAATAAATGCACAGTTTGGACATGAAAATCTGTTGTCTGGTGAGATATCTGTGAGTGTGACCCCCTGAAAAGAGACTGATCCCTTACACCTGATTGCGAATCACTTTCCCAAGTAATTTTCCTGGGCGGCCCAATTCACAGAAGTATTTCTGCCCCATAAAGAAAGAAATAATGTTGAGCTTTTTCCAGGAGAAAATCTGAGTATATCTGAAGTGTGCTCTTTATGGCCCTTCAATTTTCTTCTGTTTTATTAACAAATTGGACGCCGCACTCTAGGCACAGAGCTCCGCTTCCCTCCACAGCTTGGCATACTAATACAACAAATGTTTAGACTGCCTAAAGAATTACAACTATATACACATGCCTACTAGTGATGAGCGGGAGGTGCCATATTCGATTTCGCGATATTTCGCGAATATTCGAATGAATATTCGTGTTATATTCGTCGAAATCGAATATTCGTAATTATTCCAATTATCGCGAATAATATACGAATTTTTTTTTTCGCGTATTGCGATTATTTATCTTGATAGTATAAGGCAACGTTCCTATGCTAATTGACTATGGCTAGGCTAATATGTGTATTTTACGAAATTTCGTGATTTGCTCTAACTTCGTCTCTTAGAATATTACGAATATTCTAAAAGACGAAGTTAGAGCAATATTACGAAATTTCGTAAAATACACATATAGATTGTAATTTAGCTAATATACTGCTATAATCCCTTTTTTTGCCTCTAATTTTTTTTTTGCCTCTTCTGAACTTAAGTTTTGTAAAATATGTACACTATTAAAAAATATTACTATAGCAGTATATTAGCTTAAATACAATCTATGTGTATTTTACGAAATTTCGTAATATTGCTCTAACTTCGTCTTTTAGAATATTCGTAATATTCTAAAAGACGAAGTTAGAGCAATATTAAGAACATTTGCAAAAGCCGAAATTGCGATGCGAGTAATATATTACGAAATAATCGCATGAAGATTTCAACTTAGCACTGCTATATTCCATATTCTAGCCCAATATGGAATATAGCTGTGCTAAGTTAGCACTGCTATATTCCATACTAGGCTAGAATATGGAATATAGCAGTGCTAAGTTGAAATCTTCATGCGATTATTTCGTGTTATATTACTCGCATCGCAATTTCGGCTTTTGCAAATGTTCTTAATATTGCTCTAACTTCGTCTTTTAGAATATTACGAATATTCTAAAAGACGAAGTTAGAGCAATATTACGAAATTTCTAAAAGACGAAGTTAGAGCAATATTACGAAATTTCGTAAAATACACATAGATTGTATTTAAGCTAATATACTGCTATAGTAATATTTTTTAACAGTGTACATATTTTACAAAACTTAAGTTCAGAAGAGGCAAAAAAAATTAGAGGAAAAAAAAAGGGATTATAGCACTATATAAGCTAAATTACAATCTATATGTGTATTTTACGAAATTTCGTAATATTGCTCTTACTTCGTCTTTTAGAATATTCGTAATATTCTAAAAGACGAAGTTAGAGCAATATTAAGAACATTTGCAAAAGTCGAAATTGCGATGCGAGTAATATAACACGAAATAATCGCATGAAGATTTCAACTTAGCACTGCTATATTCCATATTCTAGCCCAATATGGAATATAGCTGTGCTAAGTTAGCACTGCTATATTCCATACTAGGCTAGAATATGGAATATAGCAGTGCTAAGTTGAAATCTTCATGCGATTATTTCGTGTTATATTACTCGCATCGCAATTTCGGCTTTTGCAAATGTTCTTAATATTGCTCTAACTTCGTCTTTTAGAATATTACGAATATTCTAAAAGACGAAGTTAGAGCAATATTACGAAATTTCTAAAAGATGAAGTTAGAGCAATATTACGAAATTTCGTAAAATACACATAGATTGTATTTAAGCTAATATACTGCTATAGTAATATTTTTTAACAGTGTACATATTTTACAAAACTTAAGTTCAGAAGAGGCAAAAAAAATTAGAGGAAAAAAAAAGGGATTATAGCACTATATAAGCTAAATTACAATCTATATGTGTATTTTACGAAATTTCGTAATATTGCTCTAACTTTGTCTTTTAGAATATTCGTAATATTCTAAAAGACGAAGTTAGAGCAATATTAAGAACATTTGCAAAAGTCGAAATTGCGATGCGAGTAATATAACACGAAATAATCGCATGAAGATTTCAACTTAGCACTGCTATATTCCATATTCTAGCCTAGTATGGAATACAGCACTGCTAACTTAGCCCTGCTATAGTCCATATTAGGCTAGAATATGGAATATAGCAGTGCTAAATTGAAATCTTCATGCGATTATTTCGTGTTATATTACTCGCATCGCAACTTGTGAAATTTCGTAAAATACACATATAGATTAGATTGTAATTTAGCTAATATGGAATATAGCAGTAAGTTGAAAACGCCACTGACTGGAGCAGCCAGGAAGCCAGGAATCCAAAGGACAGGTAAGAACAACTTTAGAGAAGTGGGAAAGAAAAAAAATATAATAATAAAAATAAAAAAAAATACGAATATTCGAAATCTCGAAATTGCGATATTCGAGAAAAAAATTCGTAATTTGAATATTCGCGCTCAACACTAATGCCTACTACTCTATGTGAAATATATTGAAATAGCGCAACACTTATCCTGGATTAGGCGTAGTCATTCTCTGCTCAGAACTGATTTAACCTCTACAAAGGACTACCTCATCATTCAGGATACCTTCATCTATTGTATTAATTTTATCCTCTAAACAGTGGCCACTATTATATGGAAAACAGTTTTTAAAAAACTTTACAGACTAATTTTTTCTAGAATTTTTATTCCAGCTTTTTTTCATGATTTTTTTACTTTAATTTTTATTATATTTTTTTTCTTGATATATAATCTTGTTGTTTTTAGGGTACTCACTACTGAATGGTGATCACCCACTATTATATTAAAGACTACTCTTTCAAGTACATCTTCACTAATCTATTAAAACACTATATTTACCCATCATACAATTATTAATATATTAATAAATTATTGATTTGTACCCAAATTAGAGTGTGCCTGCTTACCCTTGCTTTTCCTGTTATTAACAAATTGGTCTGCACTAAACAAAGCGATTTCTTTAAAGCTCCTCTCATTAATCCCATATCTCTTTCTTAAGGTGGAAATATTACTAACGAGTACCCCCCTCATGAAGGCCTTAAATGCATCCCAAACCCATTGAATCTTTGCAGAGTTATAGTTAACATCCCAAAAATGGGACAGCTCTTGTTTAGTGTTGGGCACGAATATTTGAATCGCGAATATTAATCATGAATATCGGCACTTCAAGAATTCGAAAATATTTCGAATATAGTGATATATATTCATAATTTTGAATATTCTAGATATTTTTTTTTTCATCAGTAACCTCCCTTCTTGCTTGTGGGCCAATCCGAAGGCTGCAATGTCTTTGCCCGAGCTGAGCAACAGCCCTAGCAACCAATAGGAAAGTTGCCTACCCCTTACTATATAAGAACCTCCCCAGCAGCCAGTTTTTTTTTAAGTTCTGAGAGAGAGAGCAGTGTCATTGCTGTGCTCTGTGCTTTCCACACTACATTAGATAGATAGATAGATAGATAGATAGATAGATAGATAGATAGATAGATAGATAGCTTATATATATCATGCAGATAGTTAGTGGGAGATAGTCAGTGTAGGTTATATCCTGATATAGTGTAGCTGTTGCAGTGCAGTGTGTTAGGTAGTGTGATAGGTTCTGCTGTCCATAAATTAATGCAGACCTGCTAAAATGTGAAGTTTCACGTATTGCGCCAAAATATTCGCATCATTAGTGCCGATTAGCGCAATAGCAAATATATTGGAGCACTCTATCTGCATATAAATTATTTTTTTATGTTCTGCCGTGCCAACCATTTTCTCCAGTCTCAGAAAACTTCTAGCAGCTTGGAAAATGTAGCAAAAGTGACCCACGCGTTACGCGAATATTTCAGTGCCGATTTTTCGCAATCAAGAAATAATCTTGAATTTGCTAATATATGACGAATATTCGCCCAAATATTCGTGAAATATCGCGAATTCGAAAATAGCCCCTGCCGCTCATCACTACTCTTGTTTAATTGCTTCATGGTTATTAAAGATGGACAGCCGATAAGGATTTAGTCTAATGGCTTATTGTGGTATGTTCTGAACCATATACTGTATTTTTTTCTTCTTAACCTTATTTCTTTATTTCCAGAATTAGATTGTGATTTTTTTTTTTATATTGTCCTAATTCAATGTTTAATTTTTTGTTTAAGTAATTCATGATATTCTAGTAATCGACTTATTTATTCAGTTTACAACTTTATGAGTAAGTGGCAGGATGGAATTTAATATAGGTTCAGTATAGGAGGCATTTGCATGTTGCTAGATTGTAAGCTCCACGGGGGGGAAGGGGGCAAGAAACGTAATATATATTCATTGTAAAGTAATGCAAAAATGTGACAACACTTTCTAAATAATGGGAAAAAAAACACTAAGTCAACAAGCTACATAAATATCTTTATAGTAAAGGGAGCACATCCAGTGCTCACAGGCTTAGCTATGCTGGATCTGAAAAGATCCTGCCTAATCCCATCCCATTAACTTAAAATGGGGTCCATAAATCTTCTGTTGAGCTATTTTTGACAACAAAAATAGCACTACATATTGCAACTATTCCTGCCATCAAATGTTCGATCGCTAAAGAACAACATAAGATGTAAATTTGAGCAGTCTCAAAGGAAATGTGTCACCAAATATTTTTTGGGGTCAGTTAAAACCAGATAACGATACAAAAATCCTTTTTTACTAATCGGAATTTTATTTTCTGATTACAGATTTTTGTATTGTATTTCCTTAACATGATTATAGGGGCGGCCATCTTGCCTGAGTTTTTCTTAACAGCATTTTGAAAGCTTGAAGAAAATTGCTAACGCCACCCTAATCCAATCCCTGACCTCCTAACTATATGAGCCAGCCTCAATGGTAGGGGGGCTCATACTCCGGAACCTGGGCCCTTCTGACCCTAATGATCCCTGAAATAGGAGACAGGAATAAGAGACAACTGGTTCATCCGCAACACGGATGAACCGGAGTCTCCCACAGGCCTAGCAACAAAGGGAAGGGAAAGCCAGTGAGCAAAACCCAGATTGGCAGATAAGTCAAAGCGTCCACAACACACACTGGAGCAACAGCACTTACCTGCCACAACGACTGCCACCTGACAACAAGCATGCATGGCAAAAGTATCATGGTCCACTATACCAGACCGTGACATAGCCGTGACACTCCCTCCTCTCAAAGCCCTCCCCAAAAATAACAGGAAAAAAAAAGTGCATTTCTTCCTGGCAATCTCCTGCTTGTCAGCGTAAGAGAGTGCTGCATTTATATGCAACGATCCATTTCACAGTATAGAGAGGAGCAATCACTAATGCCATCTCTCATACCCATACAGACGGTATGCCAGAAGCAGAGCATGTTTATACAGCACAATCTGCTGCCGGCAAACAATGATTTTTGTGTCTGCACAAATGATCTCTTACCCGATGGACAAGCAGCACCTTCACACCGCCAGATAATCCTATAAACACTCCTTAGCAATTAACTGGTGGTTTCTCAGCCCGTGTAAAGAGCCCTTAAGTTTATGTTATCTTTAGGATTAGAAAATCTGCCCTATTGTCTGTTGAAGTACAGTCACCAAGCACTAATCTCAGGATCTGCCTTTGTAGGGAAGAAGACATGTTCTCTTAAGTATAGGTAGATGATTGAATGGCAGCTCAGTGGTTATCTGGGGTCCTAGGTTCAAATCCAACCAAGAACAACATCTGCATGGAGTTTGTATGTTCTCTCCATGTTTGTGTGGGTTTCCTACGGGTACTATGGTTTCCTCCCACAGTTCAAAGACATACTGATAGGAAACTTAGATTGTGAGCCCCATTGGAGACAGCAAGTGACGATAATGTCTGTAAAGTGTTGCACAATATGTCCATGTAAGTAAAATAATAGATGCACAATATATGTAAGCATTCTATCCAAGTCAAGGAACTTAAGGAAAAAGTTGGAGACAATCCCACTACAATCACAGCTATAGATGAGCGAATTTCTTGAAAATTTGATTCGGCTGCTTCGTGGAATTTCACCAAATAATTTGCTTTGTGACTAATTACTTTGTCGCAAAGCACATTTCTTTGTAAGCAGTGGGTGCAAAATGACAGGGAGTGGCAATTGTGCCGTTCATCGCTGATTGCGGCATCTGACATTAATATTAAGGTCTTTAATAAAAATTATAAAAGATAAAATCATACTTACCTCATCCATTTGATAGCGCAGAGCCTGCCACCGCCGTCTTGATTGAAGATCCAGCGCAAAATCTCTCAGGCTCATGATGACGTCATCACATTGGCCATCGTGGTAATGCCATACTTCACCACTCATGAGATTTCACGCAGGATCTTCAATCAAGATATAGGTGGTGGGCTCTTCGCGCTGAAACAGATGAGGTTAGTGGGATTTTTTTTTTTTACCCCATTTCAGGTAAAATGTATTCATTACCATGAAACACGAGGACATTTGGCTTTGTGGCGAATTAAATTTTCCCTTTGATTCGCTAACCTTAACAAGGACCCATAAACTCAGTTCTTAGCACAATATTTGAACTCAGAGTATGTTAGAAGTGTGAACGTGCCATATACTGTTTTGCCTATATTTACTTACTACTAGAGTACCCCTTTAAGAAATTTGGTCTCGCAACATAAACAAGTGTATAACATGTGATGCATATATAGGCTGCAAAAAGAAATCAAGGGAGACTACATTTAATAGAGTTAAAGGGGTTGTATGCAATTAGAAAACAAGGTTTTGCATCTTATTTTTGGAAACAATGCCGCTCTTGCATATGGTCAGCATCTGGTATTGCAGCTTAACAACAAAGGAGATGCCCACCAGACAAAGCCCATGGACAAGAGAACGTCTGTTCCTGCAAAAAAATAAATAAAAAAAAATTCTAATTTCATACAACCCCTTTACGGTTGCCTAAAGCTGTGCCATTGCCATGCTACTGAACCAGTGACTGGACGTAAGAGCAATTTCAATTCTGAGAATTATTTTCTGGGAAATTGTAATTTCTCCTCATGCTCCCTGAATTATTTAATTATTAGCATTTTCAATTTTTCTATTTATAATCACTGTTCAACTGGAGACAAGTGTAAAAATGTAGAACAGCCTTTCTGAAGATATTACCATGCCAGTGTGATATACAGTAGGTTCAAGAGTTCAAGATTCTATAAAGATATGTATATATATATATATATATATATATATATATATATATATATATATGAGACGTACATACTTTAGATATCCAGATGTTTAAAAAAAATCGTAAGCCATGTTCCTTTTCATCTGCATCTCATACGCTGCATTCAGGACACACACTTGTGTGGGATCTATACACTTCCAGATGGCAATGGAGTAATTTAGTGAAGGGAATATGTTATTTTTCTCTGGCTCCGTGCCAACCAGTACTATTCTATGCTACATCTGTATTTTACCCTGCCTTTCATCTGAAAGCTGCTTATAAGTGGCACTCTAATTGTACAATCTCATTTCCAATTCAAAAAAAAAAAGGGGCAAGCCAATTTGTCTTTTTTTTTTTCAAAAGGGTAATCATTTTCTGTAACTTGCCATTTAAACCCACATCATTGTACATTGACCTCATAAATACGAATTCCGGCAGCAAATTCTGTTCAATTATTTATAGACTTACTGTTAGGTTAAATGTGAAGACTTAAGGTGGGCAGATTTCTCAAACCCCGTTCATCAGACCCAATTCTCAGAGCTTCGAAATAAGAAATTCAGGAAATTCATGCCGTCCTTGTATAGACATTAAAATCCCATATATTGTATTATTTTTCTACATTTTACGTTGTTACTATTCGCAGTGCACCTGAAGCACGTTGTGCCATTGGCTCAAAGCCCAGAAAATCTTTTAAGGAACGAGTGATACCACTTTTTTATTTTAGTATTTTTTTTTCCCTACCTAAACAGCAGGTGCTTTCTGCAGTAAAGAAGGCGGGCGCCATCAGATTGTTTTTTTGTTTGTTTTTCCCCTCTTTTATTACGCTTCCTCTTTTTTTCATTTAATTTTTTTTTGCATTTCAGCAAACAACGTAATTTCTGGCAATGGTCCAACATGGGAGGAGTTGAGTGCTTAAGTGCACAATCATTTGTTGTTATTCAGTATTAAACAGCATGTTTATCGAGAGATCAAATGGCTGCCAAATAGTTAAAGGCTTGTTTCCCCGTTAATGAGGTCTTTCAACTATTTCTTTGGCAAAATTTGCTTGATATTTTCTCCTCTTAATCAAACCATTGTGTACATTGAATGCAAATACTCTTTTGGGCCCCTCTAAGCCAGCAAGGGGTTAATTTCCTCCAATGTAATCGCCAAAGAGGAGAAGCCAGCACCCTTTATTAGTTTGATCATTCCTATTATGCTGTAGGCTTTGTTATTTCTAATTTTCCCTATATAAATGTGTGCAAACAAACTAGAGTTTCCTGCAGCAAAACATAAACATAAAGTGCAACTGAAAGGCCCAAGATAAAAAAGACAATCGTGCTATGTGCCTTATAAAAAAAGAAAATAAAAAGCCACTGTAAATGTATTAATAACCAAGCATAGCTCATTATTTTTAAAATGTGTATTAATTCACAATTCACCTATAAAGTTTTTAAAAATCTAATCCTTAAAGGGTTGCCTAGGATTGCTCCTTTAAATTCCCCCCAAGCAATACCTGTGACAAGATCTATACTTATATGCTCCTATTCGCTCTCTTACGGCTATGTGGCTCCCGGAATGTCTGGTCTCAGAGGTGGCTTTTTTTTTTTTGAAGTGGCCTGTCTGTGACCCAGCAGTGATGTGCCACTTGGCCAGCCACTGGCTGCAGTGGTGCACGTGACCCCATCCATGCAGAAGATGACAGGCGGGGACTGGAAGGGCAATAACTGGAAGGCTAAGTTAGGAGCCACACAGAGGTGGGGGGCAGATAAGCATACAGTAGATCTCTTCACAGGTACCGCTGGTGGGGGAGGGTATTGAAAAAAAAAAAATTGGACAACCCCTTTTAAGAAGAAAATTAATAATCCTTGAAATGTTTACATAAGGCATGCAAAATCCTATACATAGTTATTCAGTACAGGTTGCCTTTCCTAATTCACCGCATCTTATGGTAAGTGGCTGTGATCCCTGCTAACAATCCCATCCACAAAAGTAGAAGCAAACAAATTGCAACAGCACTCTACAAGCATAGAATATATGGACTAATACTTTATTCACTACATAAAATGAATATGAGGTTCTTAGCAAATGTACATTTTCAAAATCATTTGTGCCCATCCACCATTGCAAGGTGATCTCAATGTGGATGGGAACTTACAGTACTCTGTCTACATCTTTCACTGTGCCATTTGGTCTCTTACTCCAGGGTCCAATACTATGTTTGCTCCATTTGTTATTTCTCTCTGTGCAAGCAGGCCTCTGAAAACAGGGAGAGCAGACTACACCTATATATACTGTACTAAAACAGCCTGTGAAAAGGAGTGCACAACCAAAATGGAAGCAGCCACACCTCCAAGTGCATACTGCAAAGACAAAGGTTAGTCAACACCTCCTGCAAAATGAAGTAAATTTGCAGGTCCCATTCAGTCATGGGCAAGTGGACACGTCCTCTCCTGTCTCTGTCTTCCGTCATGGTTCTGCAGTTTTTTTTCTGTGGCTAAACTGCGGTGTCATACTGCTAAGATAATGGCTCCATAAAATGATGTCAGGCCTGGAGTGGATATACCCTCTAACTCATCTCTTGCATTATTCATCTTGTGATCCAGTGCAAAAAATAGAAGGACTTTAGCACTCCTATTGAAAAAATATGAAAACGAACACTTTCCATAAAATTAAGAAGCAATAATAGATGATCCATGGAAAAAAAAAAACTTGTGTTTTTCTCAAACATGACATCTGCACACATTTAAAACCATAGATGGGAATTTATCATGAGGGGAATATTTGAAGCTAGTTTGGCTTGAGTCTATGTTGGAGTACTTTATGCCATATTTATCAAATGTCTCATGTTGTTTCATAAATTTGTTTCATCCTTAAACCTAACACTTTTGTATAGAAATGCTACTCCAGTTTTCCCACTCTACGCTCCTTCTTGAGAGAGATTGCAACTTTTTTTGCAACTTTTTTAAGAGTCTCAATGATAAATCTGATTGAAATTCAGTAACCTAGCTAACCACATCCTCTTTTCCACCCATATTTTAAAAACTGGAATGGGGGGGTGTGTAAAATTGTAAAAAGTCACAAATGTTTGCACAAGCAAGTGCAAAAAGCCCTATTTTGCGACTTTTTGAAGCGAGAATTCTGGAGTGAACGTATAATAAATCTGCCCCATAGTATATGGGTAAACTCATGGCTGGTGGTGGTAGCAAACAGCTTTTTTAACCCAGTCCTGACCTCCACAGTACAAGCAGGCACCCACTCCAGAGAGCAAAGGGCTCCATCTTTAAAGAGGACCTGTCTTCAGATTTATTTCTAAAATTAAGCCTTAGGAACGCAACGGAAGCACGGAACGGAACCCCACGGAAGCTCTATCGAGGGCTTCCTGGGGTTCCGTTCCGTGCCTCCGTACCGCAAAAAGTAATAACTTGCTCTATCTTTTTCCCGAACAGATGGATCGCGGACCCATTCAAGAGAATGGTTCTACGATCCGCATGTGGCTGGCCCACGGTCTGTGCCTGTGCATTGTGGACCGCAGTTTGCGGACCACAGCATGGGCACAGAGGGGAAACGGTCATGTGAACAAACCCTTATACTATAGTCCATCCTGAGCAGATGCCATTGCGCTATTTAAAAAAAAAAATTGGCCCCTCCATTGTGCCACAACGCTCCTTCCCCGCTCTGTTATCATGCCAAATATCCTAATTACTAGCATTGATACAGGGAGGAGAAGACCTCTGCTTTTTTTAGGGGGCATCGTCTTCTCCCTGGCTATGACCCTGTCCAGTCGCTGTGGACCTCTTCACAACCAGGAAGAAGACGAGCTACTCTCATAAAATTTACCGAACAGGCTATGTACGCTAGTAAAATATAGTACGCTAGGATAGCAAAATCAAAGATCAATCAGTAAATATTTGAGATCTGTATACATCATCAGTATAAAATCAGAAAAAATATATTGAACTCAGTAAATATTCTCTGTGCTTGTCCATCCAATGGCCCACATACACCTGGAGCACGTCCATCAGAATATAATACACATGCATACTATGATCCCTGAAATAGCACAAAGGATTTTAAGCTATAATAGGTTCTTAGTAGTGATGGACGAAGATCATCCAGGATGGTTCACGAACGCGTGTTCGCGGCAGGCCCCATTGACTTTAATGGCAGACGAACCTGAAAAACCTTCAGGTCATATTTGCAGCCACCAAATACTTACTAGAAGTGCACAAATAGCCCCACAACATGGACAGTGACATACCAGAGGGGGATCATTTGCAAAAATTCCCACAAAAAATATGTATTTTAATCAGGGGCCATTTTTAATGCGTCTTAAAAGGGAATCTCTCTCTGTGCCCTGCTGGAGACTAGAAAATTTTTATTTTAGCCCACGGTAGTACAGGCCCCAAAAATTAGGCATTCACCTGACAGAAAAGAACTTGTGATTATGTGGCTGGAGGTACATTAGGTGATCACTGGATAAAGATTTTACTGTAGGCCAGTACAGGCCCCAAAAATTAGTCATTAACCTGACAGAAAAGAACTTGTGATTATGTAGCTGGAGGTACATTAGGCAGTCACTGGGTAAAATTTTTACTGTAGCCCAGTACAGGCCCCAAAAATTAGGCATTCAAGTAACAGAAAAGAACTTGTGATGATGTGGCTGGAGGTACATTAGGCGGTCACCGGATAAAATTTTTACTGTAGGCCAGTACAGGGCCCAAAAATTAGGCATTCACCTAACAGAAAAGAACTTGTGGTGATGTGGCTGGAGGTACATTAGGAGGTCACCGGATAAAAATTTTACTGTAGGCTAGTACAAGCCTAAAAAATTAGGCATTCAACTGACAGAAAAGAACTTGTAAATATGTGGCTGGAGAAACATTAGGCGGTCAATGGATAAAAATTTTACTGTAGGCCACTGGAGTAGAGGCCCCAAAAATTTGGCATTTACCTGACAGAAAAGGCCTTTTATGCCACTGTATGTACATAAGAAAAGGTCCATTCTTTGTTCTGGGTGGTGGCGGATATGTGTGGGCTGGCATGAGGAAATTAAATTACACGTGAATCCACACTGTGTGGTAGTCGTGAGCTAGGCGAGTGCGCTTATCGGTCATGATCCCCCCTGCTGCGCTGAATGTCTTTTCGGACAGGACACTCGACGAGGGGCAAGCCAAGAGTTCCATGGCAAATTGTGCCAGCTCTGGCCACAGGTCAAGCCTGCACACTAGGTAGTCCAGGGGTTCCTTGCTTCTCGGAGAGTCCACATCAGTCATTAACCCAATATAGTCGGACACCTGTTGGTCTAGGAGTTCCCTGAGGCTGGATAAGGAGTGCGGCTGTCGATGGGTTGGCTGAAAGAATGATCTCATATCCGAAGTGACCAATACATCTTCAAACCGCACTCTTCTTGCAGGCGCGGTAGGATTGGTACCCACGCTAGTTTCGCTGTGGGTGGAAATTCCTCTGCCAGCCCCCCGCAACAGCAGAATGCAGCATCTCTCGCAGCAATGCCTGGAAATGCTGCATTCTGACAGCCCTCTGAAATGCTAGTACCATGTCCGCCCTTTTGTTTTTGTACCGGGGGTCTAAGTACGTTGACACCCAGTACTGGTTCTTGTCCTTTATGCTTTTTATACGGGGGTCCCTCCAATTGGAAGCAGTCCCTGGCTCCTGCACACTGCCCAAGAAAATGTCATCCTCGGTCTCCTCCCCCCAGCCACAGACAACACCAGGGATAGCCAAAAAGTTTAATGTCCCCTTCAAAGCCTGCTATTCTTGCTCCTCCTCCCCCCAGCCACCATCCTCTTCTGACTCCTCTTCAGACTCCTGCTGACTTGTCTCAGATGGAGTAGCCCCCTGGGAATTCATTCAGCATTGCGACTTCATCATCTTCCAGCTCCTGCTCCTGCTCTTGATCAATGACACAACGCAATGCACTCTTCATAAAGAAGGTATGCTTTTTTATACGGGCGGTCCCTCTTCAAACACTGGAGCATAAAGGCCCCAATTTACACTAAACTGGAAGTGGTGGAGTGGCCTGACTCCTGCTCATCGTCCAGGATAATGTCGTCCTCGGTCTCCTCCTCCAACCCGGCACAATCCTCCTCTGACTTCTCTTCAGACTCATGTTGACTTGTCTCAGATGGAGTAGCCCCCCCTGGAAATTCATCCAGCATTGCGACTTCCTCATCTTCCTGCTCCTGCTCCTCGACGGCTTGATCAATGACACGACGCAATGCACACTCCAGAAAGGAGGCGTAAGGTACGATGTCACTGATGGCGCCCTTTCTGCGACTAACCAGTTTAGTGATCTCATCAAATGGCCGCAGAAGTCTCCATGGGTCACGCATGAGCAGCCACTGGCACAGTGAAAAGAAAACAAGCTCCCCAGAACCTGTCCTGCTGCAAAATTCGTACAGTTAGTCGTTAACGGCACGTTGCTGCTTGAGAAGCCTATCAAGCATATACAAGGTGGAGTTCCAGCTCGTCGGGCCATCATAAATCAGATGTCTGACGGACAGGTGGTGTCGCCGCTGAACATCAGCAAGGTGAGCCATGGCCATGTAAGATCTTCTAAAATGACCAGAGAATTTACTGGCCTGCCGCAAGACGTCCTGGAACCCAGGGTATTTGGCAACAAATTGCTGCACGACTATATTCAGGATGTGTGTCATTTTTCCCTGTTTCAATGCGCTCAGCAGATTGGCACTGTTGTCGCACACCACTTTACCAACTGTCAAATTGAGCAGGGTTAGCCACTGATCAGCCTGTGACCGCAGAGCTGAAAGGAGTGCAGGACCAGTGTGGCTCTTGGCTTCCAGGCACAACAGCCGCAGCACAGCATGGCAATGACTCACCTGGCATGTCGAATAGGTTCTGGGGAGCTTGGGGGGCGCAGCGGAAGAGGCGGTAGCAGTGAAAAAGGAGAAATCAGCTGAGGAGGAGATGGAGAATGTAGTATGAGGAGGAGAAGATGAGGCAGGCCTGCATGCAATCCGTGGTGGTAACACCAAATCCACAAGGGAGCCATGGTTTGCATGCTTGACGGCCATCAGAAGGTTCACCCAGTGGGCAGTAAAAGTTATGTACCTTTCCTGCCCGTGTTAGCTAGACCACGTGTCTGTGGTCAGATGTATCTTGGGACCGACACTGTGTGCCAGAGATACATTCACTTCCCGCTGAACGTGGCCATATAGCTCTGGGATGCCCTTCTGGGAGAAATATTTCCTTCTGGGGACCTTCCATTGCGGTGTGCCAATGGCCACAAATTTTATAAAGGCCTCCGAGTCTACCAGTTTATATGCAGTAGTTGGAGAGCTAGCAGTTCTGAAAAACCAACGGTCAGCCTTTGGGCAAGAGGGTAATCCGGCGTCATCAACTTTTTACGCTCAAACATTTGGGCCACCGGAGCCTGCCTTCTGCCAGATAAACGCGGCAATGGCATGGTGGAAGGTGGAGTGGAGGACAAATGTGAGGAGAAGGAGAAGAGGCAGGACGTGGAGCGCCGGGCTCTGACGGTGTTGCTCCCACTGGGCTCGGTGATGGGAGGCAGTCGTCCCTAGGTGAGTGTTGGGCTTACCGCAACTTATGCATTGACAGCAAAGGCTGCAGATGGCAACATTATTGTTAGCAGCTGACATGTTAAAAATAGTCCACACTGCGGATCCATGTGCCGTTGTCCTAGGAACCCCAGAAGTTACCGTACATGGTGTATAGCTCGCTCCAGATACATTTGCAGTCTACTTTTTGCCTCCTGTGCCCTGCAAGCTCTGCCTGCTTCTCCTTCCTCTCTGCTGCTCCGTCTCTCCATCTGAAATCCTCTCCTCTTTCTCTCTCATGACATCCATCAACATGTCATCATTGTCACCTTCCCCACCACTGACATTTGAGATCTTGGAGTAGGTAGCAACAGCGGAGACCTTCCTCCTTTGGCTGATCTAGGTACTGTCGTCAGAACGCTGGGTGGCTGCCATTGCTACCTCCTCTTCCTCATCCGATGTCAAAAATGGCTGCACATCCGTAAGGTCTGGGAATGGATGGGAAAATAATTCCTCTGACTCGAGTGGAGGGGCTATGGTGGTGGTGGTATCTTTGGGGGTGCACACAGCAGAGAGTGAATGAGGGTGCAGATATAGTGGATGAGCAGGGTGCAGAAGCGGAATGCTGAATGAGCCACTCAACAAACTCTGGTGCTTCATTTGAAGTAATCGTACGCACCTTCTCCAACTTCCCACTTAGACTCCAGCCTGTGCCTTAGTCCCTAGAGAAGAGCAGTATTTGTGGAAGCAGGTATATCGCAAGCCTCAATTAATTTTAGGTGGAAACAGGTATATAGAACCTCATAATCAGTATTTTGTGGAAGCAAGTATATCGCAGCCCTCAATCAGTATTTTGTGGAAGGAGGTATATCAAACTCTTAATCAGTATTTTGTGGAAGCAGTTTATATCACAGGCCTCAATGAATATTTGAGGGAAGCAAGCATATCAATCCCCTTAATCAGTATTTTGTGGAAGCAGGTATATCGCAGGCCTCAATCAATATTTGGTGGAAACAGGTATATCAAACCCCTTACTCGGTATTTTGTGGAAGCAGGTATATCGCAGGCCTCAATCAATATTTGGTGAAAGCAGGTTTATCGAACCCCTTAATCAGTATTTTGTGACAGCAGGTATATCGCAGCCCTAAATCAGTATTTTGTGGAAGTAGGTATATCAAACCCCTTATCAGTATTCTGTGGAAGCAGGTATATCACACCCCTCAATTATTATTTTTTGCCAAAACAGTTATATCACACCACGCTGTTTATTTGGGACAACAGGTATATCGTAGCCGTCAATCAGTATTTTGTGAAAGCAGGTATATCACACCCCTCAATCAGTTTTTTGGGGGGCAACAGGTATATCACACCCGTTGCAAATAGTTGTTCCAATAGCGTTTGTCCCTCTATATAGCTGCGGTATCGCAGCAGAACCGCACACAACTGCTGCACAATACAAATGCACTATAATATACTTTCTATGTTAGAAAGTATACTATAAGTATATCACACCCCTCAGTATATCACACCTATCGATAGCACACCTATACCAGTCCTTAAAAGGACTTTTGTGGCCCTATTAGCTACCGTTTGGTGTCCCTAACAGCCTGTCCCTGGTCTACAAAGCAACTTTTCCCTACACTGGCAAAACACGGAATGTAAATTGCAATTTGGATATGAGTGGCTCTACTTTGTGTGGGGAATTCTGGCTGGGTGAACGGTCAAATGTAAACCCCCATTTACTTAATAAATGCTGAAAGAAATGGAATGACCGGCACTCACAATATACTAGGGTCACACAGAAAATGCTAATGTCAGATTTTAAATTTATTCACATCTATAACACATATAAAACATCTAGATTGGCCAATATTACTAAATTACAATAAAAAATTACAATATAAAAAACTGGACCACCTGAATCTACAATCGTAAGGTCTGAATGGCTAAATAAGTCACAATATACTGATGTACAAAATAATCACTGGTTTGTTGAAAAAGTTCGTAATCAGACTCTGGTGGAGTAATAAATCAGATAGAAAAGCTGCTTTGGAAAAATATTTTCGAATGGAAAAATATTTTCGAATGGAAAAATATTTTCGAATGGAAAAATATCTTCAAATGGAAAAAGGAGATATATTGGATATATGGGTGCACAATGGCTGAATGCTTTCTCAGTTCTTACTTATATTCACAATCGAACTGTATTGCGGCGATAATTGAGATGAAGTGTGAATTCACTATGGTCGCTTGGTTCACTGTGATAATTTAAATGGAAGGTAAATTCAGTCTAGCCACTTGGTTCGTAACCCTAGTATATTGTGAGTGCCGGTCATTCCATTTCTTTCAACAGAGTGTAAATTGCTGCCAGATCCGGTTCTGTTATAGGGTCGGGGTGTGTCCATGTGCTGAAATGTCTCAATTGGCTGTCCTGTCCCACCTGATGGATGTGTCATGGGTCAAACATCGCCATATGTTCACATGTTGGACGAATTGCGAAAGCGCAAAGTTCGCTGTGAAACGACTGCCGGGCAAACCCAAGGCTATCTCTAGTCCTCAGTACTGTGCACAATAAGCTTAGATACCTTAATAAATATGTACTTCTGTATAGCAGAAACTGTAGAAATATATTTGGGATAACACAACAGTAGTGTGTACAATGCAGATGATGAGGTTGAATTCAAGACAATTACAAGTAATGCCCGATTCACATCTAGAGATTGCCTTGCGTTTCACCCGGCGGTCGTTTCGCGGTGAACTTTGCTCGTTTGCGGTTCCCCCTTGTTTCTTTTACATTGTGAAGAACTTTGACCCATGACACATTCATCAGGTGGTACAGGACAACCAATTGAGACATTTCAGTACATGGACATACCCTCTACCTTGTAAATCAACCCGATATGGCCACCATTTTATATTCAATCTATTGCCAGTGTAGGGAGAGGTTGCTGTGTGGAGCAGGGACAGACTGTTAGGGACACCAAACACTAGCTAATACGGCCACAAAAGTCCCTTTAAGGACTGGTATAGGTGTGCTATTGATAGGTGTGACTTACTGAGGGGTGTAATATACTTATAATATACTTTCTAACACGGAAAGTATATTATAGTGCATTTGTATTGTGCAGCAGTTGTTTGCAGTTCTGCTGCAATACTTCAGCTACACAGAGTGCCAAATGGTATTGGAACAAACAATTTCTACTGGTGTGATATACCAGTTGCCCCCTCAAAAAAACTGATTGAAGCAGGGGTGTAATATACTTATAATATACTTTCTAACACGGAAAGTATATTATAGTGCATTTGTATTGTGCAGCAGTTGTTTGCAGTTCTGCTGCAATACTTCAGCTACACAGAGTGACAAACGCTATTGGAACAAATCATTTCTACTGATGTGATATACCAGTTGCCCCCCAAAAAGTGATTCAAGCAGGGGTGTTGTACACAAATAATATACTTTCTATATAGTACATTTAGGTAGTGCAGCATTTTTTTGCGGTTTTGCTGCGTTACCTCAGCTACACAGAGTGACAAACGCTATTGGAACAAATAATTTCAACTGGTGTGATATACTAGTTGCCCCCCAAAAAACTGATTGAAGCAGGGGTGTTATATACCTATAATATACTTTCTATATAGTGCATTTAGGTAGTGCAGCATTTGTTTGTGATTTTGCTCCGTTACCTCAGCTACAGAGTGACAAACTCTATTGGAACAAATAATTTATACTGGTATTGATATACCAGTTGCCCCCCCCAAAAAACTGATTGAAGCAGGGGTGTTATATATCAATAATATACTTTCTATATAGTGCATTTAGGTAGTGCAGCATTTGTTTGCGGTTTTGCTGCGTTACCTCAGCTACACAGAGTAACAAACGCCATTGGAACAAATAATTTCTACTCGCCTTGCTGACATTCAGCGGTGACACCAACTGCCCGTTAGACGTATGATTTGTGACTGCCCGATGCGCAGGAACTCCACCTTGTCTATGCTTGATAGGCTACTCCAGCAGAAACATGCAGGTAACGACTACCTGTACGAACACAGGTTCTAGGGAGCTTGGTTTCTTTTCACTGTGCCAATGGCTGCTCATGCATAACGTATGGAGACTTCTGTGGCCATTTGATGAGATCAACAAACTGGTTAGTTGCAGCCAGGGCGCCATCAGTGACATCATACCTTACGCCTTGTTTATGGAGCATGCATTGCTTCGTGTCATTGATCAAGCTGTCGAGGAGCAGAAAGATAAGGAAGACCGGGGACGATATTATCCTGGACGATGAGCAGGAGTCAGGCCACTCCAGCATTTTAAGTTTAGTGCAAATTGGGGCCTTTATGCTCCAGTGTTTGAAGAGGGACCCTCATATAAAAAGCATAAAGGGCAAGGACCAGTACTGAGTGGAAACGTACTTAGACTCCCGGTACAAACACAAAATGGCGGACATGTTACTACCATCACAGAGGGATGTCAGAATGCAGCACTTCCAGGCCTTGCTTCGAGAAATGCTGCATTCTGCTTTTGTGGGCGCTGGCAGAGGAATTTCCACTCACAGAGAAACAGGTGCAGGTACCAATCTAACAGCGCATTCAAGAAGAGTGCAGTTTGAAGATGTGTTGGTCACTTCGGATATTCATTCATTCTTGCAGCCAAACCTTCAACAGCCGCCCTCCTGATCTAGCCTCAGGGAACACCTAGACCGACAGGTGTCCGACTACATTGCATTAACGACTGATGTGTGGACGCTATAAAAAGCGAGGAACCCCTGGACTACTGGGTGTGCAGGCTTGACCTGTGGCCAGAGCTAGCACAATTTGCCATGGAATTCTTGGCTTGCCCCTCGTCCAGTGTCCTGTCTGAAAAGACGTTCAGCGCAGCAGGGGGGATCATGACCGATAAGCACACTCGCCTAGCTCACGACAGTGTGGACTACCTCACATTTCTAAAAATCAATGAGGCTTGGATCTCAGAGGAATTCAACACATGTGACAAATCGACTACATTTAATTGAATTTCCTCATGACAGTTTACAAATATTCGCCACCACCCAGAACAAATAATGGTCCCTGTTATAGGTAAATACGGCATAAAAGGCATTTTCTGTCCGTTGAATGCCTAATGTTTTGGGCCTTGGAGGAATTTAACACCTGTGACGACCATGTGTTTCAACCATTATCATTAGGGTTTTTTCAAGAGGGGATATTTCGTTAGCCATGTTTTTAATCCAATTAAATATTATAAGTTATTTTAAACATATGTATTTGACCTGTATTTGTACTGGCCTTCAGTAAAATTTATATCCACATAATCACAGCCGCATAATCACTTGATCTTTTCTGTATGGTAAATGCATAATTTTTGGGGCCTGTAATACACTGGTCTGCAGTAAAAGTGATATCCAATGACCATGTAATCTACCTCCAGCCACATACTTACTTGTTCTTTTCTGTACGCTGAATGCATAATTTTTGGGGCCTGTAGTACACTGGCCTGCTGTAAAATTGATATCCAATGACCGTGTAATCTACCTCCAGCCACATACTTACTTGTTCTTTTCTGTATGGTGAATGAATAATTGTTGGGGCCTCGGAGGAATTCAACACCAGTGACGACCATGTGTTATCGAATTTCAACTATTATCATTAGGGGTTTTTCAAGAGGGGGGATTTCGTTAGCCATGTTTTTAATCTAATTTTATATTTTTAGTTATTTTAAACATATATATTTGACCTATATTTGCACTGGCCTGCAGTAAAATTGATATCCATTGACTGTGTAATATACCTCCGGCCACATAATCACTTGATCTTTTCTGTCCGGTGAATGCCTTGACCAAATAATGTACCTCGAGCCACATAATCAGAATTTCTTTTATGTCAGATGAATACCTAATTTTTAAGGCCCGTACTCCCATAGCCTAAAATAAAAATTTTCTAGGCTCCGACAGGCCACATTTCAGAGAATTTCCCTTGAACCCCTTAAGGACTTAGCCCTATTTCACCTTAAGGACTTGGCCATTTTTTGCAAATCTGACCAGTGTCACTTTAAGTGCTCATAACTTTAAAATGCTTTGACTTACCCAGGCCGTTCTGAGATTGTTTTTTCGTCACATATTGTACTTCATGACACTGCTAAAATTTGCCTAAAAAAATACAATTTTTACCCAAAATTTAGAAAAATTAGCAAATTTCAAAGTTTCAGTTTCTATACTTCTGTAATACATAGCAATACCCCCAAAAATTGTGATGATTTTACATTCCCCATATGTCTACTTCATGTTTGTAGCATTTTGGGAATGATATTTTACTTTTTGGGGAAGTTTAGAAGTAAATTTTGAAATTTTTCAGAAATCTTCAAAATCCCACTTTTTATGGACCAGTTCAGGTTTGAAGTCATATTGTAAGGCTTAGATAATAGAAACCTCCCAAAAATGACCCCATTCTAGAAACTACACCCCTCAAGGTATTCAAAACAGTTTTTTCAAACTTTATTAACCCTTCAGGTCTTTCACAAGAGTTAATGGCAGATTGAGAAACTATTTCGAAATTTCTATATTTTTTTTTTCCCAATATAATCAATTTTTTCCAGGAGTAAAACCAGGGTTAACTGCCAAACAAAACTCAAAATGGGTTGCCCTGATTCTGTAGTTTGCAGAAACACCCCATATGTGGTTGTAAACTACTGTTTGGCCAAACGGGAGCACATAGAAGGAGGGGAACACCATGTGGGTTTTGGAAGGCAGATTTTGCAGGACTGGTTTTGTTTATACCATGTCCCATTTCAAGCCCCCTGTTGCACCACTAGAATAAAAATTTCAAAAAAGTGACTCCATCTAAGAAAGTACACCCCTCAAGGTATTCAAAACTGGGTTTACAAACTTTGTTAACCCTTTAGGTGTTCCACAAGAGTTAATGGCAGATGGAGAAGCAATTTCGAAATTTGTACTTTTGGGAAAATTTTCCAATATAATCATTTTTTTCCAGGAGTAAAACAAGGGTTAACTGCCAAACAAAACTCAAAATGGGTTGCCCTGATTCTGTAGTTTGCAGAAACACCCAATATGTGGTCGTAAACTACTGTTTGGCTGAACGGGAGCACATAGAAGGAGGGGAACACCATATGGGTTTTGGAAGGCAGATTTTGCAGGACTGGTTTTGTTTATACCATGTCCCATTTGAAGCCCCCTGTTGCACCCCTTGAATAGAAATTTCTAAAAAGTGACTCCATCTAAGAAAGTACACCCCTCAAGGTATTCAAAACTGGGTTTACAAACTTTGTTAACCCTTTAGGTGTTCCACAAGAGTTAATGGCAGATGGAGAAACAATTTTGAAATTTCTATATTTTTGAAAATTTTCCAATTTAACCCTTACTTTATTACTGGAGAAAATGGGTTAACAGCCAAACAAAACTCAAAATGGGTTGCCCTGATTCTGTAGTCTGCAGAAACACCCCATATGTGGTCGTAAACTACTATTTGACTAAACGGCAGGACATAGAAGAAGAGGAACGTCATATGGTTTTTGGAAGGCAGATTTTGCTGGACTGGTTTATTTTCACCATGTATCCTTTCAAGCCCCCTGATGCACCCCTAGAGTAGAAACTCCATAAAAGTGACCCCATCTAGGAAACTACGGGATAAGGTGGTTGTTGTTTTGGGACTATTTTAGGGGTAAATATGATTTTTGGTTGCTCTATATTACTCTTTTTTTGAGGCAATGTAACAAAAAAATTCAATTCTAAAATTGTTTCTACATTCGCTATTTAGTTTTGTGGAACACCTAAAGGGTTAACATAGTTTGTAAAGTAACTTTTGAATACCTTGAGGGGTGTAGTTTCTTAGATGGGGTCACTTTTTTTGAGTTTCTAGTCTAGGCTACATCAGGGGGGGCTTCTAATGGGACATGGTGTAAAAAAAAAAAATGTCCATCAAAATCTGCCTTCCAGAAACCGTATGGAGTTCCCTTCGTTCTATGCCCTGCCGTGTGGCTATATAGCCATTTACTACCACATATGGGGTGTTTCTGCAAACTACAGAATCGGGGCAATAAATATTGAGCTTTGTTTGGCTGTTAACCCTTGCTTTATTACCGGCAAAAAGGATTCAAATGGAAATTTTGCCCAAAAATGGGTGTTTTGGCACCGTTTTTATTTTATATTTTTAACACCGTTCATCCGAGGCGTTTAGTCAAAAGTTATTTTTATAGCGACGACTTTTACACACGCGACGATGCCCAATATGTATGGCTCTCGGACTTTGGAGACACTAAGCAGGCATCCTAAAACTGCGGCCCTCCAGATGTTGTAAAACTACAATTCCCACCATGCCCAGCTGATGGCTGTAGGTTGTCTGGGCATGCTGGGAGTTATAGTTTTACAACATCTAGAGGGCCGCAGTTTGAGGATGCCTGCACTAAAACTAATATTTTTTGGGGAAAGAAAATTGTTTTCGTGTCTCCAAAGGCTGAGAGCCATAGTTTTTTATGTTCTCTAGTGGACTGTTGGGAATTTAAAAAATTTGGTACTCCATGGAAGTGTGATACTCCCTGAAGCAATCGATAACGCAGAGGCCCGGATGATCGGGGCACGTGTCGCACTGAGTGGTGGTGTCCTTCCGTATCCCCCTCCTGCGACACACTCTGCACTTTTTTGGGGTTTGTCCCTTCTTTCCAGTATGGGGGACCACACCTGGAAAGTGTTAGCCAGGGACGATCCGGGCGCCTCCAATTCCCGAGGTACTCCGGCCTGCTCTTTCCCGGTCCAAAAAGATCAGGGCCTTGAGGACTGCCTCATAGAACTGGAGGAATGTTCCTGGGCTGCCAGCGCTTCGGGATAGTACAAAAGAGTTGTACATGGCAACCTGTACCAAGTAGACCGCAACTTTTTTGTACCATGCCCGGGTTTTGCGCATGGCGTTATATGGCTTGAGGACTTGATCAGAGAGATCAACTCCTCCCATATACCGATTGTAGTCGACGATACAATCGGGCTTAAGGACCGTTGCCGTGGTACCTCGCACAGAGACTGGGGTGGTGCTGTTACCGTGGATTGTGGACAGCATAAGGACATCCCTCTTGTCCTTATACCTGACCAGCAACAGGTTTCCACTGGTAAGTGCACAGGTCTCACCCCTGGGGATAGGTACCTGGAAGGGGTAGGCAGGGAGGCCGCGTTGATTTTTACGCACGGTCCCACAAGCGAACGTGGATCTGGCGGCAAGGGACCTGAACAAGGGAATGCTGGTATAAAAATGCTGGTGGGGGGGGGCAAGTGGCAGGGGGGGGGGGGTCTGGGGTCTGATAGATGGATCAAAGAAAGTTTGGAATAAAAGTGCTTTTTTTTTTTTTCCTAACTAACTTTTCCCTTCTTTCCCTGCCTAACGGTGCCTCTCCCTCACTGACCCTAACCTACCTGGGTGGCGATGGGTGCAGGAGGGTGATGGATGGCGATTAGGGGGAAGCAGGAGCTGGTGCTGGACGATGCTGCCGGATGCTCGTGCAGAACAGGAAGAGGAGGGGAGAGAGGAGCGCAGGAAGTTTGAATCTCGTGCCTCTCTCCCCTGCACCAATCAGCACCCTGGACAGCAGTGTTCAGCACCAGGGCCAGCACCGCCTCTCCAAATCTTCGCACTGCGATTGGTGGTGTGTAATCACGCCACCGATCGCAGTCTTTTCCGGTTCATCGGGTCACAAGACATCCGAATGGACCGGAAACGCAGAAAACCGCAGGTCTGAATTGACCTGCGGATTTCTGCGATCGCCGATACGGGGGGTCAAATGACCCCCCCCCCCTGCGTTGTTACGGGATGCCGGCTGAATGATTTCAGCTGGCATCCCGTTGCGATTAACCCCCGCTGCGCCGGAATCCCGATTTAAAGTTAGGACATACCGGTAAGCCCTGAGTCCTTAAGGGGTTAAGACGCATAAAAATTTCCCCTGATTAAGACACATATTTTTTGTTGGAATTTTTGTCATTGATCCCCCTCTAGTATGTCACTGTCCATGTTGTGGGACTATTTGTGCACTTCTACTAGGTATTTGGTGGCTGCAAATATGAGCTGAATGTTTTTCAGGTTCGCCTGCCATTAAAGTGAATAGGGCCCGCCGTGAACTTTTTGTTTGCGAACATTTGATCGCGTTTGCGCGATCGCGTTCACGAACCATCCCGGCCGATGTTCGTCCATCACTATTCACATCATCATTTCATTTTCCGTCCTTCTAATCCATCGGAAGAACAGAAAACAATTAAAAAAAAAACAAGAAATGGATCCTGTATTTTAAACATTCGTTACACCATTTTTTTCACCTAAAATAACAGATCTCAGATGGAAATAGCTAAAACAGCGAAATGAGCATAACTGAGCATTATGGATGCTTAAAATACCGGATCCTTTTTTTATTTGTTGTGTCCTGTTCTTCTGATGGATCAGAAGAACGGAGAACAGCACTTTACAGGAGCAGCTGTATTTTAAAGCAGCTGTAATGATATTTGCCTTGTAACTCTTGTTTTTACTTAATATTTCAATCAGTGAAAACCCAACAGAGAATGATGCAATATAAGAACCATAAAAAGTAACTTAAAAAAAATCCTTTGTTCTCCCTACAGTGCAAGCGTAAATCTATTAGCGTTATTTTTCTTTCTCCTGTTATTTTGTATCCCAGGCTTGATCTCAAGTTCTCTGAAGCAATCCTTAATCAAGCTCCCAAAGGCCTACGACTGCATGCAGCAATTTCTTCCCTGTTCTCAGCACAGATGTTTCAAGCACATTCCATTACACCTACATGCCATTACAGCTAATGGCTTATTCTGATGAAGGAAGCTGCTTTTAGCTCGGTGCAGCAAAGGAGAAAATTTCCTCCTGTACAGTTCATACATTGCAAAACAATGAAATCTGGGGGCAGGTGGTAAAACAGAACTATCTGATGTTAATTACATACAGTATTACCCCCAAATATGGCGAACCATTAATTATGCTAATTTACCTTCTTGAAAATTAATACCATGTATACGAGCCCTTTAACTGTGACTCCAGGGGAACTAGGGAAATTGGATAATCATTTTTTTTCTTGATGCACAGATCAAAGGTTTAATTTCTCCCGACTTCTGGTACTTCAAATCAGAATTTGCAATTGACTAACCTTAGCTAACACAATTACATTTTAAAGGATTCTCTTCCAAAGGATTAGAACAGCTCTAGTGAGAAGTGTGCGGCGAGTCTTAAGATTCTGCTTAATGCTGAAATTCAGACTTTGCATCGTTAGAATATTTTTTTGCTTCTGTTTGACTTCAGGAAAGATGGCCATACACATTAGATTAACATTTGCCAAAATTCACAGATTTTGGCAGGATCGGGTGACCATCTAATATATGTGAGGGTATCTGAATATACTTACCACAATGAGGGGGTGTCAGTTGAAGAAGGACCAGGTCTGAGGATTTCAACATGCCTGACTCTTTTGTTCTTGAGGGAGATAAGCTACCTTCAGTGGTGGTTGGTAGAGGTTCCACATTTAGAACACATTCACACTCAATCGATCTGAGCCTGCTTGTGTTTGGAGGGGTCAGGGGTGGAGATGAGTGAACTGATTCTAAACAAATAAAATAAAAAATTGGCGATTCACTTCGGACAAATCAAGCAAAATGTGAAATTTTAAAATTTGCAGGAAACAGGGCGGAACGGCTAACAGGCAGACTGTGAGCTAATCAGGGGGCAAGATTTTAGAAGGGCTTGCTTGGAAGCTAGTTTAGTTAACACATTGTACTCCATCAATAAACACATTCAACTTTTTGCATTAGGTTAATACACTGTTACGTTTTGTATTGTATCCAATACATCGTAAAGTTTTTGTTAACACATTATACAGACGTGGACAAAATTGTTGGTACCCTTTGGTCAATGAAAGAAAAAGTCACAATGGTCACAGAAATAACTTTAATCTGACAAAAGTAATAATAAATTAAAATTCTATAAATGTTAACCAATGAAAGTCAGACATTGTTTTTCAACCATGCTTCAACAGAATTATGTAAAAAAATAAACTCATGAAACAGGCATGGACAAAAATGATGGTACCCCTAACTTAATATTTTGTTGCGCAACCTTTTGAGGCAATCACTGCAATCAAACGCTTCCTGTAACTGTCAATGAGACATCTGCACCTCTCAGCAGGTATTTTGGCCCACTCCTCATGAGCAAACTGCTCCAGTTGTGTCCGGTTTGAAGGGTGCCTTTTCCAGACTGCATGTTTCAGCTCCTTCCAAAGATGCTCAATAGGATTGAGGTCAGGGCTCATAGAAGGCCACTTTAGAATAGTCCAATTTTTTCCTCTTAGCCATTCTTGGGTGTTTTTAGCGGTGTGTTTTGGGTCATTGTCCTGTTGCAAGACCCATGACCTGCGACTGAGACCAAGCTTTCTGACACTGGCTAGTACATTTCTCTCTAGAATTCCTTGATAGTCTTGAGATTTCATTGTACCCTGCACAGATTCAAGACACCCTGTGCCAGACGCAGCAAAGCAGCCCCAGAACATAACAGAGCCTCCTCCATGTTTCACAGTAGGGACAGTGTTCTTTTCTTGATATGCTTCATTTTTTCGTCTGTGAACATACAGCTGATGTGCCTTGGCAAAAACTTCGATTTTTGTCTCATCTGTCCACAGGACATTCTCCCAGAAGCTTTGTGGCTTGTCAACATGTAGTTTGGCATATTCCAGTCTTGCTTTTTTATGATTCGTTTTCAACAATGGTGTCCTCCTTGGTCGTCTCCCATGTAGTCCACTTTGGCTCAAACAACGACGGATGGTGCGATCTGACACTGATGTTCCTTGAGCATGAAGTTCACCTTGAATCTCTTTAGAAGTCTTTCTAGGCTCTTTTGTTACCATTCGGATTATCCGTCTCTTAGATTTGTCATCAATTTTCCTCCTGCGGCCACGTCCAGGGAGGTTGGCTACAGTCCCATGGATCTTAAACTTATGAATAATATGTGCAACTGTACTCACAGGAACATCTAGTTGCTTGGAGATGGTCTTATAGCCTTTACCTTTAACATGCTTGTCTATAATTTTCTTTCTGATCTCTTGAGACAGCTCTTTCCTTTGCTTCCTCTGGTCCATGTCGAGTGTGGTACACACCATATCACCAAACAACACAGTGATTACCTGGAGCCATATATATAGGCCCAATGGCTGATTACAAGGTTGTAGACACCTGTGATGCTAATTAGTGGACACACCTTGAATTAACATGTCCCTTTGGTCACATTATGTTCTGTGTTTTCTAGGGGTACCATCATTTTTGTCCATGCCTGTTTCATGAGTTTATTTTTTTACATAATTCTGTTGAAGCATGGTTGAAAAACAATGTCTGACTTTCATTGGTTAACATTTATAGAATTTTAATTTATTATTACTTTTGTCAGATTAAAGTTATTTCTGTGACCATTGTGACTTTTTCTTTCATTGACCAAAGGGTACCAACAATTTTGTCCACGTCTGTACTGCCTTAATATACCAGTTTCATTCAACACATTGTATTACATCAATATAACGTGCATTTTAAGTTAATGAACTGCATTGCAACAATATACTGTGCAGTTTTAATTAACTCATTGTACTGCATCAATATACCAGTTTCATTTAACACATTGTATTATGTCAATATACCATGCAGGTTTAGTTAACATATTGCATTACATTATCATGCCATGCAGTTTTAGTATTGTATTTTGTTAATATACCATTGGAAATTGTCAATACCAGTGTGTAGTGTGTTTGTAGAAAGGGAGGGACATTTAATTGCTCCTTTATCTGTAAATTACAGAAAAAAAAAACATTTTATATTTTGATACCATTTAATAATCTGTGTAGTAACCCCAGAGGTGCCCCACTAATGAGGCCAGGTGAGGCGATCGCCGCCTCAGGCAGCACTAGGTAGGGGCAAGAAGAGGGGGGCAGCAGAAGGGCCATGGGCAATAAGCGCTTTCATTGTGGCAAAGGGGTTAGGTTATTAAATTGGCATCGGGGGCGCCATTTCAGTTTTCACCTCAGGCAGCAGAAAGGCTAGGTGCACCCCTGACTAAACCTGTGACTTTTCATTTATAGACCTCATAATAAAATGTCTGTTAAATGACAAAGTGGAAAACAGAAGACCCATGCCTCGTCATCCGCAAGTCAAAATATGAGAAGCCATTCACTTGCATCAACTCTACCTTCACTTCCCCCTGCCAGTGTGGCACCTTCCTTTTTTTTGTGAAGAAGAGGCAATAATACCCCATGTACTATGTAAGATACTCTAGATAATCTTCCTGTTGAGGACTTGTGTGAAAAGCATTAGCGTTTAGACTGCTATGGAGAGGAGGTGTTGGTGGTGTGTCATGGTCTTACCTCCTTGCTGTTCCCTTCGTTTGACATGTGCTGGCGGCCATCTTGGTTTCTGGGTTTTCTTGTAGCCTCCCACCCTGCGGCTCCTCCTTCCCACTGGGAGGAGCTGGATGCCCAGCTCATATATATAGGAGGTCTGTGGCTTCAGTTCCTTGCTTGGTCCTCCTGTGTTCACATGCTTCCAAGACTGCTGCTGCTTCTGGTTCCTGATCCTGGCCTCGTCTGACTACCCCGTTGGTTCCTGATTCCGGCTTCGTCTGACTACCCCGTTGGTTCCTGATTCCGGCTTCGTCTGACTACCCCGTTGGTTCCTGTTCCTGGCTTCGTCTGACTACCCTTCTGGTTCCTGACCTCTGTCTCCGCAAGACCCTGCTTCGGTTTAGCCATCCGTTCGGACTTTGCTTACGGCTTGCTCTTCAATAAAACCTTTTTATTTTCCACTTATCTCTTGTTGTACGTCTGGTTCATGGTTCCATGACATTAGGACCAAGCCATGAATTCTGACGGTACAGGGCCATCCTCGCTACCTACGCTGGTTGCCAGACTTGATCAGCAGGATCACCTGTTGGGTCGGTTCGCTGTGGCGTTGCAAACCCTGCTTGAACGCACGGCTCATTTAGCTTCCGTTGCCGATGGGTCGGTTGTCGCTCCTGGGCCCGCTCCTACTGCCGCTCCGGTTGTTGCGCCAGAGTCTACCCTGACACCTGTTGCTGCGCCTGTGGTGTTTCAGGGTATGACCGGTTCTGCCCCCCTTCCACAGCGCTTTGGGGGAGAGCCAACTCAGTGCCGAGGTTTCCTTAACCAGGTGGGCATTTACTTCGAGTTGCTGCCACATGCCTTTCCTACTGAGAGATCAAGGGTGGGCTTCTTGATCTCGCTGCTCTCGGACAAGGCCTTGGCCTGGGCCAGCCCTTTATGGGAGAACAACAATCCGGTGGTTGCCGAGTTTTCCGGTTTTGTTGCTTCTCTTCGGAAGGTATTCGATGTGCCGGCTCGTGCTGCCTCTGCTGCGAAGCTCCTTATGTCCATCAGACAGGGTTCACGATCCGTAGCTGAATACGCCATTGAGTTTCGTACCCTGGCAGCAGAGGTGGGCTGGAATAATGAGGCTCTGGTCGCTGCTTTCTCTCATGGTCTCTCGGATGCCTTGAAGGATGAGGTTGCAGCTAAGGACCTACCAGTGGAGCTCGAGTCTCTTATTTCTTTCCTGATTTTGATTGACACCAGACTCAGGGAGAGACCTTCCTTTAAGGAGAGCCTGCGGAGGTCTCCTAACAGATTGGCGCCTACGTTTGCTGTCCCACCCGTGCCTCCCTCTCCTCCCACGCCTCCTGGGGATGACATGTCTGGGGGTGAACCCATGCAGCGGGGGTTTGCTCGCCTGTCTGAGGGGGAGAGGGTACTCCGGAGACGCGAGGGCCGATGCATGTACTGTGGTCTCGGTGGGCATTTTCGGTTGGCATGTCCGAACCGTCCGGGAGAACGCTCGCACCTGAGGTCCTGTCGGGGGCAGATCTTGGGTGGAGTCTCCTCGTCCCCGGTTTCCCGTGTTGACAAACCACTGATCACGGTTGTCCTCTCCTGGGTCGGGGGCTCGGTGACGACCCAGGCGTTGGTGGACTCTGGTGCTGGTGGTTTGTTCATTGATAGAGTGTTCGTTGCCGCCAATTCCATTCCTCTGCAGCCTCGAGGTTCCCCACTGGCTCTTGAGGCGATAGACGGCAGACCCCTTCTGCCGCCACACGTGACTCATGAGACCCTTCCAGTGGGGATAGCCATTGGTGCCGTTCACAGAGAGTCGGTCTGTCTCCAGGTTATTTCGTCTCCACACTACTCGGTGGTCTTGGGGTACCCCTGGCTCCAGAAGCATAATCCGACTTTCGATTGGAGATCGGTCGAGATCCTCTCGTGGTCACCGCAGTGTGGGGCTAGTTGCATCCATGGGCCTGTCAAGTTGCTGTGTACTTCCTCGGACTCTCTGTTGCCTCCTGAATACGAAGAGTACCGGGATGTATTCGATAAGGTGCGCGCGGTTGCCCTACCTCCGCACCGCCCATACGATTGTGCCATAGAGTTACAATCCGGTGCCGTTCCTCCTCGTGGCAAAGTCTATCCACTGTCGGTAGCGGAGAATGAGGCCATGGAGGAGTACGTGAGGGAGGCGCTTTCACGCGGACACATTCGCAAATCCTCGTCCCCGGCAGGGGCTGGATTTTTCTTTGTGAAAAAGAAGGGCGGCGAGTTGAGGCCTTGCATCGATTACAGGGGTCTCAATCGCATCACGATCAAGAACGCTTACCCGATACCCTTGATTTCCGAGCTGTTCGATCGCCTCAAAGGGGCCACGGTCTTTACCAAACTCGACCTGAGGGCGGCATATAACCTGGTAAGGATCAAGGCAGGCGATGAGTGGAAGACCGCGTTTAACACCAGGACCGGTCATTATGAATCCTTGGTTATGCCCTTTGGGTTGTGCAATGCGCCCGCAGTCTTCCAGGAATTCATCAACGATGTTTTCCGTGACCTGTTGCAGCAGTGTGTGGTGGTCTATTTGGATGACATCTTGGTATATTCTGCATCCATGGAGGCCCACATTCTGGATGTCAGACGAGTGTTGCAACGCTTACGAGAGAACAAGCTGTTCGGTAAGCTTGAGAAATGCGAATTTCACCGATCCCAGGTAACCTTCTTAGGTTACATCATTTCCGCTGAGGGGTTCTCCATGGATCCTGAGAAGGTTTCGGCTGTCTTACAGTGGCCCCAGCCCAGTGGGCTTCGTGCCCTGCAGCGCTTTTTGGGCTTCGCCAATTATTATCGGAAGTTCATCAGGGACTTTTCCATGCTAGCCAAGCCTCTCACGGATCTGACCAGGAAGGGCAGTAATCCTCAGGTCTGGCCGCTCGAGGCCATCCGAGCTTTTGAGGCTCTAAAGTCCGCCTTTGTGTCGGCTCCGATTCTGTCGCATCCCAACCCTGGGTTGCCTTTTGTCCTCGAGGTGGACGCGTCTGAGACGGGAGTAGGCGCCCTCCTGTCTCAGCGTAGAACACCAGAGGGTCCTCTGCTTCCTTGTGGGTTTTACTCCCGGAAACTGTCTTCCGCGGAGTGCAACTATCAGATTGGTGACAGGGAGTTATTGGCCATCGTGCAGGCCCTTAAAGAATGGAGGCACTTGCTCGAGGGCTCGGTGGTTCCGGTTCTCATCCTGACGGACCACAAGAATCTGACCTACCTCTCTGAGGCCAAGAGATTGACACCACGTCAGGCCAGATGGGCTCTGTTCTTGTCACGTTTTAATTACGTGGTCTCCTACCTACCCGGCTCCAAGAACATCAGAGCGGATGCCTTATCACGGCAGTACTCCGAGCTGTCCGGGGAGGAGTCGATTCCGACTACGGTCATACCCCCGAATCAGATCCTGGCCGCTATTCGCACCAGCCTGACTTCTCCCCTGGGTGAGCAGATTTTGGCGGCTCAATCTGGTGCTCCCTCTGGGAGACCCAACGGCAGATGTTTTGTGCCTGAGGAGTTGCGCACTCGGTTGTTGCGAACCTACCATAACTCCAAGGCCGCGGGGCACCCTGGAAAGAATCAGCTGTCCTGGGCGGTTTCACGTCTGTTCTGGTGGCCTTCTCTACGTTCCGACATCGCCGCATATGTAGCGGCATGCTCCGTTTGTGCCCAGAGTAAGTCCCCTCGGCACCTTCCGTTGGGCCTTTTGCAACCCATAGCCACCGGGGAGCGTCCATGGTCACACCTGGGGATGGATTTCATTGTGGACCTCCCTGCATCCCGAGGCCATACGGTCATTCTCATGATTGTGGATCGGTTTTCCAAAATGTGCCACTGTGTTCCTCTCAAGAAGTTACCCTCTGCACAAGAGTTGGCCTCGATTTTTGCCAGGGAGGTCTTCCGGTTGCACGGTTTGCCCAAGGAGATTGTGTCGGATCGGGGGAGTCAGTTTGTGTCCAGGTTCTGGCGCGCCTTTTGCTCCCAGTTGGGGATTCATCTCTCTTTCTCCTCGGCCTACCACCCTCAGTCCAATGGGGCCGCAGAACGATCCAATCAGGCCTTGGAGCAATTCCTTCGTTGCTATGTCTCCGATCACCAAGACAATTGGGTTGACCTCCTGCCTTGGGCTGAGTTTGCCAGGAACACGGCGGTGAACTCTTCCTCTGGGACGTCTCCCTTCATGGCCAATTATGGGTTCCAACCTGCCGTGTTACCGGAGGTATTCTCTCCCCAGGATATTCCGGCTGTGGAGGATCACCTTTCCGTCCTACGTGCTTCTTGGGTACAGATCCAGAGGTCCCTTGAGGTCTCTGCGCAGCGCCAGAAACTCCAGGCTGATCGCAGACGAGCGCCCGCTCCTTCCTACCAGGTCGGAGACCGCGTATGGTTGTCCACCCGCAACCTCAACCTTCGAGTGCCCACTCCCAAGCTGGCGCCTCGCTTTGTTGGTCCCTTCCGAGTGCTTCGCAGGGTAAACCCGGTAGCCTATGCCCTTGCGCTTCCTCCTGGCATGCGGATCTCCAACGTGTTTCATGTCTCCCTGTTGAAGCCACTGGTGTGTAATCGTTTCACTTCCTCGATTCCTCGGCCTCGTCCGGTCCAAGTGGGCAATCGTGAGGAGTATGAGGTGAGCAATATCCTGGACTCACGCCTGGTCCGCGGCCGGGTGCAGTTTTTGGTCCATTGGCGTGGTTATGGTCCAGAGGAGCGTTCCTGGGTTCCCTCCGCAGATGTCCATGCTCCTGCTTTGCTCCGAGCCTTCCACGCACGCTTCCCTCAGAAACCGTTCCTTACTCCGCGGAGGAGGGGCCCTTGAGGGGGAGGTACTGTCATGGTCTTACCTCCTTGCTGTTCCCTTCGTTTGACATGTGCTGGCGGCCATCTTGGTTTCTGGGTTTTCTTGTAGCCTCCCACCCTGCGGCTCCTCCTTCCCACTGGGAGGAGCTGGATGCCCAGCTCATATATATAGGAGGTCTGTGGCTTCAGTTCCTTGCTTGGTCCTCCTGTGTTCACATGCTTCCAAGACTGCTGCTGCTTCTGGTTCCTGATCCTGGCCTCGTCTGACTACCCCGTTGGTTCCTGATTCCGGCTTCGTCTGACTACCCCGTTGGTTCCTGATTCCGGCTTCGTCTGACTACCCCGTTGGTTCCTGTTCCTGGCTTCGTCTGACTACCCTTCTGGTTCCTGACCTCTGTCTCCGCAAGACCCTGCTTCGGTTTAGCCATCCGTTCGGACTTTGCTTACGGCTTGCTCTTCAATAAAACCTTTTTATTTTCCACTTATCTCTTGTTGTACGTCTGGTTCATGGTTCCATGACATGGTGGTGTTGGTGGCAGTAGTAGTAGTGGCACTTGTTGCCATGTAGTGGTGGTAGGAACAGTTATAACTATGGTGACAGTGGCACTTGAGTTAAATACAGAGGAGGGAATGGGGAGTAGGGCCAAACAACCCCTGATGACATATCACAGTCTGAAAAAGGTGGCAGAGAAGGTAAGAACTGTGATTATTGTGTGTTGGACAGGACCTGGAAGCTTGATCAGGGTGCTGAGAAGGTGACATTAGAGGAGGAAGATTAGATCATTAGATCATTCTTCTATATGGCATTTGTTCTTCTAGCCAGCTGGCCATAAAATGTGTCTTTTTGTTTTGCTAATAAGGCGCACATTCACACCTGGTTTTCCTGTCTTTTTATTAATTATGCTTTCCTTTAGTATGTTTCAAAGTAAATTTAGGTCTGTCTAAAAGATAAGAGATTCTTTATAATACTTCACTTGCAAGACGATGGGCAGGGTAATGAAGAAAAAGTAGCACTCGCATGGAGCACTACCTCCTCTTCAAACAGCTGTCTAACACTGGGCACCCCCACAGATCATATATTGATGACCTATCCTAGTTTACCTGTTATATTCATGCCCCTTTTAGTAACAATTCTGGAGTATCTTCTGATGATTCTATGTTGCGCCATTCCTCTATTTTTCCTGCCAGAAGTTATGAATGAATTGCCAGCAATCTGCAATGAAGGTAAAAACTGGAAGGATAGTGGGGACCCATCGTATTCGAGGAAGAAATGTGGGCAGAAAAAAATCCTGAATGATCGTGATTGGCGATCACTTAAACGTTTGGTAAAATCAAACCGAAGAAAAACAACAGTAGAACTCAAGGCTATGTTTAATAGTAAAAGTAAGAGCATTTTCACACGCACAATGCGAAGAGAACTCAAGGGATTGGGACTAAACAGCTGTGTAGCCGTAAGCAAACCACTAATCAGTGAGGCAAACCAGAAAAAAGGGCATCAATTTGCTAGGGAGCATAAAGATTAGACTCTGGAGCAATGGAAGAATGTCATGTGGTCTGATGAGTCAAGATTTACCCTGTTTCAGAGTGATGGGTGCATCAGGGTAAGAAGAGAGGCAGATGAAGTAATGCACCCATCATGCCTAGTGCCTACTCTACAAGCCTGTGGGAGCAGTGCTATGATCTGAGGTTGCTGCAGTTGGTCAGGTCTAGGTTCAGCAACAGTATGTGCTCCAAGAATGAGGTCAGCTGACTATCTGAACATACTGAATGACCAGGTAATTACATCAATGGATTTGTTCTTCCCTGATGGCACAGGCATATTCCAAGATGACAATGCCAGGATTCATCAGGCTCAAATTGTGAAAGACGGGTTCCGGGAACATGAGACATCATTTTCACACATGAATTGGCCACCACAGAGTCCAGACCTTAACCCTATTAAAAATCATTTTTTTTTTGTGGCGATTTTTTTTTGGGGACAGGCAGTGTATTTCATCTTAATGCCATAACCTCATTTTGTGGTTCATATGCCACAGCATCAATTTCAAGGCCCCCATTGGTTATCCAATTATACACTACACCAGTAGTGGATCTCATACTTGTGATCATGTAATCCTCTATGCCGCTTCCTTTGTCCTATGGTATTTGTTATAGCTCCCAATCATTACTGAGGATGAAGCAATTGAGCAAGATGTTGTCACGATGGGGAGTGGGGGAAACCCCCCACTGTACAATTTCAGGTGTAATGGGGAAGTAGCTAGGCCAGGATGCTGGGGTCAGGGAGCAGGTCACCTCCTAAAGCATCCCTAAATCTGGCCCTAATATCCTATCTGTATGAGCCGACCCTAATGGTAGGAGGGCCCATACGCCGGAACCTCAGAACCCTGAAATCCCGGAATTACCCTGGGGTAAGGAGAAAGGCACAAGAGACCAACTGGTTCATCCATGACACGGATGAACCATGACACGGATGAATGACAAGGCCTAGCAACAAAGGACAACAACACCAAGGAAATGACAGGTAAGTAACCAGTGGCCAGAAACAACTGAACCAACAACAACAGTAAATCTGGTCACTTACCTGCTGCAGCTGCTGGAAGACACCAAAGAAGAACACAGCTGAAGTAACCTGGAACCCAAACAGAAGTGCTGCCGTCCAAACACTTTCCGGATGTAGTTCGTACTGACACGCAGGAACCAGGACTACAGCAACTGCACATCCTAGGAAAATGGTTTACCCCTCCGGGAAACTAACCCCCTTCCAGAGGGACAACACACACAGGGAAACGTCTTGCACTCATACAACAAGTGATTTTGGGTACATAGAGGTTACAAGGGAGACAAAGGAATGATATTGCTAAGAGACCACTATGTCCAACAAGGTGTCCCTCAATGACTGGGCACATGGAATATCCACAGAATGGAGCATAGCTTCCAGCCCACAACAAGGCTAGAGCACAACAAACCTCCAAGCTACAAGCAAAGGCTAAATAGCTAGAAGAGAACACACCCAGATCTAACCAAGTCAGGATATTAACCCCACACACCACACACAGCAGGGAGACACAACAAAAAGGGGAAGTGCACGTGCAAACCACAAACGACAGGTTGCCACATGCAACGAGTCTGCACGGCAACCGTGTCACGGTCAAACACCAATATGACCGTGACAGATGTAGGATAAAAGGATACTATTTGTCAGTCAAGATCTGTGGAGATGGACCACCAGACTTGCATCTGTAAGAATACTGGACCACACCATGAGAAAAAAAACATTCTTGTTGGATTACTGTCTGGGAGTACACAGGGCAGTACACAAACTAATCAAAAGTTATATTGTCATCATGAAGAATAGAGATTAGTGTATTTTTAAAAAACTCGATTTGAATCCCATTTACTCGAATCGACCGAGAGATTTGATTCATGTACAAATCTATCTATACCTGGAAAATCTGTCTCTCTCATTTTCTCTGTTGTTTTACCTTCCTCCCTCCCTCTGTAGAATCAAAATTTGTATTTTCTCAAGAAATTCTAATTCTATTTAAATTTTATAAAAATTCTGGTTGAATTTTGATTCTAAAGAATCTTTATGACAGATCAAAATTTAATTTTAAACATACTAAAGGAAAAGCATAATTAATAAAAAGACAGGAAAACTACTTATAAAACACCAAATAATACTGTGGAAGGTGGCAAAGAGAAGTATTGCAAGAAGAAAGATTACATAAACAATAGTGATGATCGGCAGGGGCTATATTCGAATTCACGATATTTCACGAATATTTGGGCGAATAATCGTCATATATTTGCAAATTCGAGATTATTTTCTTGATTGCGAAAAATCGGCAATGTAATATTCGTGTAATATGCGCAAAATACAGGTGTGGGTCATTTTTGCTACATTTTGCAATGGTTGGCATGGCAGAAAATGGTTGGCATGGCAGAACATTAAAAATGGCTTTATATGTAGTTAGAGTGCTCCAATATATTTGCGATTGCGCTAATCGACACTAATGATGTGAATATTTTGGCTCAATATGTGAAACTTAACATTTTAGCAGGTCTGCATGTATGTATGGACAGCAGAACCTATCACACTACCTAACACCCTGCACTGCAACATCTACACTATATCAGGATATAACCTACACTGACTATCTCCCACTAACTATCTGTATTATATATATAAGCTATCTAACTATCTACTGTAGTGTGGAAAGCACAGAGCACAGCAATGTCACTGCTCTCTCTCTCAGAACTTTAAAAAACTGTAGAGAATGGCTGCTGGGGAAGTTCTTATATAGTAAGGGGCAGGCAACTTTCCTATTGGTTGCTAGGGATGTTGCTAAGCTCAGATAGACATTGCAGCCTTCTCATTGGCCCAGAAGCAAAAAAGGGAGGTTACAGATGAAAAAAAAATCTATACTATTCGAAATTATGAATATATATTATTATATTCTAAATATTTGTGAATATTCGAAGTGCCGATATTCGCGCTTAATATTCGCGATTCGAATATTCGGCCCAACACTAATAAAGAACAGAAAAACAACATAATTATTTACCCAGAGACACCTTCCTTACATTAAAATTTGGAGTGACAAATTTAATTGTTCTTTTAGAACCACGTAGGCTTCTTTCACATGGCCAGCATAGTTCTGGCAGACTGCTCCAGGTAGCGACTGTATCTCCACTGTACCCCATTATAGTCAATGGGGCTGGTGGGCATTCTGGTAATATCTGGCAATGCCAGATTCAGATAAGGGTCCATTCACGCGTCCGCATGAATGGGTCCGCATACGTTCTGCAATTTTTTCGGAAAGGGTACGCACCCATTCATTACAATGGAGCCGCAACAGATGCGGACAGCACACCATGTGCTGTCCGCATCCACACTTCCGTTCCGCGGCCCCGCAATAAAGAGAGAGCATTTCCTATTTTGAGGACATGTGAATGGACCCTAACTCTGGCAGGTTGTTGTCTGCTGGGACAGCCTACCGGAACTATGCCACAGTGTAAAACAGGTCTTACTCTTCCTAAATATAATATGGCCATGGAGGAGTCTCCGCACACAAATGGATGAGGTGAGCATGATATTTTTTGTTTTACCGTTATTTTAGGGAAAATTGATTCGTTACCACGAAACACAAGGAAATTTGGCTTTGTGGCGAATTGAATTTTCCCTGAAATTCGGATCAAAGTCCACTTCATGAACTTCGATTCGCGCAACACTAATTACCATCGTGATAAATTCTTCCCAGTCAGGTATGAGATAATTTTACATAAAGAGATGGACGAAAGCTTGGACCATTCCCATCACTATTCATTACTATATAATGTAATGAGGCACCATGTTCTCTTTGTTGCGTTGGGGAAGCATTTTAGGAGATATGCAGTTGATTTCTACACTTTTATATCTGCAATATGGGAATGGGATGCCATTTTATTTTGCCATCTGATAAAGAAGGTTTTCAGTTGTCTTAAACCAAAGAACTACCTATAAATTTGTCCATGCAAAATGTTTTCTTATCTCTATACTAAAGATGAGCGAATATTAAAAAAATTAGATTCGGCCAGTTAGCAGAATTTTTCGGAAATTTCCTGTCTGCAGAGAGCCTTTATAGTGGTGTAGAACACTGTGCCTTGCAGTAACACGCATATGGAGTGTGCTGTGGTAGTGAAATAATACTGTGAGTCAGTATGACTGTGCAGATGACAGGCGTTGCTCTAAGGCCTCTTTCACATGGGCGTCATGGATTTGGGCTGGATAAGATGGAAAATGCGCAGTTTTTCTGCACGAGTGCAAAACATTTTACTGCGTTTTGCACGCGCGTGCGAAAAATCGTCATGTTTGCTACCCAAACCCGACCTTCTTCACAGAAGTTCAGGTTTGGGTTAGGTGCTGTGTAGATGGTATTATTTTCCCTTATAACAAATAGGGAAAATAATAGCCTTCTTAATAGCATTCTTAATACAGAATGCTTAGTAAAATAGGGCTAGAGGGGTTAAAAAAAAATGTAACTTACCTTAATCCACTTGTCAAAGGACCTTTGATGACATTACTGCGCTCATCACATGGTCCATCACATGATCCATCACCATGGTGGTGGGTCATGTGACGGACCATGTGATGAGCGTAGTGACGTCACCACAGGTCCTTTTCCTCCTGCACAGCAAAGAAGAAGAAAGAAGAGAAGCTGGGCTGCGCGAACAAGTGGATTAAGGTGAGTTACATTATAATTTTTTTAACCCCTGCAGCCCTATTTTACTAAGCATTCTGTATTAAGAATGCTATTATTTTCCCTTATAATCATGTTTTAAGGGAAAATAATAATGATCAGGTCCCCATCTCGATCCTCTCCTAGCAACCATGTGTGAAAATCACACCGCATCGGCACTTGCTTGCGGATGCTTGCGATTTTCACGCAGCCCAATTCACTTCTATGGGACCTGCGTTGAGTGAAAAATGCACAAAATAGAGCATGCTGCGATCTTCACACAACGCACAAGTGATTCATGTAAATCACTGCTCATGTGCACAGCGCCATAGAAATGAATGGGTCCGGATTCAGTGTAGGTGCAATGCGTTCACGGGCCTTAGAATCACTGCACACTTATTTGGGCAGTAACGGGCCAAAACTGACCAAATAACTCAAGTATGAACTCAGCCGTAGGCCTTATGCACACGGCTGTTGTTTTGGTCTGCATCCGAGCTGTTTTTTGAGGCTCGGGTGCGGACCCATTCACTTCAATGGGGCCGCAAAAGATGCCGACAGCACTCCGTTGCTCATTACGTGGCTCTACAAAAAAAATATAAAATGTCCTATTCTTGTCCATTTTGCGGACAAAAAAAGGCATTTCTACAATGGGCCGCCTGTTATGAAAGACACACGGGCGGCTTCCGTATTTTGCAGATCCGCAATTTGCGGACCGCAAAAAACGGAACAGTCGTGTGCATAAGGCCTTACAGGTTGATGTTAGCACCAAGAAGAAGCGCACTCCTTTTACACCATTCAGCTGATTCCAAATAGATGTCTACAGAACCTATTCTATTAAACGCTTATACAAGTAGAGCCCCCCGACAGAGTGGATAGGGTGTCAGCAGAAAGTTTGTGTTGACGTCACTGATTATTTTGCCCATCCTCTGATCTGTCAGAACTAGAGATGAGCGAATTTTTCAAAAATTTGATCCGCCGGTTCACCAAATTTTTGGGGAAAATTCAGTTAGTTTAGAATTTATTTGCGGCGAATTAAGTTAGAAAATTGCTATTTCCTGTCTGCAGAGAGCCTTTATAGTGGTGTAGAACACTATGCCTTGCAGTAACACGCATAGGGAGTCTGCTTTGCTAGTGAAATAATACTGTAAGTCAGTATGACATGCAGATGACAGGCGTCGCTGTTAGAATCACTGCACACTTCACTTAGGCCTCTTTCACACGACCGTATGGCTTTTTCAGTGTTTTGCGGTCCGTTTTTCATGAATCCGTTGTTCCCTTTTTTGTTTCCTTTGTGTTTCCTTTGCAGTTCCGTTTTTCCGTTCCGTTTTTCCATATGGCATTGACAGTATACAGTAATTACATGGAAAAAATTGGGCTGGGCGTAAAATTTTCAATGGATGGCTCTGCAAAAACGGAACGGATACGGAAGACATACGGATGCATTTCCGTATGTGTTCCTTTTTTTCTTGCGGACCCATTGACTTGAATGTAGCCACGGAACATGATTTGAGGGCAATAAAAGGACATGTTCTATCTTTTAACGGAACGGAAATACGGAAATGGAATGCATACGGATTACATTCCGTTTTTTTTGTGGAACCATTGAAATGAATGGTTCCGTATATGGACCATATATGGAACACAAAAAACTGCCCGTAAATGGAAAAAAAAACAGTTGTGTGAGAGAGGACTTATTTGTGCAGTCACAGGGCCACAACTGACCAAATAACTCAAGCATGAACTCAGCCTTACAGGTCGATGTTAGCGCCAAGAAGAAGCGCACTCCTTTTACACCGTCATCAGCTGATTTCACATAGATGTCTACAGAACCTGTACTATTAAACGCTTATACAAGTAGAGCGCCCCGACAGAGTGGAGAGGGTGTCAGCAGTAAGTTTGTGTTGACATCACTGATTATTTTGCCATTCCTCAAAACCGTCAAAACAATAACCCACAAAAAACAGATCCTGTCTGTGGAGTATCCACCTACACTCGGTCAGCATTTGGTCAGTAATCCATCAGCATTGATAATGCAAAAAAAAAAAACTGTATTGGATCCAAAACAGAGATGACATGTGAACAGAATATTTGCATGTCTTCTGTGTTTTGTACCCACTCCTGCTTTTGCCTACCAAATCATAAGCCAATTCTGATAGGACCATACAGGCCTTACAGCTGCTACACAGAGAGGATCCGTTTGTGGGTCTCATTTTACCTTCCTTCTGACAGATTAGAAGAAGGGTCAAATAAATGATGATGTCAGCCAAGCCAAAAAGGCTAAATAGTGGGCCACTGGCCCAGTCATGAAGTGGGGAGGGTGGGAACAGCATGAGAAGTCCACAGAGTGGTCCTATGACATAGTGGTGAAGTGGAAGCAGCATGAGGCACAATGACAGAGTGTGGAGGTGGCGGCAGAATCAGAAGGCCGCAAAGTGGCACAATGACAGAGTGTGGAGGTAGGAACAGCATCAGGGGACCACAGAGTGGTAAGGTGACATAGTGTGGAGGTGGCGGCAGCATCTGGAGGCCACGGAGTGGCAAGTAGAGATGACCTTGCGGTTTGCCCAGCGGTCGTTTTGCTGCAAACTTTGCTCGTTTGCGATTCGCCGAACATGCGAACATATGGCGATAGTCGCGAGCGCCATATTTTTTTGTATAGCGCCGAACTTTGACCCATGACACATCCATCAGGTGGGACAGGACAGCCAATTGAGATGTTTCAGCACATGGACACACCCCCTACCCTATAGATAAACCCGATCTGACAACCATTTTACATTCTGTTTTTTGCCAGTGTAGGGAGAGGTTGCTGTGTGGAGCAGGGACAGACTGTTAGGGACAACAAATGCTAGCTAATAGGGCCACAAAAGTCCTTTTAAAGAATGGTATAGGTGTGCTATCGATAGGTGTGACATACTGAGGGGTGTGATATACTTGTAATATAATTGGAATAACTAATTGCAACTGGTGTGATATACCTGTTGCCCCCCCCCCAAAAAAAAAACTGAGGGGTGTAATATACCTATAATATACCTTCTAATATAGAAAGTATATTATAATGCATTTGTATTTTGCAGCAGTTGTGTGCGGTTCTGCTGAAATACCGCAGCTAGATAGATGGACAAACGCTATTGGAATAACTAATTGCAACTGGTGTGATATACCTGTTGCTCCCTTAAAAAAAACTGATTAAGGTGTGTGATATACCTATAATATACCTTCTGACATAGAAAGTATATTATAGTGCATTTGTATTGTGCAGCAGTTGTGTGCGTTTCTGCTGAGATACCACAGCTAGATAGAGGGACAAACAATATTGGAATAACTAATTGCAACTGGTGTGATATACCTGTTGCCCCCCAAAAAACGAATTAAGGGGTGCGATATACCTGCTTCCACAAAATACTGATTAAGGGGTTTTATATACCAGCTTCCACAAAATATTGATTGAGGGGTGTGATACACCGGCTTCAACAAAATATTGATTGAGGGATTTGATATACCACCTTCCAGCAAATACTCATTAAGTGGTTCTATATACCTGTTTCCACAAAATTCTGATAGAGGAGATAGATATACAAGCTTCCAGCAAATACTTATTAAGGGGTTCTATATACAGTACAGACCAAAAGTTTGGACACACCTTCTCATTCAAAGAGTTTTCTTTATTTTCATGACTATGAAAATTGTAGATTCACACTGAAGGCATCAAAACTATGAATTAACACATGTGGAATTATATACATAACAAAAAAGTGTGAAACAACTGAAAATATGTCATATTCTAGGTTCTTCAAAGTAGCCACCTTTTGCTTTGATTACTGCTTTGCACACTCTTGGCATTCTCTTGATGAGCTTCAAGAGGTAGTCACCTGAAATGGTTTTCACTTCACAGTGAAGAACCTAGAATATGACATATTTTCAGTTGTTTCACACTTTTTGTTATGTATATAATTCCACATGTGTTAATTCATATTTTTGATGCCTTCAGTGTGAAGCTACAATTCTCATAGTCATGAAAATAAAGAAAACTCTTTGAATGAGAAGGTGTGTCCAAACTTTTGGTCTGTACTGTACCTGTTTCCACAAAATACTGATAAAAGGGAATAGATATACCGGCTTCCACCAAATATACATTGAGGCCTACAATAAACCTGCTTCCACAAATACTGCTCTTCTATAGGGACTTTGTCACAGGGTCATTTCGAAAATGGCAGGCAGATGACAGGCAGAGGAAGAGGCAGGCCATTCCCCAAAGACGCTGAAACAGGGCAAAATGACACACGTGCCGTGAATGGCACACGTCCTGAACTTAGTCGTGCAGCGATTCGTTGACAAATACCCCAGGGTCCAGGACGTCTTGCGGCAGGCTAGGAAAATCTCTGGCCATTTTAGAAGATCTTACACGGCCATGGCTCACCTTGCTGACGTTCAGCGGCGACACAACCTGCCCATCAGACGTCTGATTTGTGAGAGCCCGACGCACTGGAACTCCACCTTGTATATGCTTGATAGGCTGCTTCAGCAGCAACGTGCCGTTAACTCTGCAGCAGGACAGGTTCTGGGGAGCTTGGTTTCTTTTCACCGCACCAGTGGCTGTTCATGCGTGACGCATGCAGACTTCTGCGGCCATTTGATGAGATCACCAAACTGGTCAGTCGCAGCCATGGCGCCATAGTGCATTACACCTTCTTTATGGAGCATGTATTGTGTCGTGTCATTGATTAAGCCGTCGAGGAGCAGGAGCTGGAAGATGACAAAGTCGCAATGCTGAATGAATTCCCATGGGGGGGTTACTCCATCTGAGACAAGTAATCAGGAGTCTGAAGAGGAGTCAGAGGAGGATGGTGCCTGGGGGGAGGAGAAGGAAGAGGAACAAGAAGAGCAGGGTTTAAACTTTCTGGAGATCCCTGGTGTTGTCCGTGGATGGAGGAGGAGACCGAGGACGACATTCTCCTGGGAGTTGAGCAGGAGCTAGGGCTCTCCGCTACTTCCAATTTAGTGCACATAGGGGGCTTCTTGCTCCATTATTTGAATAGGGACCCTCATATAAAAAGCATAAAGGGCAAGGACCAGTACTTGGTGGCAACGTATTTAGACCCCTATGCATACATAAGCTAAATAATCATTTTGGTTCTGTAGAATTTGATAAAAAGGTATTTTTAAAATATGCTAATTACCTTGCTACCAGCAAAAAGGGCGGCTACTTGCTGGTAGTAGCCACATCCTCCGATTGTGCACTGCACAAGGGCAAATAAGACGTAGAAATATTTCCTTGTACTAAACCCTGTTAGTGGCTGTTTCAAACAGCCCTTGCATCCCAATAACAAGAACGGTTTGCTGGAATTACAGAGCTGTATAATGGCAAATTGGGTCCCCAGTCAGTGCAGCAAGGTGTACTAGGATTGTTCCTATTACCCAGCCTGTAACCTCCCCTACTGAACCCTGTTCAACATAAATGCTGTGGAATGATTCCTCCCTATCCTTTCCCTACACCTTGAATAATCTTTGCCTGAACTTGTAAATCGTTTTTTTAGCACAATTAAGTCTTTTCTAGCACTGTCCCTAGCACCTGCTGACATCTCTCCCTGTACTAAATACACTGGAAAATGGCAGAATCCAAGATGGCTGAGGCTATTTATACGGCTGTGACATCACAGGTCTGGCTTGCTGCTGAATGGCTGCATGCATGGCATTATGGGTGATCCCTCGTTCCCAGAGTTCCTTGCTCCATGTCCTCACACGTGCAGCAGCCATGAAGCATGAGTAAATTCGGATTCGGTGCAAATCGAATAATTCCTGAAATTTGGATCTAATTCCACTTCGTGACCTTTGATTCGCTCATCTCTAATCTATACAATACGAGGTACGGTGTAAACTACAAAACCTCCATTGGCCTGAATCAGACACAACATAAACCATTAGTCTTTGATAGAGATGTTTCAAAAGATTCTAGCTGAATTTTCCCAAAATTTACGTCAAATCAGAATTTTGGGAGATTTGATTCGAGTGAATTTATCAAAATGGCATCAGCCATTTTTCAGATCAGAAGACAGGAAAAATGAAGAAGGAGGATTACATGGCCCCAGGAGAGGTGTGTCTGTATTCAAAACGGCAGGCATTTGCTGCCAAAAAGGGAACATTATTTTTTTAAGTAAAAAATTCTACAGTGCGGTTTGTTTCTAAAGACGCTGTTTTTACCATGCGTTTACTCATAGCCATACATATTGCTGATGTTAAAGGCTCGGAAATTAGTTGGATACAGTCCTAGGATACCCCAAAAAGTCATCCACAACTCTACAGGGCAATTGGAGCACTTTTGATTTGGATCAAATTTATTCAGACCCGAATTGAATCTAAATCGAAGAAATTCGCTCACCACTAGTCTTTGACCACCTGGAAGATATTGCAATATCTTCAAATTGTTGTAGTTAAGTAATATATCTTCTAATAAAGTTGATGGCCTAACACTCTATGTTGCTGTCAGCATAATAAATAACATATAAAATAATTGTACCATCACAAGATAATGTGCATAGTGTAATAACCCAATATCGCGTGCATGACGGACAGCTATGTGTCTTTACATTAAAATCCGTATCAATATTCAGGTCACACTTCGTGTTAAGTGAAGTGTTACAGCAATCTGATAAGGAATTCTCTTCCTGCACATAGGCATGACATAACGGAAAACAAATGAGCTGTAGAAATATATTTTAGCTCCAGAATATGCATATGTATCACTCATATTTACATGCTCTATATTTTAATTAGTTTTTGCTCCTGGTTTAATATTAAGCATCATTATCCACGGGTTTATTTATATGCGTGTACAGAGAATCAATGTTTTTGTATCCAGGCTAAAATACATTTTTGATATTATTCTGTCATCTTCCATATCTATTTTACCACTCAAATTATTACAATTGTATCAAGTTCTTTTACTTCCTCCCTCTACTGTGATGCGGGTAAGTATGAAAGAAACTTTGCATTCAGAGAGGTAATGCATCTCCTCCTCAAGGCTTCTCTCTCTCTTTTTTTTTATCCATCTCCAAAAAAAAACATCATCATATTAACATAGATGACAATCTGGCAAGGAGGCTCTGATCAAAGATAAATTTCACACTCACTGTTCGCATTTTCTAATTACACCATCTGTGTCAGACTCCATTGTGGCAGCTCTTTCCAATCTGTCAAACGCTACGTGCCTATGGGAATGCAGAGGAGTCGGGAAAATTGCCTCAGTCCTTGCCACAAGCCGATCCATCACCCCAATTGAAAGTGAGTGGAAGTATTGATCTAATTGGACCCAGAATTACCAGTCCACACTCTATATAATGAATGGTTTGGAGTAATACAAAAGAATAGACTTCTAGATCAAGCTCTACTATTAGCACAATCCTCTGTGCTTTTCATAATAGCAAGCTGAGAGCAAGCCTTCTGTGGAGCATCAGGCTGAGAGCTGGAATGCAGAAGCTGAAAGTTTAAACAGAATAATTTATGAAGGAGAAGATTATTTCACTTGCCTCTGATTCCTTCCTCCAAAACATTAACTATGAATGATTGTGGACAGACAGCGCGGAGAAGAAATCATGCATGCTACTCAAGCTTATAAAATGTAAATGAAGGCAGGTGCTCAAGAATCCATGAAAATAATAACATCTCTGTTATGTTCTACATCTGCCCGAAGACGAGGAGTCTACTGAGTATATCTGCTGGACTATTGAAACAACTGTTCTGCTTTGTGGGGCTTAATGAAAATGGATACAACATGTCATACCCGGTTGTGATGTAGGAACTGACAGTGGCTAGAACTCGCCATGTTCCTAAGGATTCAAATTTGATACATCTTGAAAAAAGATTGTAACAACATAATTGTACTATTTGTATAGCTGGAAAATGTACAAAAATTAGACATTAATGCAGCATTGGTTTGTTCTAAATCTTCATGAGATATGGGAAAGCATTCTCTCAGATGGAGGTTGCATCTGCTCAGGATCTTTGACCACTTACCCAATAAAGATACTTCCATAATTACAAGAAAAGGGTACACCAGACGTAGATGTGATTTCTAAACCTTCATAACCATTGGAAGCATGTATAGTATTCTAATGGTGCATACAGATTTCTATAAGTATGTGTACACTTAATAGAGAAATTTATAACACCATGAAGTTCAGAACTCTCATTTCAAAAAGTTGTAATAAAGGTCTTTGAGACTTTTTGGGATTATTTGTGCAAACATTTTGAGACATTTAGCATTTTTACATCACACACTCCAGTTTTAAAAAATGAGTGGGAAAGTTTGCATGATTATCCTGCCAAGCTGCTTTAAGCCAGATTTATCAGAAGTGACTTTTTACAAAGTCGCAAAAGTTGTCTCAATCTTACTCTAGTAAAGGGTGATGTAGAATGTGGAGTAACATCTCAAGACAGAAGCCTTAGACTTAATAATACACCAAGTTTAGGCCACATTGTGGCAATACGCAGGGCCTTTATCAGGGCAGTACTGGCGTTACTGCATTCAGAGGCACAAAGCAGCTGGGTGGCCTTAACTCTAGGTGGCCACTTTGGTCTGTGACATTGGTAGCCTCATTTTTATTCACTTCAGGGCAGTAAATACCAATATAGCTATGTGGCCCTTGCTCTAGATATGGGTTGAGGGGAAGCGCCCTCCCAAAAGTTTGTACTTCTAATGTTATATTTGAACAGTTTGGGATGATAGAAACATAGAATGTGTCGGCAGATAAGAACCATTTGGCCCATCTAGTCTGTCCAATATACTGAATACTATGGATAGCCCCTGGCCCTATCTTATATGAAGGATGGCCTTATGCCTATCCCATGCATATTTAAACTCCTCCACTGTATTTGCAGCTACCACTTCTGCAGGAAGGCTATTCCATGCATCCACTACTCTCTCAGTAAAGTAATACTTCCTGATATTACTTTTAAACCTTTGCCCCTCTAATTTAAAACTATGTCCTCTTGTAGCAGTTTTTATTCTTTTAAATATTCTCTCCTCTTTTACCTTGTTGATTCCCTTTATGTATTTAAAAGTTTCTATCATATCCCCTCTGTCTCGTCTTTCTTCCAAGCTATACATGTTAAGGTCCTTTAATCTTTCCTGGTAAGTTTTGTCCTGCAATCCATGTACTAGTTTAGTAGCTCTTCTCTGAACTCTCTCCAAAGTATTAATATCCTTCTGGAGATATGGTCTCCAGTACTGAGCACAATACTCCAAATGAGGTCTCACTAGTGCTCTGTAGAGCAAAAAAAATGATGAAGGGGACAAAGAAGGGGTGGCCACCGTCACCCCTCTTGTTTAAAAGAAGGACTCATTTTTATTTATTTTTTTACATATACTGCTAACTCATTGCTAATTTGTTATACCCTAACTTACTTACATCCATAGATTTCAAACTTTTTTATTATGAGAACCTGGCCTGGTGACCAGTCCGACCAGCAGTTTCCGCACTGGCCACTAAGCCTAATAATCCACATTCACAATAGGTGACTGTCAAAGCTTAGCTATTCCCTACATATACAATGGCCTCTGCACAGGTCCCAGAGCATGCCTAGAAAACTTCCATAGAAATCATTAAGGTCCCCTCTTGACCATTGTGTCTATGGACCATGGATCTGTCCTAAAGCAATTTTCTAAATGCTTCCTAAATGCAGTTAAGAGCAGCTCAGGCAAGATGACTGCCCCATAATCATGTTTAGGGAAGACAATAAATAAATCTGCAATTAGAAAATAAAAACAGATTACCAAAAAAGCTATCAGTTGCAGATAACATTTTTAGTGGCACATTTACTTTAAGGTGAACATTAATTAACAATTTTTCTTGATCCATTAAGCAATGAGGGAACACAAAAGATTTTAATTTATGGCTGATGGTGGCTGTCGGGAAATTTATGTAGTTATGAATGTGGTTTGAGTGAGATTGGACCAATATACAGGGTGGCCCACAAAAAAGTAGCCCAGCTCTAATATCTCTAAATCAAATCTATTAGTTGTCCATAGCAACCAATCAGAGCTCGGCTTTCAGTTCTTACAGGGCTCTGAAAAAATGAAAGCTGAGCTCTGATTGGTTGCTATGGACAACTAACAGATTTACTATTAGGCAGTTGGATTTAGAGATATTAGAGGTGGGCTACTTTTTCGTGGGCCACCCTTTATATCTAAACTTAGTTTTTAGACAATTATAAAGAAGATATATAAGGACTATAAAGGTAGCTCTGAACCCGCGCTGATAAAGATCATGCAGTCTGCTAAATTTATTTATTGGTCTCTCACAAGATTGAGCTGTAGCTGGCAAGTACTGATTAAATGTGATATAATATTGCCCTTATATCACATTTAATCAGTACTTGCCTCAATGATAATATGTAGGTGATTCAAACCAAGCCGGGTTGTATCTGCTTCCCCGCTACCTCCGCAAGTGACTTCCAGGCTGCCGCGATGTAAATCTTCCTACAACTCACATGTGCGGCGCCGGCCAGCTGCTCGCACACATGGGAGAATGCCGCGTTGTTGGATTTCCAGTTTCGAAATCCATGGATTTCTTCCTCAGAGATAACTGTGGATTTTCCACTGCCACAGGTCGCCTCATCCAGTAGAATACCCACAGTTATCCCTGAGGAATAAATCAGTGGATTTCGAAATGCGTTGATAGCAATAGTGGACCTAGGAGGCATCCCTAATCTGCAGTGTGTGACTTCACACCGAAGACTCGTCTCCCTGGAAATCCAACAACGCGGCTTCCTCCCACGTGTGCGAGGGAGACGACTCTTCGGTGTGGATCTTCCAATGCCAGAGGTACCCTCTTCTACTGGAAGAGGGGACTTGTGGCAGTGGAAAATCCACAGTTATCCCTGAGGAAGAAATCCATGGATTTCGAAACTGCAAATCCAACAACGCAGCTTTCTCCCACGTGTGTGAGCGGCCGGCCGGCGCCGCACATGTGAGTTGTAGGAAACTGAAGACCTATCGTGATATTTACATCACGGCAGCCTGGAAGTCACTTGCAGAGGTAGTGGAGAAGCAGATACAACCCGGCTTGCTTTGAGTCGCCCCCATATTATCATTGAGGCAAGTGCTGATTGAATGTAATATAATATTACCCTTCTTGTGCACTTTTGAGGCAGTTATTGTAATTTCATTCACATTCTCCACTCTACTCTCACCAGCTACAGCTCAATCTTGTGAGAGACCAATAAATACATTTTGCTGACTACACGATCTTTATCAGCATGGGTTCAGAGCTACCTTTTTAGTTTTTACACACTAATACCGGGACATAGGCAATAACCCGGGTAGAACCCAGCAGCGACATTATTATAATTAGAGCTATTTATAATGACATTGGCTCTTGGCGGCAGCGCGGGTATTCCATCCTTGATTGATTCATTAAGATATATAAGGAGTTGACCTGGGGAACATTTCTACCCTGATCTCTGGACACTTAGGCTAGTTTTGCACTAGCGGCAAGAGATCCAGCATGCTGGTTCGACATGGAACAGCCTGCCGCAGCTCTCTGGTTCCGACATTGCTAGACGGTAATTGAATGCCCACCAGCCCCATTAACTATAATGGGGAACGGTGGAGCTCTGGGATCCGCATCTATTGGGCAATGGGGGCATATGGCTCTATTTGCTCCTGAGATATGAAGGTCTGAATTTTATTGTTTCTATGCTTGTATAAAAAAGAAAATAAATCAAAGAAAAGGGAAAAAAAAATCTTAATGCCTTGAGTGGCTGCTATTGTTGTATCCTTAATGAATTTACAGGCCATGATTGTCGTCTAACAAGAAAATAATTAGTAAAATAAAAAATAAAAACAATATTTTACCTATTTAGCCAGCAATGTGAGAAGTGTAATGAATTATGTAATAATGCTCCACTATGTAACTGTGAAAACCATTTCATCACAACCGCATTGGTTTGTGGCTCTTAATTACAAGACTGAAAAGTCTGAAAAAAACATGTTTTTTCTTGGTTAACATCAAAGTTAACAGAGAGTGGGGCTGAGTACTTGCTCTGTTAATGATTTAATATGTATCATCTACTATTATACAATTAGCTGTAGGAGCCATCTGATAATAACCTTGCAGAATTGAGGAATTCCCTAGAACCCATTGGCATACCACCAAACTGCCCTTCTTGTCCATAGCCAATGAGACCAATTGTATATACCCAACAAAGAGCCCTGGGTAATAGTCCTTGTCTTCCTTAGTTGCAGAGATCCACAGCATATTTTCCACATGTGATTTTCCACTTTAAAAATCAATTACCGTAGTTATTCAACAAACAAAAGTACGCATGAATTAAACCCTCTCAGGCAAAGTGCAGCTCCCCAGATTTATGACAAATTTACATTTTTTTATTAGGCAGAAACTTTACAAAAAAATTCTAATAAAAAATAAAGTCATAGTGTTCTCCCCCTTTATCTGACTTCTGATGTCGAAAAAAGTGGAATGAGTGCTACATAAATAAGACAGTCATTCTGAACACCATATTTATCAATACATTTACACCACATAGATAGAATAATTACACAGATAATTCTCGCCATACAGTTCTATGTCTAGAACCTTCAGAATCACAGGTGCATATCCATGAAGCAAACAGAATTACAAAAAACAAGATGGCTGCACACCGTTATATATACAAACAATAGGGCTAAGAAATGGGGGTCATTCTAAATAAAAGTGGTACGATACAGACTATAAATGAGTTAATGGAAGCTCTTAGCGCACATATTTGCTCAAACATGTGTCGGGCCCATCTACCAGGCGTCAAGGTGGCTTTTCGCAGATGGGTCCCTAACACTAAATATACTGCCTCTCTTTGGACTTACTTAAGGCTACAATATTCAGGGCAGTGTAGAGACCAGCTACATATGTACTCTGCTGAGAAGTCCCAGGTAGATGGGCATGTTCAGTCTAAAAGAGGTGCTACCTTCAATATATACTACAAGAACATTTAGACTAGAACCTTCAGAATCACAGGTGCATATCCATGAAGCAAACATAATTACAAAAAACAAGATGGCTGCACATCGTTATATATACAAACAATAGAGCTAAGAAATGGGGGTCATTCTAGATAAAAGTGGTACAATACCGACTATAAATGAGTTTATGAGAGGCAGTATATTTAGTGTTAGGGACCCATCTGCGGAAGCCACCTTGACACCTGGTAGATGGGCCCGACACATGTTGGAGCAAATATGTGTGCTAAGAGCTTTCATTAACTCAATTATAGTCGGTATTGTACCACTTTTATTTAGAATGACCCCCATTTCTTAGCTCTATTGTTTGTATGTATAATGGTGTGCAGCCATCTTGTTTTTTGTAATTACAGTTCTATGTCTGCAATATCCCTCAGTTTATTATAAAACTGTCTGACTTAAGCTAACACTAGGGGGAGCTCAGTGCATGCAAATTTATACAGTTACCATTTAAAGCAATAAAAGGTGTAAAATCTATCTGCACTGTGCTCCCTCTACAGGCAGCTGCATGTAAATGCAGTGTTTTCATGTCAGGAAGAAGCTCAGTGCCAGGCCAGCCCTCCCCAAGCCCGATAGCATCCCCAAGGGCCAACTCTGACAATAATAAACACATACATGCCAGCATATGTGTGCATGGATACTGGAAAATTGTGTTCTCCCAGATGCAGCTCTTGCTAAATTGCTGCTAATTAAAGGTGTATTCCGGCAGCTCCGTTCATTTCGGGGCATCCCGAGGGGTATGGAGTACCTGTTCTCTTGATCTTAGCAGTAGGACCCACAACAATCTAATAGTTATCTGTATCCTGTGGATAGGGGATAACTTTTAGCAACTTGAATACCCCTTTAAGTGATTTCTGTCCCATCAAAACTCCCTTGCTGGTGTAGATTTGTCATTTTCTATGCTAAAAACAGGTGTAGAAAATGATAAATGAGACAGGCCAGACAGCCCACCCCCCCTCTTCTCCACCCACACCACACACCCTTTTTCCGCCACCTCGGAAAATGGTGTGAGTGGGTAAAAGTCGTACATTCGGCTGCAAATCCCCTTTGCGACCAAATCTGTGACAAAAGTTCTCCAAAAAGTGGCGCACTTCATATCATAAATGACCCCCTTTATCCATCACAAAAATTGCATATATGATTCTGGCCTAAGGTCTCCTACACACTTTTTTCTTTTACTTTTTGGCTTGTAAAATTTTAAATTAATTGTAATTCATTGAATGTAGAAATACGATGATTTAGGATAAACTAATAATTATGTAATAATTGAAGAAACAGTAATGTGCTAAATTGCATGGCAAAGCTCAAATTGTGTATTACCAACATGCGCCTCGGTTTATGGCCGGGGAGTTGGGAATATTTAGGGACACCTATTCCTTTGTATTCCTGAGGAAGGACACCAAAATTTATATCTGTCTGATTTTTCCAAACTAATGACTCCACAATATTTTAATGTTAGACTCATGGTGTCAAATATTTCCCTGCAGAATGGGAGATATTTTAAGAGGTCATTTTTCGTATCTTTCATCTGTTCCAGCTTTTGACACGCCAGAAGTCTTTGGCAAGTAGCAGTATCTCATGCTCCACCATTTACAAACAAATATACAATCTTCTAAGACGGGGTCATGTGAAATTGAGTGGTACATTGCTCCAAATGAGCTCTACTAATGTAACAGTTCTTTTCAGATATGCTACATAGAACAATCTGGGATCACGAGGAACAAATATATCTTTATGGTCAAATAATGGGCTTGTTGTTAAAGGGGTTTTCTGGCAGAAGGATATTGATGACCTATTTTCCAACACCCAGCTTCCACAACAATCAGATGTCTCGGGCAGCGGAGAGTGCCGTAAACAATATAGTGGAGGGAAGACTTCATCCACTGTGTAGTTTCTGGTGCTGGCATACTGTAGCACAGCTCTATCCACTTGAATGGAGCTGAGCTGTAGTACCCTGGCATGGCCACTACACAGTGGATGGAAGTTTGGCTCAAAACAGCTGATCATTGGTGGTGCCAGGTGTTGGACTCTCATCGATTTGATATTAATAACATTTTCTGATGATAGGCCATTAATATCTAACAATGTAAAACCCCTTTAACATAGTCACTACCTTATGTGGTGTAGCCTTTCCAAAAGCCAGGAGCAGATATTATATACTATAATTACACTAAAGAGGCAAAGCTCACTACAAAAATAAACTGAGAGGTTAGTTTGGAATTTAGATTGTGAACCCAGCAGTGGGGTAGCATGAGGGGGAGTCAGGTGGGCAGTTGCCCCGAGCACCAAATTGCAGGGGTCGCCAGGGAGCAGGCAGTTTTAATGAGGCCCACAGGAGCCAATGGCTACTGACCCCTACGTCCTGCCTCATAGGCCTCAAGCCACTAGGACTGAAGCCTATGAGGCAATAGAATGGCTCAGGAAATCACAATGACATCACCGTGACTTTCTGCACTGGATCTCTCAGGGCACAGTGATGTGTTCATGACCGCCTCCATCGGGATGCCTGAACTCAAGCCACAAGTGGCGACAGAGAGCGGAACAGAGGTAAGTATTATTATTTTTTTTATGTATGTACCCTAATGCAGTCAGTACTGGTGGAACTATGGGGGGGGGGGGGAGGGGTCTTGGAGCATTATACTGTATTTTTCCAGGTTTTAGAGTTTGACAATAGAGAGAATTTTTTTTTTTTTTAAAAGGTGTGTTATTAGGAGTGAGGTCACTTTATTAGGAGTGAGAAAGAAGAAAGGTTACGGCAGCCTCTCCGGTATATCCTTTATTGAAGCCATGAGTGTGTACAAGTAGCAAACAAATACGACGTTTCGGCTTCATAGTAGCCTTTATCAAGCATGTAAACATTAATTATAACAACCATAAATAGTGAAAGTTAACTCCTCCCACCGATTGGTGGGACCAACCAGCGTGAAACCACAACCCACTAATATCATCTGTGTAATTAAGAGGTGAACACAATCAGGTATCTAATAAAACAGCGTGTTTAATTAGATACCTGATTATGTTCACCTCTTAATTACACAGATGATATTAGTGGGTTGTGGTTTTTACACTGGTTGGTCCCACCGATCGGTGGGAGGAGTTAACTTTCGCTATTTCTGGTTGTTATAATTAATGTTTAAATGCTTGATAAAGGCTACTATGAAGCCGAAACGTCGTATTTGTTAGCTACTTGTACACACTCATGGCTTCAATAAAGGATATACCGGAGAGGCTGCCGTAACCTTTCTTCTTTCTACTGTTCTGTGGACTGCTACGGATCTGCGCTCCTGTTGTGGCTGATGCATTCCGGGATTGGTCGGTGAGGTCCGTTAATGCTGCTCTACCTCTTCGCGTTTACTTTATTAGGAGTGAGGTCACGACTCACTTTATTAGGAATGGGGTGACTTTATTAGGAGTGAGGTGACTTTATTAGCGGGTCACTTTATTAGGACTGGGGTCATTGGGGGTACCTTAGGGATGTCTTTTTGGCTGTGCACAGCTCTTAGGGCACAGCTCTGCACGTAGCCAGGAACACGTAGTCAGGAGCAGGCAGTGTGATGACTGAAAGGCGGAGCAGGCATGTGTGACAGGGAAGTCTGCTCGGCCCCTTGGCTGCCTGCTCCTGCTCTCCGATCAACTTTTCTCCTCCTCCCTCCTCCATAACAGCGCTTCTGGCCGGCCGGTCCCTACCATCCAGCACTTGGTGTAGCCCTACTACAGACAGCCCGCAGAGTCAACCAGCCCCTGCATCACCATCTGCAGCGGCACCTGGTCCCTGCCTCCGAACAGCATGTCCACCTCCTTCCGCCAAGCACCAGCAGCGCGGCCAGCCCTTTGATCGCAGCACAGCAGAATGGCAGGTAACAAGTAACTTCAGAGGCCACAAGCGCCGAACATGCTTTTCCCCCTATATTCACCCCTATATTCACCCCCCGTAACTTTTTTACCATGTGCGTCTTACAGGGCGAAAAATATGGTAAATTATATAGAGGAGAAATACATACACTGATATAAAGGGGGTAATTATATATAGAGTAGGAGAGATCTGCCATTATATATAAATACTAATAATACAGAGGGGGCCATTATACAAGCCTGTGATGGCCAACCTCCGGCGCTCCAGCTGTGGTAAAACTACAACTCCCGAGATGCACACTTGCTTGGCTGTTCTCAGAACTCCCTAGAAATGAATGTAGCATGCTGGGAGTCATAGTTTCATCACAGCTGGAGTGCCAGAGGTTAGCTATCACTGATATAATCTAATAATACAGAGGGAGCATTATATATACTAATAAGATAAGATAATCATTTACTAGTCCGACCATGGGAAATTCACAGTGTAATAATACAGAGAGAGTCATTATATCTACTAAGAATACAGAAGGAGCCATAATATATACATACTAATAATACAGAGGGAACCATTATATATAGAGAGAGAGGGGCCATAATATATACATAATAATAATAATAATAATAATAATAATACAGAGGGGATCATTATATATAATAATAGTACATAGGGGCTATTATATACTCTAATAATATAGCAGAGTCATTGTATAAACTAATAATACAGAAGGGGCTATTATATACTAATAACACAGAGGGGGCCATTATATATCCTAATAATACAGAGGGGGACAATATATATGTAGTGTCCCACTAGGTATGGGTAGGCACTACACAAGGGTCAATTGGTGTGCGCGTTACTCCTACTCACAAGGAACAGAAGTGTCATATTTAATTCTGCATTTAATGTATGTTTTAATGTGTTTTTCTATGCAATGTACCCCTGTCTAATGCAGCAGCAGGCCTAGTTGGGTGTAGTTAGACATCCCAGACACTAGAGGGAGATAGGGAGCCCCTAGTATAAATGTCCAGGCCCAGACAGGGAGAGTTAGTGCAGAGTCAGGAGTCTGAGAAGACTGAGGTTAAGAAGCCTGCTCCTGACATGCAGCTGGATAGCCCTGGCTGCTAGTGATGTCCAGGAGGCTGTTGAGAAGCTCCAGCCTGCCTGAGAACAAGAGAGCCTAAGTTAGCTCTGAAGAGATACCCCAGTTGCAGGAACCCACCTCCTGGGAGAAACCTACAGTTATCCACCTGATAGGAGGAGGCGACCCAGGGTAAGCAAAGTGACCCTGATGGGCAGAAGACATTAGAAATCATAGCAAGGAGTATAATACCTGAGGAAGAAAGTAACCAAGGATTTAAGCCACCCTTTTAGGCATCCGGGCCTTGGGAGATATAAAGCCAGAGCAGGAGTTCTAGAAAGGACACTGTACATTGATTCTGAGAAAGGTACAACCTGCTGCCTAGTGCTTGTGAAGTTCACCCTCTGCAGTATCTTGCATGACTGTTGCCTGCCATATTGTGAATAAGCCCCTTTGTGGAACTGTAATCTGAAGACTGTGCTACACCTGCTGTACAAAGTTGGATTGTTCAGTAAAGTTACGTTTTGGTTCACTATATACAGTCATGTGAAAAAATTAGGACACCCTTTGAAAGCATGTGGTTTTTTGTAACATTTTTAATAAAAGGTTATTTCATCTCCGTTTCAACAATACAGAGAGATTAAAGTAATCCAACTAAACAAAGAAAACTGAAGAAAAGTCTTTTCAAGATCTTCTGTAAATGTCATTCTACAAAAATGCCTATTCTAACTGAGGAAAAAGATAGGACACCCTCACATGTATTCCCTCTTAAATTGGCTCAGATCTCACACAGGTATATCACACCAGGTGCACATAATTAGTAGATCGTTACTCTGCATGTTGAATGAGGCTTGCCCTATTTAAACCTCAGACATTTAGTTTGGTGTGCTCCTGACTGTTGAAGTGAGAGTGAGCACCATGGTGAGAGCAAAAGAGCTGTCAGAGGACTTCAGAAAAAAGATTGTAGCAGCCTATGAGTCTGGGAAGGGATTTAAAAAGATCTCAAAAGATTTTGAAATCAGCCATTCCACTGTCCGGAAGATAGTCTACAAGTGGAGGGCTTTCAAAACAACTGCCAACATGCCCAGGACTGGTCGCCCCAGCAAGTTCACCCCAAGAGCAGACCGCAAGATGCTAAAAGAGGTCTCCAAAAACCCTAAAGTGTCATCTCGAGAACTACAGCAGGCTCTGGCTACTGTTGATGTAGAAGTACATGCCTCTACAATCAGAAAGAGACTGTACAAGTTTAACTTGCATGGGAGGTGTGCAAGGAGGAAACCTTTGCTTTCCAAGAGAAACATCGAGGCCAGACTGACATTTGCCAGAGATAAAGTTGACAAAGACCAGGACTTCTGGAATAATGTTCTTTGGACAGATGAGTCCAAAATTGAATTATTTGGACACAACAGCAGAGGACATGTTTGGCGTAAACCAAACACAGCATTCCAAGAAAAGAACCTCATACCAACTGTGAAGCATGGAGGTGGAAGTGTCATGGTTTGGGGCTGCTTTGCTGCAGCAGGACCTGGTCAGCTCACCATCATAGAATCCACGATGAATTCTACTGTGTATCAGAAGGTGCTTGAAGAACATGTGAGACCATCAGTTAGAAAATTAAAGCTGAAGCGGAACTGGACCATGCAACATGACAATGACCCAAAACATACTAGTAAATCAACCAAAGATTGGCTGAAAAAGAAGAAATGGAGAGTCCTGGAATGGCCAAGTCAAAGTCCAGATTTGAATCCCATTGAGATGCTGTGGGGTGACTTGAAAAGGGCTGTACGTGCAAGAAACCCCTCAAACATCTCACAGCTGAAAAAGTTCTGCATTGAGGAGTGGGGTAAAATTTCCTCAGACAGATGTCGAAGACTGGTAGATGGCTACAAGAACCGTCTCACTGCAGTTATTTCAGCCAAAGGAGGTAACACTCGCTATTAGGGGCAAGGGTGTCCTATCTTTTTCCTCAGTTAGAATAGGCATTTTTGTAGAATGACATTTACAGAAGATCTTGAAAAGACTTTTCTTCAGTTTTCTTTGTTTAGTTGGATTACTTTAATCTCTCTGTAACCTTTTATTAAAAATGTTACAAAAAACCACATGCTTTCAAAGGGTGTCCTAATTTTTTCACATGACTGTATGTACTGTAAATTTAGATATACTTTTGAACAACGTCAAAAATATATATAATATATATTTCTCTCACATAAAGCAAGACCTCAGAGAGCCTTGTCAGTGATAAATGAAAAAGTTATGGCTGCTGAAACGCAAAAATGAAAAAAATAAATGTGCTTTTCAGGCCTGGTCATTAAGGGGTTAAACATGAGACTACTGCATATTAGACCAATTTTAAAAGGAATGTGTCATCAGAAAATGACCTATTATTTAAATCACATTTTTAGTAATATTTTTAATTTCCCATGTCACTAATCTATATTTAAACCAAAACCATAAATTCCTGCAGTTTTTGCACCAACCACTAAGCCTAATAATAGGTGCCACTTCTTGGTCTGTACAGATCTCTTTACTGCAGTTACCTTCTTATCTGTACACAGAGGTGATAACATTACAGGCAGGATTAAAATGACAGATAAGAAGATCCTCCATTCACAATAGGTGACTGTCAAAGCTTATCTATTCTTTCCTTTTGCAATGACCTCTGCACAGATCACAGAGCATGCCTAGACAACTCTCACATAGAAGTCAATGGGGTCCCCTCCTGACCATTGTGTTTATGGACCATGGGGTTGCCATAAGACAATTTTCTTAAGGTTTTCTAAATGCTGAGAACAGCTCAGGCAAGATGTCTGCCCTCATAATCATTTTCAGAAAATAGAAAAAAAAAAAAAAAAAAAAAAGGAAAATTACAGTTTGCAAAAAATAAATAAAAAAAGGATATGTGTCGCTATCTGGTTTTAATTGGCAGATACAATTTTTGGTGACACATTTCCTTTAAAAGAACAACTGTCTGGGGTTGGTAGGGCACCTACTTTGCTTGTTTCCATGGTCTTATTTTCTATAAAATCTGTATTTTTCTTTACAGAATATAGATTTTACACTTTCTACGCTTAACTGAACATACCATATAGATACATTTAAAAACAAAATCAATGGAATTAGTCAATGTTTTCCTTATGTTATTGCACTTAACAAGCCATTTATCATAAGATGTAGTCTATCCCTGCAGGAGAAGCCTTCCAATATCATGTAGAATCTTTAGTAATATTGACACCGCGGCGCTGTGATCTAATGACAAGCGGATGATAAATGAGGACATAACAGAGGCTCCTTACATATTTTAAAAGTAAAAAAAAAAAAAGGTTTTAGGGATAAAAGAGCTGAACGATCACATCTTTCTTGCAGCGTTTTTCTTTTTGATTAATGTACGCTGTTACCAAACTTCACTGCTCATTTTCTTCTAGATCATGTTTTCCTTAAGCATCAAGGCCTAAAAATAAAGCAATTATGTTACAATCATATAATCCAGTCCCTGTAATCATACTCTCCTTTTAGTGATGTGTCTGGAATATAAATATTTCATGAGTAAAGATTTTTTTTGGAACTGTTTTTCAGCAGAGTGAAGCATGGTAATGTGTAATGTTCCCCTGACTAGGAGGCGCTTTCTCTAATAGACCAAAAGTGAGATCCTCAATGTTCAGTATGTATATTGGATTCTACTATTCACAGCAACATCTTTCTGCACCTTGCAGAACTATAGAAAATATAGAAACCTGCTATCTATCTATCTATCTATCTATCTATCTATCTATCTATCTATCATCCATCTTTCTATGCATCTACCATTTAAATAATGTAATTGTGTTATCTAATTTAATTGTCTATGTTGTGGTAAAATTAAGAGAGTTACATACAGTGCCTTGCAAAAGTATTCAGCCCCCTTGACTTTTTTCGTATTTTGTGACATTACAGCCTTAAGTTCAATGTTTTGTTAATTTGAATTTTATGTAATGGATCAGAACACAATAGTTTAAGGGTACTTTCACACTAGCGTTTTTCTTTTCCGGCATAGAGTTTTCCGTCACAGGGGCTCTATACCGGAAAAGAACTGATCAGGCATATCCCCATGCATTCTGAATGGAGAGTAATCCGTTCAGGATGCATCAGGATGTCTTTAGTTCAGTTGTTTTGACTGATCAGGCAAAAGATAAAACAGTAGCATGCTACGGTTTTATCTCCGGCAAAAAAAACTGAAGACTTGCCTGAATGCCGGATCCGGCATTTTTCCCCATAGGAATGTATTAGTGCACGACGACGGAACTGCCCGCCGGATCACACTGCCGCAAGTGTGAAAGTAGCCTTAAATGATGCAAATCCTCAAACAATCCATGTTAATTCCAGGATGTGAGGCACCAAAACAAGGACACTGTATATGGAGCAATGCGTTTTTTTATATTTATTTTGGCAACTTCAGTAAAGTAGGATTCGACTTTTATTTAACACTGAGTTCACTGTAAAATTTCAGATGGGGCCCAAGATGGGGTTGTCCCTTTATCATCCCTGATTTTCGCATTAGCTATCAACCTTTGGCTCAATAGCTAAACATCAAAGGCTTTCACATAGAAGGTCAAGAAAATAAGTGCGCTTTATTCGCAGATGACGTTCTTTTGTTTATATCTTCTCATTTCACGTCTCTCCCTAATCTTTTTTTTGCCTGCTTGACAGCTTTGATAGATTGTCAGTTCTGAGGGGTAATCGCTCTAAATCTCTTGCTTTAAATATTAATCTAACCAATCTGGTAGTGCAGCTTCTAAAACTGAACTTTGACTTTCACTGGAAGCAGACTAGTCTCCCCTTCCAGAACCTTTGGCTCTTTATTCAAGGTCAATTATCTCCCTCTTATACATTGACTGGAACAGGACCTTATTCAATTAACACCCTTGGCTAGGGCAGATCCCTGGCTTGGTTACCAAAAATCCTGTATTTGTTCTGCCCATTCCAGTTTCATGTAGGGTTTAAAATGGTCTCCAGAGTAAACTCAGCCAGTTTGTCAGCACAAATGTCATTGGATCACAAGAGAACCCTTTACGCTACCTCATTAAGTATTATCACAGTGCCCAACTGGCCCAGCTTTTGGTTGTATTTTACCCGTCTGTACCGTCCCCCTTGGGTGACTATCCTAGGAACCTGGGGGTGTCCCAATAACATCTTTCAAGACTATGGGGGGAAATGATCATGAGGAGAACATTTGAAATCAGTTTTGCTTGTGTCTGCCCTAGAGTACTTATGACACATTTATCAAATGTCGCAAGTTTGATAAATTTGTCTCATCCTTAAATCAAACCCTTTTGTCTAGAAAAGCTAGAAAAGCTCTAGTTTTCTTACTTCAACCTCCTACAGGAGTGAGATTGTGCCTTTTTTAGTGACTTTTAAAAACAAGTCTCAGTAATAAACCTAAATCTGTAGTGAAGCTCCTAAACGTAAGAAAACATTCACAGTTTCCAACCCATATTTCAAAACTGGAGCTTGTTTTCGCAAGTGAGCCCAAAAACTTGTAAAAAAACCCCACCTTTTGCGACTTTTTGAAGCCGGAATTATGGAGTAAAGACATAATAAATCAGGGACCATATGTGCACTGGGTATATCTATCAGGAAAGCCTTCATACATGCGAAAATGGGAGGACAATGAAGAAGATTGGGAAGATTGGGAACATATGGGAAGATATGGCAGAAGCAACCACTAAGATTTTGATAAATCTTTCCTTATCCAATGCGGGCCATAAGGCCATAATGCGGATGTACAGTAGCCGAGCTAAAATTGACTCTCATAAAACATGTCACAGTGTTATCTCGTGACAAAAGCCATTGGAATACTTTGAAAAAGTCAATTAACATTATTTTGCCATTGTTTACTTAACGTGTAGCTCGGCTACATCTGTTTTTGAATTCCCAGAGACTCTCCCATATGTAATCTAATGTCTCAAGGTTGTGTGTTCACAGTTGTGGTTAGGAGGAAACAGTTCAGATGAAGGTGCCCTAAACTCACTAGATTTTGGATTCAAGTTGATTATTTTATCCATACTATCTCTAAAGTCAATCTGTGCAAATCTCTGTGGGACTCTTTCTTGGGGTGCTGAATTCCTGATATTCCTAGAACTTTTCATAGATGAATTTTCTTATGTTTTAATGGGCTAGAATAACAATAGCACTCTTCTGGAGGACCCCCTCTGCCAGCCTTGACTTGCTTAAATTGAAGTTTTCCTGGATTATAGTTAATAAGAAACTGGCAGCAGTCCTTGGTGACCAGGAAAAGTTGTTTAAATGAACATGGTCCACTTGGTATTAATACTCTCCAGACCACGAGACTGTGGTCTAATGTAGTTACAGAAAGGAGAAATTAGTAAGCCTGGTAGTTTATTTATTTTATTTGCTTATTTTAGCGCTGACATATTCCGCAGCGCTTTATAGATATTCACATCACTTGCTGTCCCAAATAGGGCTCACAATCTAAGTTCCCTATCAGGATGTCTTTGGAGTGTGGGAGGAAATCAGAGAACCTGGAGGAAACCCACACAAACACAGGGAGAATATACAAACTCCATGCAGATGTTGTCCTTGGTCAGATTCAAACTTAGGACCCTAGCGCTGCAAGGCACCAGTGCTAACAACTGAGCCACCTTTTATGGGTTATGGAAGACTGTGTCTTTTTCTCTTGGCTTGGGGATATCCATCTACCTATTTACAATAGGATCTTGAGGATGGTGTTGGGCAACTCCCCCCCCCCCCCCCTCTAAATAACATATTCCTTTTCTGTTATATTCCATTATTTTCCTTCTTCCCATTCCCCTCCTAGTGTGTCTTGTGTTTTACTCTTGTGGTCTTGGTCTTTGTCCTTGTTTTTTCATTGGCTAGGTTCTAGTTTTAGTTATTAAAGTCTTGGCAGTTGTCATCAGTAATGGTAACCTTTAGGCTTTAAGATTACCTAACTTTGTGCAATCTCTACCATTTTTTCTGTTTTGGGGCTTTGTGGTGCCAGAGTGATCCTGGAGAAAGGGCTGGGTGGCTGGGATCCCTCATCTCTCCTATTATTATGCTCTTTACCCCATGGTGCTTTTGTACGTTGTTTATTTGCTCTGTCATTGCAATGCATCCTGTATAATTGGGGCAGCCATTTTTCCCTGCATGTTCAGTTATATGAGGCCTATTTACCATATGTTGTTGCTTCTTGAGATTGTTGAGTTTTTGATGTTGTGTACATTTCCTGTTCTTACTTTCAAATAAATAAAAATGTTATTGAAAGTTAACACTGTCTTCACCCGTTGCGGCATGGATGCAATTTAGCATCTACTGTATTCTGGGGTTTTGTAAAACTCCCCGAAACTGCACAATGGAAGCTGCAACCTAATAGTATATAATTCCAGGCTTGAATTGTTTTGCGAACAGCAGCAAAATATTAAATCTTTTTTTTTTTCCATAGTTACATTTATACCATTTGTATAGTGCCTTTACAATGTCTTTAATATTCTAGAAATATTAAGATTAGTAGTCATAAATGCTGCAACATCTGTTTGCAAGTAATCAGAAAATCTTTGTCCTAATGACAGCCTATGTTTTGATGACAAGAAAAGCAGAAATGTTGCGAGTTCATTATTAATAGGTGTCACAGAGAGCAGATGTTCTGAAATTCATTATTATGGATGCTGAATATATTGCTCTTTTGTAAGTATTTTTCCCTAAGAAATTGTGTAGAAACTTTGAGAATTCTCCTAAAAAGTCTACAATCTGTCTAAAGTTCTTCGTGTTCTAAAACGATCTGCTTATCTACTTATAAATAAATGTATTTTATAGTCCTATGTGAAACAGCAGCAAAAGATCACTTAGCATTATGCAATGAACAGGCCATCCTTTCTTTTTGATGCTTTTGCCAGGTTGCTGGCCAGTGCAAATTAATTCACTACAAAGAAATCAATTTCCTGATCATAAAAACAACTACAGTTTCCTGATCATGAAAAAAAATATTTGACAGTAATAAATTCTGTGCCCCAAAATGATATTTTATAGCCCAAAATATCACTGTTTCACCAAAAAGCAATCTAGGTCACAAAAATATTACAGCATTTTGTCAGAAATTTGTATTCTGTGGCACAAAATTATTTTCTGTGTCACAAAATGTAAACGGTATTCTGTGTCACAAAATGAAATAGTCTCTCAATGGTTTGAGATGGTTTATTGAGTCATTTGCCTATAATCATACTTTATGTTTATTAAATAATTAACAAATCAGAGGTCATGCAAGTTTGACCCAACATTTCCATTTCCATTCTTTGTCACAAAATAGTATTCTGCATAAAACAATGGTATTTTACATTTAAAAAAAAGTCATAATTTGACAAATAATGGTATATTATAATTAGTGTTGAGCAAATTAAAGTGAAACTAATTGACTTCCATTTGAATTTTGCTTAGAATCCAAATCTCCTTGTGCTTTCAGGTAACAATAGTTTTTTTTTCTAAAATGGCGGCTGCGCGTGTTGCAAAGTGAAAGTAAGAAGCCCGGGAACGTAATATGAACCATAATGCCGTGCAGCCAGACAATCAGCAAATAGCCATCCCCTGTGATATCACAGCCTTATAAAAGCCTTATCCTGCACAGTTGCTGCCATTTCACTGTGAATTGAACATAGAGAGATCCATGGCAAGCGATAGGGACAGTGTGTTATAAAGCTTTTAAATGTAGAATATTGAATAAGAACAGTGCAGGTATAGTGTAGGGAGATTGTAGGGAGATGTTTTAGACACAGTAGGAAGAGCATAGGGAGAACATAGGGAGACTGAAGGGACAGTTTAGGCTCAGTGTAATTGCCCTGTGCATCTTGTTCAACTACTGCGACATTCATTCTAAATCTGTTCTGTTAAACAGAGAAGTACTGACTTACTGTGCATTAGACTCATTTTTAATCGGCGGTCTAATATATAGTCGTGTTTATCTAGTTCATCTGCTACACCATTCATACTTAAGCTGGTCTGCTATACATACACTTACTGTGTGTCAGACCTAGCCTCAACAGGCTGTCTAATATATATGTGCGTTTATCTAGTTCACTTGCTGCACCATTAATACTTAATCTGTTCTGTTATAGATAAACACATTGATTAATAGATAAGCAATTCTATTAGGTCCTGTTTCACAAAGTAGGGTGAGACAGCAGTCTCATTCTACTGTTTGTGGCGTGCCCACATTGATTAATAGAAAATCAGTTCTATTAGGTCCTGATTCACTAATTGGGATGATACACCTGTCGTATTCTACTGTTTGTGTCGTGTCCACATTGATTAATAGATAAGCAATTCTATTGGGCCCTAATTCACAAATCCGGGTGATACACCTATCTCATTCTACTGTTTGTGTCGTGTCCACATTGATTAATAGATAAGCAATTCTATTGGGCCCTGATCCACAAATTGGGGTAATACACCTGTCACATTCTACTGTTTGTGGCGTGTCCACATTGATTAATAGACAAGCAATTCTATTGGGCCCTGATTCACAAATTGGGGTGATACACCTGTCTCATTCTACTGTTTGTGGCATGTAGCGTGTAGCCAAACAGTTACTGTGATTTAGTGTTACAGGGTGGTCTTATTTAACACCCTGTGGGTAAATAAATTGCACAGCAGAGTTGCCCATGAGTTTTTATTATCTGAAACATTATTCTTTTAGTGAAAACTTTAGTCTTGTAGCGAAAAAAAAATATTTTTGCGAACAATTTAGTCTTTTACCAAATAAATTACCAAATAAATTCATTTTCTCCAGTATTACAATCCCATATCCCTATGACGAATGATGTTGAGCGGGTAACCCATACCTATTCGCAAATTGCAGACACATGGCAATTCCTTTCAACCCTGGACATGTAAGGACAAGACAGAACAGTTAGTGCTGAATGCCACTTAGCTCTCCAGGAAGTTGGATGTGGAATGCCTGAGGCAATGGTGGGTCCAAATTACAGATGAGATTTTCCATTACATTACATTTTATTTCCGTTTTGGACCCACTTCTGTTTATGGCTTAAAGTTACTTATCAAATACTGATGCAAAACACTGAACAAATACTGTCTGAAAGAGGCTTTATGGCTCAGATGACAGATCAGATCTGTTGACAGATCAGAAGAACAGAAACATAAACGGTGATGTTAACACAGCCTTACTGCCCCCACTCTGTCATGGGACCACTATTGTCACGGTTACTGCAACTGTTGCCACCACCATCCCCACTCTGTCAGGGGTCCACTGCTTGAATCTTGGGGCACTGCATGGTTAAGTCCACAGCAATAAATTAGACCTCATGCTTTTATTTACCTGTAATACTGACACACAGTAATTCAACAGCTAACAGAAGGGATAAGCTATAAATCTTGGTGCCCTGCACAGTGATGTAGATGGCGAAAGATATCAACTGCCTGTAATACGGATCGCATAGTACCTACAAAACAGATTAACTATGAATGTGGGTGCACTAGCACATATTTCACATAGCGATACCCTTTCCCTGCACTGTCCCTGCAGTTTGAGTTCCAAGGCTTCACACTGAGATTGGGCCACCAGGTAGGATGCATATGATTAGGCAGAGTGGCCAGGGTATACCAAATTAATTCAAAACAAGTCAAATTTCTTGAAGAACTTTGGTGAATCGTCTGAATTGATTTTTTCAAAACTTAGCTCATCTCTGATTATAATAAAATAATGTCCTGGAACTTGCCTATAATTTTTTTGTTGCAAAGATGTAGTTTTAGATCATGTAAGAATTAATGAAGTTAATTAAATATTTATTTTTAATTCTAGTTTGAAATTAATTAAATATTAAACAAAAAAAAATATTACACTTGTAGATAAAAGACAATTGCATAAAATGCTACTGATGCTGCTTTGGAAACTGGACCGGTAGGTACCTGTGACTGGGAGATATAAGGCTGCATATGATTAGCAAAGATAACAGCGTGACATGTAATTATGAGAGTTCCTAGTTCACCAGGGACAAAATAGGTGAACAGCTGACAAATGGCATTCCCACCTAACAGGGTTCAAGATCATAAAACAAAATATTATTTTCTCCTATATGTGACAAATGTTTTGTGACATATAATCTAGTTTTGCGAGGCTAAATATAGTAATTTGAAGGGATTTACTGTAGCTACATTCATTTACTTTTTTCATTACTTTTTTTTTCTTTCAAACGACAGATATCCTGATGTAATGAAGGAGGACATATTTTCATCAGCCTTCTAAATGTAAGAAAATGTGAATCCCTCAGTCATGGTTCCTTAAGGGTTTCACAAGTTTTGTACTTTTTTTTTTTTTTATCACAGAGTAGCAGTAGTGGTGACCAGGGGAGTATCATCATCACTGCAGTCAGCCACGTCTGGAGGTCTGGTTTAGTCTCGGATAACCCCTTGAAGAATCTAGTAATAGTAATATCATCCAGAGGAAGGCACAGTGATTAAGCACACAAGTAAAGATGTTCTGAAGATTGTTGGTGCCTTTAACCCCTGTATATATGCCTTTTGGGCCATTTGCATGTCATACAGTGAAGTTCCAAACTTATCCAGAAAGCTGAACAGCTCTGGGAATTACAGTAGTGTGACCATTCATCCATTCATTCCTTTATATAACTTTATTCATATGTGGCCATGTAGTAACCCATTTTGCCTGCAGTATTCTTCATATCTCTATACTGCATGGCCCTAGGCTTTCCAACTGCACCCTACTGTATGTATGCCCCAGGTTTAAGAAGACAAACTCTAAACTCTATCCCTACATCACTTTAGAATTTTTATGCAATAATATAAAGCCATATTAGTCTAAAAAAAGGGGCCAAAATTTGTGTGGACACATCCCCCAGTGATGTGAGACCTTCAGAACCTACCTCCAATATCAGCTTGAGTCTCTGTAGATAATTCAACACATTTTTGGTGCCATGAATCTAGAGGACTGACTTACAGTACATAAAGGTGCTAATCTTTTGCTCAGCCATACAAAAGTCACAAGATGCCAACAAAGCGGCAAAAGTTGCAAAGTTTTTGGATCTCCAAAGTCACAGATGAAAATACATAATTATGAAAGCTTTGCACCTGTGACAACTCTTCTTCAGCCTTTATTGTAGCTATAGGACCAATCTCATGGTGATGAACATCTGTTTGGACCAGCATTAAAGGCTTTATTCTTTTTATTAGCTCCTTATAACCTACTAGCAGGTTTCAGCATAGTCATTTTATAGACCCAGCTCACCTTCTCATTTCATATGATTTTACAGAATATCACAGTATATAGAACAAGTAGATATCTCATCATAAAGAATGGTCTATTACTTTTTTGTTGGGTGTGAGTTTTATGTCGCTGTTGTTTTCATTATTACAACAAAACATATTACGTTGGATTGAAACAATTGAGCTCAAGACATGTTCTCCAGACCCCCCCCCCTCCCCACCCCGAGTGTACAGTGTGAATGGAACATTAAATTTGTAAAAATGCGAAAGTAGTAGGAAACTGGTTAGTCACAACGTTACACGTCTGACCTCTCGATTAAACTCAGATGGGAAAACACTGCGCGTCCTGCAGCTGGTCTGAAGTATAGTGCACGTTTACATTTGGCAACGTCACTTCGAGCACTGTGAATGGCACATGTGTGCCATATAATTATATTGTCCATGGATTTATGCACCTGTGCTGCATGTTTTTATTACATTTTCTTGGCCTGCTTCGAGAGACAATGTTTTATATGCCTAATAACCCAATTTCACCAAACATAAAACTGTGACAATCAAGTCTCAGCAAACATTGCCTGAGTCGTTGACATAATGTACTGAGAAATAGAGTTACAGATCTTTAATTACTGTAAATCTGTTAGGGAATGTGCCAGAGGACCTGCTTTTAAAGCGTATAAATGTTGCAGATATTATTCACTCTTTAAAGGGTAATGGACAGAACAAACTAATCCCAGTCTTCATGTGTTTCTATTGAGACACTACAGCAGTCAGGGAAGTATAGTAGACAGTAGTGTATCATACATACTATAGGAAAATGTCTATGGAAGTATTAATATAATTTCTACTTTATTTTTTGCATTTTGGTCTTTGCAGTGGTTTCAAACTGTTTTTTTGTCAGCATTTTTTTTTAGCAAAAAAACAAAACAGCTACTGTCAAATATTACATATTGGCCAATAGGAATTTATTAAATGCCCTATTAACATAGCATTTTTGTAGTGTTAAAGGGGTTGTGGCACATATTCTATACTTTTCAAACCACCACCTGGCACTGAATACTTTTTTAATTGCATGTAGTTAAAAAAATATTATTGCCACTGAACTATTCAATAAAATGTATCTCTATAGCGCCACCTGCTGTTTGTTCTTTTCCTTATTTTTTTGTCCATTTCACTGTGCTGGTCGAACGTGCTCAATTTAAATCTGGTTCTAGCTTTGTTAGAAAGATATTGGCATGTACTTTCTGATTTTCCCTTTTTACACCAATCATGGCATAACCTCTTTAAGACAGTTTCTCTAGATGTGGCATTTGTTTCATACATTTATCTTCTACTTCTTTATAGGAAAAAATGAACACAACATCTTTATAAAATAGAAAACAGAATTGCACCATGTGCAGGACATAGGCACCTTATGTATTTGTGTATTTCCGCTGAGGGCACAACATGTCTCCAAGCTTCAGCTCCTAACAGTAGAGGTTTACTGCTGCACTCCATCTAGTCAGGTCCAGATCTCGGCCCGAAAATCGACAAGGTGCAAAGAGAAGAAAAGAGGACACAACACTGCAGGTCAGACAACAGGAGTGGGTATTAGGAAAAGGCTTTATTAGTTGTAGTAATGAAAAATGTGTTTCAAGAATAAAACGTCCCCTTTGTCAGGTTCACTAAAAATGCACTTGTGTCAGGTTCCCTTAAACGCGTTGGGTCATATGATTTGTAGCAAGATTGCTAAGTAAAAAGCATAGCAGATCCTGACATGATGATTGACAACTTTTTGCGTACCTACACTGATACAGGCAGAGCTGTCATTCTCTGTGTGTAGGCAGGGAAATCAGGACTCTTACCGTCTCCACTAGGAGTCAGGATTTACTCTTATTTTACTCAGAAAGCTTCTCTCCCGTTGTCATATCCCGCTCTCCAGACAGGGTAGCGTAAGTCAGCTGATAGGTTCACTTTATATTTAGTAACTTTGAGACCACTGTCCGAAGCCCACCGTCGGGTTATGCTATTGCTATAGAAGAGGTATTTGCCTGTTACCAGAGCCCCATGGGCACTATTTGAAAGGCATAGGTGAGGGGGTTCTTGTGCCTATGGTGAATACCCTGTAGAAAGTGACCCTGGGGGAGGAAATGGTGCTGATGATGAAGGACTTTCAGCAGGAGTAGGTCACAATAATTTTATCAACATTGCCCTTCCACCTAGTTGAATGTTCTTGATCTAGGGTTTGACTTATCTGTCACTTTGCAGTATTTTAAATATGTATATCATTGTAAAAGGAAGTTCACATGCTTTTAAATACACGTTGGAGAAATCTGATGTGTATTTCGAGTGCAGAAATTTGTGGCTGACCCTTCGATTTCTGCCCCTGAATTATATAGCTTCAATGCTGCGGATCTGACCATGGATTACTCATGCCAAGAAGAAACATGGCCATTCTTGAAATTCATGAGACCGGATGACTGTTACTGGAAATAACGGAATATGGATTTGCTATGGCTTTCATGTGGATTTCTGCACTGAATATGCCCTGAAATCCAAGTGGAATTAAAACCATATGAACATACCCTATGAAGAAAAGATAAACATAAAAAGGTAAGGGTGCAACCATGCAGGGCCTTGCTATGGTCAGGTGCTATGGGCCACAACGGGCCATAATTAAACTATGTGAGACCGCGCTGTTTGATCGGTTGCATGGTTTTGCGGGTGCCATAAGGCCATTAACAATGCAGACTGACTAAAGAGTGCAGTTTTCTGCGACCGGCGTACCTGACCGCAGCACGACCACATAACGACCACGCTGTGTGGTCGCACCCTAACCATGAGCTCAAGCTTTTCAGCCAGTAGCTTCACATGAGCTGGGGCTTATGTACAGGAATGCAGACTGAGTACAACACCGAGCTCTCCATGTAAGTAAAGGTTAATAATGTATACTCATAAGCAGAGCCTTAGTTACATTCAGTAGTCTGATACCAGTTAACTAGGCACTGGCGAGATATTCCGAGGGTACAGAACAAAAGAGGCTGGCATCAGAAACGAACATGGCGTGCCAGATGTGCTAATACATTCAGGACAGCAGTATCAGCAGCTCCGGCAGAAAGCTATAGTCATTAATCTAGAGACCACTGGGATTTCTGGATAGTGCTGTAAAACCTACACCCTGCCAAGGATGCATCAGATAAAGCTATCAACGCATTGTAAAAAAGAGACACAAAAACCTGTTTCATGGTCTGTACTGATCAAGCAATTACACTTATTGACTACATTAAGCAAAGAAACCATGGGGTGCCCTATAAAATTGACTGCCAGCTTGAATAATCAATAGACTTCATGTAGAGTAAATTAAATAACTGAAAAAAAAACTATCTGGATAAGATGAGGCTAAAAAGGCAATCTGTAATCCCTGATCCATGCAGGAATCAGGCTGCGCCTCGGAGATTCCATCGCATTCTTGAATTCTCTTTATTCAAAAACAGGGAAAAAAATGGAACTTGGACTGGAAAATGTCTGATATTTGCATTTATTAATCTTCTATCATCAGACTCAAATGGCATATAACAGTGATGGGAACATGCTGTGAAATGCAGTCAGTGCAGGAACACTTGGTGGCTTTGATCAAATATATATTCTGTATTGTATTGTCAGAAACGATGGGCCCCACACTTAAAGGGGTTATCCACAATTTTGTTTTAATTTTAATGGTTCCCCTTCATGTGATTAAGCACTTTAAGGGCTCATACCCATGAACGTACAGGCTCTGTGCCAGTATTGCGGACAGCATATGGAGGAGCCGCACTATACGGGCACTGGCCATGTGCACTCCGTGCTGCAGACGCAGACATGCCTAAATGGGTCCGCAATTTGCAAGATCCTGCGAAAGATAGGACATGTCATATCTTTTGCAGAGTGGAGGCACGAATCAGGAGCCCATGGAAACACTACGAAGCTCTTCCATGGACTTTGGGGTTTGTGCCTCCGTAACACAAAAGATAATACATGTTATATCTTTTGCTGTATCTTGCGTATCGCGGACCCATTCAAGTCAACGGGTCCCCGTCCTGAGCTTATGGCGTTCACATGGCCAGTGCCCATCCGCAACAGTGATAGTGTTAAGGTCCCCATGTAATTAGGTTGAGGGCACTTTCTGGATCATGTGCTATACTTGTGGCACATGATTCTAGCCCGGTTACAACCCGCAATGTACATGGGTTGTGTCTGTTCAGTCAATGTACATGGGCTGTGAGCAGTCAGTTCCCAAGGCTGCCAGACTGCGTAGCTGCAACCTGTTTACATCGTGGTCTGTAGCTGGGCTAGGATCAAGTGCCGAAGGAACGGGAGGCACAGCACTCGCCTGGTTGGAATATTGTCAACATTAATATTGTTAAATTGCTTAAAGGGGTTGACTGGGTTCAGAGCTGAACCCGGACATATCCGTAATTTCCTGGCAGCCCCATGGAGAGCCCGGTACGTCTCCGGATCTCCAAAAAATGCCTTTGCCCTGCGCGATTTAGCACAGGGCAAAGGAGAGCATCGAAGCATGAACTGCTCCGATGCTCTAGTCAGGGGGGCTGCCGTGTAAAAATGGAGGTATGTCAGGGTTCAGCTCTGAAACTGGACAACCCCTTTAATTATATGAAGAGAAGGACCAATAAAAATAAAATAAAAATGCATATAACCACTTTAAAGAGGACCTGTAGCCTCTTCTGACATCAGTGTTTTAGCAACTACATGCAATAATAATTCTGGAGCATCTCTTTTTATGACACCATGTTGTGCCATTGCTCTGTTATTCCTATCAGAAGTTTATGAATGAATTGCCAACAGTCTGCAATAAAGGTCCAGCTGCATATTACCAGTTGGGGATGTGTCCCTGCACAGTCGACAAGATCAGGCTACCAGTATCAGATTGGGCAAGGACACACTAACAACTGGTAACACCCATCTTGACCTTCATTGAAAACGGTTGACCAATCATTTACAACTTCTAGCAGGAAGAATGCCACATCATAGGTAGAGATAAGTGAAGTTTAAAAAAATTTGATTTGCCCGCTTCGCCGAAGTTCGACAAGAAATTTGATTAGTTAACAATTTATTCATCACAAACTGTTATAAATCAGGTATACCCAGAACGGATTAGCTAGGATGATTTCTGGTCCACTGCACACTTGTGTACAGGGCGATGTATTACACCTGCCTATAATATGGACACTCAGTAACTCTACATACAGCTAACAGAACAGATTAGCTAAGATGATTTTAGTTATGATAAATCTTGGTGCACTGCACACTTATGTACACTGGGATAAATTGTCCCTGCACTCTCTGTTAACAGTTTGTACTTTACAGCAACACTGTCCCTAGTGAATGAGCGTCTTCATGTCTCTCCCTATGCTCAGCTCACAGGACAAATGCTGGCGGGATCTGTGTTTTATAGGGCTTTGCCTAGCTGTGACATCACAGGGGGATGGCTACCTGCGGATTGGCTGGCTGCACGGCATTATGGGCGATCTCATGTTCCTGGGCTTGTTTCCTCCACACTTTCTAACATGTGCAGCCGCCATTTAAGTTAAACTAATTTGTTACCATGAAGTGCGAGGAAATTTGGATTTGTTTGGGATCAAAGTTTTCCTAAACTTCGGACCAAATTCCACTTCGGATGCTTTGCTCGACACTAATCATAGGGTTACAAGAATAGATGTTCCAGTATCGTTATTACATGGGGAATGCAAGTAGTTAGTTCTCTTTAAGACTAAGGCCATGTTCACATACCAGGGATTTGCAATAGCGGAAATCCAAAACTGAAACTCAGACTTCTGCCTCAGATTAACCGGTGGATCCAGGGACGGACTGTGAACTTAAAGTGTCCCTGTAAAAAAAATTAAAATTGATCCCATTTTGTAGGCAGGTCCAAATTAACAGAGGGCAGGGCAACACAAGTAGGTGGATTCGACAATGCCATAGTGCAAAATACCATCCCAGCACAACCAAATAACACAGTGTAGAACAATATACTGACCCAAAAGCTAGCAGTGGTGGCCATCAATAGCTACCATCTTCTGTCCTCCTCCTCCAGTTGTCTATAGAGCAGGAGGCTTAGGAGGTGAAGAGGTCAGTAGTTGAATTCAGGAGGGCATGTGCGGTCGCTGACCGGGTATGAGTACCTGATTCTCACAACATTAATTACTGTTGAGAGTTCAATATGCACCCGGTCAGCATCAGAGAGGAGGACTTGGGTGGCCCCTTGGGGCATCGGCCCACCAGGAAATTTCCCTGTAGGGTGTATGGCCAATACGCCCCTGAGTGGATCTATGGGCAGATAATTCAATTAAGCAAATCCACAGTTTTTCCGTGCTGAGAACATGGCAATAATAAACATGCCGTGGATTTTAGAACCTGTAGCTAGGTTGATATTATTGTGCGTGGACATTTATCTGAGTTGGTGAATGGTCAGCTAAATGTCAACATTTTGGCTAAATGGCTAGCCTCAGTTACTGGTGGAATATAGCCCCCATAGAGGATTTACAAGGCTGTACAACCTCACTACATAGCTAATCTGGGTCTGCTAATACCCAGCAACTCATGCAGACTCCCGGCACGCCGCCAATTACATGACCGCTAGAACCAGAGCAGGAAGTGGTATAAAGCGATGAGGAAGGTAGAGACGGGGAAAAAACATCCCTGCCTTCGATGTGGGGACCCCTGCTATCAATGACAGTGGGCATCCCACTCCTGCAGCTGCAGATTATCACACAGCTGTGGCCTCTGCACAGAAATTTTTAAACATCTGTGTAGCGATATATGCCAACTACCTGCACATATACAGTGGTCCCTCAAGTTACAAATTACAATATTAATTGGTTCCGGGACGAGCATTGTATGCTGAAACCATTGTAAGTTGAGTAATCAGTTCCACAGCCCCAAAATGTCATCCAAGATAAGAGAAAATGAAGATTTAAGATAAATAAGCAGATAACTAAGACAGATAAAACAAATCCTTATATATAACAGTCAGGAATAGCTGATAACTAGCAACTAATACAGCTATTAAACCAGAGAAGTGGCCTTGATCGGTTGGATCTGAGTCTGAGGCATTGTATGTTGAGTCTAGTTTCAACTTACGATGGGTCATAAAAGTCCATTGTATGTTGAAAATATTGTATCCTGAGGACATTGTATCTTGAGGGATCACTGTACAGTCAATGGGCAGTTGACAAGTGGTTAATCTATAAATGCTCCCCTTAGTGGCCCATAGTCAACTGCCTACTCTGCCTACATCATGTCCCAGTTTAGCTGTGTAACTAAAGTTGCTTATAGAGGAATATATGTCCTATAAATTCTGGTAATGGTTTTATTTGCAGTACTTTTCTCCTAGTTTATGAGCTAAACACACCGTTCCCCTTACATATTTAATAAGGTGTTCCGCGGTCTTCAGAAGCATAAGAAAAGACATACTGGTGCAGTGCATGCTGGGTTAAAATGAATATTTCATTATGTGTCTAGGTTTTTCATGTTTACAGGACCCGAGGAAGAGAATACCCCTGGTGGCTTGGTTAGCATGATAAATGGCTTAGCTGTAAACCCCAATATTTAAAGTGACTAATGGACTTAGTTGTGCCATAGGGAAATAACTGTTGTGTGTGCCTACTAAAACAACAAATCCCCCCGGTATAATCTCCATAGTCAGTTTTACATATATCTAAAGGAGGCTGACACTGATGGCTGTATTTTGTGCAATGTGAATTCTTAATAAAGAAAGCATTGCGAGGAGAGAGACAGCATAGCATAATATATGGATGTGAGGGAAGAAGATGAATAAGTGTCGTGAATTTCAATAACATTGAGAACAAACTATTACTTTACAATATCCGAAGTGTAAACTCACCAATATTATACCACTGCGTAACATTCTTCTACAGTAACCAGCTACTAATGTGATTTATACATAGGCTTATTCATAGGCTTTGTCATATGATACTACAAAGGTAGGGACATTTTTGGTGCAATTTGGTGCATTTAGCTAGTGCCGGTAGGGTGTGGCCTAAAGGGAAAAAGTATGGGCTTTTACATTTTGCTCCAAAATTCTGCACAAAGTAAGCCAAACAATAGTTTGCATTTACTTATACAAAGGGGAGATGTATGAATGCTAAAAGAGTAACTAAACCTTTGCATCAAATTTTTATATGATGTCCCTAATGCCCTAAAAAATATAATTTTAGTTATTAATTTTGTATTTTTCTTAGTCTTTTCCCTCCCTAAAGCACATCATTCACTGTCCGCTTAAAAATCAGTTCTCCGTACACCGCTGACAGCTCAGCTGTGTACGGAGTGTGAAATTTATGAATGGGGCCGCAGCAGTGCAGGGAGTACGGGCAGGAGCGCATATTGCTGTTCCTGCACGTGACACCAGAGGATCACTAACTGCCGACATAGCTCACGGGTACCCTGTACACATGTACTATGCCAGGATTAGCTGAGTAGAGCGGGCTACTGCTTCTGCCTGCTCCGCTAAGCTAAGAGAACTGCATGACAGCTCTAAGTTTAGCGGAGCAGGCAGAAGCAGGTGCCCATGTGCTATGGCAGGATTTAGTGATCCTCCGGGGTCACGTGCAGGAACAACAATATGCGCTCCTGCCCGTACCGCTGCTGCGGCCCCATACATAAATTTTACACTCTGTACTCCGTACACAGTTGAGGTGTTAGCGGTGTACAGATAATTGAGTTTTAAGAAAAATACTAAATGAATAAATAAAGTATATTAGAAAAAGTTTTTTTAGGGCATTAGGAATATCATATTAAAATTTGATGCAAATATTTTGTTACTCTTTAAACGGCACTCAAAAAGTTGCATATGGATCATACTATATTTGCTCCATAATTAGTGAATTTTTGAGCTTCTCACCACTTATCTAAAGTGACGAGGTAAGTAGCGGGGCTTAGTAGGAAGAGCATGGTCCCCCAGTTTTACTACAAATTACTCCAGAAACTGATGTATGGTATTGTTCAGCCCCTGCTGGTATAGATTTGAGCTTCTGGCACACGGAGAGCCTGAAATGCATTTAATTTATTAGGAGGCATCTATTTCTTAACAAAATTAGGTGCATCTCACTCCACATACAGAGGATCAAAGTTGGCTTTTGGGAACATCAGTCCTCATCAAAGAGTCTAGCTCTGCACCAAATTATATTATCCACTATCAGCCACTATGATCAATTTGACGCACTTTTATTGCCTCCCTCCAGTGAAAACATGGAGGTTCTAAGATTGTGTTGATGCTTGTAATTAAATATCAGCACAGTCTAAGTATATGGAGCGAACAAGCCACAAAATGGCAAACTAGTTGATGTCGTGCACTCTCTCTAAAGTATATGGGGACGGCCACAGAATCATGTTTCTATAAGCAATTTTGGGAGCCAAACTTAGGAGTGGATGAGAGGAAGATATGTCTTCTCCTCTTTTCTGAATTAATTCCTGATTTTGGCTGTCACAACTTCATCCAGAATCTAAGGGTGTAGTCATACCCTAATATTCACATTTCCTGCACAGAGATGTGTGAGATCTTCCCCATTCATTGCATGAATATATACCTCCACGTCAAAAGAAATATAATATATAATATATTGCTAATAAATAGTGATGGACAAATATCGGCGTTCACGATCAAATGTTCGCGAACTGCGCGTTCGCGGCGGGCCCCATTGACTTTATTGGCAGGCGAACCTAAAAAACATTCAGGTCACATTTGCAGCCACCAAATACTTACTAGAAGTACACAAATAGTCCCACAACATGGACAGTGACATACCAGAGGGGGATCATTGTCACATTTTAATCAGGGGCTTAAAGGGAAACTCTAAAAAACGTAACTAGAATTTTTTTATTTTAGGCCACGGGAGTACAGACCCCAAAAATTTGGCATTCTCCTGACAGAAAAGAACTTGTGATAATTCAGCTGGAAGTACATTAGGCAGTCACTGGCTAAAAATTTAACTGTAGGCCAGTACAGGCCCCAGAAATTAGGCATTCACCTGAAAGAGAAGAACTTGTGATGCTGTGGCTGGAGGTACATTAGGCAGTCACTGGATAAAAATTTTACTGTAGGCCACTGGAGTAGAGGCCCCACAAATTAGGCATTTACCTGACAGAAAAGGCCTTTTATGCCGCTGTATATACATAAGACAGGGACCATTCTTTGTTCTGGGTGGTGGCGGATATGTGTGGGCTGGCTTGAGGAAATTCAATACACGTGGTCGTTACAGGTGTTGAATTCCTTTGAGATCCATGCCTCATTAATTTTAGTCCATGCCGAGGCATTCTCTGAGGCTTGATCCGGAGGGCGGCTGTCGATGGGTTATCTGCAAGAATGATCTCATATCTGAAGTGACCAACAAATCTTTAAACCGCCCTGTTCTTGCAGGCGCGGTAGGATTGGTACCCGCACCTGTTTCACTGTGGGTGAAAACTCCTCTGCCAGCGTCCCGCATTTCCAAGGCCTGGAAATGCTGCTTTCTGACAGCCCTCTGTGATGCTGGTAACATGTCCGCCATTTTGTGTTTTTATTGGGGGTCTAAGTACGTTGCCACCCAGTACTGGTCCCTGCCCTTTATGCTTTTTATATGAGGGTCCCTCCTCAAACACTGGAGCATGAAGGCCCCCATTTGCACTAAATTGGAAGCGGTGGAGCGCCCTGGCTCGCCCAGGAGAATGTTGTCCTCGGTCTCCTCCAGCCACGGACAACACCAGGGATCCCTGAAAAGTTTAAAGCCTGTTCTTGCTCCTCCTCCCACAAGACACCATCCTCCTCTGACTCCTCTTCAGACTCCTGCTGACTTGTCTCAGATGGAGTAGCCCCCCTGGGAATTCATTCAGCATTGCGACTTCCTCATCTTCCAGCTCTTGCTCCTCGACGGCTTGATCAATGACACAACGCAATGCACGCTCCAGAAAGAAGCAGTAAAGTACGATCTCACTGATTGCACCCTGGCTGCGACTGACCAGTTTGGTGATCTCATCAAATGGCCGCAGAAGTCTGCATATGTTGCGCATGACCAGCCACTGGCGCGGTGAAAAAAAGCCAAGTTCATCCGTAGGTGAGTGTTGGGCTTACCGCGACTTATGCGTAGACAGCACAGGCTGCCAATGGCAACACTATTGTCAGCAGCTGACACGTTAAAAAAGCCCACACTGCGGAACCATGTGCCGGCGTCCTGGGAGCGCAAGATGTGACCATGCATGGTGGATGGCTCGCTCCAGATACATTTGCAGTCTGCTTTTTGCCTCCTGTGCGCTTCAAGTTCTGCCTGCTTCTCCTCCTTCTCCTCCCTATCTGCTGCTCAGTCTCTCCCTCCGAACTCCCCTCCTCTTCCTCGCTTATGGGCACCCACGTGACGTCCATCGACATGTCATCTTCATCACCTTCACCACCACTGACATTAGAGATCTCGGAGTAGGCAGCAACAGCAGGGACCTCCCTCCTTGGGCTGATCTGGGTACTGTCGTCAGACCGCTGGGTGGCGGCCGTTGCTACCTCCTCTTCCTCATCCAATGCCAAGAATGGCTGCGCATCGGTAAGGTCTGGGAATGGATGGGAAAATAATTCCTCTGACTCGTGTGGTGGGGTTATGGTGGTGGTGGTGATGTCTTTGGGGGTGCACACAGCAGAGAGTCAAGAGGGTGCAGATATAGAGGATGAGGAGGGTGCAGAAGCGGAAGGCTGAATGAGCCACTCAACCAACTCTAGTGCGTCCTTTGACATAATCGCACACACCTTCTCCAACTTCCAACTTCCCACTTAGGCTCCGGCCTGATGCACCTGCCTGACCCCTACCACCCCTGTGGAATGGCCTGCCTCTTCCTCTACATGTCATTTTCAAAATGACCCTGTGCCAAAGTCCCTAGAGAAGAGCAGTGTTTGTGGAAGATGATATATGGCAGGCCTCAATCAGTTGTTATTTGAAGCTGGTATATCACCCTCAATCAATAATTTTGTGGACGCAGGTATATGGAAAACCTCTATCACTATATTGTGGAAGCTGATATATGGAAGGCTTTAATCAGTTGTTAGTTGAAGCTGGTATATCACCCTCACGCAATAATTTTGTGGACGCAGGTATATGGAAAACATCAATCACTATTTTGTGGAAGCTGATAGATCGCAGCCCTCAATCAGTATTTTCTGGAAGCATACAAATGCACTATAATATACTTTCAATGTTATAAAGTATATTATAAGTATATCACACCCCTCTGTCTATCACAACTATCAATAGCACAACGTTACCAGTCCATAAAATGACTTTTGTGGCCCTAAGTTCCTAACAGCCTGTCCCTGCTCCAAAATGCAACCTCTCCCTACACTGGCAAAACACATAATATAAAATGGCTGCCAGATCGGGTTCTGTTATAGGGTTGGGGGTGTGTCCATGTGCTGAAACGCCTCAATTGGCTGTCCTGTCCCACTTGATGGATGTGTCATGGGTCAAAGTTTGGCGCAATGCAGCAAAAGAATATGGCGTGCGCGGACATCGCCATATGTTCACATCTATGGTATTGCAGCTGAGTGCTATTCACTTCAATGGGGCTGAGCTGTGCCTAGGTCATCTGACTGATGAATGTGACATCACATGGCCTAGGAAAGGCTGTGAGAAGGCCACAGCATTACTGAGAGTGCCAATGCCTCCTCCAACAGCTGATCGTCAGGGGTCCCCGTCATCTAGAGTAAAACCTCTTGGAAAACCACTTTATAGCTGCAGAATTGGAATTGAGTTAAAATTATAAAACATTTTTAAAGCTCACACTCCTACATACTCCTAATGCACTGTATTTTTATAAAATATAGAAAATCCACATAATTTAAAGCAGGTAACTTCTGCTTGCATGTGTTTCATATTGAAATTTTTGGGAAAAGTCTTAAACAAAAATTGATTTACTTACCATAGAGACCAAATCAATAATGCCATATAAAAGTACTATTCTAGGGGTGGAGAGGAGAATAACTGTGCAACGTTATAAATGTAGATTCTATGATGTCAGCTTTATAAATGTTTAATAGGGCATTAAGTAATGCATACTCATCCCCTTCCCAATGGGATGATTGAGAATTCGTACATTAAAGGTCATTTGAGGACATCTACATAATGCAAAAGGGAAGAATTGTGTAAGGTATAAGCAAAAGTTGATGTGAACAAATTGCGGATTACCATTTTCTTTTATATGCCACTGATTTCTTTGTGAAAATGGCACCTGATAAGCGGTGGGATACATTATGCGACAAGTGAACAGTTAGTTCTTGAGGTTGATGAATGGGGAGTAATATTCAAATTTTTCTGCGCGAATATCTGCACTTCAAGAATTCACGAAGATGTAGAATATAGTGCTATACTTTTTTTTTCATCAGTAACCTCCCTTCTTGCTTGTGGGCCAATGAGAAGGCTGCAATATCTTTATCAGAGCTTAGCAACATCCCTAGTACCCAATAGGAAAGTTGCCTACCCCTTACTATATAAGAACCTCCCCAGCAGTTCTGCGAGACAGAGAGCAGTGACATTGCTGTGCTCTGTGCTTTCATCTGGATCCTATTCCTTATCCAATTACATTAAATTGTTAGTTAGCTCATATATATAATGCAGATAGTTAGTGGGAGATCAGTGTAGGTTATATCCTGATATAGTGTAGATGTTCCAGTGCAGGGTGTTAGGTAGTGTGATAGGAATTACTGTTTCTCTGCTGTCCATACATACATGCTACAGACATAGTGCTGTGATATCACAACAATACTTAGTGCACCAATCAGTAATATCTACTCAGACTTGATAAAATGTGAAGTTGCATGTATTGTGCAAAAAATATGCGCATCATTAGTGCCGATTTGCGAAATAGCAAAAATAATGACTGAAGATCGTGAATTCTAGAATTCACGAATTTATTGCGAATATTGTGCGACAAATTCGCTAAATGACAAAAAGTGCACAAATTCACTAAATGACAAAAAGTGCACATGACAAAAAGTGCATTGAATTGGCCTCCAAATTCCCCACACCTCAATCCGATTGAGCCAGTAACTACAGGAACACATTACCATGAGTTATCAGTGTTGACCTTACTAGTACGGCTTCTGCCAGTGGAATGTCTCCACGATATTGCTACCCAGCGAACACCTCAGACTGATAAATTATTTGGTTGACCATAACAACGGCCTATGGTGACAACTAGGGATGAGCGAATCGACTTCGGATGAAACATCCGAAGTTGATTTGCATACAACTTTGTTAGAATACTGTACGGAGCGAGTAATCAAAAAACATGAATGCAATCAGTTTAATTTGTCCCATCGACAAAGCAAGACACAGGGGGTTATTTACGATCAGAAATATGCCAATATTAGGCGTATTTCTGGTGCAGATTGCGGCACAAAGGTTATTTGTTCTGCAGTCTGCAACTTTTCCCTGCTCACGCCAGGTCTAAAGAAGTGGATGTGACGCAGTTTCTATGCATGTTTTAGGTGAAGAAAAAGTTCTAAATGTAAGCAAACAAGGCAGCTGGCTAACATCTAGACCGGCGTTGGACATGCTGAAGTTAAGTAGAGGTCGGCTCCTCTACATAACTTTGGCGGATCCACTACTAGTGCAGGGGCTTATCAAGACCGGCATCTAAAATGCTGTTCTTAATAAAAAGACCCCCTCAATCACCAGAGTTTAAGGGTTAATTAAGGGGATTGGTCCATATCCGAAATTTATGGCACAACACTAAGATATGTCATCATTGTCAGATAAGCTCCTATCTCCAAAATGGGGCCCCCAAAGTAAAGGAGAACAACACACATGAAAATCATGCTCTCTGTTCATCACTATGTGAGTTCTTAATATAGTCAAGCAAGGATGCTCTACTGTCCTCAGAAGTTCCATAGTGGTAAATGGAGAGCACACCAGACATGTGCGGTTACAGCTCCATTCACTGCTATGAGACTGCTGAAAAAAACTGAGCTGGTGCTCGGCTATTTTCAGAACTCCCATAGTGGTGAACAAAGGATTGTCACACATGTACAGCTGCTCTATGTTCACTTCAGGGGCCCCATTCTGGAGATAACAGAGGTGTGACTTTTATTCTAGACTAGTCCCACTCTTGACCATAGGCTGTATGCTGGTATGCCAGCTTGGAAACATTCACTGGAATGGGGTTGAGCTGTAATACCAGCACAAGAGTCACACAACACAACACACTGTCTCTACTACAGTCGTGGCCAAAAGTTTTGAGAATTACACAAATATTAGTTTTCACAAAGTTTGCTGCTAAACTGCTTTTAGATCTTTGTTTCAGTTGTTTCTGTGATGTAGTGAAATATAATTACACGTATTTCATACGTTTCAAAGACTCTTATCGACAATTACATGACATTTACGCAAAGAGTCAGTATTTGCAGTGTTGGCCCTTCTTTTTCAGGACCTCTGCAATTCGACTGGGCATGCTCTCAATCAACTTCTGGGCCAATTCCTGACTGATAGCAACCCATTCTTTCATAATCACTTCTTGGAGTTTGTCAAAATTTGTGGGTTTTTGTTTGTCCACCCGCCTCTTGAGAATTGATCATTAGTTCTCAATGGGATTAAGATCTGGGGAGTTTCCAGGCCATGGACCCAAAATGTCAACCTTTTGGTCCCCGAGCCACTTAGTTATCACTTTTGCCTTATGGCACGGTACTCCATCGTGCTGGAAAATGCATTGTTCTTCACCAAACTGTTGTTGGATTGTTGGAAGAAGTTGCTGTTGATGGGTGTTTTGGTACTATTCTTTATTCATGGCTGTGTTTTTGGGCAAAATTGTGAGTGAGCCCACTCCCTTGGATGAGAAGCAGCCCCACACATGAATGGTCTCAGGATGATTTACTGTTGGCACGACACAGGACTGATGGTAGCGCTCACCTTTTCTTCTCCAGACAAGCCTTTTTCCTGATGCCCCAAACAATCGGAAAGAGGCTTCATCGGAGAATATGACTTTGTCCCAGTCCTCAGCAGTCCATTCACCATATTTTCTGCAGAAGATCACTCTGTCCCTGATGTTTTTTTTGGAGAGAAGTGGCTTCTTTGCTGCCCTTCTTGACACCAGGCCATCTTCCAAAAGTCTTCGCCTCACTGTGCTTGCAGATGCGCTCACACCTGCCTGCTGCCATTCCTGAGCAAGCTCTGCACTGGTGGCACTCCGATCCCGCAGCTGAATGCTCTTTAGGAGACGATCCTGGCAGTTGTTGGACTTTCTTGGACGCCCTGAAGCCTTCTTAACAAAAATTGAACCTCTTTCCTTGAAGTTCTTGATGATCCTATAAATTGTTGATTGAGGTGCAATCTTAGTAGCCACAATATCCTTGCCTGTGAAGCCATTTTTACGCAATGCAATGATGGCTGCATGCGTTTATTTGCAGGTCACCATGGTTAACAATGGAAGAACAATGATTTCAAGCATCACCCTCCTTTTAACAGGTCAAGTCTGCTATTTTAACCTAATCAGCCTGACATAATGATCTCCAGAATTGTGCTCGTCAACATTCTCACCTGAGTTAACAAGACGATTACTGAAATGATCTCAGCAGGTCCTTTAATGACAGTAATGAAATACAGTGGAAAGTTTTTTTTTGGGATTAAGTTAATTTTCATGGCAAAGAAGGACTATGCAATTCATCTGATCACTCTTCATAACATTCTGGAGTATGTGCAAAACTTAAGCAGCAACTTTTCCAATTTCCAATATTTATGTAATTCTCAAAACTTTTGGCCACAACAAACAGCATCTCAACCAGCCTATGCATCCATATAAAAGAATGTGTAGATTATTTAGCAAACTACTCAATTTATTATTAAGGATGCAGTGGGTGCCTGAGATGACTTCTAGGTAACGTAATTAAAGCAGCACTCCAAACCCAAATAGGGCATAGTTCCTTTTAGGAAAAACTCCACTTGGTACCTGATAAAGGTCCATGGGGTGAGTGGTGCACGCAGATGAGGACAAAGGCTGATTGTCCCACTAGACCAGTGATGGGCAAACTGCGGCTCTCCAGCTGTTGTAAAATTACAAATCCCATCATGTTCTGCTGTAGGCTGATAGCTGTAGGCAGACTGGGCATACTGGGAGTTGTAGTTTTACAACAGCTGGAGAGCCCCAGGTTGCCCATCCCTGCACTAGACAATGCAGAAAATCATCAGTACTATGTAAGTTCAGATGATCTTGTGGTTTATTAAAGAGCAACAAACATAGCGACGTTTCTGTGGTCTTTATCAAGCAGTGGGTCATGTAACAGAATGAAACTTAAATAGCCCCAGGTGTAGGTGGGGAGGAGGTAAACTCCTCCTCTAAAAGTGTGCATAATTAACAGCTAATTTGCAGTATCCCTTTGTTTAAAAACATCTCTACTCATACAGTTCACTAATAAAAAACCTCTCAGTGATTAAAGGGTGAGTATACATATGTGCAATAGATACATTTGGTAACACTTACATAAACACAGGTTTCCATGCAGTTGCGGTATCCATAATGGGAGAAAGTTCCCAGTGTCTGGCATTCCCAGGCGAGGAGTGCGCAGGACTACCCTCACATTGCGCTGGCTGTCCTCTGCCTGTAGCGTGCCCATCCCCAGGGACCTGCCTTCTCAATGACGCTGCAGAAGCCTCCATCATCTGACTTTCCGCTGTCTTGCTGCAGCCTGCCGCTGTGTGACCATCTGTTCCTGGCTTAGAGAGTCCTGGTCCAAAGCAAGCCATCAGCAGGAGACTGAGATGGGCTCCAGGACAGTCTGAGGCTACAGTAGGTGTGCAGTGAGCTACTAGAATGAATTTTACTGGTGGGCTGTAGACACCAATTCCAACGCTGCTGTCTAAACTTTACACAGTTTAATTTGTTGGCAAATTGCTGAATTTTTGAATCAATTCGCTCATCTATATCCAGGATCCATTGAAGGACCCCATGGCTATCTGACCAAAATTCCTGTTGTTAGAAGACACATAGGTATAGCTAAAAAACTGCTTGTGTTGCCTTTACAATGTCTGTGTAGCAGTACGTGCAGTTGCTGTAGCAGTAGCACAGCTACTCGGCGCAGCGGCCCTGGTGCAAGATTGCCACGGCCAGGTGAGATGTCAATCAAGCAGCAGTGGGAAGCCTCCTGAACTTCAGCGACAGCACTTTGCCGCTGAAGAGCACTGTAAGATGAACAAATCTATTTGAATTAAATTAGCTTTGGTCCTCAAGGTCAAAATTGTCCCAGGCCATAAGGGGTAAAAGCATATGTGCACATGCTTTGTATAGATGGAACCCCATGTTGAGGAGTATATGCTGTATATGGCCGGCTCCATTAGGAACAGCAGATATTGAACACAAATGGCTTTAAAGATAAGACAGTATGAAATCACCAAATCCTTTGTTCACCTAGGACAGCGGTCACCACGGGAGTCCAGAGTTATAACTTTATGTACTGGCTATTGACATTGTTGCAGACCAATCCTAGATTTACCACCAAACAGTGCCAGTTTGGATGGGATAATACTAGTATTTAATTATCATTGTGAAACTTATCAGAAAATGTTTGCAATTTCATGTTTTTTGTTTCTTCACTATTTTTAATTGTCTGTTGCTCCTGACTAGGGATGAGTGAAGTGAGTTTTGGATCTTAGATCCGAAGTTCCTTCACTCAAAACTTCAGTCTTCAGCCTCCGATGAGGACAAGTCAATTGTTCCTGAAGTCTTGTGAGACTTCGGTGAATAACTTCGGTATTTGATTTTTAGACTGGAAAAAACATTTTAAAACTCGGATCCAAACTCTGCTTCAGTTCCGACTGGTCCCTGAAATTCGGATCCAAGTTTTAAAATGGTTTTCCAGTTTAAAAAACAAAGTTATTCACTGAAGTCTCGCCAGCTTATTATCCCTTCCCATCATAAATAACCATTCATGCGCAATGCATGTATTTGGGGGAATCGGGAAAAGTTACTGTCAGCTGAAAAAGTGTGCAGATGACTGGCGTTGAACGTGTATGACCACATTAGCACCTAAAAAACTGAGCAAGCATGCATGGCCACCATGCAGGCCTCAGTGTTATCTTTTGGGTGAAGGTGTGCTTTATTAGTCCTAAATAAATAGCCGGTACATAAAGTACTAGGAGATAATTTATACTATGTCTTTCTTTTAATATTGAATGAAAAAAATCTATTTAACTTGTCAATCTTTCCAGGAGCTACTCGGTCTTAAGAAATTGTAGCTTTAGCTGTAGCTCCCTGCATTTCCTCAAGATACCTACATTCAATTGTGTAATACAATTATTATCTGTGTGATTTACAGTACAATTACAATGTAAACGCTTGCCTTTTATCTCATCCGTCTAATTTTCTGGCAGCACCCAGCACAAATTTCATTATAACTCAGTTTAATGCTTTGGAGATTAAGTTTTATTGTTTTTCTTTGAATATTACTATTGAATTACAGCAACTGAAACACATCTCTGGTAATACAATGCTTGTGTATATTTTATGTCTTATTATTAAAAGAACTGCATTAAAGAGAGATTGTGTCATTAAAGTTTTTAGGAAACATTTTCTTAATGTTTGCATGAGCTTTATTAATATATTACACAAAAATATATTGTACTATATTAAAAACATACTATTTAAAAAATATAGTAGTCATCTATATAGCTGCAAATATACACATTAGCAAAATAAATAATGTTTTATTAAGGCTTCTTTTATATTTTCGTTTACATTTTCCGGTATTGAGATCCGGCAGAGGATCTCAATACCAGAGAAAAAAGCTTCTGTTTTGTCCCCATTCATTGTCAATGGGGGCAAACTGAACTGAACAGTTGCATTCCCAGACCAGAGAGCAAACCGTGTCATGGGATGTGGAGCAAAATCGATCCAGCATGACCCACAATGCAAGTCAATGCGGATGTTTTTTTTTTTGTTGGATACCATAGAAAATGGATCTGTCCCCCATTGACTTTCAATAGTGTTCATGACGGACTATTATCAGGCTAATGTCACTACCAGACATCTGAGAAGCTCTGACAGATGCCTTTCAGAACCTCCTCCTTGAGCTTCCTTTGTTTTTCTTTCAGTTCCTCATCTCGTTAGCCTCTCTCAGCTGTCATGTAGTTGTACTGATTGCATCCCTTTAAATTCCTCCCCATAGTGCATCAGTGTGCGGTTTATATTACTTCCTGGAGTGTGTGTGCATGCTGGTCCTACTTCCCAGTCTTCTACAAGATAAGTGTTGTGCATTCATTAGTGTTTTTCTGTTTGCTGGATCCCAGGTGACCCTGACTCCCTCCGTATCTAGTGTAGGGAGCCGGTGGTCGTGTCCCCTCACTATTATAGGGTGTTCAGGTGTTATACAGTCGAGGTACGAGGATATGCGATCATCTACCATTGGGATTTTCGCATAGGCTGAGCAGTCAGGGAGAGTGCCAGGTCTAATGCAGGGGTCTCCCTTTTTGTTCCTTAGTTTTGGATCCAGTGAGTCGTATATTCATTTTGTGTTGTCTTGTTTCCTGTACACCTTCCGTGACATTATAAACCGCCAAAACCGTCTCAAGCATGGATCCGGTTTCACTTTTGACTGAACGCTTTCAGGGTCTTTCATTGGAGGTAGCAGATCTCCGTAAGACTCTTTCTCAGTTTCAAGTGACCGGTTCAGCTTGTGTTCATGGAGTTTGTTCTGAGCCGAAGATCTCGCTCCCGGATACGTTCTCCGGGGGTAGTGAGAATTTTGTGTGGTTTAGAGAGGCTTGCAAACTCCATTTTCGCCTTCTTCCCCATTCATCTGGTGATGAGGAACGGAGGGTAGGGATCATTATATCGCTGCTCAGGGGTAACGCTCAGTCATGAGCCTTTTCGCTGCCGGTGGGGGCACGGCCCCTCCGTTCAGTGGATGAATTCTTTTTAGCCCTGGGTCAGATATATGATGATCCGGATCGTATTTCTTTGGCTGAGTCTAGACTACGTCTGTTATGCCAGGGTAAACAATCCGCAGAGATATACTGCTCAGAATTTCGGAGATGGGCAGCTGATACTGGTTGGAATGATGCTGCACTCCGAAGTCAATTTTGCCATGGTCTTTCAGAGGGATTGAAAGATGCATTTGCCTTTCATGAGAGGCCTACCTCCTTGGACTCTGCCATGTCTCAGGCCGTTCGTATTGACAGGCGTCTTAGAAAGAGAGGAGAGATCACTCCTTCCTGTCATACTCAATCCCAGGACAGTGCAGCGGTCTCATTCTGTGCGCAGGGGTCAGTCGCTGTCAACCCCTTCTGAGCAGGAGCCCATGCAGCTGGGGTTGATTGCCTCTGACAATAGAAGATTCAGCACGCATGGGAAGGTTTGTTTTTGTTGTGGAGGTATAAATCATTTGGCAAATGTTTGTTACTCTAGGAGATTCAGGCAGTTTTTGGGGAGTAATAAAGAAACAAGAAGGAAAAAATCCTTTAAAAATGTTCCATCTGTTAACATTGGCAGGGTTGAGGAGGAAATTGAAGGTTTTCTGTTTGCTTGTAGTTCCCGTTTTGTCCTGCCTGCCAGGGTGGCGCTAGAGAGCAAGAACATTTTTTGTGAGATTTTTGTAGATAGTGGAGCAGCTGTCAATCTCATTGATAATTAATTTGCTATAACTCATGGTTTCCAGGTATGCACTTTGGGAAAGGATATTCCTGTTTTTGCTATTGATTCCGCTCCACTTTCTCAGAAATCATTAAAGGGCATAGTTCACAATATCCATTTAATTGTGAGTGATGCTCATGTTGAGGATGTGTCATGTTTCGTCCTTAGCGGATTGCCTACTCCTCTAGTGTTGGGGCTACCCTGGCTCACTAAACATGACCCCACCATTGATTGGCAAGCGAGGCAAATAAATGCTTGGAGTGACTTTTGCAGAGAGAATTGCCTCACGACATCTGTTTCTGAGGTTTCTACTAAGACTGTACCATCTTTTCTCTCTGAATTTTCGGATGTCTTCTCTGAGAGTGGAGTTCAGGATTTGCCCCTGCACAGGGAGTACGATTGCCCTATTACTCTCATCCCAGGCGCCAAGCTGCCTAAATCTCGTTTATACAATCTCTCCCAACCTGAAAGGGTCGCTATGCGTGCTTATATCTCTGAGAGTCTGAGAAAAGGACACATACGACCCTCGAAGTCACCTGTTGCCGCTGTTTTTTTTTTTTGTTAAGAAAAAAGATGGTTCTTTAAGACCTTGTCTGGATTTCAGGGAGCTGAACAGTATCAAAATTCGTGACCCTTATCCGCTTCCTCTGATCCCGGACCTGTTTAACCAGATTGTTGGGGCTAAAGTTTTTTCCAAATTAGATCTAAGAGGGGCATACAACCTGGTCAGGGTCAGAGAAGAAGACGAATGGAAGACGGCCTTCAATACCCCTGAGGGCCATTTTGAGAATTTGGTTATGCCTTTTGGTTTGATGAATGCTCCAGACGTTTTTCAGCATTTCGTGAACAGCATTTTTTATCATTTAATGGGGAAATTTGTATTAGTGTATTTGGATGATATTTTGATTTTTTTCTCCTAATTTCAAAACTCATAAGGAACACTTATGTCAGGTCTTGCTCATCCTGCGGGAGAATAAATTATACACGAAACTGGAAAAATGTGTGTTTGCGGTTCAAGAAATTCAATTTCTGGGGTTTCTTCTCTCCGCTTCTGGTTTTCGCATGGACCCCGAGAAGGTCCACGCTGTGCTTGAGTGGGAGCTTCCTGAGAATCAGAAGGCGCTGATGCGTTTTTTGGGCTTTGCCAATTATTACAGGAAGTTTATTTTGAATTATTCCTCTGTTGTTAAACCACTCACTGATATGACCAGAAAGGGGGTAGATTTTTCTTCCTGGTCGGTAGAGGCGCGTAAGAACTTTTCTAATATCAAGGAGAGTTTTGCTTCCGCTCCCATCTTGGTACAACCTGATATTTCTCTACCCTTCATAGTTGAGGTTGATGCGTCTGAGGTGGGTGTGGGTGCGGTCTTGTCTCAGGGTTCCTCCCCTGCCAAATAGCGACCGTGTGTCCTTTTTCTCGAAGAAACTCTCCTCCACAGAGAGAAATTACGATGTGGGAGATAGAGAATTGTTGGCCATCAAGTTGGCTTTTGAGGAATGGCGCCATTGGCTAGAGGGAGCCAGACACCCTATTACCGTGTTTACTGACCATAAAAATCTGGCCTACTTGGAGTCAGCCAAGCGTCTGAACCCGAGACAGGCCAGATGGTCTTTGTTCTTTTCAAGGTTAAATTTTGTTGTCACGTTCCGCCCTGGGGTTAAGAATGTGAAGGCAGATGCTCTGTCACGTTTTTTTCCGGGAGGTGGGAATTCTGAAGACCCGGGTCCCATTTTGGCTGATGGTGTGGTGGTCTCTGCTCTTTTTCCTGAATTGGAGGCAGAGGTGCAGGTAGCCCAGTCAGAGGCTCCTGATCTTTGTCCTCCTGGGAGGTTGTTTGTGCCTCTCGCTTTAAGACAAAAGACTTTTTAAGGAACACCACGATACGGTCCTTGCTGGGCACCCGGGGGCAAGAGCCACAGTGGATCTCATCGCTCGGAGATTCTGGTGGCCGACGCTTCGTAAGTCGGTTGAGGGTTTTGTGGCAGCCTGCGAGACCTGCGCTCGTGCCAAAGTCCCTCATTCACGGCCATCAGGTCCTCTCCTTCCCTTACCCATTCCTTCCCGTCCTTGGACACATCTGTCCATGGACTTCATAACGGACCTGCCTCGTTCCTCGGGGAAGACTGTGGTTCTGTTGGTGGTGGACCGTTTTAGAAAAATGGTGCATTTCATCCCTTTTCCTGGCTTGCCCAATGCTAAGACGCTGGCGCAGGCATTTATTGATCACATTGTCAAATTGCATGGTATTCCTTCGGACATAGTCTCTGATAGGGGCACGCAGTTTGTTTCCAGATTCTGGAAGGCTTTCTGTTCTCGCTTGGGGGTTCGGTTGTCATTCTCTTCTGCTTTCCACCCGCAGTCAAATGGCCAGACAGAGCCCGTCAATCAGAATCTGGAGACATATCTGTGCTGTTTTGTGGCGGAGAATCAGGAGGATTGGTGTTCTTTTTTGTCCCTTGCTGAGTTTGCTTTAAATAACCGTTGTCAGGAGTCCTCTGATAAGTCACCATTTTTTGGTGCATATGGGTTTCATCCGCAGTTTGGGACATTCTCTGGAGAGGGGTCTTCTGGTTTACCTGATGAGGACAGATTCTCCTCGTCTTTGTCATCTATTTGGCAAAAGATTCAGGATAATCTAAAGAGCATGAGTGAGAGATATAAGAGTGTGGCAGATAAGAGACGTGTGCCTGGTCCGGACCTGAATGTTGGTGATCTGGTGTGGTTGTCTACTAAGAATATCAAATTGAAGGTTCCCAGCTGGAAGTTGGGTCCTAAGTTTATTGGACCTTACAAAATCTTCTCTGTCATCAATCCTGTTGCCTACCTTCTTGATCTTCCTCAGACTTGGAAGATCCATAATGTTTTTCATGAGTCCTTATTAAAACCTTATGTCCAACCCATTGTACCCTCGTCTTTGCCTCCTCCTCCGATTATGGTTGATGGTAATCTTGAATTTCAGGTCTCTATGATTGTGGATTCTCGTGTTGTCCGCGGTTCTCTCCAGTACCTCGTTCATTGGGAGGGTTATGGTCCTGAGGAGAGGATGTGGGTCCCAGTGACCGACATTAAGGCCACTCGTCTCATCAGGGCTTTCCATAGGTCCCATCCTGAGAAGGTGGGCGCTGAGTGTCCGGAGTCCACTTTTAGAAGGAGGGGTACTGTCACTACCAGACATCTGAGAAGCTCTGACAGATGCCTTTTTAGAAACTCCTCCTTGAGCTTCCTTTGTTTTGCTTTCAGTTCCTCATCTCGTTAGCCTCTCTCAGCTGTCATGTAGTTGTACTGATTGCATCCCTTTAAATTCCTCCCCATAGTGCATCAGTGTGCGGTTTATATTACTTCCTGGAGTGTATGTGCATGCTGATCCTACTTCCCAGTCTTCTACAAGATAAGTGTTGTGCATTCATTAGTGTTTTTCTGTTTGCTGGATCCCAGGTGACCCTGACTCCCTCCGTATCTAGTGTAGGGAGCCGGTGGTCGTGTCCCCTCACTATTATAGGGTGTTCAGGTGTTATACAGTCGAGGTACGAGGATATGCGATCATCTACCATTGGGATTTTCGCATAGGCTGAGCAGTCAGGGAGAGTGCCAGGTCTAATGCAGGGGTCTCCCTTTTTGTTCCTTAGTTTTGGATCCAGTGAGTCGTATATTCATTTTGTGTTGTCTTGTTTCCTGTACACCTTCCGTGACAGCTAATTGGCAAGTGTGAATATTGCAGAATTTTAGTTTTTTTTTTGCATTTGGATAGAGATAGTAAAAATCTCAAACATCACCAAAAATTATAATAAAGTCATGTTTAACCTAAAAATTTAGTTAGGGCTCATGCACATGACCGTAGTCTCTTTCCACATGGACAGACCCATGCGGATCCATTCATTTAAATGGGGCCGTAAAGATGTGGATGTCTGTTCCGTGGCCCCCAAAAAAAAAAAATGGAACAAGATGTCCTGTTTCCTTGCAAAATCAGACATCCCTTTAAAGGAACCTGTCACCGGGATTTTGTGTATAGAGCTGAGAACATGGGTTGCTAGATGGCCACTAGCACATCTGCAATACCCAGTCCCCATAGCTCTGTGTGCGTTTATTGTATACAAAAACCGATTTGATACATATGCAAATTAACCTGAGATGAGTCCTGTATGTGAGATGAGTCAGGCACAGGACTCATCTCAGGTTAATTTGCATATCTATAAAATAGTTTTTTTTACAGAATAAAAGCACACAGAGCTATGGGGACTGGGTATTGCGGATGTGCTAGCGGCCATCTAGCAACCCATGTCCTCAGCTCTATACACAAAATCCTGATGACAGGTTCCCTTTAACCCCTTAAGGACTCAGCCCTATTTCACCTTAAGGACTTGGCCATTTTTTGCAAATCTGACCAGTGTCCCTTTAAGTGCTCATAACTTTAAAACGCTTTGACTTACCCAGGCCGTTCTGAGACTGTTTTTTCGTCATATATTGTACTTCATGACACTGCTAAAATTGGGTCAAAAAAGTTAATTTTTTTGCACAAAAAAATACAATTTTGACCAAATTTTTTGAAAAATTTGCAAATTTCAAAGTTTCAGTTTCTCTACTTCTGTAATACATAGTAATACCCCCAAAAATTGTGATGGCTTTACATTCCCCATATGTCTACTTCATGTGTGTAGCATTTTGGGAATGATATTTTATTTTTTGGGGATGTTACAAGGCTTAGAAGTTTAGAAGCAAATTTTGAAATTTTTCAGAAATCTTCAAAATCCCACTTTTTATGGACCAGTTCAGGTTTGCAGTCATATTGTGGGGCTTAGATAATAGAAACCTCCCAAAAATTACCCCATTCTAGAAACTACACCCCTCAAGGTATTCAAAACTGTTTTTTCAAACTTTATTAACCCTTTAGGTCTTCCACAAGAGTTAATGGCAGATGGAGAAACAATTTTGAAATTTCTATTTTTGGGAAAATTTTCCAATATAATCAATTTTTTCCAGGAGTAAAACAAGGGTTAACTGCCAAACAAAACTCAAAATGGGTTGCCCTGATTCTGTAGTTTGCAGAAACACCCCATATGTGGTCGTAAACTACTGTTTGGCCAAACGGTAGCACATAGAAGGAGGGGAACACCATATGGGTTTTGGAAGGCAGATTTTGCAGGACTGGTTTTGTTTATACCATGTCCCATTTGAAGCCCCCTGTTGCACCCCTAGAATAGAAATTTCAAAAAAGTGACACCATCTAAGAAAGTACACCCCTCAAGGTATTCAAAACTGGGTTTACAAACTTTGTTAACCCTTTAGGTGTTCCACAAGAGTTAATGGCAGATGGAGAAACAATTTAGAAATTTATATTTTTTGGAAAATTTTCCAATATAATCAATTTTTTCCAGGAGTAAAACAAGGGTTAACTGCCAAACAAAACTCAAAATGGGTTGCCCTGATTCTGTAGTTTGCAGAAACACCCCATATGTGGTCGTAAACTACTGTTTGGCCAAACGGCAGGACATAGAAGGAGGGGAACACCATATGGGTTTTGGAAGGCAGATTTTGCAGGACTGGTTTTGTTTATACCATGTCCCATTTGAAGCCCCCTGTTGCACCCCTAGAATAGAAATTTCAAAAAAGTGACTCCATCTAAGAAAGTACACCCCTCAAGGTATTCAAAACTGGGTTTACAAACTTTGTTAACCCTTTAGGTGTTCCACAAGAGTTAATGGCAGATGGAGAAACAATTTAGAAATTTTTATTTTTTGGAAAATTTTCCAATATAATCAATTTTTTCCAGGAGTAAAACAAGGGTTAACTGCCAAACAAAACTCAAAATGGGTTGCCCTGATTCTGTAGTTTGCAGAAACACCCCATATGTGGTCGTAAACTACTGTTTGGCCAAACGGCAGGACATAGAAGGAGGGGAACACCATATGGGTTTTGGAAGGCAGATTTTGCAGGACTGGTTTTGTTTATACCATGTCCCATTTGAAGCCCCCTGTTGCACCCCTAGAATAGAAATTTCAAAAAAGTGACTCCATCTAAGAAAGTACACCCCTCAAGGTATTCAAAACTGGGTTTACAAACTTTGTTAACCCTTTAGGTGTTCCACAAGAGTTAATGGCAGATGGAGAAACAATTTAGAAATTTCTATTTTTTGGAAAATTTTCCAATATAATCAATTTTTTCCAGAAGTAAAACAAGGGTTAACTGCCAAACAAAACTCAAAATGGGTTGCCCTGATTCTGTAGTTTGCAGAAACACCCCATATGTGGTCGTAAACTACTGTTTGGCCAAACGGCAGGACATAGAAGGAGGGGAACGTCATATGGTTTTTGGAAGGCAGATTTTGCTGGACTGGTTTATTTACACCATGTACCCTTTCAAGCCCCCTGATGCACCCCTAGAGTAGAAACTCCATAAAAGTGACCCCATCTAGGAAACTACGGGATAAGGTGGTTGTTGTTTTGGGACTATTTTAGGGGTAAATATGATTTTTGGTTGCTCTATATTACTCTTTTTTGAGGCAATGTAACAAAAAAATGTAATTCTAAAAATGTTTCTACATTCGCTATTTAGTTTTGTGGAACACCTAAAGGGTTAACATAGTTTGTAAAGTAACTTTTGAATATCTTGAGGGGTGTAGTTTCTTAGATGGGGTCACTTTTTTGGAGTTTCTAGTCTAGGCTACATCAGGGGGGCTTCTAATGGGACATGGTGTCAAAAAAAAAAACTGTCCATCAAAATCTGCCTTCCAGAAACCGTATGGAGTTCCCTTCGTTCTATGCCCTGCCGTGCGGCTATATAGCCATTTACGACCACATATGGGGTGTTTCTGCAAACTACAGAATCAGGGCCATAAATATTGAGTTTTGTTTGGCTGTTAACCCTTGCTTTATTACCGGCAAAAGGGATTCAAATTGAAATTTTGCCCAAAAATGGGTGTTTTGGCACCGTTTTTGTTTTATATTTTTAACACCGTTCATTCGAGGCGTTTGGTCAAATGTTATTTTTATAGCGACGACTTTTACGCACACGACGATGCCCAATATGTATGGCTCTCAGACTTTGGAGACACTAAGCAGGCATCCTAAAAACTGCGGCCCTCCAGATGTTGTAAAACTACAATTCCCACCATGCCCTGCTGATGGCTGTAGGTTGTCTGGGCATGCTGGGAGTTATAGTTTTACAACATCTGGAGGGCCGCAGTTTGAGGATGCCTGCTCTAAAACTAATATTTTTTTGGGGAAAAAAAATTGTTTCTGTGTCTCCAAAGTCTAAGAGCCATAGTGTTTTATGTTCTCTAGTGGACTGTTGGGGATTATAAAAATGTAGTACTCCATGGAAGTGTGATACTCCCTGAAGCAATCGATAACGCAGAGGCCCGGATGATCGGGGCACGTGTCACATTGAGTGGTGGTGTCCTTCCGTATCCCCCTCTTGTGACACACTCTGCATCTTTTTTGGGTTCGTCCCTTCTTTCCAGTATGGGGGACCACACCTGGAAAGTGTTGGCCAGGGACGCCTCCAGTTCCCGAGGTACTCCGGCCTGCTCTTTCCCGGTCCGAAAAGATCAGGTCTTTGAGGACTGCCTCATAGAATTGAAGGAATGTCCCTGTGCTGCCAGCGCTTCGGGATAGTACAAAAGAGTTGTACATGGCAACCTGCACCAAGTAGACCGCAACTTTTTTGTACCATGCCCGGGTTTTGCGCATGGCATTATATGGCGTGAGGACTTGATCAGAGAGATCAACTCCTCCCATATACCGATTGTAGTCGACGATACAATCGGGCTTGAGGACCGTTGCCGTGGTACCTCGCACAGAGACTGGGGTGGTGCTGTTACCGTGGATTGTGGACAGCATAAGGACATCCCTCTTGTCCTTATACCTGACCAGCAACAGGTTTCCACTGGTAAGTGCACGGGTCTCACCCCTGGGGATAGGTACCTGGAGGGGGTGGGCAGGGAGGCCGCGCAGATTTTTCCGCACGGTCCCACAAGCGAACGTGGATCTGGCGGCAAGGGACCTGAACAAGGGAATGCTGGTATAAAAGTTATCCACGTACAAGTGGTAACCCTTATCCAGCAGTGGGTGCATAAGGTCCCACACGAGTTTCCCGCTAACACCCAGAGTGGGGGGACATTCTGGGGGTTGAATACGGGAATCTCGCCCCTCGTACACACAAAATTTGTAAGTGTACCCTGAGGTACTCTCACAAATTTTGTATAGCTTCACGCCATACCTCGCCCGCTTTGTGGGAATGTATTGGCGGAAACTGAGTCTCCCCTTGAACGCAACGAGAGACTCATCAACCGCGACCTCCCTTACAGGTACGTAGGCCTGTTCAAATTTGGCCCCAAAGTGATCGATGACCGGCCGTATCTTATACAGCCGGTCATAGGCAGGATCACCTCGGGGTGGACATGCTGCATTATCGGAATAATGCAGACATTTCCGGATGGCCTCAAACCGGGGATGTGTCATGGCCATACTGTACAGTGGGGTCTGGTATAGGACGTCCCCACTCCAGTATTGCCTGACACTGGGTTTTTGGACTAGACCCATATGCAGCACGAGGCCCCAAAATGTCCTCATTTCGGCTGCACTGACCGGCGTCCAGCCACCGGGTCTAGCCAAAAATGAGCCTGGGTTTTGAGCGACGAACTGTTGGGCGTACAGATTCGTCTGCTCCACCATCAAATTCACCAGTGGGTTACTGAAAAAAAAACTAAAAAAGTATATTTCAGTAAACCCCACTGTGGGAATCTGGATTCCAGGATTGCCAGCGAAATCCGGAATCTCAGGCTCAAAGTCCACTGGGGGACACCAGCTAAGTTCATCGGCAGGGGGCTCCGGTGAACTTATTTGGTGGGCCGGGAAACCAGTACGAACCCCAGGGCGGCTCGTACTAGGGTGGGCCACAGGATCCCTAGCATGTGTGGCCCCTGGCTCCGCCTGGCGGCGTCTCCGCCGCCTTGGTGGCTCATCGTCATCCGATGATGATGAGGAGGATGCGGATGATAAAAGGAACGTGGGGTCATCCTCACTGGGGCTCTCAGAGTCGGAGGCAATCTGGGCATATGCCTCCTCGGCCGAGAACACCCGGCGGGCCATGGGTGTGTGTGCGTGTAGGTGTGCGTGTGTGGAAACCTTTATTATATGTGCGTGTGTGTGGGGGCAACGGGTGTTCGCGTACTAAAAAAAGGAAAATAAAGGGGCAAGTGTTAGGAAAAAAAAAAAAAAAAGTTCAAAGTTGCTGATCAGCGGTACAACGCTGATCAGCGGTGGGGCGGGCGATGCGCTAACAGTGGACGGACGCTAAAGTGCCGACCAGTCAGCGAACGCAGAAAAATAAAAAAAAAGTGGTGGTAAGGGGGCTAGTGGTGAGGGGGGGGGGCTGGGGGAGGGCTGGTGGGGGGAGGGCTGGTGGGGGGATGGGTGGGGGGGTGGGGGGGGGGGCTGGTGGTGGTGGGGGGCTGGTAGGGGGGGCAAGTGGCAGGGGGGGGTCTGGGGTCTGATAGATGGATCAAAAAAGTTTTGTGTAAAAGTTCTTTTTTTTTTTTCTAACTAACTTTTCCCTTCTTTCCCTTCCTAATGGTGCCTCTCCCTCACTGACCCTAACCTACCTGGGTGGCGATGGGTGCAGGAGGGTGATGGATGCCGATTAGGGGGACACAGGAGCTGGTGCTGGACGATGCTGCACGGTCAGGGTGCTGGACAGGAAGAGGAGGGGAGAGAGGAGCGCAGGAAGTTTGAATCTCGCGCCTCTCTCCCCTGCACCAATCAGCACCCTGGACAGCAGTGTTCAGCACCAGGGCCAGCACCGCCTCTCCAAATCCTCGGACTGCGATTGGTGGTGTAAAATTCGCAGTCTTTTTCCGGTTCATCGGGTCACAGGACACCCGAATGGACCGGAAAAGCAGAAAACTGCAGGTCTGAATGGACCTGCGGTTTTCTGCGATCGTCTATACGGGGGGGTCAAATGACCCCCCCCCCTGCGTTGTTACGGGATGCCGGCTGAATGATTTCAGCCGGCATCCCGTTCCGATTAACCCCCGCGGCGCCGGAATCGCGAATTAAAGCCATGACGTACCGGTACGTCATGGGTCCTTAAGGATTCGGGAATCATGCCGTACCGATACATCATGGGTCCCTAAGGGGTTAAACAATAAGTGATTGTCTGATAACAGATTCCCTGTAGATTAGAACAGTCATTTGGAAAAGGAGTATTGTGAGGAGATCCATGCCAGTCACCTGCTGTCAGACAATCAGCATCCTTAGGAATGTTCTCTCATATAATTGGCGCTTTTAAAGTCTAGTTTTACCCTTATGTCAAAATAAAATAAAGGATAAGGAATTAAAATATATAAAATACAAGAATGTATTTATGGCATAAAATGGGGGGAAAGTTAAAAAAAACTTTCATACATGTTTAACCCATTTCCACGATACCTCCACATTCCATCAGCTATGAGACATTTTTTTTTGAAAAGTACACAACATTTTTCCCAACCACGGTTCACTGGCACGTTGTGGTTCCTTCAAAGACAGAGGCGGCAAGAGCTGTAACTTCTACGGTACAGCTGATTTCAGCCAGACTGTTCAGAAATATTTGGCATGGGGAAAGGAAAGCAAATCCTGGAAAGAATATAAATGTATGTAATGCTTTTCCAGCTCCTCCTCATGCCAAGTTTCTCTGAGGCAAAAATGGAAGTAGGGGTTTATGGAATTTATCTTAGAGATTTCCTCACAGTAATGCTGTTGACAGTCAACAAAGTTGTAGGAACGAGTATAAAACACTATAAGAAAAGGGATTTGGGAGATACTATTTCTCCTTATGGAGGGTGCCTAGTCAGCCTCACGCTGATAAGCCATTAAACGCTTCTCTGGATTTCTGGGAAAATCTATGCAAATCAGTTATTTCCAAAAGGATAAAAAAGCTGAGTCTCTATTTCCACCGGATGTAAGATAGTTATCCTATAAGTCAATGTACTACCTCTTAAACAAGCCTTGAGTCATAACTTGGATATCAAATGAGTGGGTACCTCATTTGCAAATAGCTGTTTCAGGGTAATTGCCCCTCATTAGTGCAGAGCAAAAAGTACTGGCTTAACTGAGTGAGAGGCCTTGGTCAGGATTCAGGGGAAACTAGTTCTCCTTATGAAGAGTGCCTAGTTGGAATGAGAAGTCTTATAGGCCAGGTAATGCTCTTCTCGGGTTCTGGGAAAAAGATTTTCTAAAAAGTGGCATTAGAGGTTCAGATTTCCTATTCTTTTAGAAAGAGCTGATTTGCATATCTTTTATAAGAGGAGACTTTACATAGTTTTGAAATATCATTGTTTTCTAGTATAAATTCCTGCTACCCATGTGCCATCCACTTGTGTATGTTCAGAAGGTGTTATAGATTTCAATTCACAAGGTTTATTGCACCATCTGAGTGGAATATTTTAAGTCAAATGTAAAACTCCCATAAAAGTTCTTTCAGGTTAGGAAGATATATTCACTTGCCCCTACATTTTGTCATCATTGGTACCTCCAGATTCTTGAATGATGATAACTCTCTTGTAGAACATACTGTTGTCTCATTGTAATGATTAAACAATATAGTACAATACAACGATTGTGATGTATTTATTATTATGTTTTCCTTCTCTTCTGAACATGACATGACAAACGTGCTTTTGTCCTGCTCTCTAGTTATCACCATAGAGCTCCTAGCTTTCTATGAGAAGATTAAGATGCCCCTTCATTCCTGAAGAAATGTGATTCAAGCACAATACAGAATTGTATTAGTTTTTGTATATATATAATGTTTACAATGTGCTTTCCAGATTTACCACTAATGTAGCATATATGTAGCCCAGTACAGGGGGTATTTGCAAATGGTTTGTGATGTTATATAATGTAATGTACACCCAGTATAGCTTGGTATGGCTGGCAGCCACAGGGTTAATGACCCTGTTCCACCCCTCAGGAGGGGCAGGAGTGGGATCGTTCTACTTCTTCATGAGAGATAGTAGACTAGAGAGACTGTGTGAGGATGCAGGAAACAAGTCCATGTGCGCCCTTTCCTTAGGCCTCAGAATACAGAGACCAATACATTTCAGTGAAAATTACCGCTTCTGCTACAGCAAGAGAGAGAGAAAGACAGAAGAACTTGGAATCTGCATGGCGAAGTATAGGAGTTAGCTGCTTCTACAGCTAACCAGACTTTGATTAGGGATTAAAGTTAAGCCGCCCATAACACTTAACCATGTCCTAGCCAGACGTGCCTCTAAAGACCTGTATCCCGCAGTGGACACTACAGCCATAATTGGCAGGTTACAGTCACAAGCCAGAGAATCTAGAGAGACTTTAGCAAGATAGCATACCGAGTACCATTATTGCTACTTTGCCAGCCTCCATACTTAACCATCTGGGTAAAGAATTTTCATCGTGTCACGATTTTTGTTGGATTTAATACAACTCGTATTTTGCACTAAGTTAAAAAGAGATGTTTATTTTTGTAGCTCTGGTCTGGTTTACCACACTACGGGGGCCATTGCACTACTACACCTCCTGCCTGGCACCTATAAAACCACCAACATCAAGGGAACTCCCTCTAGTGCAGTGAGCCCCTGAGAAGCAGGTGCAGAGGATAGAAGTGGTAGAGGCTCTGAAGAGGTGTTGTGTCGTGGTGTACTTCCTCAGGCCATCACTCCCTGGGGTTCAGTGTTGTTAAAAGGTGGTATGAAGGAATCAGGGGACATAGGACAACATCAAAGTCTTTCTATACTGAGCGAAAATAATAACTTGCATTACATTCAGCAATATTAAGTACAAGGTGCATTTTTTGTTCACCTTCCCTACGACTATAATCAGCTGGCACCTGTGGCTGTAGGTGTATAATATATAATGCAGACTTTCAGTTTTGCCTGAGTTGGGCTATGGTGATGGGTGTCTTAACTCATTCTCCTTCACATTGCAGCAGGGTCTGTAAAGCTGGTCACTCTACTGTAAGGAATGCTGTAGCTTGTTGGGCTTCTGCAGCCCTTGGATCTTCCCATATTCCTGGATTAGTGTTCCTCACAGGCGAACTGAATGTTGGTCCTAAGGCCCTATAAAGTGGGAGCTGATGGAAGTGCTCCCTGTCTACTCACTGACCTAGTTAGCTCTCCTCCTCACCTTTTATGCCTTCTACTGGACCACTCCTACTAAGAGGGAGGAAAATGGCATGGTCAGTCCCATTTACAGTTGACAACCATTACCTTATTTGCTGGTGTACTGTGTATACATGTCATAAAAATAATTTCATGAACCAATTTGAAGATACCCCTCTACCATCAAGCAGCAGCCCTAACTACAGGTAGTGCTCTCAAGGAAGAAAGGGTGCACCCTCCCTTCCCTGCACCAGCTCTAGGGAGCAACAGCCTGAGGGAAACCTCTGTGACACATTCTACAGCAGGGATCAGCAACCTCTGGCACTCCAGCTGTTGTCAAACTACAACTCCCAGCATGCTCCATTCACTTCTCTGGGAGTCCTGAGAACAGCCAAGGAGCTGTGCATGCTGGGAGTTGATCCCTGTTCTACAGGGTGGGCCATTTATATGGATACACCTTAATAAAATGGAAATGGTTGGTGATATTAACTTCCTGTTTGTGGCACATTAGTATATGTGAGGGGGGAAACTTTTCAAGATGGGTGGTGACCATGGCGGCCATTTTGAAGTCGGCCATTGTGAATCCAACTTTTGTTTTTTCAATAGGAAGAGGGTCATGTGACACATCAAACTTATTGGGAATTTCACAAGAAAAATAATGGTGTGCTTGGTTTTAACGAAACTTTATTCTTTCATGAGTTATTTACAAGTTTCTGACCACTTATAAAATGTGTTCACTGTGCTGCCCATTGTGTTGGATTGTCAATGCAACCCTCTTCTCCCACTCTTCACACACTGATAGCAACACCGCAGGAGAAATGCTAGCACAGGATTCCAGTATCCGTAGTTTCAGGTGCTGCACATCTCGTATATTCACAGCATATGCTGTCGCTGTCTACTACAATGTAAACACTGTTATATAGGTCCAGTACTGACTTCCAGCGACAGACCTAGATGGAACAGCTGATTGGCGGGTTGCGTGACCCTTGCTGATCTGCTAGTGATGGCCTATACTGAGGATAAGCCATCACTTAAATAAACCTTGAGAACGCTAGAACTGGAATAGCTGGTCCAGAGTGGCTCCAGCTCACAGAGCCAAGTCCCAAGTGAGATCCTCCACCTTAAAGCTTGGACATATGGATAACTCCTTTAAGAAAGCAGCAGTTTTAGACGCCGGTCTTAATAAGGCCATTTGCTGGTGGTGGATCCGCTGAAGTTATGAAGACGCGCAGGCCTCTCCATAACTTCTGCACATCCAGCGCCAGTTCTAAATGTAAGACAGCTTCCAAGCTATTTTACATTTAGATCATAAAACAGGCGTAGGAAATTGTGGATGAGCCAGACCTGCTGGCCCTTCCCCACCCCCGCCATGCCCGCAAATTTAGACCAGGCTTGAGCGGGGTGAGTGGCTGATAGCAGCGCAACTAACCGTTGCACTGCCATCTGCACCTGAAATACACCTAATTTAGTCATAAGTCAACCTAGGAAATGACCGCCAATTACGTGCAATTACAAAAGTATTCAGATCCAGGTACTAGTTTAAAAAATTTAGAATATTTTTCATGACACACCCTCTTTAAAGATTCAAAAGACTTTTTCCGTCTTTACTGCAATGTATTCTAACAGAATATTTTCCATTGATGTAAGCATAAAAGCTTTGCTTTTGCAGCACTTCTATAGTTGTAGTTTTTACTCTCCACTTTGTTAAGAAAAATGTGTTTGAGGGAAATTCAATGCCAATTTTATTTTTTGCTGATTTTTCAGGATTTTCACAGTTATTTTACTTTTTATAAATTTTGATAACTATTTTTATTTCGTTATTTAAGGTTTTTAATCTCATGAATGAATACTTTGGGTAATTCTTTCATCATATTTCTGTATAGTAGTACTTTGTACTATGCACTATTATAAGTAGGGGGGTTTCTGTCCTGTGGCCACATTGAGAAGGAGTAAAGAATACTATATCAGCCCTTATAATGGAAACTCTCCAGCAGCTAAAACTCCTGGCTATCAGCTGTCATTGGAGGAAGTTGTGGGTATATATCTGTAAAGAATAAATCAAGGCAACTGGACTTACTGTAGATTTCTCGAAAACGTTTCACTCGTTCTTCCAATGAGCTTTCTCAATTCTGAGTGATTGTACAAAAATTCTGGGAATAAATATGTAACTGAATCCAAAATTTATTCCCAGAATTTTTGTACAGTCACTCAGAATTGAGAAAGCTCGTTGAAAGAACGAGTGAAACGTTTTCAAGAAATCTACAGTACGTCCAGTTGCCTTGATTTATTCTTTACAGATATACCTTGACCTGGATAAATGAGAACCTTCACAGACGAAGTTGTGGGTAGTCATTCATTTAGTAATACATGACACTTGATTATGATCATGTAATAAATTGTGGTGCCAAACTGCAGACCGATAGCTGCTATTTGAAACTGCACCCTAGTTTAAGCATTTTTCTAGGATGCAGCAGGATCCATAAACCCACCTCAATTAACCATATCTTATGTGATGAAAAAAGTTTCCAATATACTTCTCAAATTTTCATGAATTGGCTTCTCTGGATACCAGTTATTTGATGCCCCACTTTGGTAAAACCTACATCCGCTGACATGAAGGCCATTACCAAATTTCTGGTAATGGTCTATGGATGGGGATTCCATTTCCACGATGGGGAAGGTGAACAGGGACAGAACTAATCCTCTCCCTGGTGCAGAGAGCGCAGATGAGGGAGTAGTAGTGGTCCTGATGAACTGTTGTGTCACAGTGTACTCCCTCAGGCAATTGCTCCCTGGGGATCAGTGCAGTGGAAGTGTAGTTTGAAGAATCAGGCCAGAAGTATACCAGTTTCTTTTTACACTCAGTAGCAGCAAATTCAAAGTGCAGTTTATGGCACCACTAGTGGTGGCATAGGTGATGGGTGTCTGAGCCATAATCCCCTATCTTGCAGAAGTGTCTGTAAAGCAGTATAAGGCTCCATTCACACGTCTGCAACGTGTTTTGCAGATCCGTGGATCCGCAAAACGCGGAAAGCGGCAATGTGCGTTCCGCATTTTGCGGACCGCACATTGCCGGCACTATAGAATATGCCTATTCTTGTCCGTAATTGCGGACAAAAATAGGACATGTTCTATTTTTTTCGGGAACGGAATTGCGGACCCGGAAGTACGGGCTCGCAATTCCGTGTCCGGGAAGCACATCGTGCTGCCCCATAGGAATGAATGGGTCCGCAATTCCGTTCCGCAAATTGCGGAACGGAATTGCGGACGTGTGAACGGAGCCTTATGCTGATCATTTGGCTGTCTTGTCTCTCAAGTGCTTTCTTGAAGCTGAATTTTGTTGGTCTCTGGAGAATAACATATTGTTTCCAGGAGCAGGAGCTCTAGCCAGTGCACCCTCTCGTGGCAGGAAGCAGGACCAGCCAACTCCAACCAAGAGGATAGGAACAGGGTAGTCAGCCCTGTTCCTGCCAACCTTTGCCTTCCATATCTGCTGGAACATATGGTCAAAACATGAAAATACAGTACATAACATAATAATACAAAACTTTTTACAATCTGCAAATACCCCTAGGTCTGGGGTATTCCACTTCACATGCACACATGTTGAGGTGGATTCAGGAGTTTTTGAATGCACCAGGGAGGCAGATAGTTCTGGCCCCGTCCACACCACCTCCCCCATCCTGGGCTGCAGAAATAATTTGGCAATTCATAGGCCAGACCGGAAACCTGGTAAAGAACGTGATATCAGCACACTTTGCACAGGCACATAACGTTTTTGTTTCTCAGACGGAGCTTGTCTGAAAATTTTACTGCAACAGCCTATGTTGTCTGGCCTATTTTTTAGTACTGCTCTGCATATATCTGGTGCAGGGGCGTTGCTAGATGAAAACATTCGGGGCCTGAGCCCCTGATGTTTTGTCCCAGGTCCCGAATGTACTGCCTGCCTGACAGATACAACTGTATTGCCATCCTCAGGACGGCAATACAATTGAATCGAATGCCCTGCAAGAGCTGAAGGACCTGTGATGACATCACAGGTTATATGAGCAGTGCTAAATGCAGTAGCTGAAAAGGACCTGCGATGATGTCACCGTCATGTGACCAGTGCAGGAGAGCATGGCTCAGCAGTGAAGAGAAGTCCTGGGAAGAAGCTGTGGTGAGGTCTGCTAAATGTGGAGAGGTAAGTGAAGGGGTAGATTACTCAGTGTGAGAGGCAGAGCAATGTTGGGAGTTGTAGTTATTTAACTGGAACTGTATGTTAGGGATGAAGGGAGGGAAGTTATTTACATGGGACAGTGGGGTGGAGTGATGTTATTTACATGGAAATGCATGTTGGAGGTGGCTGGGGCAGGGTGTTGTTATTTACATGGGACTATATGTTTAAGGCTGCTGTGGGAGGGAGTGACATAATTTACATGGGACTGAATGTTGAGGGGTAATGTGATTTAGATGGGACTGCATGTTGGAGGTGGCTGGGGAGGGGGTGATTTTATTTACATGGGACGGTATGTTGGAAATGACTGGGGGAGGAAGTGATGTTATTTACATGGGACTGAATATTGAGGGGGTGATGTTATTTACATGGGACTGTATGTTGAAGGTGGCTGGGGAGTGGGTTATGTTCTTAACATGAGACTGTATGTTGAAGGCGGCTGGGGAGGGGGTAATGTTATTTACGTGGGACTGTATATTGAGGGGGCAGGAGAGATGGTGTGATGTTATTTACATGGGACTGTATTTTAGAGGGAGCTGTAGATAGAAAGGGATGTTATTTACATGGGACTGTATATTGGAGGGGGCTGGAGAGATGGTGTGATGGTATTTACATGGCACTCTATGGCGGAGAAGGGAAATAATGTTATTTACATGGGACTGTATGGTGGAGGGGCTGAGGAATTATAATTTTTGAGGACAGTAAATGGAGGAATATAACTACAGGAGGCACTGCAGGGGGCATTATAAATACTGGGAGGGCTTCAGGGCGAGCATTATAACAGTAGGGGGCGAAATAAATACTGGGGCACTTCAGGGTGAGCATTATAACAGTAGGGGGCATTATAAATACTGGGGGCACTTTAAATTCAGGCGACATTAGGCGTTCTTATTACTACTGGGGGCTCTATGGGAGGGACTTATAGATCCGCATTATTTCTACTAAGAGCACTGTGGGGGTCTTATTACTACTGAGGGGTCAGTAGATAGCTTTATTACCACTGGGGGAACAATAGGGGGCTCTTATTTCTACTATGGGCTTTGTAAGGGCATTATTAATACTGGAGGGCTCTTCAACTAATGAGGGCACTCTTGGGGAGCATTATCACAGTTGGGGGCACTGTAGGGGGCAGTATTACTAATGAGGGCATTCTAGAAGGGAATTATTATTGGTGGAACTATGAGGAGCACTATTACTATGGGGAAGATTATCTGTATGGCACTCATTTTTCTTCAGGATAGTATTTGGGGGTACAGAAAAATTAGGAAGCTAAGATGTCTATGTGTCACATTCTGTAGAGACGAGGCACGGCTGAGAGAAGTTGTCCGGACTGAATGGAGAAGATGATGACAGAGAATATCTACATCAGAGGAGATGTCCCCTGGAACTGGATGTGAGAGGTACGTGCTGCTGTATAGCTGTATAGATATAGCGGGCTTAGGGGTCGGTTGGTCGACTTAGAGAATTGGGCCATATGCATTGGGGCTTGGACCCCGGATCTTTTGAGACCCTAGCAACGTCCCTGATCTGGTGTGCATTATAACATAACATAAGACTCAGGTACAGTGAAAACCTTATCCTACATAATCTCTACATAATGTAATCTGTAGAAATCAGTATCATAGCTGAAATGGACTGAACAAGATTGTTGTTCTCAGCACGTGACTGTATAATTTTAGCTAACAATTATTTCTTAAGAAATTTTAGCCCTAATTTTAACATAGTGCTTACTGGAAAATGTTCCTGTAATTTGAATGTACACTGTTTTATACAAAGAAGGTTATTGCTAAAAAAAAAAGTAGATTTATTGAATGAGCAATTACGTCTGAAAATTGGATCTGCGGCAATTTAAATATATTCTTCTCATGAATCCAATTTACCATTAAATGGATTCCTGGAGTCAAATTCTGTCTTAGTTTACACACACATTAAAACTGTAAAAGTTTCATATTTATTCAAACTGTTAGGAGTCTTTTGGTACCTTTACTAAAGCTATTATCCTCTAAGGGCTTTATTCAATCACATTTCTATAGAGTTCCAATGAATAAAACTCATTGATGTACGTTCCTTCCACAAAGAACTTCTTTGTAACATACAGGCATGTTCCCTATAGATATAGGGAGCGCACATATTACACATTAATAACTTGCCCTGACTTTGATCTATATGACATCCATAAAATGGTCAAATGAACAGTTTGCTTCATACATCAACAATAGAGCTACGTAAATCTTAGACAGCTAAAGTCAAAAAGCATAGAAAAGAACTGTAAATAATACTGCTGAAGACAAGGGAACTTTCTGAACTTTAGGAAAATTTATACTACCAAGTACTCAGGAGTGCTGCGCCATACTGATGTAGAGACCCACCTAAAGAGGTCACTATGAAGTGGCAAGTGGGCTCATACATTTTGATTAAAACATATACTAAGAATCTTGTGTACCTTGCTATTAGAGATAAGTACAGTGTATTTTTGACTTGACTCGGTCTGGACATATTCGGCCTGAATCAAAAGTGTCCCATTGCCCTGAAAAGTCATGTCTATCCTAGGACTGTATACAACTCCATTCAAACTCTTTAATGCCAAGAAAACATTAGTAATTTCAAAGTGACATACAGTATTTGGCTATAGGTAAATGAATGTGACCAATAAAGTGTCGCATGGGTGACAATGGCCACAGTGGCCATGTGGCACCATCAACAGGATGTTTATGCTAGAGTATTGCGGAGTTGCAGAGATGGCCAGGGAGCAATGGAGCTAGTACCCACAGGCGGACATCAGATAAGTATAAACCCCACTGCGGGGGAAGGTATTTTTAAGCCTTGGACAACCCCATCACTGTTGACCAAGGTGAGTCTAGTAGGCTAGTAGAGAGTTTGATAAGATTTCCAAAAATGTAGCACCCTATTATACATTTGAAGGTTACTGAGCTCTTACTATGAGCCAATTCTACTATTCATGATTGCTTATAAATTCTTGATTTTATGCATTGTTAACAGGGCACATCCACAGTTTTTGACCATTTTGTTTATCATATCTGCTGATGGTAAAATTTGAAGTAAACCAAATTTGAATTTTGGAGAAAAACTAAAGCTTTTAAAAACATAGTAAATCCTCATGTATATGGCAGTATTATAGCTCTGTATCCCTAGCTTCAGATTTCATATGACGGCATGTAGAGTTTTTTTTCTGTTGAATACATTTTTGCAATTTTCTATTGGTAAGTACATTGCAGTTGTGTTTCTTGCATAGACTACTAGCATAATACAGTAATGTACAGTAATATAAGAAGTGCCAATGGCTCCAATAGAGATTCTGTGCATTGCCATTCAAGTTTTGAATGGCAATACACTATGTGCCATGTGCCTGAGGCCAAACTTTCACATAAAATACAAATTATTGCAGTAATTTTTTAGGCGTAAAATCTTTTTCTACTGTAAAAGCAAATTATTTTATTTACTAAATTAATTGGTTTCTTTCTCCAAAATAAAATGGAAATATCATAGAGCTAAATACATTTCACAAGGAGATGTAGAAGTCTTAACATTTTTGCCTTGTTCCTTAATAGGTACAGAAAATAATTTTAGTAATTTTTTTTATTAAAAACTCTAAAATTTGAGCAGTTAGAATAAAGTCCAAGGCGTATAATGCAGGAGGGATGTGCTGGTCAGTCAGGCATGCTCTATGAGAAGTCACCAAGCCGTATTAGAAGCATTTAGGGATTGGTAACATTACACCCTATTTGAAAAGTTCACTAATCATTAACTTCTCGCTACTTCAACTGCTGCTCCCTGAAGTCTTTACTCAGGGACCTGACAGACTGCGATTGTTTGCTGCCTTGTAGCAAATAGAATAAAATGTCAATATGAACACCATTAAGATCATTATACAACAAAAATGAATAGTGCATGAAAGATGCCTTTCTCACTTTGGACCACCAGTATAATGAATTGGAGTGCCCTCGGATGAACCACATCCCCTGAGGATCCATAGTACAAGGGGATTATTATATATCGTTTTCCACATATAATGGAAACCAGACTGTGCACTGAGAAAAATGTAAAGAGTTCTATTCCCACAGTATCAACTCTTTATCTCCATGTCTAATATACTGGGGATTAGAGACATTTAGGTACCTGAATAGTAGTTTCAAATTTGAAGGTATTTTTTAGTTCAAAGCTTTTTAAGACGGGTTTCAATATTTAAAGTTGAGAAGCAATTTAGGAGGTATGATTAAATCTATAAATTGATTGGCTAAATATAATACTGTGCTTCTCTATGGCTCATAATGGTCTTTGTGCCTGGAATATTCTTTGCCTAGGTAAATGCCCTCTTTGCAAATAATAAAATTCTGAATTTTTAGGCTCCATTTTGATGTTTTAATATTATTACATTACCATAAATTTAAAGCGATCCTCCAGTTAAAGAAAACAAACAAAAATCACATTAACTGGGGAACAGACAGAACACTTACCTGGTGACCTCCTTTTCATCTTTTCAGCTGCAGATCGCCAATTCCTGGGGTCTTCTACATTCAAGATGGCCAAGCCACTTCTTAGACTTCCTGCTTAACCAGCCCTGCTACTGGATTGGCTAGCAGTACTCACATGAGCAGTACTGGCCAATCCAAAGGTAGCAGGAAGCAGAAGAGGAGCCTTAGAATAAAGAGATCTACAGCTGAAAAATGAAGATGAAATAGAGGCAGGGTTGCCAATGGTCCAGGCCATTGCTTAGTAAAGCCTGGATAAGCCCTTTAAACTGTGCTAGATTTATCATTGTGGCTGATGCTAGATGATACATGTGTTGCATCTTTAGTCTAAGCTTATGCCATCTGTAAGTTGGCTTAGTTTACTCCAAATATGTGCTACATTTTTAGCACACCTTTTAGAGACCCATGCCCATTTAAACTAGGCCACACCCACCCCTCTAAGCCCTACCCCTTTGTGGGACAAGGAATAAAAAGGTTAGAAAAGTCCCTGGAGTACTTGATAAATGCAGTGCAAAATATGTATGACAGTTTTTTGTTGCAAATTGCACCAAGAAATTGGTACATTTTCTATAGTAAATCTGCACCGTTGTTGTGTATTTTCCCTTCATGCCTGTATTCTAGATAGCCTGAACTATTTAGTAAATGTATGCGCTAAGCTGCTTAGTCAAAATATGTGAGAGTAGATACGGGGCATCCACAGGGTTTGCATCTGATGAGATCTTCTTTACCTTAAATAATTGTACTACATGTGTCGTGGCTAAGGCTTAATTGTGTCCAGGACTACATACCATGGTTGCCAGATCTATAAATTTACCAACAGACAATTGTGTTCAAATATATCTTCATGCTTGAAAAGCTTATCTGTGAGGAGATTAATCTCTTCAGAGGAGACATCTGGTTCTCTCCTGAGGGCATAGGTTGCTATGCATATATGAGCAGAAGTGAAGCTTATATTTTCTGTTATGGATAGACTAAGAATGTATTTTATTTGAAGTATAGTGTCACAAATAAGATTATCTACAGAAGGTTCTTCTGAGTTCATTACATTTTAAAGAGTTCCAAGGGTTCCCAGTTCCATATGATCGTGACATTGCATATACAGGTATAAGTTCTACTGCAATTCTTATGTTTGGCCCAAGACATACAAAGTACCTTGGCTTGTCCCTCATCATAACAAATTGCATACTGGTTAAGAGGCGGAGTAGTACAGATAATATATATTTATATACACAGGTGAAACTCGAAAAATTTGAATAGCTTGCAAAGTTAATTTATTTCAGTAATGCAACTTAAAAGGTGAAACTAATATAGGAGAAAGATTCATTACATGCAAAGCGAGATATCTCAAGCCTTTTTTGTTATAATTTGGATGATTATGACTTACAGCTTATGAAACCCCAAAGTCACAATCTCAGGTCCCCTTTGCTCAGGGGGTATAGATTAATTAGCTGACTAGAGTGTGACACTTTGAGCCTAGAATATTGAACCTTTTCACAATATTCTAATTTTAAGTGCATTAATGCAATTCCTTTTAATTTGCATTACTGAAATAAATTAACTTTTGTACGATAGTTAGGTCCATATATATTTGGACAGAGACAACATTTTTCTAGCTTTTGTTCTGTACATTACGACAATGGATTTTGAACAAAACAATTTAGATGCAGTTGAAGTTCAGACTTTCAGCTTTACTTCAGTGGGTTGAACAAAATGATTGTGTAAAAAGGGACTAAAGCATTTTTTTTAACTCAATCCCTTCATTTCAGGGGCTCAAAACTAATTAGACAAATTAAATAATTGCAAATAGAATGTTAATTTCTAATATTTGGCTATGACTGCCTGAAGTCTTGAACTCATGGATATCACCAGACGCTGTTTCCTCCTTTTTAATCCTCTGCTAGGCATTTACTGCAGCGGTTTTCAGTGGCTGTTTGTTTGTGGGCCTTTCTGTCTGAAGTTTGGTCTTTGACAAGTCAAATGCTCTATTGGGTTCAGATCAGGTGACTGACTCGGCCATTCAAGAATATTCCACTTCTTTGATTTAATAAACTCCTGGGTTGCTTTGGCTTTATGTTTTGGGTCATTGTCCATCTGTATTATGAAACGCCGACCAATCAGTTTGGCTGCATTTGGCTGGATTTGAGCACACAGTATGTCTCTGAAAACCCCAGAATTCATCCGGCTGCTTCTATCCTGTGTCACATCATCAATAAACACTAGGGACCCAGTGCCACTGGCAGCCATGCCTGCCCAAGCCATCACACTGCCTTCACCGTGTTTTACAGATGATGAGGTATGCTTTGGATCATGAGCTATACCATGCCTTCGCCATTCTTTTTTTCTTTCCATCATTCTGGTAGAGGTTGATCTTGGTTCTATCTGTCCAAAGAATGTTCTTCCAGAAGTGTGCTGTTTTTTTAAGATTTTTTTTTTTTTAGCAAAGTCCAATCTTGCCTTCTTATTCTTGAGGCTTATGAGTGGCTTGCACCGTGCAGTGAACCCTCTGTATTTACTTTCATGCAGTCTTCTCTTTATGGTGGATTTGGATATTGATACTCCTATATCCTGGAGAGTGTCATTCACTTGGTTGGCTGTTGTGAAGGGGTTTCTCTTCACCATGGTAATTATTCTGCGATCATCCACCACTGTTGTCTTCTGTTGGTGTCCAGGTCTTTTTGCATTGTTGATGTCACCAGTGCTTTCTTTCTTTCTCAGGATGTACCAAACTGTAGATTTTGAAACTCCTAATAGTGGAGCAATTTCTTGGAAGGGTTTTTTCTGTTTTCGCAGCTGAAGTATGGCTTGTTTCACCTGCATGGAGAGCTCCTGTGACTACATGTTTACTTCTCAGCAAAATCTTCAAAATACAAGCACCACACCTCAAATCAACTCCAGGTCTTTTATGTGCTTAATTGAGAATGAAACAATAAAGGAATTGCGCACACCTGCCAATGAAACAGCCTTTGAGTCAATTGTCCAATTACTTTTGGTCCCTTTAAAAACAGGGTGCCACATGTAAAGGAGCTGAAACTGTTAAACCATTCATCCAATTTTAATGTGGATACCCTCAAATGAAGGCTAAAAGTCTGGACTTTATGTCCATGTCCATTATATAACTATAACTTGAATATGTTTCAGCAAACAGGTAATAAAAAAAATGTGTGTCAGTGTCCAAATATATATGGACCTAACTATATTTATAGACTCTCTCAGCATAAACTATTACAATGAGATGAATAACTGCAGCACTCCATGTTGTCTTCAATGATTGCATCCAAATTTATTCACACAGCAATGCAATGTTTCAACTACAGACATTGGGCCAGATTTATCATTAGCTCAGGTCAGAATAATGGAGTGAAAAAGTCCCCCAAAAATTCGCAAACGCTAAAACTGCGCACAAATTTGCGACTTTTTTCTGCTCTGCACTATGCTCGCTAGTTTTCTGAAAGTGGGCGTGTTTTCTTATGTAAATGAATCTCTAGACAGATTTACTATTGGGACTATTTAAAAAGTCGCAAAAAAGTCGCAATTTCACTCCAGTGAGAACCATGCTTATCTTATGAGACTTTTTAATAGAACATGCGACTTTTTCATAAAAACGTGCGACTTTTTCGTAAAGATGTGCGACTTTTGTAAAGCTGCTTACTGACGGATAAACTGCTACCGTCAAACCACATTTATTACAGTCTTAAAGGGCCGTTCATAAATCTGACTTGGCTAAAACTGACTTTAGCCATATGTGAAAGTGGAGTGAGCTGTCAGAGTCATGATAAATCTGGCCCTTTGTTTCTCAAGCAAACTGTATGTGCAATGTGTACTTATATACATGTCTCCACCAATGACGTCACTGATGATGTCACCACACCCGCCCACTAGTGATGAGCAGCATAGGCAATATTCATTTTCATGATATTTCACAACTTTTTGGTCTAATGTTCGCAATAAATTAGCAAATTCTAGAATTCGTGATTTTGTCATTATTTTCTTGATTGTTAAAAAAAGGCAATGTAATATGTGCGTATTGCACTCGCAATACAGCCATGGGTCACTTTTGCTACTTTTTTCAAGCTGCTAGAAGTTTCCTGAGACTGGAGAAAATGCACAGTACAGTAATTCCTATCACACTATCTAACACCCTGCACTGGAACCTATCAGTTACACTATATCACTACCTAACCTACACTGATATCCCACTAACTATCTGTATTATATATATGAGCTAACTAACTATCTTAATGTAACTGGATAAGTATTAGGATCCAGATAAAAGCACAGAGCACAGCAATGTCACTGCTCTCTCTCTCAGAACTGCAAAAAAACCTGCAGAAAATGGCTGCTGGGGAGGCTCTTATATAGTAAGGGGTGGGAACCTTCCTATTGGTTGCTAGGGATGTTGCTAAGCTCTGACAAAGATAGTGCAGCCTTCTCATTGGCCCACAAGCAAGAAGCAGGAGGGTACTGATGAAAAAAAATCTAGAATAGTTGTGATTACAAAGATATAGCACTATATTCTACATCGTTTCAAACTCTCGAAGTGCCGATATTCACGATAAAAATTTGCGATTCAAATATTCTCGACCAACACTACAATTTTCTTCAATCAAGATGGAGTTTATGTTTTTTTTACCACCATTTCAGGAAAAATTGAAGCACCAAGAAATTTGGATTTGTGGTGAATCAAATATTTCCTGAAATTCGGATTGAATTCCAGTTCATTAACTTCGATTCACTCAACACTAATAGATGTTACTAAGAAACACATGGAAGCATCCCTACATGTATTCTAGCCTCATAGTACAGGGCTTGGGGGACCATTACGTCATGCTCACTCAGCCTAATCTTCAAAGTCATGGAGAAGCATGTGACAGCGTGTTATCCATATTAAATTGTATCCTAGCAATACACGCTAGACATTATATATAGTATAGCGTTGCATGTTCCAGGATAATAGGAAAGGCATACACTATTTAGCACTATGATAAATTGTATTCAAATGCTTCACGCTAGGCATTATATATGAATGTTATACATTAGCAATTACAATTTTGCTGAGAAATTTCTAAATACAAATTGACATACAATGCCAAATGAAACATTTGCAATCCCTTTGTACTGAATTATATATTCTCTTAAGGAGCATCTGTCACCATGGTCAACCTTTTAAATCAGGCACACTGCCAGGTACGGTTGATCATGGTGACTAAAAAGAGCCCATTCTCTGTAATCAATATTACCAATTCAGAGTTATTCTTACTTTTAGTTATATGCAAATGGGGTGCTCGGAGCTCTAAAGGGCTGGTCTAGCCACTCAGAGCACTTCTCTGCCTTTCCCTGTTACCACTCCCCCTCCCAGTAAGATTGACAAAGCTAGGCATCCTCACTGCTCCCTGAAATCTCACGCATGCACCAGCCGTGGTACAATTGACGCATGTGCAGTGAAGATGTCAGAGAGGGGATGACCGCGCCGATGTCTTCACTGTGCAGGTTTATGCACAAGATTTCAAGGCCAGGCATCAGCAGCAGTGCATAACAGTGGATGTTTTTTAATTTCTGCATGTGAAAAAAAACTATTACTATGCATCTAGATTATATGGCCTATGTCTCCATTGGATCCCAATGCATTTATCTTACATATCAGTCCACACTTACTTTACCTTTAATTTGGTTAAGGATTCCAATTTCTCATGAAAAAATTCAACAGAACAAATACTGTAGTCACAGGATAGACACCTCTTGACAAAATATCACTAAATTATGTTTTCTTAGAAGGGCTGGTCTTGTACCACATATCTCAGGATATGCTGAGCCAAAAGGAAAGGTAAGAAAAGACATATCCATACTGAATACAAGTCATGTAGGCCTCTCTCTGCTGCAGAGGTCACAGTTACCAGTCATTTTCTTACTGTAGAACCAACTACATTAACATATACTGTATATGTTCTCCTATGAAACCACCAGGTCCATAGCCGTAATATGGAGCCCCTGAGCTACAATGCAAAATATGCAACAGGCTTCTTCCTACCATATGACATTCATGAAACTGAAGTTTGCTTATATTGCATAGGGCTCTTACGTGCCCGCTTAGACACTAGAGCCGAGATGTGATTATCAGTGCAAATTGTGCCCAAAAATTATGTACAGTATTTTAATGAAGTTCATAGACATCAATACTTTACCTGTTCTACTTCTTTATTTACCATACTTAAAGGGGTTTTCCGAGATTTTAAAACTGTTGATCTATCCTCCGGATAGGTCATCCGTATTTGATCCGTGGGGGTCCAGCACTAGGGACCTCAAAGATTATCTGTTTGAGAAGGCACCGGCATTCACAGTAGTGCCACAGTCTTCTCACAGCTTAGGCCATATGATGACACGTTCATCGGTCAAATGGCCTAGATGCAGCTCATCCCTATAGAAGTGAATGGGGCTGAGCTCGATACAAAGCACAGCTGCTATACAATGTACAGAGCTGTGCTTGGTGAACAGAGAGAAGGCCTCGGTGCCACTGCGAGCACCAGTGCCTTTTCAAACAGCTAATTGGCAGTGGTCCCAGATGTCAGAACCTCAAAAAGCCAGGAAAACCCCCTTTAACATCTATGATGGGAAACCGAAAATATCACACCCTGAACTATTTGTCATTTCAATTGAAGACTCTTTACATACTACATACAATCATAAATATCACAAACATACCGTAATAATACATATCATTTTACACTGCCGAGAAATAGTTAGCATTTTTTTTTTCTTTATTACCACTTGCTCCATGTATTCATATCCTATATATTAGAAGCGTGATTCTTGAACCTGTCCGTAACCTCCAGGCATATGGTGAACCACGTGCAATACTGCAGTTGCTTGAGAAGGAATATTTTTTGTATTTCTTGATTATTCTGAGTCACTTTACACTGCATAAAACATAAAAAGGAGCGATCTTCCCTTTTTTGTAGCAGCCTGCATGAATTCATTGTCCTTGCTCATTTTTTTTTCCCCCGGACACAGTGTATTGTCTGCTCCCCATATGTCCACAGTCTGCAGATGCCATATGGTATAAAGCAGAAAAAATATTATTTTACAATTGCCCATAAAGTACTGGTAGATACAGGAATAAAATAATATTATCAATGCTGCACACACATTACATGCTATGGACATTTGGATTGTGTCACTCTTTTTCTTATAGTTAATTAGCAGAAGGACCTGGCTTCGGTATATTTCATCTATTTTATTTCATGTTTGTGTGTGTCGTTAAAAGATATTGAAAGTATCCTCCTTAACAGTGACCTCTACAGCACCCCGCCCCTTTAACAGTGAATTCCACAGCCTCTCACCCCTTAACACTGACCCCTCCCACACAGTGCCCCGCTAATTTAAAATGTGGCCTCCACAGCAGCCCATCCCTTTAACTTTGACCTTTACAGCAGCCTGCCTCTTTAACAATGAGTTTCACAGCACCCCGCTCCCTTGACAGCGACCTTCTCAGGGGCCCGCCCCCTTAACAGTGACTTCCACAGTACCCGGCTGCCGTAACAGTGACCTCCACAACAGTTACCCCTTTAATAGTGGCCCCTGACCTCTTAACAGTGACCTCAACAGTGTCTGCCCCTTTAACAGTGACCTCCACAGCGGCGTGCCCCCTTAACAGTAACATCCACAGTGAACCCTTCTTTAACAGTGACCTCCACAGCGCCCTGCCCCTTTAAAGCTAGGGCTACACGATGGCATGCATCGCGTGACATTTTGTTTCAACAATTTTTATAATGATGGATTTTTCTACGACTATCGCGTCGCAGTATGTCACATGTCGCAGTGCAACACCATAGACTATCATTATAAAAATTGTCCCGCGACATCAATTTCGCGCTACACATGTAGCAGTGTAGTTGTGTCCTATGTGTCGGGCGACTTATTGTCATCGTGTAGCCCTAGCCTAAAGCTGACCTACAGCAGTGAAGAAAAATGGCTGGGTTGTTATGGAAACCTGGAGTAAAACTGTGTTTATGTGGAGACTAAGGGCCTGCGAGCTTCTATTGGCTGATAAGGGACATGTGACCGTGTGTATGGCAGTTGGGATATGAATAAAAAGACTCACAGGCTTGTATTGGCTAATGCAGGTCATTTTTTGGGAATATCTCAGGAACAGTACGTCCTAGAGAGCCGAGACCCCTACAAGATTTCTTTCCAGGTAGCAAGGGATGTGTATACCAAGTTTCGTTGAAATCGATGGTTGCGTTTTTGAGTGATCGCGGAACATACATACGTTCTTCTTTATATATATAGATTCAAGAATATTTCTAAAATTCATCTGAGATTGTTTACACAGTTCATAAAATTCCTTGTATTTTGAGGATGTCATTGACAGCAATTCTCCATCTTTGGAAATGCTTTAATGAATATGCCAAAGTCTACTTGCTTGCAACTCACCACCATGAGTGTCCATTCAAATACTCCTTGTAACATATTGAGAAGACTTCTCCTCTCATGCCCGCTATGACTGGTGTCTACTAGAAATGAGCAAAGCATTGTAAAATCAGATTTGTCCGCTTGGTCGAATTTTACAAAAAGATTTGCTTTGCAACGAATTACGGTACTTGGTCACAAATCACATTTCTTTGTAAGTAGTGGGTGCAATGACAAGGAGCTGCGATTGCACAGCTCCCCATCATTGTACCCCTCAGATGCAGCGTTCATACATGATCGCAGCATCTGATAGCAATAATCCGGTGTAAACTTATAAGAAAACAAAAAAAATATCATACCTACCAGCTTCGTTTGCTCTCGACGGGCCCAGCCGCCGCCATCTTGCTTGAAGTCATATGTCACCGCGCACAGGATTTAGACCGAGATCTACAAGCAAGATGGCGGCGGCCGGTCCGTCGTGACTCGTGAGCAAATGGAGGAGGTAGGATTTTTTGTTTTTTTTGCACTATTTCAGGTTAAACCGATTTGATACCACGAAGCATGAGCTTTGCAGCAAATAAAATTTATCTTGAAATTTGGATCAGAGACACTTTGTATACTTCGATTCGCTCAACACTAGTGTCCACATTCACGAGTCCCAAATGTACCCCTTTGGAGAGACTATCTATAGTATACTTGTAGCCAATCTCTTTACCCTCTTTGCAGCTAAAATATCTTCTTGATTTTTTAATAGATTTGCATTAAAGAGGTTCACTAAACCTGAAGTATCCTTAGGACAGGTCACCAATATAAGATCAGGAGCCCAGGTGATCAGTTGTAGTGATGGACAAACATCTAACCGGATGGTTCGCAAACGGGATCAAATGTTCGCGAACCGCAAGTTTGCGGCGGGTCCCATTCATTTTAATAGGCAGGCGAACCTGAAAAACCATCAGCTCATATTTGCAGCCAAGAAATAATTACTAGAAGTGAACAAATAGTCCCACAACATGGACAGTGACATACCAATGTATTATTCGAATTTACAATCTCCATTCATTTTTTTTTCAATGCGAAATATCGGCACTATAATTTTCGCGTACGAGCATGCACAAATGCGCTATACAGTACCCAAATGCACTATAAAGAAAGTATATTGGTATATAACACCCTGCGTCAATCAGTTTTTTGGGGGGGCGACTGGTATATGACACCAGTAGAAATTATTTGTTCCAATAAAGCTTGTCCCTCTATATACCTGCAGTATCGCAGCAGAACCGCACACGACTGCCGCACAATACAAATGCACTATAATATACTTTCTAACATAGAAAGTATATTATAACCTTGTACACGGAAGGCAATCCATTAGAATATACATAAAGATAAAACGCAAACTTTAATATTTTTACTATGAGGGTCCATTCACACGTCCGTAAGTGTTTTGCGAATCCGCAAAACACGGACACTGGCAATGTGCATGCCGCAATTTGTAGACCGCACATCGCTGGCAATATAATAGAAAATGCCTAATCGTGTCTGCAATTGCAGACAAGAATAGGACATGTTCTATTTTTTTGCGGAAACGGAAGCACAGATGCAGAAGTGCGGATCCGCGGATGTGGATCCGCAAATGCGGATGCGGACAGCACACTCCGGCCCCATTGAAAATGAATGGGTCTGCACCCATTCCGCAAATTTGCGGAATGGATGCGGACCCATTTTGCGGACGTGTGAATGGAAAAGATATCCCTCAAAATGAAAATAAATTAAATTATTAAAGTTAAGCAAAAAAGCATAGATGTGGTCGGCAATAACAAGTCCTCGGCGGCACTAAATCAGGTGCTCGGCGGCACCAAATCAGAAACCATATGTCCTACCACAATCTGGGGGGTCCAGTGCACATCGATAAATCCAGGAGGGAAAGCAAAAACCATCTATCCCTGGGCTAGATGATGATGTGGTATTGAAGGACAGGGTGGGCAAAGAACTGTCCCTGATATTGCCCTACAGGGGGGTGCTATTCTGGCCCCGATAGCCTAACCACAGACCACCCGCCCTGATAATAGCGACCCCATCCAGAACCTTACCCTATATAAAAATGGTCCTAGTAAGCCCCTAGCCCCTTGACTTCCAGGTGATCACTATATAGATCTATGTGTTTTTGACTCATTAGAAAAGTATATTATAAGTGTATCGCACCCCTCTGTGTATCCCACCTATCGATAGCACACCTATACTAGTGCTTAAAATGACTTTTGTGGCCCCGTTAGATAGCGTTTGGTGTCCCTAACAGCCTGTCCCTGCTCCACACAGCAACCTCTCCCTACACTGGCAAAACACTGAATGTAAAATGGCGGCCAGATCAGGTTTATTTATAAGGTAGGGGGTATGTCCACGTGCTGAAACGTCTCAATTGGCTGTCCTGTACCACCTGATGGATGTCATGGGTCAAAGTTCTTCACAATGTAAAAGAATATGGCTGGCGCAAATTTCTCCATATGTTTGCATGTTCGGTGAATCGCAAACACTCAAAGTTTGCCGCAAAGTTTCGCCGGGCGAACCTCAAAGCCATCTCTAATCAGTTGTTTGCAGCAGCATGGTAGAATTTGGACCATGGTTGATCTCATTCCTGAAGATATGAAAAGTAAAGCTTGCTAGTGTACATTACATACTGTAGTTAGTTAGTGGGTCGAGCGCCTATATGGCACCCGCTGACTTCCCAGGGAATCACTTTTGCCACACAGCTATCCCTGCACTTTACGTTAAGTCCCTGAAAGAATGGCTCATTACAAATGTTTGTAGTGACGGCCTGAAGTCCCTTGGGCCCACCAAAGGAAATTATTCTGAAGGACCACCCTCTGGGTATATAGGACTTCAAGGTTCCTGTTTTACTAGTGGTTTGTTATTGTCAGAGTTCGGGCCCACCGGAGGATCCTCTGAAACTCTGATGGGACAGTCCGACCCTGGTCATTTGTCATTGACAAAAGTTAATGACAAATGACCAGACAAGATGTAAACCTTAAACCACGTTACAAATGTCTATTTTTTATGTTATGATTGTGAATTAAATGTGGCCTGATTGCGCAATTATAGGAAAAAAACTATCAGATACCACACAAAAACATGTGAATTTATTAACCTGTAGATCTACATTTAGCAATAATCACCTCCACCAAACATTTTCTGTAAATAAAGTTACCGAAGAGGAGTTTTGAACCATTCCACCCTGCGAATGTGTTTCAGTTCAACAATAATTCTGGTATGCCTTGCCTGCACTAACCTCTTCTGGTCAGGGCACAGCATCTCAATAGGGTTAAAGGGGTTGTCTAATTTCAGACAATGGGGGCACATCATTAGGATATGCCAGTCATAGTGGCCATTGACTTATAGGTGCGGGTCCCACTGCTGGAACCCCCACCTTTATCAGGAACAGAGCCCCGCAAAGTGATGGCTGAAGGACTCCGGTCCGGCCACCACTAAGCACTCTCCACTAGAGTTGAGCGAACACCTGGATGTTCGGGTTCGAGAAGTTCGGCCGAACATCCCGGAAATGTTCGGGTTCGGGATCCGAACCCGATCCGAACTTCGTCCCGAACCCGAACCCCATTGAAGTCAATGGGGACCCGAACTTTTCGGCACTAAAACGGCTGTAAAACAGCCCAGGAAAGGGCTAGAGGGCTGCAAAAGGCAGCAACATGTAGGTAAATCCCCTGCAAACAAATGTGGATAGGGAAATTAATTAAAATAAAAATTAAATAAATAAAAATTAACCAAAATCAATTGGAGAGAGGTTCCATAGCAGAGAATCTGGCTTCCCGTCACCCACCACTGGAACAGTCCATTCTCAGATATTTAGGCCCCGGCACCCAGGCAGAGGAGAGAGGTCCCGTAACAGAGAATCTGTCTTCATGTCAGCAGAGAATTAGTCTGCATGTCATAGCAGAGAATGAGGCTTCACGTCAGCCACCACTGCAACAGTCCATTGGCATATATTTAGGCCTAGCACACAGGCAGAGGAGAGAGGTCCCGTAACAGAGAATCTGGCTTCATGTCAGCAGAGAATCAGTCTGCATGTCATAGCAGAGAATGAGGCTTCACGTCAGCCACCACTGCAACAGTCCATTGGCATATATTTAGGCCCAGCACACACACAGGCAGAGGAGAGAGGTCCCGTAACAGAGAATCTGGCTTCATGTCAGCAGAGAATCAGTCTGCATGTCATAGCAGAGAATGAGGCTTCACGTCAGCCACCACTGCAACAGTCCATTGGCATATATTTAGGCCCAGCACACACACAGGCAGAGGAGAGAGGTCCCGTAACAGAGAATCTGTCTTCATGTCAGCAGAGAATTAGTCTGCATGTCATAGCAGAGAATGAGGCTTCACGTCACCCACCACTGCAACAGTCCATTGGCATATATTTAGGCCTAGCACACAGGCAGAGCAGAGAGGTCCCGTAACAGACAATCTGGCTTCATGACAGCAGAGAATCAGTCTGCATGTCATAGCAGAGAATGAGGCTTCACGTCACCCACCACTGCAACAGTCCATTGGCATATATTTAGGCCTAGCACACAGGCAGAGCAGAGAGGTCCCGTAACAGACAATCTGGCTTCATGTCAGCAGAGAATCAGTCTGCATGTCATAGCAGAGAATGAGGCTTCACGTCACCCACCACTGCAACAGTCCATTGGCATATATTTAGGCCTAGCACACAGGCAGAGCAGAGAGGTCCCGTAACAGACAATCTGGCTTCATGACAGCAGAGAATCAGTCTGCATGTCATAGCAGAGAATGAGGCTTCACGTCACCCACCACTGCAACAGTCCATTGGCATATATTTAGGCCTAGCACACAGGCAGAGCAGAGAGGTCCCGTAACAGACAATCTGGCTTCATGTCAGCAGAGAATCAGTCTGCATGTCATAGCAGAGAATGAGGCTTCACGTCACCCACCACTGCAACAGTCCATTGGCATATATTTAGGCCTAGCACACAGGCAGAGCAGAGAGGTCCCGTAACAGACAATCTGGCTTCATGACAGCAGAGAATCAGTCTGCATGTCATAGCAGAGAATGAGGCTTCACGTCACCCACCACTGCAACAGTCCATTGGCATATATTTAGGCCTAGCACACAGGCAGAGCAGAGAGGTCCCGTAACAGACAATCTGGCTTCATGTCAGCAGAGAATCAGTCTGCATGTCATAGCAGAGAATGAGGCTTCACGTCACCCACCACTGCAACAGTCCATTGGCATATATTTAGGCCTAGCACACAGGCAGAGCAGAGAGGTCCCGTAACAGACGATCTGGCTTCATGTCAGCAGAGAATCAGTCTGCATGTCATAGCAGAGAATCAGGCTTCACGTCAGCCACCACTGCAACAGTCCATTGTCATAAATTTAGGCCCAGCACCCAGGCAGAGGAGAGAGGTCCCGTAACAGACAATCTGGCTTCATGTCAGCAGAGAATTAGTCTGTATGTCATAGCAGAGAATCAGGCTTCATGTCAGCCACCACTGCAACAGTCCATTGGCATATATTTAGGCCTAGCACACAGGCAGAGGAGAGGTTCATTCAACTTTGGGTAGCATCGCAATATAATGGTAAAATGAAAATAAAAATAGGATTGAATGAGGAAGTGCCCTGGAGTCCAATAATATATGGTTATGGGGAGGTAGTTAATGTCTAATCTGGACAAGGGACGGACAGGTCCTGTGGGATCCATGCCTGGTTCATTTTTATGAACGTCAGCTTGTCCACATTGGCTGTAGACAGGCGGCTGCGTTTGTCTGTAATGACGCCCCCTGCCGTGCTGAATACACGTTCAGACAAAACGCTGGCTGCCGGGCAGGCCAGCACCTCCAAGGCATAAAAGGCTAGCTCTGGCCACGTGGACAATTTAGAGACCCAGAAGTTGAATGGGGCCGAACCATCAGTCAGTACGTGGAGGGGTGTGCACACGTACTGTTCCACCATGTTAGTGAAATGTTGCCTCCTGCTAACACGTTGCGTATCAGGTGGTGGTGCAGTTAGCTGTGGCGTGTTGACAAAAGTTTTCCACATCTCTGCCATGCTAACCCTGCCCTCAGAGGAGCTGGCCGTGACACAGCTGCCTTGGCGACCTCTTGCTCCTCCTCTGCCTTGGCCTTGGGCTTCCACTTGTTCCCCTGTGACATTTGGGAATGCTCTCAGTAGCGCGTCTACCAACGTGCGCTTGTACTCGCGCATCTTCCTATCACGCTCCAGTGCAGGAAGTAAGGTGGGCACATTGTCTTTGTAGCGTGGATCCAGCAGGGTGGCAACCCAGTAGTCCGCACAGGTTAAAATGTGGGCAACTCTGCTGTCGTTGCGCAGGCACTGCAGCATGTAGTCGCTCATGTGTGCCAGGCTGCCCAGGGGTAAGGACAAGCTGTCCTCTGTGGGAGGCGTATCGTCATCGTCCTGCCTTTCCCCCCAGCCACGCACCAGTGATGGACCCGAGCTGCGTTGGGTGCCACCCCGCTGTGACCATGCTTCATCCTCATCCTCCTCCACCTCCTCCTCATCCTCGTCCTCCTCGTCCTCCAGTAGTGGGCCCTGGCTGGCCACATTTGTACCTGGCCTCTGCTGTTGCAAAAAACCTCCCTCTGAGTCACTTCGAAGAGACTGGCCTGAAAGTGCTAAAAATGACCCCTCTTCCTCATCCTCCTCCTCCTCCTCCTGGGCCACCTCCTGTTCCATCATCGCCCTAAGTGTTTTCTCAAGGAGACATAGAAGTGGTATTGTAACGCTGATAACGGTGTCATCGCCACTGGCCATGTTGGTGGAGTACTCGAAACAGTGCAACAGGGCACACAGGTCTCGCATGGAGGCCCAGTCATTGGTGGTGAAGTGGTGCTGTTCTGTAGTGCGACTGACCCGTGCGTGCTGCAGCTGAAACTCCACTATGGCCTGCTGCTGCTCGCACAGTCTGTCCAGCATGTGCAAGGTGGAGTTCCACCTGGTGGGCACGTCGCATATGAGGCGGTGAGCGGGAAGGCCGAAGTTACGCTGTAGCGCAGACAGGCGAGCAGCGGCAGGATGTGAACGCCGGAAGCGCGAACAGACGGCCCGCACTTTATGCAGCAGCTCTGACATGTCGGGGTAGTTGTGAATGAACTTCTGCACCACCAAATTCAGCACATGCGCCAAGCAAGGGATGTGCGTCAAATTGGCTAGTCCCAGAGCTGCAACGAGATTTCGCCCATTATCACACACCACCAGGCCGGGCTTGAGGCTCACCGGCAGCAACCACTCGTCGGTCTGTTGTTCAATACCCCGCCACAACTCCTGTGCGGTGTGGGGCCTGTCCCCCAAACATATGAGTTTCAGAATGGCCTGCTGACGTTTACCCCGGGCTGTGCTGAAGTTGGTGGTGAAGGTGTGTGGCTGACTGGATGAGCAGGTGGAAGAAGAGGAGGAGGAAGCCGAGAAGGAGGAGGTGGCAACAGGAGGCAAAGAATGTTGCCCTGCGATCCTTGGCGGCGGCAGGACGTGCGCCAAACAGCTCTCCGCCTGGGGCCCAGCTGCCACTACATTTACCCAGTGTGCAGTTAGGGAGATATAGCGTCCCTGGCCGTGCTTACTGGTCCACGTATCTGTGGTTAGGTGGACCTTGCTACAGATGGCGTTGCGCAGTGCACACTTGATTTTATCGGATACTTGGTTGTGCAGGGAAGGCACGGCTCTCTTGGAGAAGTAGTGCCGGCTGGGAACAACATACTGTGGGACAGCAAGCGACATGAGCTGTTTGAAGCTGTCTGTGTCCACCAGCCTAAATGACAGCATTTCATAGGCCAGTAGTTTAGAAATGCTGGCATTCAGGGCCAGGGATCGAGGGTGGCTAGGTGGGAATTTACGCTTTCTATCAAATGTTTGTGAGATGGAGAGCTGAACGCTGGCGTGTGACATGGTTGAGACGCTTGGTGACGGAGGTGGTGGTGGTGGTGTTGGTGGTACATCCCCTGTTTGCTGGGCGGCAGGTGCCAACGTTCCTCCAGAGGCGGAGGAAGAGGCCGAGGCGGCAGCAGCAGAATAGGCCGAGGCGGCAGCAGCAGAAGAGGTAGCAGGGGGAGCCTGAGTGACTTCCTTGGTTTTAAGGTGTTTACTCCACTGCAGTTCATGCTTTGCATGCAGGTGCCTGGTCATGCAGGTTGTGCTCAGGTTCAGAACGTTAATGCCTCGCTTCAGGCTCTGATGGCACAGCGTGCAAACCACTCGGGTCTTGTCGTCAGCACATTGTTTGAAGAAGTGCCATGCCAGGGAACTCCTTGAAGCTGCCTTTGGGGTGCTCGGTCCCAGATGGCGGCGGTCAGTAGCAGGCGGAGTCTCTTGGCGGCGGGTGTTCTGCTTTTGCCCACTGCTCCCTCTTTTGCTACGCTGTTGGCTCGGTCTCACCACTGCCTCTTCCTCCGAACTGTGAAAGTCAGTGGCACGACCTTCATTCCATGTGGGGTCTAGGACCTCATCGTCCCCTGCATCGTCTTCCACCCAGTCTTGATCCCTGACCTCCTGTTCAGTCTGCACACTGCAGAAAGACGCAGCAGTTGGCACCTGTGTTTCGTCATCATCAGAGACATGCTGAGGTGGTATTCCCATGTCCTCATCATCAGGAAACATAAGTGGTTGTGCGTCAGTGCATTCTATGTCTTTCACCGCTGGGGAAGGGCTAGGTGGATGCCCTTGGGAAACCCTGCCAGCGGAGTCTTCAAACAGCATAAGAGACTGCTGCATAACTTGAGGCTGAGACAGTTTCCCTGGTATGCATGGGGGTGATGTGACAGACTGATGGGGTTGGTTTTCAGGCGCCATCTGTGCGCTTTCTGCAGAAGACTGGGTGGGAGATAATGTGAACGTGCTGGATCCACTGTCGGCCACCCAATTGACTAATGCCTGTACCTGCTCAGGCCTTACCATCCTTAGAACGGCATTGGGCCCCACCATATATCGCTGTAAATTCTGGCGGCTACTGGGACCTGAGGTAGTTGGTACACTAGGACGTGTGGATGTGGCAGAACGGCCACGTCCTCTCCCAGCACCAGAGGGTCCACTAACACCACCACGACCATGTCCACGTCCGCGTCCCTTACTAGATGTTTTTCTCATTGTTATGGTTCACCACAACAACAAATATATTATTTGGCCCAATGTATTGTATTCAAATTCAGCGGGATATAAATTTGAGGCCTAGTATTTAGGCGCTGGGTGACCGGTATGGATTTAGTGACAGAATTAGACTTGGAAATGCACAGAAGCGTGTGTGTGAAGTTATTCTGAATGACCCAATGTGCACCTTGAATATTATATACCCTTTTTGGGATAGATTTCAAATAGCTCTGATATAGCAGGAACCACTAAATTATGAAATTGCTAAATTGGGAATTGTACTTCAACCCAGAACAAAAAATGTGCTTTGACGGGCACTAAATAACTTTCCCAGCTACAACAGTACAGCGGTAACGAGAGATTTAGAGGGATTTAAATTTGAGGCCTAGTATTTAGGCGCTGGGTGACAGGTATGGGTTTAGTGACAGAATTAGACTTGGAAATACACAGTAGCGGGTGTGTGTGAAGTTATTCTGAATGACCCAATGTGCACCTTCAATATTATATACCCTTTTTGGGATAGATTTCAAATAGCTCTGATATAGCAGGAACCACTAAATTATGAAATTGCTAAATTGGGAATTGTACTTCAACCCAGAACAAAAAATGTGCTTTGACGGACACTAAATATCTTGCCCAGCAACAACATTACAGCGGTGGGTAACGAGAGATTTAGAGGGATTTAAATTTGAGGCCTAGTATTTAGGCGCTGGGTCACCGGTATGGATTTAGTGACAGAATTAGACTTGGAAATGCACAGAAGCGTGTGTGTGAAGTTATTCTGAATGACCCTATGTGCACCTTCAATATTATATACCCTTTTTGGGATAGATTTCAAATAGCTCTGATATAGCAGGAACCACTAAATTATGAAATTGCTAAATTGGGAATTGTACTTCAACCCAGAACAAAAAATGTGCTTTGACGGACACTAAATATCTTGCCCAGCAACAACAGTACAGCGGTGGGTAACGAGAGATTTAGAGGGATTTAAATTTGAGGCCTAGTATTTAGGCGCTGGGTCACCGGTATGGATTTAGTGACAGAATTAGACTTGGAAATGCACAGAAGCGTGTGTGTGAAGTTATTCTGAATGACCCTATGTGCACCTTCAATATTATATACCCTTTTAGGGATAGATTTCAAATAGCTCTGATATAGCAGAAACCACTAAATTATGAAATTGCTAAATTGGGAATTGTACTTCAACCCAGAACAAAAAATGTGCTTTGACGGACACTAAATATCTTGCCCAGCAACAACAGTACAGCGGTGGGTAACGAGAGATTTAGAGGGATTTAAATTTGAGGCCTAGTATTTAGGCGCTGGGTCACCGGTATGGATTTAGTGACAGAATTAGACTTGGAAATGCACAGAAGCGTGTGTGTGAAGTTATTCTGAATGACCCTATGTGCACCTTCAATATTATATACCCTTTTAGGGATAGATTTCAAATAGCTCTGATATAGCAGAAACCACTAAATTATGAAATTGCTAAATTGGGAATTGTACTTCAACCCAGAACAAAAAATGTGCTTTGACGGACACTAAATATCTTGCCCAGCAACAACAGTACAGCGGTGGGTAACGAGAGATTTAGAGGGATTTAAATTTGAGGCCTAGTATTTAGGCGCTGGGTGACAGGTATGGGTTTAGTGACAGAATTAGACTTGGAAATACACAGTAGCGGGTGTGTGTGAAGTTATTCTGAATGACCCAATGTGCACCTTCAATATTATATACCCTTTTTGGGATAGATTTCAAATAGCTCTGATATAGCAGGAACCACTAAATTATGAAATTGCTAAATTGGGAATTGTACTTCAACCCAGAACAAAAAATGTGCTTTGACGGACACTAAATATCTTGCCCAGCAACAACAGTACAGTGGTGGGTAACGAGAGATTTAGAGGGATTTAAATTTGAGGCCTAGTATTTAGGCGCTGGGTCACCGGTATGGATTTAGTGACAGAATTAGACTTGGAAATGCACAGAAGCGTGTGTGTGAAGTTATTCTGAATGACCCTATGTGCACCTTCAATATTATATACCCTTTTAGGGATAGATTTCAAATAGCTCTGATATAGCAGAAACCACTAAATTATGAAATTGCTAAATTGGGAATTGTACTTCAACCCAGAACAAAAAATGTGCTTTGACGGACACTAAATATCTTGCCCAGCAACAACAGTACAGCGGTGGGTAACGAGAGATTTAGAGGGATTTAAATTTGAGGCCTAGTATTTAGGCGCTGGGTGACAGGTATGGGTTTAGTGACAGAATTAGACTTGGAAATACACAGTAGCGGGTGTGTGTGAAGTTATTCTGAATGACCCAATGTGCACCTTCAATATTATATACCCTTTTTGGGATAGATTTCAAATAGCTCTGATATAGCAGGAACCACTAAATTATGAAATTGCTAAATTGGGAATTGTACTTCAACCCAGAACAAAAAATGTGCTTTGACGGACACTAAATATCTTGCCCAGCAACAACAGTACAGCGGTGGGTAACGAGAGATTTAGAGGGATTTAAATTTGAGGCCTAGTATTTAGGCGCTGGGTCACCGGTATGGATTTAGTGACAGAATTAGACTTGGAAATGCACAGAAGCGTGTGTGTGAAGTTATTCTGAATGACCCTATGTGCACCTTCAATATTATATACCCTTTTAGGGATAGATTTCAAATAGCTCTGATATAGCAGAAACCACTAAATTATGAAATTGCTAAATTGGGAATTGTACTTCAACCCAGAACAAAAAATGTGCTTTGACGGACACTAAATATCTTGCCCAGCAACAACAGTACAGCGGTGGGTAACGAGAGATTTAGAGGGATTTAAATTTGAGGCCTAGTATTTAGGCGCTGGGTCACCGGTATGGATTTAGTGACAGAATTAGACTTGGAAATGCACAGAAGCGTGTGTGTGAAGTTATTCTGAATGACCCTATGTGCACCTTCAATATTATATACCCTTTTAGGGATAGATTTCAAATAGCTCTGATATAGCAGAAACCACTAAATTATGAAATTGCTAAATTGGGAATTGTACTTCAACCCAGAACAAAAAATGTGCTTTGACGGACACTAAATATCTTGCCCAGCAACAACAGTACAGTGGTGGGTAACGAGAGATTTAGAGGGATTTAAATTTGAGGCCTAGTATTTAGGCGCTGGGTCACCGGTATGGATTTAGTGACAGAATTAGACTTGGAAATGCACAGAAGCGTGTGTGTGAAGTTATTCTGAATGACCCTATGTGCACCTTCAATATTATATACCCTTTTAGGGATAGATTTCAAATAGCTCTGATATAGCAGAAACCACTAAATTATGAAATTGCTAAATTGGGAATTGTACTTCAACCCAGAACAAAAAATGTGCTTTGACGGACACTAAATATCTTGCCCAGCAACAACAGTACAGCGGTGGGTAACGAGAGATTTAGAGGGATTTAAATTTGAGGCCTAGTATTTAGGCGCTGGGTGACAGGTATGGGTTTAGTGACAGAATTAGACTTGGAAATACACAGTAGCGGGTGTGTGTGAAGTTATTCTGAATGACCCAATGTGCACCTTCAATATTATATACCCTTTTTGGGATAGATTTCAAATAGCTCTGATATAGCAGGAACCACTAAATTATGAAATTGCTAAATTGGGAATTGTATTTCAACCCAGAACAAGAAATGTGCTTGAACGGACACTAAATAACTCGCCCAGCTACAGCACTAGGGACAGATTTAGCTGGATATAAATTTGAGGCCTAGTATTTAGGCGCTGGGTGACCGGTATGGATTTAGTGACAGAATTAGACTGGGATATGGCCAAAAAATGAACAGACTATTGCTGGTTAAATGCACTTGGTGTGACAGCTTCACCCTGATGTAGGCTTTAGCCAAAAAACAACCACACCATTGAGGGTTAAATGCACTTGGTGACAGGCGCAGCTTGCCCCTGATTTTGTATATGGCCAAAAAATGAACAGACTATTGCTGGTTAAATGCACTTGGTGTGACAGCTTCACCCTGATGTAGGCTTTAGCCAAAAAACAACCACACCATTGAGGGTTAAATGCACTTGGTGACAGGCGCAGCTTGCCCCTGATTTTGTATATGGCCAAAAAATGAACAGACTATTGCTGGTTAAATGCACTTGGTGTGACAGCTTCACCCTGATGTAGGCTTTAGCCAAAAAACAACCACACCATTGAGGGTTAAATGCACTTGGTGACAGGCGCAGCTTGCCCCTGATTTTGTATATGGCCAAAAAATGAACAGACTATTGCTGGTTAAATGCACTTGGTGTGACAGCTTCACCCTGATGTAGGCTTTAGCCAAAAAACAACCACACCATTGAGGGTTAAATGCACTTGGTCGCAGCTTGTGCTGGCGCACCACAAGACACAAAATGGCCGCCGATCACCCCAGAAAAATGAGACTGACAAACGGTCTGTGCAGCCTAAAAACAGTGAGCAATTGAGGATCAGCAGCTCAATGATCCACAGCTGCAGATCGATCAGTTAATCAAGTCCTTTGGAGGAGTTAATCTGCCTAATCTCGCCCTACTGTCGCAGCCGCAACCTCTCCCTACGCTAATCAGAGCAGAGTGACGGGCGGCGCTATGTGACTCCAGCTTAAATAGAGGCTGGGTCACATGGTGCTCTGGCCAATCACAGCCATGCCAATAGTAGGCATGGCTGTGATGGCCTCTTGGGGCAAGTAGTATGACGCTTGTTGATTGGCTGCTTTGCAGCCTTTCAAAAAGCGCCAAGAAAGCGTCACAAAAGCGCCAAGAAAGCGACGAACACCGAACCCGAACCCGGACTTTTACGAAAATGTCCGGGTTCGGGTCCGTGTCACGGACACCCCAAAATTCGGTACGAACCCGAACTATACAGTTCGAGTTCGCTCATCCCTACTCTCCACATAGAAATGAATGGGAGCGCACTGCGCATGACCGGCCACCAGTCCCATTCACTTCTATGGGCCCGACAGAAGTAGCTGAGCCAGCGGCAGACCCATAGAAAATTAATTGAGGGAAGCTGCACATGCGCCGTGCGACCTCCACCACTTTTGGGGCTCCGTTGTCTATATAGGTGTGAGTCCCAGCTGTGGAACCCGCATCTATCAGACGATGGGGGCATACAGATATGCCCCCATTATATGAGATGAGACAACCCCTTTACGGTCAGGACTGTGACTTGGCCATTTCAACACACAAATTATATTTTTTTGTTACTTTTTAGTTAATTAACCTATGTGATTTGGGTAAGTGTCTTCTTGCAGCATCCAACGTCTTAGAATCTATTGCTCCTTCAATGTTCACAAGGCATTTGTGCGCTTTTAATGGGCAAAGCACCTGTGAAACCCACACTTCCAATCTAAAGCCCTTAATTACGCTTAATTGAAACACCTTTTGCCAATTAGCTCTCAGAGAAGAGAAGGTTCACTTTTTCTCCCTACATTGTCTATGTGTACTCAGTGGGGGAGATTTATCAAACTGGTGTAAAGTAGAAATGAGCTCTGAAAAATGAAAGGTAGAATCTGATTGGTTGCTATGGGCAATTAAGCCAGTTTTCCTTTGCACCAGCATGATAAATCTCTCCCAATGTGCATAATAAAGGACATGTACAATTGTGTGTTATAGGATTAGTTAGTGTTTTTTCTAAAATTTAAGAAAATCACAGAAATAAGATAATAATGCACTTAGTAAAGGAGATGCAAGCATTATATATGGACAAAGTCCTCACTCTGATTTGATAAAATCTGAGACACTTAGCCAATATATTTTGATCAAAACACATTTGTGCCCTCCTACCAAGCGCCAAGGTGGTTTGAGGTCAGGCGGGATTAACATATGGTGTGCTGCTCCTAGTCACCTCCATGTGCGTCAAGCAACCGATGGGAGGAGGAGCAAGCACACCTATATGTACCACCTAATCAAGGCGCTCTATTGTATTGGATAGGAAGGGCAAAAGTGCAAAGGAATGCTACTCCCAAGACCATATGTGTGGCGTCTGCGCTCCTGAACATAGAAGCCCAATGGCTTAGGTAGGTTTAGCGTAGGACCCGCCTGACCTGAGATCACCTTGGCGCTTGGTAGGCGGGCACAGATGTGTTTTGATCAAAATATATTGGCTAAGTATCTCAGATTTTATCATATCAGAGTGAGGACTTTGTCCATATATAATGCTTGCATCTACTTCACTAAGTGCATTATTATCTTATTTCTGTGATTTTCTTCAATAATATGGCCAGTGACAGCCGCAAATTTATATATCATACCGTGCAGGATGTTTTTACCTTTGATTTTTCTGGGATTTTTTTTTTTGTCTATGTAGTTTTTTCTATAATTGTGGCAATGAAATTAGACCACATTTTATTAGTAATAAATGCAGAAATCCAGGTAATTAAGTGTTCTTGCATGGCAAGACCACTTACTGTTATCTCACATATATATTCCTATTATTATAGCCAAATTTACCACCCTAACTCCTCCCACAGTTTTTACACTACATAGACAGTAATATACCGAAACGTGCGGATTGTTCCTGATTGGTGTGCTATTATTTTGTGGAACGTTTCACTGAATGGTTCACGAAATATCAGCTTTTTTGTGGTGAAATTGGTCCCATAGGAATGAATGGCAGAATGTTCAAAACTAGAGTGTGAGCTGAAAAATCAGGACATGATTTCTAAACTGCCACCACTCCCTCATTTTCAAGCCCACTGACACAAATCGTATATCAAAACGTTCAGCTATCCCTGCTGCCACTAGAAATGTCGGCTAAGCCATAGTCCTTATATTTCTCACAATATGACCATTTGTTTGCAACTCATGCCGCCCATTGACATTTATTGAAACTCCACTCTAGTCACCTTAAATTTGAAGGGCAATTTCTAAACTGTGACTGTGCCTTCATTTTTAATATTTCAGAGACATACTATGCATCAAAATGTAGGTCTGGGTCTTTTGATTCTCATAATATAAAGCTCTTTGCTGTAGGATTTATAATTTTTAAACTACAACCGCCAGTGAAGTGAGCAAGTTGGATCAGTTTGTTTTTAACCGCTCTTCTCTGCCCTTGCTTTAGAGTGAGTTGCCATAGGAACCCAGGTGTTTGAGCAGCCAGCAGAGTGACAAAAGCTAGAGTGTGAGCTGAAAAATCAGGACATGATTTCTAAACTGCCACCACTACCTCATTTTCAAGTCCACTTACATAAATCGGCTGCTAATGTTTTTATAAATGTATGTTTTAATGTAACTGTGAAGCACTTTGGGCAAAACATTGCAATTAAATGTGCTATATAAATAAATAAAAGTTGAAATGCATTTCTCAATCTATCAAGCTTGCCATGTGCACTTTTTAAATTATGATCAATCAATTGGCTAGTGTAATGTTTACTATCTTTACTCACTCCAAACACTCCATACAGTTACTCTGCCCACTCCATGAAGTTACTTTGCCCAGTCCAACCTTTCCACAGTTACTCCAGCCACTCCAACCACACAACAGTTACTCAAGCCTCTCTACCCAGTTACTCCGCCCACTCCAGTTGTAGACTACTGGTGGAGGCAACAACAATTTTCCCAGAAATTGTAGCTTTTCTAGTTCCAAAAGGTTCATTTACTTTTTCTTGTAACTGTATAGACCCAAAAACTAAGCCTCACTGCTGAATCTGATGATGTTTGATTTATCTAAGAAGATAAATAGAGTTAAGCAAACCTGCCTTTTGGCAGGTTTGAGTTCGGGGTTTAAGTCAATTACGTAATGGATTCCGTTCTCACAGAATCCATAACGTAATTCAATGCCAGCATGCCAAACGGAATGCCTTTAGAGGCATTCCGTCATAATACAAGTGCATGGCCAGCAGAACAAAACCTTCGGGGCTGGCCATACAAATTGTAATTTGAGGCATGCCGGCATTAAATTACGTGATGAATTCCGTGAGAATGGAATCCATTACGTAATTCTCTTAAACTCCGAACCCGAACTCGAACCTGCCAAAAGGCAGGTTCGCTCAACTCTAGACATAAACATCCACTCACTCCAATCAGTACTTCCCTTATTTTATTGAAATCAGTTGATATAGACAAACCAGGTACTGTGGTTGGTTCCAGCTACTTAATTTGCTTATATGAGTTGATTTCAATAAAAGCAATTTAATTACTAATTGGAGTATATGGATCTGCTACAGTAAGTATTCTCAACTGAGAGCAAAGTATCAGCAGCCCCTTCTACAAATACTAGTGTTATGAGTGATCTTGTGGGCAGCCAAACCATAAGATTCAACATAGTGTAGATCCTTTATGGCTTAAGTAGTGACAATAATGGGGGATTGATGTCTTGCAGTTTGCATTGCCTTAATTGGTGCAAAGGTTATCAAATGTCACACTAGGCTTAATCAATGTGGTGCATCTTTAAAAAAATCTTTTGACATGTCATAGCAACATATTAAAGGTTTTGACTGAGTGCTGAGGTTCCTAGGATTGCTAGAATGAGGGAAGAGAAGCGCACACATAGTGCATTCTCTCCCCACTCTGCAGGAGACGGGTTCAAAGAAAAGTCTAAGAACCCATCTCGATTCTGTCTCAGGCAGTTAGGAGAAAGAGCGCACTATATAATCACTTCTCTTGCCTTGCTCTAGCGACCAGAGGGGGTCTCAGCAATCAGACCACTATTGACACGTGACTTTGGCATATCAATTTTTTTTTTACAGTGACACTTTAAAGCGTATCTGTTAGCAGATTTGTACCTATGACACCGGCTGACCTGTTACATGTGCACTTAGCAGCTGAAGGCATCCGTGTTGGTCCCATGTTCTTATGTGCCCGCATTGCTGAGAAAAAAAAGCTTTAATATATGCAAATGAGCCTCTAGGAGGCGTTGCTGTTACACCTAGAGGCTAAGAGAGGTTTCTCTCTGAAACTGACGCGCCCTTTACACTTTGACTGACAGGGCCAGGCATATAACGTTTTTACTGGCCTTTCAATTAAAGTGCACAGTGGGTGGCAGTTACAGAGAGAGCAGAGCCTCTAGGAGTAACAACAACGCCCCCGTTGCTCCTAGAGGCTCCTTTGCACATATTAAAACATAATTTTTCTCAGCAATTCGGGCACATATGAACATTGGACCAACATAGATGTCTTCAGCTGCCAAGCGCACATATAACAGGTCAGCCAGTTTAATAGGTTTAAATCTGCTGAACAGATGCCCTTTAAGTCTAATACTTCTGTATGAAGATGCTACTCCACTTTATAGCTATTTTTGGTGATTTTTAAAAAAGTCCCAGTTGGTAAATCAGCTTGATAGGCTAGTCATGCTCACTTTTTCATACATTTTTCAAAACTAGAGTGAGTGATGTAAAACTGCAAAATGTTACAACATATTGGTGCCAATTAGCCCAAAAAGTTGTGAAGCCCTATTTGGTGACTTTTTGACAGAATTCTGGAGTATGGGGCATGATAAATTCCCCCCAATGTTCATAAATGTGGGTACATGAATGTATTTTGTGTGCATACAAACTCTTCATAAAAGCACTGCACCCCGCAGGAAAAACTGCAGAAGTGGAGCCTTCAAAGTTCTCACGTAGCAGTTGAGGTGCGGTCCATATCATAAAAACTGCAATCAATCGAGTTTTTGATACGGTTGTAGTTTTCACAGGTAAAACATGTAAAATAAATTTTTCCCCCCCTCCACCCCAATAACTGCAACTTTATTATAAACCCTTTTTTTTCTGATGTGTTTTTGGTGCAGTTTTAACCACATCTCAGCTACTACCTGAGAACATGCCCTAAAGCCCAGAATAACAGATGTTCAAAAATGGCTTTCATATGTTGTTCTGAACTTCAGTCTTTGATAACATCATGGTCCAATTTAAAAATGAAAGTTTTGGTTAGCACATTATTTCACAATGTACTTCCAATTGATATAAAAAGCAAATGAAACCACTGAATATTCAGCTAAACTTTTTGGAACATTTTGCATAGTTCTCTTTAACGGCTGCATTTTAGTATTCATGTTATTCATTCCCACCCACCCCTCCACCTCTACAGAGTCTTACCAGACTAAACTTGAATAACCCTTGGTAGACTGGTAGTGGCAGGTGGGCTCACACAATTTGACCATAATGAACTTCAAGTGTATAAGAGTAGTAAATACATTAGCAATGCAAAATAAGGTAATAACAATATTGCACGTCTGTGTCTTTCTTGGTGCTCTCAGGGCGCTGCTGCATCTTTGCGTTTCTTTGCTTTTGTACAACAGTCACGGCAGATTTGCTCCTGCCCATTTTTTTCAATTTGCTAGAAGGTGCTGTCTAACTTTGTCTTTTGCATTCTACATTTAAGAGAGGTGGGGGTGGCTGCCTCCGTCTTGGTCGTGTACTCCTCCCACCTGTCCGCGGCTGTTCTAAGTTACTGTAGCATAGAAAAAAGCTGGCTCCTACTGTTCTTATCCTGAATAGATTATAGTTGCCAAGGCCCAAAAGAGAGGTCAGGCTGTTGCTGTGCAGGTGCACACCATCTCAGTGAGGTCACCTTGTTGTGGCAAGTGGGCACAAAATGTGATCAAAATGAGAGCTATGATTTATAAATATAGTACACATAGGAGTAGTGCAGCCTAAAATAAAATAAAAATATGACATGTTTCCATATATATTAGCGCTTGCAGGACTCTGCATCTTCGTGTTGGTTCCATCAGTCAGCAACTTTAGAGCAGTGGGCAGTAAAATAGACAAGTACAACTAATTATCCACTTTTTTATCTGTTGACCAGAACTGTCATTGATCTGTCAGTTTATTTTACAAGTGCACACTTCCTGGCGTAGCTAATTACCTCATAGTGTCTGAGCTTTGCGGCCAGCAGACATCAGATCAAAGCATTTTGCTCATACCATATACAGTGCCTGACTAGACCAGGAGACAGTTAATAGTTGAAGGTCACCAGCCTCCCATCCTTCATCACCTTGTCCGCTTCCATAGTGGGAAACTGTAAACGTCCCAGCTGGCGTGGGGGAGGCAGCCTGGTGCACTATTTGTATGTCATGGTGATGTAGAAAGCTCTGGTCCACAGCTTCTCGTGCACCTGTTGGTTCTTCACCATCTGCTAGCCAAAATGCTTAAAAAAGCCACACCCTGGGACAACCAGCTGAAGAGAATTTAATCTGTTCCCTGCAGGCACCACAACAAAAGCAACTGATCACATTTTACAAAAATGGAAAGCGCAGCAAAGAAAATCAAACTAGGCCCTAGGGGGGAGCTAATCTCTTTGCATCCTAGCTTTTGTTTGTTCTTTCAGAATGAGGCTATTAAGTACATCTAGATAGCTATTAGCTGATACAAACTTGTAAAGAACCTGCTATTTGCTGCTGAAGAAATGTTGGAGTGGAGATGATTTTAACCCATAACAAATTACGGTAACTGTACACCGAAGAAAAAGAAAAGTTAGTGACACAGAAAGTTCCAGAGATGCCTGTAGAAAATTTCCACAGTCATTTCTTGCTTTAAGTTCTTACATTTTATGGCATACAGTCATGCTATAAAAAAAAACGATATACATAGTGATATAAAAAAAGAACATTTTCAAGTTTTTGAAAGTAATGTGAATCTACTTAAGGGCTCATGCACACAAATGTATTTTTTGTTTCCATTCCATTTTTTGGTGGCCTGTATGCAGAACCATTCTGGGGCTGGAAAAAAAAACGGAAATGACTCCATGTGCTTTCTATGTCCGTATGTCTGCATGGCGGTTCTACAAAAAAATAGAACATGTCCTATTGTTGCCCGCATTGTGGGGGCCAGCCCTTCCTTTCATGGTCGGTATCCACTTTTTGTGGATCCGCAATTTGGAGACCGCAAAACACACAACAATCATGTGCGTGAGCCCTAAAGAGTATATTTCCTAAATCTCGTTTTGGGTCCAACTAGTCTGAATTAGCTAAGAAATTCAATTTGGGTACAAATCAATTCTACCGGATTCAAACGTACACTAAATGCCTGGAAAATATCTCTCCCCCTGAACACCCCCACCCCCCTTCCTTCTTTATAAATCCCAAGAAATTCTAACGATTCATAATTTTTTTTAAATTCAGGAAGAAATTTGGATTCTCTAAAACGAAGTAATGTATACATTTACCTGAAAAATATTGGATACAAATGTCACGATTAGGCTTATATATGGGGCCAACGCTCTAGTGGTGGGCTTCAATATGCCACTATTTTAGTGGAAAAATACAAATAAAATTAGAGGCACAGGTTCTGACAAAAGAATAGGCCCCAAAATAAATTCTGCTAGAAGACAAGGCTATTTCGAGCTGACTCATCTCTTAATTGGTTCTATTTCTTATATGCTTATATGTAGTTAATGTCTCAGTACCTGATTATTGATGATACAGTATATCCTGTGTGTACAATGATAAGAGCAAAGTTTGTAATGGAATAAAATATGAAGAACTTTACCATTTGTTGAAACAAAAATTACAGCAAAAATGTGAGGTGTTTTTGATGTAGTGAAAGAGGTTGACCCTATTTCTTGCCCTTACCCCACCTTTTTGGAAATGATATGATTATAGGTGCAATCTGGTAGGTTAACCAGGCAGCAAGTGTTAAATTTCCTTGTGACTCTACCGTATAACATTTTTTATTGTAACTATTGTTTCAGGTACATTTTCAGAATGTTCTGGCATGTGTGTACATGAGGAGTAACACTACTAATGGCCATTAAATGACTTGCATTGCAAATATGACTGGAATTTTTAACAGTTTTTCTTCTGCAATCTGTTTGTAATTCTGTTTTCTGAGCTAGTGGGTGGGACCATGCCAACACATATACTACACATGGAGAAACAGATCCTGCTTCCTAACTCTGTAGAACACCTTCAGAAACAGCACATATAACTGGAGGACACTACATAGCAGCACTGAGAAGTTTAGCTGTGAATCCAACAGTAAATTTAGACACTACATTAACTACAACTACAGCAGTGGTCGGTCTGTCTGTCTCTCTCAGTATCTTGGTCTGTCTGGCAGCAGCCCCTCCTACCCTCTCCATAGACTCATATGTAATCCTATTCTTCAGTGAGCAGCCAGCCTGTCTTCATTGATGACAGATTTGAGCAATGAATTCAGAGCTATTAAAAAAGCGAAGGCGGCAGGGAGCCTAATAAGCGGAGACGGAAGTATCTTTCTCTGATAAGATATATTACAAAGTTACTTATAGTCGCCTGTACCATTCATTTATAAAAAAGAACAAAGTGGCAGTAACTTTTTAAGGGTTATATAGTCCTATAGAAATCAATCGCATCAGGCCCTTCAGACCAAGAAAGATGGTCCTTGTAGCTGCTCTCTGCTCCAGTTAAGGAAAGTCCCAAATGAAGAACTACACTCTTTAGACTGTTAGTAGGACATTTTTAAAAATGCTTTTTTAAAACAAGAATACCCTTTTAAAAAGACTGTTGTCAGAAATGTTCCTAGAAATGTTATCTATGGGAACATTAATGTTGATTATTGGATGAAGGGTGTAAGCAGATCTAAAATATGTCTCATGCATTTTGTTTCTTAATGAGCACCATAAACACTGTAAAAATACCCACCCCTATACATAATAGAATATGTGCTAAACTGGGTCAACTTTGGTCAACGTGTTTTTAATGAAAATTGTCATTCTTACTATATATTTTCTACTTATCTGCTTTATATTAAATATTTTAGGCAATAAAGAGTTGCTCAAGGCAGTAATAATTGTGTGAGGCTTCTCAAATCTGAAGACCCATTGTTCTAAGCGCCATTGTGAGTTTTTTCTTCTCTATTTCTCAGGCATCATAACGTACAACTTGAAGATAAGTCTTATTAAAATGGATCTGCTGTAGGTGCCCAATGCTTGGGGAATACAAAATTAGATGCATGGCTATTTTTAGCCATAGACATAAAGGACAAGAAGATCCAGCTTGCATAAAAAGACATACGCTAGTGGGGAATGAAAAATAGCAGGTGCTCGGGTCTTCTGTACAGGCCAAAAAACAGTTGGTGGTGACTTCAAGGCTCTCTAGCACAGAAGTTGGCTAAGGAAGCAGAAAAAGGAATGTGCGCAAATAGCCCACACTGACAGTGCCACAGCCTGGGGAGAGCAAAGAATTAATAGGATAGGGAGAAGGTTCTGTTACCACTGAGTGTTTAATGGGTTACACTCCAAGAGATAATCACGTGTAAACGATGGTGGTAGTAGCCATAAAGTACTACAGATGGTCAATATAGGTCTTGTTACCGCACTTTATGAAGACGTTTAACCTCTATAGGAAGAGCATGTGTATTCACAGAATGAATCCATCGTATTGCAATATTCATTTCATAATTAACACGTTTTATAAAATCCTGCATCACCCGCGGGGCAAGTGAATATATACTTATCTCTCAGCTCCCCATGAATTCCTGACCATAGCTTCAGTATTTTTTTCCTCTTTTGCAGGACGAACTTTAGTCTCTCTCTTGGTACTATTCCGGGGTCTATACATATAGTTCAGTCATTACAGCTGGGGTGATACCAATTTTGTGCAGTTGTTTTTATTGTTTACATCTTTTTTTTTAACAAAAATACAGAAATGAAAGTTTTTTTTGTTTGTATTGTTTGTGGGTTTTAAAGGTTTTCTTTTAACATTTTATAAAGTGGCTAAGGATAACCTTTTAAACTTTTTTTTTTTTAGCGACAATAAACAAGGTTTGTGGAATTTTACATTTCTAGCCTGAGATCTATGAGTGATCACTGGAGGTCTGACCCCTGAGAGCAAAAACTAGAACTGAACTCAAAAAAGAGGAGAAGTCATATCGTTCTTTGCATTTTCTCTCTTTTAATGATCCTCTCCTGATGCTGGCTTCAAAACTGCATCAGGGAACCTGGCCGTGTGGTCGTACCCTAACAGCTGTTACTTTTGCCTGACCAAGGAACCTCAGGTTTTCCTAATTACAGACACACCCTTTAAACATATCAAGAACTAGGGCTCCCCTAACTAGGAATATAGGAGTTTTTTATGAGCATGTCATCACATTTTCTTAAGTCCCTCAGCAGAAGAATAATGGATATTCCCCCCATGATATTTTATTAAAAGATGAATAAATATAAGTATCTCTCCCAGGTATTCATGACACAGCTGAGCGCACTACACCACAACTGTGATATCCTGGCTCCAGCTCTGCTGAACTCTGAGAATGCACAGCCACCAAAAATGCAGTCACTGTATCTGTGCACTGGCTATGAGATTATTACAAATAATTTGCTGTATGGGAAATGTAAGAACAAAAGGTACATACATATAATTGGACTAAGAGCATACTTACCAATAAAGCCCGGTTATCTAAAGTGAGAGTTATTTAAAAAACCCAATGCAAGCTAGAGTCATGTTATATGGCTCCAAAAATAATCTTAAAAAATGAAAGGAATTGGTGATCAGAGTGGTTGTGTAATGACTGTAGGTAGGGACAGACAAGGACAGTGGGCCCTAAGGCTAAAACCCAGCCTGCTTCCCTACCTACATGCAGTACAATCCCTAGATAGCTAGACCACAACTGGTCAACAGATGGACAACAAAGACAGACAAACACAATACCAAAATCATATGTAAATTGGTCAGAAGCAGGTGGGCTATACAGTACCAATTGAGAGACAGAGTGGTCAGAAGACAAGCCAAGGTCAGAAGCATGAGCAATCCAATAAGGCACAGGAACAAGAACCAGTAACACAGCTAGTGAATCCAAAGAATATCACTGGCAATGGTGTATGGCCAGGAAGGGATTTAAATAGAGCACCGAGTCCCTGGATCAGAACTGGATAGGTCCATGGCTTGGCGCACCATTAGTCTGTAAGCCGTGTACCAGGGTAGGCTCCCCAGGATACAGCGAAGTCACGAACGAGGAAAGCAACTCTGACACCAGCTTTTGCCAAAACGGAATTTTACTAACATGTGATAATAAACATAACCAAAAATCCTGAGAACATAAAATACATTTACATACACCCAGCCCGAAGGCTGAGACCCCTGTGCTGCACAGCACTGCACCCTCTTATGGATGCCGGAGGAAATTGTGCGGTAATTTACCTACTGGAGGGCACAACTAAAACTGCTTTGCTATATCTATTATTACCCTGAAGCAAACATGAGCAATTGTTTGATTGCTTAGCACGGGCTAACCTGCTGTGCAACACAACAGTTTACAATATTACCGTGCTCTATAGTATTCCCCCTCCCATAACTAGTCCGGTAGCATGTGCCTGAGTATTACTCCTGAGGAAACCACTGAACTGGATTGAGTTCATGGGGGGTGTTTATTAGCTCTCAACTGTGCAGTGTCCCTTTAAATAATGGAGTCCTTGTAGTAACAGTAGCAGTACTTTAGGCCGGACACAAAGCAGAGACCCTAACTAGCTAACTATAGGCCTGGTCTTAGTCTCTAGGTGCCAACACTGCAATGAGGTGGGTGCGCGATCTTACCGACCCGGGTCTGCTCTTCTTCCGCTAATAACTTTGAACTGAACAACCAGTGTCTCCAGCAACATGAAGTCCCGCAAGGTATGTAGCTTTGTTTCTCAGCTCTTATCAGCCTTCCTGGAAACAATCCTCCTTTCCCTGGACAGGATCTGGGTCTTGGACAACGATCAACTTTACTCAGCTGCAGCTGTGATCACTGAGGGGTCCTCTCACTCCTGGATCCATCAGATTCTCTGCTCACACATAGTTCATCAATCTCAGCTAGCTTCTAAGATGGCTGCTGCCTCTTCTTCTCCATGCTCTGAAAACTACACCTCTCATGAATATTGAAATATTTATGCAGTCAGTCAGCTATGCCTAGGAAACAGTGGCATCTTGTGGCCAAACAGCAGAACGTCAGTCCAGAACATTTAATTTAATCCACACAAACATTGTTCAAACAATGAGAGCTGTTTCCTCATCTCACAAGTCAGTAACACTAGTACACAGTAATAGAGCAGCTGAGCAATCAGTTCACGGCTAATTTCCCCCTAGCACATGCACGCTGCAGGGTGTAGCAGAGCATTACATCCTGTTACTAAGGATGAAGTTGCATCACAGGGGGCGTGACTCAGCATCTCTCCCTACGTGGCCATGCTGAGGCTAAGGACCGCGCTGCTGGAGCCCAAACAGGTAGGTTTATTACAGGCCACCACTTTTTTTAATGTGCAAATACAGCCACCGCTGCTGGATTGCTGGGTGGTCATAACCCCTGGAAATGAGCAGTGTATAATGTGATGGAAAAATGAATCAAGTAGCGAAGGAGGCAATATGGACAATCACAATACATTGGTAAGTGCCTTGTATTAACTATTGTATGTCTACATGATAAATGCCATTTGCTGAAGTGAAAAAAACCTTTAACATTTTTTAACTGGCACTTGGTCTTCAGTCCCCTTACAGCAAGTAACTAATTATCCACTCTGAATTATATTAAAACAACATTTAACAAAGGCACAATTGGTAATGGGTCACCAATTGAAGAACAATCCATGTGATCCAACACCATTGGCAGGGATGCCAATGGGCTCTTCAGGAGTTTTTCTGATGCCGAAACCACATGGCTCTATTCATTGTGTAGTAGACAGAACTGGTTACTGCTGAACTACAGTGCCGCTGTAACTAGCTATCCCCAATACACAATGGAGCGAGCTGTATTGTTCCAGCCCTGGTAGTACTCCAAAAAAGCTGATTAGGTGGAGGGGGGTGCAGGGTGTCAGACCTAACCAATCTGATATTGATCCCCTATCCTAAGGATAGGTCATTAATTGTTAAATCCTGGAAACTTTTGCAGGCCTAACAATTAAGAGGTTATATTATTGATGGCATATCCTGTGTCTAATTGGCAGAGGGCCAGTCAGCTGTATTAGAGGTTGGCACAGAAACTATACAGTTCCATCTGTTGTGTAGTGGACTGAGCTGAAGTGAATGGGAGCAGCGCTGCAGTTACAAGCTTCATCCACTACACAATGCACTGAGCTGTCAAATTTTGGTGCTGACTTCCGGAACAACCGAGAAACAGCTGATTGGCAAGGGAGCGGAGTGTAGAAGCCTGCCAATCAGATACTGATGGGCTATAGTGAGGATAGGAAAAAAGGATGAAAAAGTCATGATTTTAAAAGTTAGAGATTTGCTGCAAGGTAGTGCAACTTTTTTAGCTCACTTGTGCAACCATGTTTCTCCATTTTGCATTTTTACACCAGTCGTAAAAAAGTTTCACTCCAGTAAGTGGGTGAATAGGAAAACTGGAGTAGCTTTTCTAGACAAAAGTATTAGGCCTCTTGCACACGGCCATGTGTGTCCCGTGGCGGGTCCGCAATACACGCGACACCGGCCGTGTGCATTCTGCATGAGGGATGCAAACCAATTCACTTGAATGGATGCACAAATCCGGAGATGCGGTGCAGAACGGAACCACGGAACGGAAGCACTACGGAGTGCTTTTGTGGAGTTCCGTGCTTCCGTTCCACAAAAAGATAGAACTTGTCCTATCTTTTTGCGGAAAGAACGGATCGCGGACCCCATTCAAGTGAACAGGGGCACGATCCGCATGCGGCTGGCCCACGGTTCGCAGCACAGCCACGGGCAGCACACATTCGTGTGCAAAAGGCCTTAGGGTGCGGCCACGCGGTCAGCTTTCTGCATGCAGTTTTTGGAAGCCAAAATCAGGAGTGGATCATAAAAGGAGAGAAAGTATAAAGGACAGATACGACTTCTCCTCTTTTTTGAATTCACTCCTGGTTTTTGCTTCCGAAACTGCACCAAGAAACCTGACCGTGTGGCCGCACCCTTTAGATTTAAGGATAAGACCAATGTATGAAACAACATGCGACATTTGACAAATGCGGAATACAGTACTCCAACACAGACTCAAGCAAAAGTGACTTCAAATATTCTCCTCATGAAGAATCCCCCCCCCCTGAGTTTTCCTCATGGCTTTGGTTCCTTGCAGTGTCCAGAGGATGACCTTTACATGAGCAGGAATTTACGAACCCCTGCTCCTACATAGTGAATAGAAATAACTCTAGGAATAATGCCATAGACCGGCCATTCTTCTTGAGCAGTATAGATGCAGGGTTGATGAGGAGACCAGGGCAGCATGCAACCATTTGTCTTGCATCATCCCATGAATTTTTGCTTCATGTCTTGCAGCAATCAGTTTCTCCCTGTAGTGATGTCCCGTCCACCGATGCTACACTTTGTTTTCTGCCACCGTAATAATTACAGCCACCTGTTATGTGAGACGTTATCAGGGTCAGGCTGATCCCACAATGCTGTGCCTACCATATGTTGGTAAATTGTCCAACATGTTGAAATCACATGTACTGTATCCGTGTTATTACGTTGCTAAGAGGACCTTCAGTGCGCGCCTTTGTGCTTGCCATTAACGTGAGCACACGTATCAGAAATCACTCTTCATGGTCCAGAAAATCAAAGACAAAAATGCACAGCGGGTGATGAAAGGGTTTTCATATCTTAGATTTAAAGTAATCGTCCATGTACACACAGCGGTAAACAATGGTAATTTGTGAACGGATCGGAATAAATTAGCATTTTGGCTTTTCAGCGTCAAACGAAGGTTAACTATTTCACGGCTGGGGTGACACAAAGTTGGCAAAATAGTGTAAGGGACGCCTAGCATTCTAATAAAGGCTTTTCATATTCTTTTTTGTTTTTGTAAATAATTTTAATTTTCACATATTATTCACAACAGACAACAGTGTTATACGAGCAACATATTCTTATTAACATGAAATATTGAATCAATATGTACATGGCTGTTTGCAGTGTCAGACTCGGGTGCCTAGGGCCCAGCAGTAAACTTTATTTTGGGGGCCCATTATACGGATACATCCAAATATTATCTGCTCACACAGCAGCAACACGCTACCAGATGATTGAATATGGGGGCCCCTGCAGTGAGTGACTCTGAGAAGGTAGGTCCTGGGGAGAAGAGGACACTGGCAGCTTTCCTCTATACCTAGAAGTCATCTCAGCTCTGATTGTGTCTATAAGGCTACTTTCACACTAGCGTTTTGGCGGATCCGTCATGGATCTGCAAAAACGCTTCCATTACAATAATGCAACCGCATGCATCCGTCATGAAGGGATCCGGTTGTATTATGTCTTCTATAGCAAGGACTTCTTGAACACCATTGAAAGTCAATAGGGGACGGATCCGTTTTCTATTGTGCCAGATTTTGTCAGAGAAAACTGATCCGTCCCCATTGACTTACATTGTGTGTCAGAACGGATCCGTTTGGCTCCGCTTCGTCAGGAGGACAGCAAAACGCTTCAGGCAGTCTGTCTCCAAAGCGGAATGGAGATGGAATGGAGGCAAACTGATGCATTCTGAGCGCATCCTTTTCAATTCAGAATGCATTAGGGCAAAACTGATCCGTTTTGGACCGTTAAACGGATCTCACAAACGGAAAGCCAAAACGCTAGTGTGAAATAATAAACTGGGGAGTTTCTTTCATAATCAGGGCATTCACCTATACGCCTGTGGGCCAGTCCGAGCCCGGGTGTTTGTCATAGGCTGACTTGTCATGTACATGATTGTAATCCAATTCCCACTCTTCGGTGTAATTTTGCATGTATTTGGAGGTTTAAGCTGTCACCACAGCTACAATTGTGGTATTTGACCATTGATATAGTGACTTCTTATGCACTTGCACTTTAACCTTCTGTTGGCTGTTATATGGTCCCATAACTTGGAACCATCAGACACCCATATGTCGCGGTGCTATCTGCAACCACTTTTTTGATATGGTGTTTTGCCACTCAGTATTTGCACTTTTGCATTTTTATATCTGTGGTTACAGTTATACATACAGAAATCAGTGAGGTATTGTGCTCCTTTTTTTTCTACCGCCTTTTGTACATTGCATACTCCAACCCCCCCCCCCCCTCTCCATGTCTCATTTGTGTTAACATACCTCCTCAGATGTAGCCATTTTTTATCTGTTGTCTCATGTCTCGTTTTTATGTGTCATTAATTCAATAAAGGATTTTTTTTTGATGATATACCCGTTTAATCTCAGTTTATTCTTGTTAGTTGGTGTATTCATGTACACTGAGTGGGTTTTTACTTACTCTTTCCGGGTTTATTTAACATAGTATATTTAATTACTGTTTATGTGTATGTCTATGTTTTGTGTTACCTACTTGTAATAATCTTCGGTGTAATAGTATGCAGCGGGAAGGTAGTTAACAGTCTCCAATGTATTATACTGGCACACTGAGGCACGGGCTCAGGAGCTGTGCCCACACCATGACTTTCAGGTGCTAGCTGTGTTATATGCTAGCACCCTATTCTAACGGTCTGGATTGAAGATAACTTTGACTTAGATGCAGGGGCGTAGCTATAGTGGAAGCAGGGTAGGCGGCTGCCACTGGGCCCCAACTCAAAAGGGGCCTGTCCGGGAGAAGAACTGAAATATTTTATTTTTAGGACCCCTTCAACAGTATGATACAATGACATTATAGTTAAAGCCTATAACAACCCCAAATAGCAATACCTAACTCCTCAACCTACCACAACTTACACAAAAAAAGATCGAGGATGTATCACAATAAAAAATCTCATTTTATTCAATTCAAATGACATAATCAATACAGGTAAGAGCAAAAAGGGACAGGACATTGTAGAGCCATTGTGGTGCTCTACAATGTGGAGAATAATATTTGGGGGTGAGTGTACCCATGCACAGCAGGTAACATCACAATTGAGCAGAGGCTACAGACACAGGAGTAGTTGCGGGTGCAAAATGCTATTCCCTAATGATAAACAACTAACATCTTCTCAGTCTGAGCATCTAACATATGGACAATGTGGGGTATTGAAAGGACGGTGGAGTGCTAACATGAAGATGACATTATACAAAATAACTAAAGCCACTCGCCCCACCCTGCACAAAGTACCATGTTACCTACCCATATTGCTGCTGTGACCTGGTAACACGGATCCCCAAACGCATCAACCTCGACACGTGTTTCACCACGTAGGCTTTGTCAGGAGGTACATACAGACTAAGACAAAGTTGGGCATATAAAGACTAAAGAGGAGGGATCAATTACCACTAATCACGATCATCTGTGTCAGGGTCGTTCCGGCGCGATACCGCTCATGTTGTATGATTGCCTCCTTCAGCGCTTCCTGGTCACCTGATTTGCAACCTAATTGGAGCACTTCCGGGTAGCAGCCACACAGCGCATGCGCCGGCCGCGTCATCCCCCGATCATATGATCACTGGCCGGTCACCTGGTCCTGACGTCATAGGCACATGACAGTCTCCCAGGTCCTTCGACCAGGGCTGAACTATTCACAGGTCCTAAGCGCTCATACGCCTTCTCACAGACCCAGTTGACACCAGCCATCTGTCACCACCAGATCTTTGAGAAGTTCTGTTAGACGTTCTCCAGTACCTTCTGCATGATCTTCTTTTGTTTTGCTTTCGTTTTGACATCTCTCCTCCCTGGCGGTTGCGGAGCCGCGGATTCCCAGCTACCCCCTGGGATCGGCCGCCCTGCGGCTCGCCACTGGGGGTTGGAGTCGCTTGCAACTTATTGTACACTGTTATACATTGTAATAGTCATTCACATGAGAAGTCACAGTCTGTATGTACCTCCTGACGAAGCCTACGTAAACAATGACATTATATACAGTGACACAACATACAGTACATACGTGTGGGAAACGGACAGAGTGGCTGCCTGGCCTGGTCTGAGAGAGTGATCTAGACTAGCCACAGGAGGGAGGGTTGCACAGGAGGAGGGAATTGCTGGGGGAGGGTTCAAAAATTTGCTGTGTATTGCAGCATATTATATGCAAGATTAGAGGATAGCATGTTAAAGTCCTCTACTGAGATCTAGAAAAAAGATTAAAAAAATTAAGGGTAAATATAGAGGCTTGGAAAAATAAAATAAAATCCCATAAAAAAAATTAAAAAATACTTTCATTAAAAAATTCCTTTAACTACATAAAAAAACACACTATACCATACAAGCAAAAACGTATGGCAGCACACCATTACACATGCAAACAATAGAACTAAGGATTAGGGATTATTCTGGATTAAAATGGTACAATACCTACTATACATAAAAAATATAAGCTCTTTGCACACATTTTTGATCAAACGTGTGTCGGGCCCATCTACCGGCATCAAGGTGGCTTCCGCTGATGGGTACCTAACACTAACAGAACTGCCTCTCCTGGGCCTAACCTAAGCCTACAATATTCAGGGCAGTGTAGGCTCAGTCTGCTCAGAAGCAGAAGAAGACATTTTCTTGCACTACACCATACAAGGTCATCTGTAACAACCCATACAGTAAAATGATCAGGTTATTTACCCCTGAAAGTGAACATTGTAGGAGTCGGATTCCCACAGATCAGATCATGATGACCTTTCCTGATGTCAGAAAACCCTTTAATTGTGTGTCAGTAAACAGTGCATTCTTTTAGTATAGAATAGTTCTTTAGGAATTTAAAAAATGAAAATACTTAAATATTATTTTATAATAAACATATTCACAGATACCTTTCATTACTTAGAAAGGCTTGTTTTGTCTAGGGAGCAATCATTAGGACAATATAATAATAGCAAAGACAGGTGAACTCTAACGAGTTTGCTATTATTATATTGTTATATTGGTTATCACATCCACATAATTGCTATCTTGTGTAGGATGTTTATTGTGGTACTTGTGGTCCGCTGCGGGCATCCTCCACTGTATGCATTTTTGCTGGGGAATGCCACTAGCAGCGGGACACAAGTGCAGGATTTGCTCCCCTGTATATATATGCACAACTGCATATGGGTTTGAGAACTTCCTGCCTGTTTAACACCACGCCATTTTTTCTTTTTAGTTTGTTTGTGCATAGAGCAATCATTAGGAGAAATAAAATGGCTGCCGTCCTATCAGTACACACAAAACCTGTCCTAATCAGACAGGAGGACAAGTTACTTCACCACAATGAGCAATAGCGCTGCCTCATCCTCCTCTCTGCTCTACTTATCAGTAATAATAATCCTGAATACAGGTGAATCGCTGTGGGAATGGAGATGATGAGGAGACACGAGAGGAGGGTGAGGTGTGGCTACAGAGCAGCAGCACTTGTACGCAGTCTACATTACCACAGTCTGTCCTGTCCGTCCTCTCTGTACTTCATGTCACCTCATGAACTAAATTCCCCAGAGATTCAGCTAAAGTCCTTATCATCTGTATTCAGGATCATAATCCCTAACAAGTAGAACAGAGAGGACAGGTTTTGTGTGAACTAATGGGACAGTGGCCATTTTGTTTCCCCTGATGATTGCTCCCCAGACAAAACGAGCCATTATAAATAATGAAAGGTATTTGAGAATATATTTATAATAAAGTAATATTTAAGTATTTTAATTTTCTTAATTCCCGGAGAACCCCTTTAATAATGACCTGTCCTTTGGGATTAGTGATGAGCGGGAGAGGCAATATTCGAATTTGCAATATTTTGCAAACTTTTCGGGTGATATTTGTCATAAATTCGCAAATTTGCCATTATTTTCTTGATTGCAAAAATTGGCAATGTAATATTGGCGTATTGTGCGCGCAATACAGGCGTGGGTCACTTTTGCTACATTTTTCAAGCTGCTAGAAGTTTCCTGAGACTGGAGAAAATGGTTGGCACGGCAGAACATTGCAATAGCTTTATATGCAGATAGAGTGCTCCAATATATTTGCCATTGCGCAAATTGGCAATTAATGATGCACATATTTTGGTGCAATACGTGAAACTTCACATTTTAGCAGGTCTGACTACATATTACTGATTGGTGCACTATGTATTGTTGTAACATCACAGCACTATGTCTGTAGCATGTATGTATGGACAGCAGAACCTATCACACTACCTAACACCCTGCACTGCAACAGCTACACTATATCAGGATATAACCTATACTGACTATCTCCCACTAACTATCTGTGTTTATATATATAAGCTATCTAACTATCTAATGTAGTGTGGAAAGCACAGAGCACAGCAATGTCACCGCTCTCTCTCTCTCTCTCTCTCTCTCTCTCTCAGAAATCCATAAAACTGCAGAAAATGGCTGCTGGGGAGGTTCTTATATAGTAAGGGGTAGGCAACTTTCCTATTGGTTGCTAGGGATGTTGCTAAGCTCAGACAAAGACATTGCAGCCTTCTCATTGGCCCACAAACATGAAGTACGGAGGGATCAAGGGTTCAGATGAAAAAAAAAAATCTAGAACATTCACAAATACTGTATATAGCATTATATTCGAAATCTTCACGAAGTCTCGAAGTGGCGATATTAGCGATTAAAATTTGCGATTCGAATATTCGCACCCAACACTATTTGGGATAGGTCATCAATATCTGATCATGGTGGTCTGACTCCATGCACCCCCTCGATCAGGAAAACATTGCAGCCTCTTATCCTCAGCCTTTGGCATCACGTCCACCAGTCACATAGTATTTGTGCTGTTCAGTCCCATTCAAATGAATAGCATTAAAAAACACAGTTGCTATACAATGTACTACACTTTGTATACTATGAAAAAGCACTCAGTTCTGAGGATAACCCATCAATAGTTAAAGAGTATCTGTCAGCAAGATCAACCTTATTAAACCAGGGAACCTGCCTGTTAGTATTGATCTTACTGAGTGAAATGACCACTCTCTTGCTCAATGTTTTGGATAAATTAGTCTTTGATGCCTTATGGTAAGGAGGGTCTTGTTGCACAGAGGGACAAGCCTAGCCCCTTGGAGCAATACACCTCATCCGCCTTCTTCCCTTAGCCACTTCCCCTCCCTATTAAGAATGGCTGGTCCCGTTATTAAGGGAAGGGATCAGTGGTAATTACCTCTAGGAGAATCAGGTACTCATATGCCCAGCCAGCGACATGATCTCCTGAATTCAACTATGTCCTGCATCTCAGCTCCTAAGCACCCTGCTCCATTGTGGCATATGGTATTTTGCTCTATGGTATTGCTGCCCCCCCCCCCCCCTACTTTTGTTGTCAGTTTAGACCTTCCTACAATATGGGGCCACATTTAGGTATGCTTTTCCAGGGCCACTTTAAGTTCCCAATCCGCCCATGCCTTGATGCACTAAAACCCTCATTAGCAAATGGTATCAAACACTAATTTCCCCAAAATGGGGCCACAGCTTTGAACAAATGAGGGAATGTTTTACTCAGTTTGATCAATCCTTTCACATACTGTAGGGATGGAAAAAGGTGCAACATGGTCTCCGTTTTTAGGTTGAAGTCCTGGAAGTGGAGCCATCACCCATTAGACATTTATGGCAAATACTTTACATGCACCATGTAAGCAGTTTATATTGTGAAATTTTGGTGACAGGCTTCCTTTGAGTTTCACTGTGGTCCCTGGGATTGGTTTAATCTGACAATGTGGCCCCCAGAGCAGAAATGATTGTGCAATGTACATCCCTGCTTTGAATGAACTTTACATGAACTGTATGGCTCAAACGTGTTAGATTTCATTGCCTATGCAAGTGGTAAGTGGCAAATTTGCTGGCAAAAGCGTCCATTATTACATTAGTAATACAATATCCCTTATCATTATTAGTAGAAATAACATCACATTTACAGCGCTCTATCTGGATTATACTTCTGTTCTCCATATACGTTACCTGTTCTGCCGCTTTGCTCAGACTGGTTAATTATAGATAGTTCACTTTTGGCCTCCAGTGAAATGTGTATTATAAGATTGGAGACGCGCTACCTTTAGGCAGAAGCAATCCTTTAAAAATATTAAAGTAGGTTGGCATATGGTTATTCCAGGCAGTATCACAATGTTCTGCAGGTAGAGGTTCCCAGCCCCGCCGAGACCTGCCATATATTAAATTAAATATGATATCAGATGGTCCATGATTTCTGGGGTAAAATAAAGAACTCAGCTAGCTAGAACGAGAAAAGTGAAATCTGCCTTTGAATTGCAGCAAAATGATATCTAAAGCTTAGTTTCTCAACCAATTTATTGTGCTTAATAGGGGTTATAGAGTATAGGTCTAGGGCAGGCATCCTCAAACTGCGGCCCTCCAGCTGTTGTAAAACTGCACCTCCCACAATGCCCTGCTGTAGGCTGATACCTGTAGGCTGTTCGGGCATGCTGGGAGTTGTAGTTTTGCAACAGCTGGAGGGCCGCAGTTTGAGGATGCCTGGTCTAGGGTCTATGTGTTATGTAGTTATGTTAAAGACATCCCTGTTTGGCTATAACAGCATGCCACTGGTATCAGGGCACTATGGGTCTAATATGGAGACAATGTTGCAGGACGCCTCAGGCAATGATGATGAAAGCAGCTTATGTTCTGGGAGCAATGTTGCAGGTTGGCTCTATTATACAGCCAACATTGCAGGAAAGCTGTAATACGTTCAGTGCGCCAGGCCGGCTCTGCTATGGGTGCATGTTGTAGACAATATTGCAGGATCGCTCCATAACAGATGCAGTGTTGCAGGATGGTTCTGTATAAGTTCAATGTTGAAAGTTGTCTATATCATAGAAGCCATACTGCAGCCTGACCATGGTACAGATGCCATGTAGCAGCATGGCTTTATCATAAGGCGCAATGTTAGAGGTTGGTTTTATTAAAAGTACAATATTGCAGGACGGATCTGTTATAGGTTCAATATTGCAGGATGGTGCTGTCATAAATGTAATGTTGCAGGCTGATCCTGCTACTGATGCAAGGCTGTAGTATGGCTTTACCCTAGATGCAATTTTGAAATCTGGTTGTATTAAAAGTACAATATTGCAGGATGACCCTATGATACATGTAATGTTGCAGCACGGTGCTGTTAATCCTTTAGTGTTGCAGAATGGCTCCATCCTAGGTGCAATGCTGCAAGCTGAGCCTATTATTTGATATCATGGCGTTTGTATGTTATCCCTGTGTTTGTGTGGGTTTCCTCCGGTTTCTCCGGTTTCCTCCCACACTCCAAGGACATACTGTTAGGGACCTTAGATTGTGAGCCCCATTGGGGACAGTTGGATGCTAATGTCTGTAAAGCGCTGCGGAATATAGTAGCATAAAATAAATAAAGAAATATTCTGACCATACATCCTATATAGCAGTGTCACATTAAGATGTAGTTAATGAATGTGTGTTATGGATGTTAATGAAGTATTCCTGCACCACCTCCATAATGAATCTCTACTTAAAGGGGTTGCCCCATGAAGCCCCCGTATATAGACCCAACACTCTCCACAATAGCTCAGCATAGAGTATACCATTATTTCTCACTAGTAATCCACTAGTAATTGCTATAAAGGTCATTAGCTCAGTCTGTTTAAAGGGTTGCATCAGGAAATATATTCTACAGTTTTTCAAATCAGCACCTGGATCTGAATACTTTTGCAATTGCATGTAATTCAAAATATAGCATAACCACTGAGTTATTCAATAAAACATATCTGTATAGCGCCACCTGCAGTTTTTTTTTATTTTTGTTTCTGTGTCCAGCTCACCGAGAAGGCCGCACATGCTCATTTTCATCCTTCAACTGCCTCCTAAGCTGTGATAGGAAGAGAGCTCCAGAAGAAAGACACGCCTCCTGAGAACGGACACTCCCCCTGAGCTGTCAGCTTGATATAAATCTAGCAGAACAATAAATGGGGAGATCTCTGGATCCATGTGAGGTACAGGGCTGTGTCATGTACTATATGTTGTCTGATTTTCATTTTTTACATTAGTCATGGAATAACCCCTTTAACAGGCAGGCTGTGGTCAACATTACAGCAACAAGTAAGCCTGGAACATAAAAAAAAGAAAACTTTGAGCCCCATTCCTACAAAATCACAGGGAGATAAAGTTGTCACCGTGATTTTGTAGTAAAAAGATCACAGAGAGGCGCGGAGCATTATCCATCATGTTACTGCTCCGTGTCTCTGCTGTCCGGAGCGGGACTTGGCTGACATTGATGCTGCGGATGACATGTACGGCATCCGCTCGTGTGGAAGAGCCCTTATAGTAAATGCACCTAAATGAGTTCTGCCATGATTGATGTAAAACATGAAAATCAGACATCATACAGTACATGACAATACCTTTCTAACAAAACTAGAACCAGTCCTGTACCTGACATGGATCCAGAGATCTCCACATTCATCCAGAGCTCCAATTGCTCTGCTAGATTATCTTCACCCTGGCAGCTCAGGGGCGTGTCCTTTCTGCTGCAGCTTTCTCCCTGTAACTGCCAAAAATACATATGGCTGGTAGCAGTTAAAGATTTAGGCCTCCTGCACACGACCGTATGGTTTTGCGGTCAGTTTTAAACAGATGCGTTTTTTGTTTTGTTTCAGTAGTGTTTCCGTTCCGCTTCTGTTCCGTTTTGCCTTTCCGTTTGGTTTCCATTTGTGATCCGTTTTTTGCGGATCGCAAACGGCAACGGAAGCATACAATATTTAAACATTAAGTACATAAAAAAATTGGGCTGGGCATAACATTTTCAATAGATGGTTCTGCAAAAACAGAATGGATACGGAAGACATACGGATGCATTCCGTATGCATTCCTTTTTTTTTGCGGAAACATTGACTTGAATAGAGCCATGGAACATGATTTGCAGGCAATAATAGGACACGTTCTAGGTTTCAATGGAACGGAAATACAAAAACAGAAGGCATATGGAGTACCTTCCTTTTTTTTGCGGATCCATTGAAATGACTGGTTCTGTATACGGAACACAAAAAACTGAACGTAAACGGGGAACAAAAAGGTCAGTGAGACGGGCAATAAAATAAGGAAAAGAACAAACAGCAGGTGGCGCTATACAGATACATTTTAACGAATAACTCAGTGGCTATACTACATTACCTGCAATTACAACAGTATTCAGATCCAGGTGCTGGTTTGAAAAATGTAGAATATGTTTCCTCATACATCCCCTTTAAGAGCCAATGAACTTTATAGCAATTACTAGTGGATTACTAGTGAGACATAATGGTATACTCTGTGCTGAGCTATTGTGGAGAGTGTGGGGTCTATATACGGGGGCTTCATGCTATGACATACAAAATATATTTCTTAAAAATGATGAATAATTGCAGCTAAGAATGTGCAAGAAACATGAACTCCTTCCCTAAGTGATGATATGTGTGGCGTCTATATAGTACATTGTATGGATGGGTGTCTGCAAGCAAGCGATGCTGCCGCCACTCTCCCAAGGGACGGGCTTGTCATGCAGCCTATATTAGAAAGCGCACTGCATATGTATGTGCGGGAGGATCAGCCTGTTTTTTTTTTAAAGGGAGATTGTTGGTCTCGATGGACAGAAAACATAAGAACTCAAGACTCTGAAGAGTCAGGTTCCTTCTTGTCTATAGGGACCTGTATAGTAGTCATGGCTGACTGGATGTAGGACACTTACATCTGCAGTTAATGCGCAAATGCTGCAAAAGCAGCAACTTGTAAATGAGCTGTGTATGTGTTCTCTAGACAACAAGCATATTCGCAGTCTTGGATCAAGTTTCACTCCAGTACAGAACATGATGAGATTGTGATTTACCATTGGAATATTTTCACACTTATCAAAAACTAAGATAATGGTTTTATAACACCTCTCTCGGCCACACCGTCCGTGACGTCAACCGTATAGTATAGTCATAACTAATTCTATAATAATAACAGAGCCACAATGTGTTATGATTTGATATTGTGTTACTGTCGTTTTTACATAGGGCTGCAATCAACTTACTGCGTTATTTTAACCATGAACATTTTATAGACAAATGCAGCTCTGCTACATCTGTAGTAATATGTTAAGAAGCGTAGGTTGTGTTTGCTAAGTTCATAGAGCTGGATTTTAAAATGCCTATCCGCCTAAATAGTCAAACTTACTTGTGTTTACAAGTATTCCTCTATTGCACTTGTTACTGGTGCAGGTCATGCTCAAGAGTTACTTGAAAGGGGTGCAGAACCCCACTGCAATGTCACATACACTTTTTTGGTGCCAAAAGGAACAATGTATTTTATCGCTTAGAGGCAGGGGCATAGCTAAAAGTTTGTGGGCCCTGGTGAAAGAAGACTGAGGGCTAGGTCTACAGGTACAGAGGGTACACGATGCCACACAGACACCAGTTCTTACCCAGCAGTAAAGTTTACTGAACAGTAGTAATGGATAAGTGGCTAGGCATATATAAGCAGGATAACAACAGAGCATAAATCAAACAGTAACAGTAATACTGCCTAACGCTAAACGAGCTATTGCGAAATATTCCCCTACAGTCCATAAAGCAGCCTGGCTGCGCTTGAATGTTCCTGAGCGAGCTTTGTCTTTGGGGTGCACCCTTAAGTGTTGCGCAATACCATTTGTAATCCAACAACGTGAAGTCTGTATCTTGCCACTTTCTTATATGTCCCCAAAGTGTCACTGGTGCAGTACAACGAGGTGTGACGCGGCAGAACCGCACTTACAGTTCCTTTGGTAGTTTAGTAAGTTCTTGGTACTTTTTCTTGATCCCCTGGTCCACTCCAGAACTAGACTGTACAGCTATGTGCTTCCTGGATTTGACGCAGTGAATCTTCCCTCGGGGCTGTAGTCAGAATCCACTGTAAGCCGAAATTCCTCTTCCAAGCGTCACAGCAAGTCCTTCCTGATTTCCTAAGCATTATACAGGCAGAGACTCACTCCCCTTCCTGCTCTGCACTGGAACTCCTCCCTTTCCTGGGGAGAGTGTGATGCAGAAAGTGATTTGCCAAGTGCAGTCGCAAAATGGCAATTACAGTTCGCCATAACCCCTCTGAGAGTCCTAGCGTGCCCCTAAATTATCGGTATTTTGACTTTACAAGGTAAATGTATATAAGAATTTTCTCTATAGTAAACTTCAATGTAGATTAGTCTTTTGCTGCCATCTACTGAGCAAACGAATTGTAGCAGGCAATTTGCACTCTACATTCAATAACATTAGTAAATCTTGCTTACACCTTTACACTGGTGCAAGAGTTCAGCTTGGGCCCCCTTCCCTCAGTGCTTCTTGGCAAGAGACAAACACTGAAACAGCAAATCCCAAGCCCCTTCCCCATCCCCACCAGGCCAAATTCTTGACCTAACCCCTTCCCTCCAGCTAGAGGAGTAAGTGGACCAGCTTGCACTTTCTATAATACTGGTATTTTTTTCTACAGCATAAGGGTCTTTGGGCCCCCTCAGGGTCCCGGGCCCGGAGCGACTGCTACCTATGCACCCCATAGAGGCACACCACTCTTAGCAGTTAATGTCACTTTAACTGTGCACAATAATAATAATTACAGTCTCTAGAAGAGGTACAAAGCTTGATGGTTTCTCCCACGGAGTAGGAACAGTCTGTTGAACAGCAGGACAGAAGATTAGTCATAGTAATCTTACAAAGTCTCTTCAGGGCCTTTAGGTCAGGTTGTATCCCAAGATGTTTGACTGCTTTTGTATAAACCTTCTGTTCTGTATGAATTCAAGAAAGCCTATTTCCTACCAATGGATGCCTACTAAGTGTAGGAAAAAGTGCCAGTCTTCCGTGGTCCCAGCCACAAGAGAGGTCGCCACCTTTTCCTATAGTGTGCAAGCACGTTCACCACTGTTAAATTGCAGGGTGGTCATAACCCCTGGAAATGAGCAGCTTAAAATGTGATGGAAAAATGAAATCAAGCCAGAAAAGGAGGCAACATGGACAATCACAATACATTAGTAAGTGCCTTGTATTAGCTTCCTCTACATGATAAATGCCATTTGTTGAAGTCACACAACCCCTTTAAGGAGATTCTTCAAGATTTTTTTTACTTTGCACCCAGCCTGGAATACCTGTGGAGTAATCTATACTGACCTTCTCCATGTTGCTCCTTTCCAGGTCATCCAGTCCCCATCTGTCAACTTCCACACAGATAGGGTCACGTTTGCAGCTGTAGCCAATGACTGGCCTCAGCAGTGACGTAGCCCAGAACGTATTGTCGCTGCTGGGTCACATACTCTTTGGGAAGACATCAGTGATGAGGCCAGGATTTGGCTTTGTGACCCAGTCTGTGCAGAAGTTGACAGGTGGGGACTCGAAAACCAGTGAAGAGAGAAAGGGAGCCAGGAAACCAAAACAGAGTGGTGGGGAGCAGGTGAGTATGGATTTTTCCCCAGGAATTGGGCTGGTGTGAAGTAAAATCCTGGAAACCTCGTTATGGGGTTTAACTCTATTTTAGATAATGATAACTTTCTATAGATCACAACCACCATCATAATGCTCGGCATGCTACATGGACTGAGAACGCTATAGGGGGACATGTATTATGACAGCATTTCTTACACAAGTCTTAATAACAAACCTATCTGCCATACGATGTGACAGAATTAACAAGTGATAATAATTCCAGCACATTGTTAGGAGCTCAATGCACCAGAAAATGTAAATGGCATGGATTTAAAGAGTAATGTGCATCAGTATTCATATGTTGGTAATTGAATCGGGTGCCACCCCTGTCCTGTCTCCTCCCACCTAAGTCTCGCCAACTTTTTATAAAAAGGAGTGAGGGTGGCTGACAAAGCCAAAAAGTAGCAAATTGTGGGCCAAAATGGGACTTGCATCAATTTATGCAACTTTTGTATGCCAGTTTTCTGGAGTTTAAAACATTCCCCCTACAGGAGTAGATTTTTGAAACTATCTAAAAGAAAAACTGTATTTGCACTGCAACCAATCACACCACAGCTTTCATTTTACAAGAACACTGTAAGAAATGAAAGCTGTGCTGTAATAAGTTTGCTATGGGCATCAAGTCAGTTTTTTTTATAGATTAAACCATAGAGGAAGTCAGCATTAAGAGTGCGGTCTCATGGAGACATCACATTTCTAATGGCCTTTTGGGTTATATGGACATCATGGAGGGGTGTGCCATGCTCAGTACTATTTGAATGGCTGACATGTGATACTTTATTTTCCCTGCAGTGGCCTTTGAGCTACTTACTTATTATCATACATGGTGTCCTCCTGAACATAAAAACCTAAACCACTTGAATATAGGTGGAGGGATGCGACATCTATTGTCTGCTACTTACAATGCTGTTTTAACACCTCTCCCGAGGCAGCTAAATCACACCTAATAACACCTGAAAATGCAATCAACATGGGCAGCACGATGGCTAAGTGGTTAGCATTGTTGCCTTGCAGTACTGGGGTCCCTGGTTTAAATCTGACCAAAGACAACATCTGCATGGAGTTTGAATGTTATACTTGTGTTTGTGTGAGTCTCCTCTGACTACTCTATATTTCCTCCCACACTCCAAAGACATACTGATAGGGAACTTATATTGTGAGCCCCATTGGGGGCAGCTTGATGCTAATGTCTGTAAAGCGTTGTGGAGTAAAGTAGCGTATAGAGATGAGCGAAATGAAGTGGAGTTCGATCTGAATTTCAGAAAAAAATCGATTTGCACTGAATTGGAATTTCCATAAAATTCGCATACAATTTTTGGCATAGAAATTCGCATGAACTGGTATTCACAAAAATCGAATATTCGCAATTACGAATATATTTAGCAAAATTCGAAATATTCGCGAATTCTCGAAGTGCCGATATTCGCGATTAAAATTTGCAATTCGAATATTCGTGATCAACACTAGTGATTACACACTAGTGCCAAAACTGGCTGCGCGCTGCCTGTATAATGTGTAGGCACTGTGTGATTCCTTATTAGTATACTACTAAGCCACAGTGATAGACTGTTTTAAAAATAGAGCTTCACGCTGCCCCCCGACATGTTTCGCCGTGTACCGGCGTCTTCAGGGTTTGACACAGCCATTAACAGGGTTTATTACAAGGAACTATTTCTACATCTTATTTGCCCTTATGCAGTGGAGTTATATGTTCTAAAGCATTTTTTGGCTTGTATTAGTGGGAAAAAAGGGATTATTAGCCCGTTGTGTGGTGAAGTGAGAAAATGACAGCCCTTTTGAGTGGCAAAAAAATATATATTATTTGCAGTTCAGCGGTGCAGTTATGTGTTCTAAAGACCTTTTTGGCGTGTATTAGTGGCAAAAAATGTATATATTATTTGCAGTTCAGCGGTGCAGTTATGTGTTCTGAAGACCTTTTTGGTTGTATTAGTGGCAAAAAATATATATTATTTGCAGTTCTGCAGTGCAGTTTTATGTTCTAAAGCCTTTTGGGGCAGGTATAAGTGGAAAAAATAAGGGCCAATTTGCCATTCAGCGGTGCAGTTATATGTTCTAAAGCCCTTTTTGGCGTGTATTAGTGGCAAAAAAATATATATTGTTTGCAGTTCAGCGGTGCAGTTATATGTTCTAAAGCTTTTTGTGGTGTGTATAAGTGGAAAAAAAGTAAGGGCCTATTTGCCATTCAGCGGTGCAGTTAAATGTTCTAAAGACCTTTTTGGTGTGTATTAGTGGCAAAAAAATATATATTATTTGCCGTTCTGCAGTGCAGTTTTATGTTCTAAAGCCTTTTGTCGCATGTATAAGTGGAAAAAAATAAGGGCCTATTTGCCGTTCAACGGTGCAGTTATATGTTCTAAAGCCTTTTTTGCCGTGTATTAGTGGTAAAAAATATAAATTATTTGCTGTTCAGTGGTGTAGTTATCTATTATCTATATATATAAAGAATTACGTATATATGTGTGTGTGTACTTATGTATGTATGTATGTTCCGCGATCACTCAAATACGCAACCATCGATTTCAACAACACTTGGTATACACATCCCTTGCAAGCTGGAAAAAAAAATCTTGTGGGGGTCATATGCCCCTACACAGCAGCTGCATGGAGTTTGTATGCTCCAACTGTTTTTGCTACACACATATTGCTTTGTAACTCAAAAACTCATTGATCAATTTCTACTAAACTTGGTACACATATCACTTACTATCTGGAAAAGAATACTGTGGAGGTAACATGCCATTACACAATGAGTTTCTGTCTGTTCCAATGTCTGTCTGTTTGTTCTTTATGCGCAACCAAACGACTGGACCGATCTTGACCAAATTTGGTAAACAGGTACATCAGGTGTCCGGGAAGGTTTTAGGTTTTTTGAGTGATCGCGGAACAAACATACATACGCTCTTCTTTATATATATAGATTTGATCTAACGTTATGTCAGACAGAGAGGTGCCAGGACCTGTACAGGGGAGTGGCAGAGGCCTAAATGTTTCTGGCGCACTCACAGGTTGCAGCAGAGTAAGGAGGCAAAAAAGTGTAAGGAGGCGTGGCAGCAGGAGTCGCAGCGAGAGGCCTGAGCTCCCAGTGTCATCTAGCGGTCGTGTCTTGACCAGCAAACCTGCAGTTCTTGAATGGTTGAGTCATCCACTTGCTCACAAGTGACATCAGACACCCCCAGCCAAGAGACGGTGGGTTCATCAGACACAACACTTAGTTGGCATGGCCCGGTAGCAGGCCCTGTGCCCTCACCTGTCCTCAGCCTGCCTCTGTCCTTTTCTGTTCCCTCAGACAGAGAAGTATTATATACTGTGGGCTCAGCTCCACTATACAGCGAGGATGAGCTAATGGAGGACAGTCAGCAGCTACTGGCCATCCAAGATGTGGAGAAAACATCCTCCGCTTCCTCCGGTAGGCAGTCAAGTAGTGATGAGGAGAGTGGTGTGGGAGCTGGTGTTGTGAGCGGCCAGGCTCCTGACCCAGAGACCGTTGAGGAGGACATCAGTGACTTGCAGACAGTACTCAATGATGATGATGTAACTGATTGCACTTGGGTGCTGGGTAAATTAGGGGCTTCATCATCATCGGGAGAAGAGGGTGGCAGCTAGCCCATTAGGCAGCGGCGGAGCCAGCGTGGCCGGGCGGCACCAGGTGCCTGCAGGAGCTACCTGCCTGGAAAGTAGTGGAGCAGGGGTTCACGGAAGCTGCAGCGCAAGCAGTCAGTCAGTGCGGAGTGATGGGGGTAAAATCACCTACTCGGCCGTGTGGCAGTTTTTTGTTAAGCCGCTTGAGGAGGTTAACATGACCATATGTAGAATATGTGGGCAGAAGGTGAAGCTTTGCCAGGGTGCCAATGTTGGCACCACGGCCCTGTGTCAACATATGCAGTGTCCCAATAAAGTAGACTGGGAGAACAGTGGCTCCGATGTGATGGTCCAGCCTGCCACAGCAACCGCTGCATCACCCAGTGGCACACACCCGATTTTAGGCAGTCAAGGCTCGCCACCTCAGCCGAAGGGAGCTGTCTGTCCGTCCCATTATCTGCTGTTCCTGATGCTCCTGCTCCTCCTCCTGCTCCTCGTCAGTCATTCCGTCAGCAATTGATCACCAAAGCGAATGCCAAGAGACAACAGTATGCGTGAACTCATCCAGCAGAAGCTGAATGTGCTCCTGTCCAAGTTGCTGATGCTGCAGTCCTTCCCTTTCCAAGTGGTGGACTCTGCACCTTTCAGAGAACTGATGGCTTGTGCCGAGCCGATGTGGAGAGTCCCAAGCCGTCACTTCTTTGCCGAAAAGGCAGTACCAGCCCTGCACACATATGTAAAACAGAAGGTGGGCCAGTCCTTGAGCCTGTCGGTGTCTGCCAAATTGCACGGCAGCGCCGACATGTGGAGCTGAAACTACGGTCAAGGACAGAACATGTCCTTTACAGCTTACTGGGTGAATGTGGTTCCTGCACAGCCACACCAGCAACTTGGCCATGTGACGCCGCTTCCGCCTACACGTTATCACGCCTTTTGTACTGCGACAATATTCGCCTCTGCCTCCTTATCCTCCACTGTGTCCTCAGCCTCCACTGCAGGGACAATTCACAGTTTCCCCCCGTTGGAATTCCACCCTCCATATGCTGAACCGACTATACGAACAGAGAAAGGTCATAAACTATTTCTTGATGATCCAAGCGGACAGGAGTCCCCTGTGTAACTTCGATGTCAGCCAGTGTCAGCTCATAAGTGACACCTGCCGTTTGCTCAGGCCCTTTAAAGAGGCCACGTTAATTGTCAGTCACCAGGACTATGGGATGAACAACTTGATTCCACTGCTTTATGTCCTGGAACAGGTGCTGGTAAATCTAGCTGGTCAGGGGACTGGAGTCGTGAGCCTAGATCTCACGGCCACATGAACCCTGTGGGGGCTGAACTGGAGGAGGAGGACATTGGAGCACAAGCAATGTGTAGAGAAATTGGTGGTTTTTCTACACAGGTGACAGGATAGGAGGAGCAGGAGCAGCCAGAGGAGCTACAGGGCGATGAGGAAGACAAGGCAGAGGACCCAGACACACGTGGCAATATACAGTGGAGATGGAGGCAGGGAGTCCCTCTGAGTCACTTGCACAAATAGCCCGATGCATGCTCACTTGCTTGAGCAGTGGTAGACGTATTGTTAGAATTCAGCAGAGAGATGACTTCTGGCTCTCCACCTTGTTGGATCCTCGCTACCGGTCCAAAATAGGGGCCTTTTTTTACACCTGCTGAAAGGGGGGAAACTGAACTACTATAGAGATATCCTATGTAGTCAGTTGGCCGCTGCCTATCCGCGCCATCGTCCATCCTCTCGCAGGTCTGACCGGGGGGCCCTCTGTGCTCGCGTTCCTCTGTCATAGTTGCTGTGGCAGGGTGGGGGAGGGGGGTAAGAGCAGTTCCATCTCCATCAGCAGCAACTTAAGTCTAGAGTTGCTGATGAGCAGCTTTTTCTACCCGCCTAATAAAGAAACTACTCACCAGCAGCAGCAGCAGCTAGACCTGGAGCAGGACCTGAACCAGCAGGTGGTGGCATACTTGGACAGCACCCTGCCACTTCACATTGAAGATCCGCTGAACTACTGGGCAGGCAAACTGGATTTGTGGCCGCAATTGGCAGAGTTTGCCCTGAAAAAGCTGTCCTGCCCGGCCAGTAGTGTGGCATCAGGGCAGGTGTTTAGTGTGGCGGGGGCCATAGTTACCCCAAGAAGATCTCGCCTGTCCACCCAAAATATGCAGATACTGACCTTTGTCATGATGAATCAGGCGTGGATCTGCCAGGATTTCCACCAACCAATGCCTGATGCATCAAACTCGATCATCCATGGTGCCACACCAACACTTTGACAAAAGAGACCGGTTTCTCCAGCTACCTGCCTCAGCCACTTTTCTGATGCTGCCACCCGGCTGATGCCAAGTGCTTCTTCTTTCATCCACCATCTTGAGCTGGCACTGGTGTTGCCACCCACCTCCCCACTCTGTGGTCTCCTGATGCTGCTGCCACGTCACCACTCAGGTCTCCTGATGCTGCCAATATTTTGCCTTATGGCCTGGCTGACATCATCATTTATTTGACCCTTTTTCTGATCTGTCAGAAGGAAGGAAAAATGAGACGCACAATAGATCCTATCTATGTAATAGCTGTTAGGCCTGCATGACATGGTCCCTATTTTGCTTCAGAATTTTCTTATTATTCGGTAGCCAAAAGCAGGAGTGGGTACAAAACACAGAAGACATGGAAATATTCCATTCACATGTTATCTCTGTTTTGGATCCACTCCTGTTTTTTTGGGCTTTAGCAATACTGATGGATTACTGACCAAATGCTGACTGAGTGAAGGTGAATGCTCCACAGACAGGATCTGTTTTTTTGAGGTTATTGTTCTGATGGATCAGAGGAAGGGCAAAATAATCAGTGACATCAACACAAACTTACTGCTGACACCCACTCCACTCTGTCAGGGGGGGGGGCTCTACTTGTATAAGCGTTTATTAGAACAGGTTCTGTAGAAATCTATGTGGAATCAGTGAATTGGTATAAAAGGAGTGCGCTCTTTCACGATATAGTAGAATATTGAGCCTCTGCCCGGTTCTTTATACCTGACGCTAACATCGACCTGTAAGCCTGAGTTCACACTTGAGTTATTTGGTCGGTCTTGGCCCCGTAACTGCCCAAATAAGTTAAGTGTGCAGTGATTCTAAGAGCAACGCCTGTCATCTTCATGTCATATGGACTCACAGTATTGTTTCACTACCACAGCAGACTCCCTATGCGTGCTACTGCAAGGCACAGTGTTATAAACCACTATACAGGCTCTCTACAGCCAGGAATTAGCAGTTTTTTAATGAGATTCGCTACGAATAAATTTGTAACAAACCAAATTTTTTGCGGAAAATTCAGCAAACCGGCCAAATCTAATTTTTTAGACATTCGCTCATCTCTAGTAGCGTTATATAAGACCAGAAGGAGACCACAGTTAATTACAGAAATAGTTACTGCAAAAATGTTTCACTTTTTCATCTTACTCTTCTCATTTTTCCCAAACCTCCTGAAATATCCCCACATTCATTCACCCAGCAAGGAACTATTCATCTCTCCCTCCATCTTACCTTCTCATCTGACTGCTTAGCAAATCCCCACTATCACCTCCATGTCCCAGTACAAATCTCCTTCTACAAATTTCTGCAACCCCTTAAACCTAATAACCATTCCTCTGATCCCTGCTCCTTTGGTTCCTCTTGCAGGAGCATTATGGAATGCACGCTCTGTCTGTAACAAACTGTCCTACATTCATGAACTTTTCATCTCTCAAAAACTTTCCTTTCTGGGTCAGAAACATGGCTTACACCCTCTGACACCGAGATGAGCGAATGCTGCACTCTCATATAGTGCATTTCAATACAATCTGCCTCCCCCACCCCGGCTGTAAACATGGTGGAGGAGTTGGTCTTCTCCTATCAGACACCTGCTCCTACAGCTCAACTCCACTGCCACCCTCAATTACGCTCACCTCATTTGAAGTACACTCTGTTCGCATCTACTCTCCCTCCAACCTTCAAATAGCTGTCATTTACCACCCCCCAGGACCAGCCACCATCTTTCTTGACCCATTTAACACCCGGCTACTATACTTTCTTTCTGCCGACATCCCCACTATCATCATGGGTGGCTTCAACATCCCTATTGAAACCTGCCACTCGGCCGCCTCTAAAGTCCTGTAGCTCTCTTACTCCTTCGGCCTACCACAGTGGTCTTCAGCTCCCACCCTCAGAGATGTTCACACTCTGGATCTTATCTTTACCTCTGCTCCCTATCTAACCTTTCTAATTCGAAACTCCCCCTATCCGACCACAACCTACTCACCTTCTCTTCATTGGTCTCTTCTGCTGCTCCCCCGGTCCACACACTAGCACACCCTGCAGAAACCTTAAACATCTCGACTATTGCTTGCTTTCTGACTCTCTTCTCCCACTCTCTACCATCTGTTCCCTCCAAGACCCAGATGCTGCCACCATCCTATATAACACCACAATAAGTACAGCTTTGGACACTGTTGCCCCCTCACACACAACAAAACCCGAAAAATTAACAGGCAACCCTGGCACACCAACCTGACCAAAAAACTCAGACAAGCTTTTTAACGCTTTAAACTCCATTCTCTGTTACCCAGTGCCCCCACCCTCTCCTCCCATCTCATCTCAGCTCAGCTGAGGACTTTGCCAAATACTTCAAACAAACAAACAAAAATAGTCAACATCAGAGAAAGCTTCACTACACAGTCCCCACAGACCCTCTACACAACTGCTCGTTCCTCTTCTCCCAAAACCCGCTTCTCCACCATTACAGAAGAAAAACTCTCCACTCTACTCTCCAGATCACATCTCACCACCTGTGCACTTGATCCAATCCCATCCCATCTCATCCCTAACCTCACAACAGTGTTTATCCCAGCCATAACTCATCTCTTCAACCTATCACTAACCTCTGGTGTCTTCCCCTCCACTTTTAAACATGCTACCATTACACCCATCATCAAAAAGCCTTCATTTGACCCATCTTCTTTGTCCAGTTATAGCCCCATATCACTTCTTCTGTATGCCTTAAAGCTACTTGAACATTTCCATTCAGAACTGTTCTCTCACCTCTCTTCCTGCTCCCTCTTTGACCGGCTGCAATCTGGCTTCCGACCCCACCACTCGACTGAGACTGCCCTTACCAAAGTCACCAATTAACTACTAACAGCCAAAACCAAGAAACAATAATCTGTCCTCCTTCTCCTTGACCTGACCTCTGCCTTCGACACTGCTGACCACTCCCTTCTGATGCAAACTCTCTCATCTCTTGGCATCACTGACCTGTCCCTCTCATGGGTCACATCATACCTCACAGACCGGACGTTTAGCGTCTCTCACTCCCGCACCACATCCTCATCTCATTCCCTCACTGTTGGTGTCCCGCAAGGCTCTGTCCTAAGATCCCTGCTCTCCTCTGTCTACACTTTTGGCCTGGGACATAACATAGAGTCCCATGGTTTTCAGTATCACTCTTATGCTGACAACACACAAATCTACCTCTCTGGTCCAGACATCACCACCTTACTATCCAGAATCCCACAATGTCTATCTTCTATATCATCCTTCTTCGTCTTTCTCTTTATAAAACTTAACATTGATAAAACCAAATTCATCATCTTTCACCCATCTTGCTCAACCCCCCCCCCCCCAACAGACCTATCTATCACGATCAATGACTGCCTTAGAGTGACCTTGGATTCCTTTCGACCAGACATCCAAGCCCTTTCCACCACCTGCCGCCTCCAACTCAAAAACATCTCCCGCATCCGCGCTTTTCTTAACTTTAAATCTGCAAAATTGCTTGTACATGCACTCATCATCTCCTGCCTAGACTACAGCAACATTCTCCTCTGTGGCATTCCATCTAGCACTCTCGCACCCCTCCAATCTATCCTCAACTCTTCTGCACGACTAATCCACCTCTAACCCTATTACTCCTATGCCTCTCTGCTCTGCCATTTCCCTTTACTGGCTCCCCATTGCACAATGAATTCACTTCAAAATACTAACAAATACATACAAGGCCAGCCACACCCTGTCCCCTCCCTACATCTCTGAGCTACTTTCCCGATACATCCCCACACGCACTCTCCGATCCTCACAAGACCTCCTTCTCTCCTCTCCTCTTATAACCTCTTCCCACAATCGCCTCCAAGATTTCTCCCGTGCATTCCCCACACTCTGGAACTTGCTACCCCATCATATCAGACTCTCACTAACCGTGGAATCCTTCAAAAGAAACCTGAAAACCCACCTTCAGACAAGCCTACAACCAGTGACCCTGCTGCCTCTATACCGCCATGACCAACTTCACCCGCACCTACTGTGTCCTTCTCCCATACCATGTAGATTGTAAGCCCTCATGGGCAGGGCACTCTCTCTTTCTGTACTAGTTGGTAACTCATCTTGTTTATGATTAGTGTAATTGTCTGTATTATGTATATATACCCTCTTTTCATATGTACAGCGCTATGGAATGAATGGCGCTTTGATAAAAAAAAAAATATATAATAATATAAGTGTGTAAAATAAATTAACATTTAACCTCCATGACTGAAACACAAATCACCAGTATTTAATGCTGGTGTTTTTAATTGAAAAGCCAATCAGATAGCTGGCGAAACGTCTTCAAGGAAACAAATACAAAAGTCTGGTTCTTCTGGCTTATCACTACTGATATAGCATGACCTGGAGGAATGAGAACCTTCACAAGACAATCTGTGCTCTAAGAAACTTAGCATTACTACGATTGTCACATGATAGGTCCTAAGGCAGATATTGTGCAACACAGTCATAGGCACGGTCAACATCTTGACTTTCTTTTCTCTGAGTTCATTGTTTCAAAATGGCTGATATGATACAGTGTTGCCTAAAGTATCTATAAATCATAATAAAAAGGTATATACAAAATCTCCCTTCAAAAACTCCCTTTGGTGCAATTCCTAGAGAATAATGCTTCGCACCAATTTATTCTGATGTTCTTTGTAGTGTAAAACTGCTACATCTCGCAACACTTGAAATGCATCCCTGCTGTCTGCATTCTCAAATATTATAAGGCCTTCCAGATTCATTTATATTCAAGCAGGCAAATTTATGCTGGGAGAGTGGATTGCTATTGCACACCGGGTGTAATCTGCCTTACCGAAATGCGTAGGGTTTATTTTGAAGTTACAAAGGAAGAAAAAAAAATGCTGGAGAAGTCAGATTTTTTGATTCAACTGTGACTACGGTCCAACGCTGTGAAAACTGCACAGCTGGCTCCATGATGAGTGACAAATCAAAAGTCAGAGGAAAACTTCCTGATCATCTGAGCTTTTGCCACCCGATTAGCAGAAGAAAAACAGGGCAGATGGAGGGAGACGAAGCAGTGTGGAGAGAACAGATGGCCACTATAAACTTGATATATGAAATTAATAACACTTCCTCAAATACAATTTAGTAGCAAGAATACATTACCTGAATTTCCAAAACAGAAAGCCGCCTCTTGTCAAATTAGTTTTTTTTTACCTTGCTTATTAGTTTTGTAATGATCTGGGTAGAATGTGTTGAAAATGATTTGGTATTTAGACTATAGGGTATTTCAAAGGACATTGACATCTACATTGGTGGAACATTAACATATTTGTGCTATTAGACTCGCTGGTTTCAAGGGGTATATCTATAAGAAATAGAAGCCGCACTCCGGCCTTAAAGGCCCTTTCTGCCACACAATACATCATTATTATAACACGTGGTAGGTTGGAGACTCTGTTACAGATTTTGTGTTGGAACCCAAGAGCTTCGGGATACTTCTCTGTCTGCTTCCTAGGTATGAACAAGGGTAATAATTTCCATGAACATACAAGAGTAGTGTTAGGGTACGACCACATGGCCAGGTTTCTGCATACAGTTTTGGAAGCCAAAACCAGGAGGGAATTTAAAAAAAGAGAAGTTCTATCTGTTCTTTATACTTTCTCTCCTTTTATGATCCTTTCCTGATTTTGCCTTCCAAAAACTGCATGCAGAAATCTGACCGTGTTACTGTACCCTTATTATGGTGAGTTTTGGCACCATTTGTATGCACAATATTAAAACTGAGTACGTATGTGATAAGTATTGTTGCAGGAAGATTTTGCTGCTGTATACTTCAGCTATCACAGATGTGTCCACGTATATGGTTCTATAACTGCATACTGTTTACTTCATTTTTATGATCTATGTGTTAAATATATGTTTGGTTATTAAGATAGATAGGCCAAATAATGTCATTTTGGCAGATGTCTGACTGGTTGTCACTTGGATTCTAATTTTTTGACCATTTTTAAAAGCATAGTCTACAAAGCTATTCTGTCCTGTCAAATAACAGGATCACGATGGATACTTTTCCTTAGTACTTTTCTTGACTACTTTGACAGATGCTCCAAAAAAGTATACAGTTTATATACAATCGATTAGCCTTTTGCTTTTCTCAGTGTTTTTAAGGCAAGTGCTGTACTAAGTACCTACTAATATAAATGACATTAAATTATCCCCAGATACTGTGCACATTACAAGCATGCACAGTGCAAGGATTCCCTAGAGCTGGGGTGCACAACCTGCAGCTCACAATGCCTTTTTTTATGCGGGCTGCCAACCATTTTGTAACAAACATACTTATCTATGACTAGCGGCTGCTCACATATATTTTCTATGTTGAAGAGAAAGGATGTGACATGTAGTCTGGGAGCAAAGACTGGCAAGTATTAATACAACACTGTGTAGCCATGTCTGTATCTTGCATAGATCAGTAGAGTGGCGGGGTTCCTAAATCCTGTGGGGGTCTCCAGAAAGGAGTAACGGGGAAGAAAGGGACCCCCATTTTACTGATAGGTGAGAATCCTGAAAATATGACATATACATTTGGTGTACCATAAATGTCTCAGATTAATACCCATTTAGGTTTCATTTGTGGCTCTTTGGACTGGTTCAGTTTGACAATGAGGCCCTAGTGCAGAGACCCAGTGGTTCACTGCTAAATGGTTATTACTATGGTTCACTGCCAAAGTTATCAGATAGCTTACTATTAAATGGTTACTCTTATGGTTCACAAATGAAGCTGTTTACTGTGATGCTAACTATGCACTTCCAGTGAATTTATTGTGCACTAAAAGGAGGCACAGGATAAGAAACAGGTGACTGGCAGTCCTTAGTAATAGTTACCAACTGGTAGGCTGGCCCCATTTTATCCTAGTGAATGAGTAGTTGGCAAGTAATCCAAGAGTGAAGACATATACAATATGCTACTGTTTGTGTGTAAGCCAGTCAAGCTGAAGCAGGAGATAGGAACTCTTTTCCAGGGAGAGAACTGAGACATCATCCCTCGGAGTGAAAAGCTACGAGAAAAGCAACTTTGTAGAGAATTAATCTGTTAGGGAAAAAGGCATTGATTTTTTGCAGAAGGTTGAGGACCAATTAAAGGGACAGGGCTTGCACAAAGCCAGTAAAGGTAATGCATGCCTAGAATTTACTGCACATGGTTTGGGTTATAAATCTTCTGGTGCCTACCACACAACTAAGACCAACAGGCCATCCGATCTAGGACTGCACCCCACAGTTAGACATTGCTGAGAAATATTCACGCCTTTGACCATTTATAGGGATGAGTGAATTGAGCTTTGGACTGAAGATACGAAGTCTATTCGTTCCTAAACTGTCTCCATACAGCATTAAAATGTATGGGCTGCGGTTAAACAAAATTGTTAAGTCTGAAGTCATGCAGGACTTTGGTGAAAAACTTCAGGGTTCGATTCTACAACTTTAAAAACTTTTTAAAACAGGAATCCGAAGTCTGGTTTGGTACTGAGGTACCAGCTGCTACCAAAGCTGACTTCGGATTCCTGTTTAAAAATGTTTTTAAAGTTGTAGAATCGAAAAAAGCTTTCTCTATGATATACAGTGCTTGAGAACTATGCCTACTGCTTGTATTTGTACTTTGATACCCACATCTATTCAGTAAAAGAGAGACTGTGTTTTTACTATAACCCATCACCTCATGTTTTCTTGCCTTGCTTGCCACTACCTATTCACCTAACTTCAAGGGCACCCCAGCCACTACCAGGCAGGAGACCCCAAAGTCCAAGGTGTGCCCTGAGGGGAAGAAGAGTTGCTCCCCTGCAAACGCTGCACTCCCAGCCTGGGACAGCACTGGAGCAGAGTTAGCAACCACCCTCGTTGTCACAACCACCACTGCTGTTCTCTTCACCCTCCCAGCTCTCCTGCAAACCAGTATGCCATGCTAGGACCAGAGAAAGTTGTACATCTGTTCCCTAGTAGGATGTTGTGTACCCCTGTGGTACAGACATGGGTTGGAAACCTAAGCCACAGATCAACACTTGAACCCCTAATTTATCAACAAATTTAAGCAAAACCTACATAATAGTGAATCCAAAGTCGCATGGCCAAGATGTTTTGACATATCCACTTTAGAACATAGATGATTTTGAACTTCTATGTTTGCATCACCACATTTCAAGATCTATAACTCTTTAGTTTTTTTTGCTGATGTTGCTGCATTCTAATTTTATGTACTTCTGTATATACAATATATTCGACATGAGTTTTATATTTAAACAGATAAATAATATACATTTATATTGTATTAATTTAATGTAATTCGCATGTTTTTTAATATTTGTATTCATTTTCATGATCCATAACTAGGTTTTTACTTTTACATTTTTTAATTTTTTGTGTATTATTTTAAATAATCATTTCATTAGCATTCATTTTTAAATAATTACCATTATTTTATGACATTTTATTTTTTATATCCCATAATAGTGCTTTTCTTTTTCTTTTTTTTTTTCTTTTTATAATGCATTAGAAAACCTAAGTAATAGCTTTTTTTACATTTATAGCACTGCACTGTGTGCCAAGGGATTAATTCAAGAAACAAAGTTTCCCTTTCTGACTATATTTCTGTTTATATACTGCATATACAGTATATCTTTGGATGTGACTTGCCAAATTTTAAAAAAAAATTGAGAGGTAATGCTGCATTAACAAATACGCGTAAATTCATTTTCCTTCTAAAAGGACAAGAGTGTCTCACATGAGCAGATGTAACATAGTTATCCTAAGCCAACGCTTAGCCTTTTACACAGACTGTAAAGCAGGGGTCTCAAACTCGCGGCCCGGGGGCCATTTGCGGCCCTCAGTACAATATTTTGTGGCCCGCACCAACGGCCGGCCTGCGCAAACACACGGTCACATGGGCTCAGGGCAGGCGAGTGCCGTCATGGCAACACACGGTCACATGGGCTCAGGGCAGGCCACGGGGGTGTGACAGGGTGAGTGAGCAGCGCCGCAGCGGCGGGAAGCAGCCAGAGCAGAGGGACTGTCAGAGGCGAGCAGTCTGACACAGCCACAGCGGTCAGAAAAAGATTGAATTGAAGAGTCGCAGGCAGCCGGCAGGAGAGTCAGGACAGGTCAGGTTGTGTTATGTTAGGGTAGCGAGTGTGATGTGAGTGACAACACAACTTGGATGGCATGGAGGGGGAGAAATATGATAACATGGATGGGGGGGAGAAATGTGACAAGATGGAGGATGGAGGGAGCCAGAGGGGGAGAAATGTGACAACATGGAGGGAGCCAGAGGGGGAGAAATGTGACAACATGGAGGGAGCCAGGGGGGAAAAATGTGACAACATGGAGGGAGCCGGCAGCAAGGAGTAGGCAAAAGATGCCATGTTCAGAAGAACTGTTCATGATCTTCACTCAATGTTCTATTCATGTTCAGGACACTTCATGTTCAGAAGAAATAATTAAAACTGTTAATAATGACATTTGAGGACTTTATTTTTGTGAAATCCCTTATGCGGCCCAGCCTCACCCAGACTTTGCCTCCTGCGGCCCCCAGGTAAATTGAGTTTGAGACCCCTGCTGTAAAGCATAACTTAGCTAATGACTTAGTCAGCATCTCATCAGAAAATAGCTCTTGAGAAGTGGTTATCCTTGAGCAGAGTAGAGCAGACCCCCTGACAAAGGCTTCTCAGCTAGCTAAGCCAATTTTCTCTAGTCTTAGAGAGAGAAAATTGGCTTAGCTAGCTGAGAGGCCTTAGTCAGGGGTCTGGGGAGTACTTTTTCTCATTATGGAGAGTGTCTACTATGAGGAGTATTGTAAACCAGACGACAGTGCTCTGGGTTTCTAGGACAAATGTATGAAAATTAGCATATCTTACTTCTTCTGACATCAGAGAGTTTTAGCTTTATTTTTATTTTTAAAGGAAATCTAGTTTGTATATTAAATTAAATTAAATATTACATTCTAGCTAGCTAAGCCAATTTGCTCTGCTCTGATAAAGGGCAATCCCCTGTAAAGAGCTATTTATAGATGACATACTAACTTAGCTATTAGCCAAGTTATGCTTTACAGCCTGTTCAAGAGGCTATAACCATATCTATCTGCTGGTATAAAACACACATTTTTCTTGTACTTTTGCAAGGAAAACTGATTTGCATGTCTCTTTTCAAGAGGATTGTTAAATGGGGACGCTCAGTTTTCTTGTGCTTTTGGAAGGAATAAAGGTTCACACACAAGCATTACACGTTGGCCTCTCTCTCTGATTTGCCTGAAACGAATCTAAAGAAATGTTAGGCCTCTTGCACACAAAAGTTTTTTTCTTCCATTTCCATTCTGTTTTTTTGCATTCCATATACGGACCGTATACGAAACCATTCATAAAAAAAACCCAGAAGGCATACCTTTTTCCGTACCGTTCAAAGATAGCACATGTCCTAATAATGTCCGCATAACGGACAAGGATAGTACTGTTCTATCAGGGGCTAGCTGTTCCGTTCCGCAAAAAATGGAATGCACACAGAAATCATCCATATTTTTTGCGGATCCGTTTTTTGTGGACCGCAAAATACTGAAAAAGCCATATGGTCGTGTGCAAGAGGCCTTAGTCAGATTTTTTTAAAGAAAAATTTGGGATGAAGAAAATTTCTGAAACTATTAACTCATTAATATAAATAAATATATATATATATATATATATATATATAAATTTCTCAAAAATTTTATTCGGTTGGTTCGCCGAATTTTTCGAAAAAATAACTTTGATCCAAATATATTTGCGGTGAATCGCGATAAAAAACAGCTATTTCCAGGCTGCATAGAGCCTTTATATGGGTGTAGAATACTATGCCTTGCAGTAGCACGCATAGGGAGTGTGCTGGGGTAGTGCAATAATACTGTGTCAGTATGACATGCAGTTGACAGGCGTCGCTATTAGAATCACACTGCACACTTCACTTATTTGGGCAGTCACGGGGCCAAAACCCTTACAGGTCGATGTTAGTGTAAAGAATAAGCACAGTCCTTTTACACCCTTGTCAGCTGATTCCACATAGATGTCTACAGAACCTGTTCTATTAAATGCTTATACAAGTAGAGCCCCCGACAGTGTGGGGAGGGTGTCAGCAGTAAGTTTGTATTGACACTGATTAATTTGCCCTTCCTCTGATCCGTCAAAACAAAAACCACAAAAAAACGGATCCTGTCTGTGGAGCATATGCCTTCACTCGGTCAGCATTTGCTCAATAATCCATCAGTATTGCTAATGCCCCCCCCAAAAAAACAGGAGTGGGTCTAAAACAGGGATCACACGTGAATGTAATATTTGCATGTCTTCTGTGTTTTGTACCAACTCCTGCTTTTGACTACCAAATCATGAGCCAATTCTGATGGGACCATACAGGACTTACAGCTGCTACACAGACAGGATCTGTTAAGTGTCTGATTTTTCCTTCCTTCTGGCAGATCAGAAGAAAGATCAAATAAATGATGATGTCAGCCAGGCCGAAAGCCAAAATAGTGGACCTGTCATGAAGTGGGGAGGGTGGGAACAGCATGAGAAGTCCACAGTGTGGACCTATTACATAGTGGTGAGGTGAAAGCAGCATGAGGAGACCACAGAGTGGCCCAATGACAGAGTCTGGAGGTCGAAGTGGTATGAGGAGTCCACCGAGTGGCACAATGACAGAGTCTGGAGGTGGCGGATGCAGCAGCAGCATCATGAGAAGGCACAATGACAAAGTCTGTAGATGGCAGCAGTATAATGAGGCGTGTGGCAAGGTGACATAATATGGATATGGCAGCAGCATGAGGAGACCACAGAGTGGCAAGGGGACGTAGTGAGGAGATGGCAGCAGCAGGAGAAGACCACAGAGTGGCAAGGTGACATGGTGTGGAGATGGCAGCAGCAGCAGGATCCCACAGAGTGTCAAGGTAACATAGTGTGGAGATGGCGGCAGAAGCATGAGGAGACCACAGAGTGGCAAAGTTGACATAGCGCGGAGATGGCAGCAGAAGCAGCATCGGGAGGATACCACAGAGTGGCAAGGTGACATAGTTTGGAGATGGCAGCAGCAGCTGCAACAGGAGACCTGAAAGTGACCAGGTAACAGATTGGGGCTGTGGGTGGCAATACCAGTACAAGCTGACAAAGGTGGGTAAAATAAGGAGCTCTTGGCATCAGATGTGTGGCATCAGGTGGGTTGCAGCATCAAAGCAGTAGCTGAGGCAGGTAGTCAGAAGAAAACAGTCTCTTACATCAAAGTGTTGGTGTGGCATCATGGATGATTTAGTCTGATGCATCTGGCATTGGTGGGTGGAAATCCTGGCTGATCCACGCCTGATTCATCTTGACAAAGATCAGTCTCTCCACATTTTGGGTGGACAGGCGAGTTCTCCTTGGGGTAACTATGGCTCCCGCCGCACTAAACATCGGCTCTGATGCCACACTACTGGCCGGGCAGGGCAGCTTTTCTAGGGCAAACTCTGCTAGTTGCGGCCACAAATCCAGTTTGGCTACCCAGTAGTTCAGTGGATCTTCAATGTAGGGTGGCAGGGTGCTGTCCAAGTATGCCACAACCTGCTGTTTCAGGCCATGCTCCAGGTCTAGCTGCGCCTGCTGGTGAGTAGTTTCTTCACTATGCAGGTGAATAAAGCTACTCATCAGCGACTCTAGACTCAGGTTGTTGCTGGTGGAGCTGGAACTGCTCCTGCCACCACAACCCTCTCTAGCAGCTATGGCAGTGGAATGTGAGCGCAGAGGGCCCCCCCAGTCAGACCAGAGAGAGGATGGACGATGGGGCCGATAGGCAGAGGCCAACTGACTACATAGGATGTCTCTGTAGTAGTTTAGTTTGTCCTCCCTCTCGGTGGGAGTAAAAAAGGCCCCCATTCTGGACCGGTAGCGAGGGTCCAACAAGGTGGGGAGCCAGAAGTCATCCCTCTGCTAAATGGTGACAATTTGACTGTCACTATGCAAACAAGTGAGCATGCAGTGGGCCATTTGTGCAAGTGACTCGGAGGGACTCCCTGTCTCCATCTCCACTGCATACTGCCATGGTGTGTCCGGGTCCTCTGTCTCATCTTCCTCATCCTCCTGTAGCTCCTCTGGATGCTCCTGCTCCTCCTGTCCTGTCAGCTGAGTATAAAAACCACCCATTTGGCTACACATTGCTTGTGCTCTAATGTCCTCCTCCCCCTCCTCTTCTAGTTCATACCCTACAGGGCTCATGTGGCCGTGAAATCGAGGCACCACATCTCCTGTCCCCTGACCAGCCATTGTTACCATCATCTGTTCCAGGACATGAAGCAGTGGCATGACGACGTTCATCCCGTAGACCTGGCGACTGACAAATAACGTGGTGTCTTCAAAGGGACTGAGCAAACGGCAGGTGTCACGCATGAGCTGTCAGTGGCTGACATCGAAGTTACACAGGGGAGTACTCCTATCCACTTGCATCATCAAGAAATCGTTGATGGCCATTCTCTGTTCGTATAGTCAGTCCAACATATGGAGGGTGGAATTCCAACGGGTGGAAATGTCGCAGATCAGCCTATTTTGGGGGAGCTATGCTTCACCTTCTGCCCACAGATGCGACATATGGCCACGTTCACCTCCTCTGGTGCTTTGAAAAAAAACTGCCACACCACCTAGTAGGTGATTTTCCCCCCAACAGTCCGCACTGACTGATTGCTACCGTCGCTGCCTTTGTGAACCCCTGCACCACTACTTCCCGTGCAGGTAGGCTGCTGCAAAGCAGGTGGTCTACCCCGGGCACGTTTGGCTCCCGACCTCCCACTACTGCCACCCTGCTGACTCCCAGCCATGCTACCATCTTGCTGGCTCCGGAGCTGCCTCACGGGCAAGCTGCCACCCTCTTCTTCTGAGGAGGATGAAGCCCCTTTTGCACCCGGCTCCCAAGTACAATCGTCTTCATCATCATTGATTAGTGTCTGCACATTACTTATGTCCTCCTCAACGGCCTCTGGGTCAGGTGCCTGACCACTTGCAGCACAAGCTCTCGTGCCACTCTCCTCATCATTACTTGCCCGACTAGCGGAGGAAGCGGCAAATGTCTCCTCCAGATCTTGGCTAGGCAGTAGCTTCTGACTGTCCTCTAGTAGCTGTTCCTCACTGTTCCAGCATATACTACTTCTCGCAGTGAGGGAACAGAAAATAACAGAGGCAGGTTGAGGACAGGTGAGGGCACAGGGCCTGCTCCCGGGCCATGCCAACTAAGGGTTGTGTCTGATGAACCCACCAACTGTTAGCTGGGGGTGTCTGATGTCACTTGGGATGACGTGGATGACTGAGTTAACCAATCAAGAACCGCTGGGTTGCTGGTCAAGACATGACCGGTAGATGACACCGGGAGCTCAGGCTTCTCGCTGCGACTACTGCTGTCACGACCCCTTACTCTGTTGCAACCTCGGCTTGCGCCACAAACATTCATGCCTCTGTCACTCCTCTGTACATGGCCTGGGACTTCTCTGCATGACATACTTGTAGCTGAACTAAACAAATGAAACGAAAATTAAAACAAAAATATTTATCTTTTTGTACTAAAATAAGCCACTAAATTATTTCTGCTCAAATAACAGCAAACGTGAACTGAGTATATATTTTTCGTATTGTACTGAAATAGGACACTAAATTTTTTCTGAACAAATACAAGCAAACGTGACCTGCGTATATTTTTCTTGTACTGGACTAAAATAGGCCACTAAACGATTTCAGAGTAAATAACAGAAAAAGTAAACTGCGTATATTTTTCTCTTTTTCTAATGAAATATGGCAATAAATGCTTTCAGTGCAAATAAAACCAAATGTGAAGTGCGTCTTTTTTTCTATTATTGGAGTGAAATATGACAAGAAATGCTTTTAGCTCAAATAACACCAGATGTGAATTGCATCTATTTTTCTCGTATTGGAGTGAAATATGACGAGAAACACCTTTAGCACAAATAACAGCAAATATGAACTTAGTCTATTTTTCTCTTTTTCTCTATAAATACAGCAATCAGCGCTTTTAGCGCAAATAACACCTTAAATGTGAACTGCGTTTATTTTTCTAATTTTGTAGTGAAATATGACAAGAAATGCATTTAGCGCAAATAACACCAAATATGAACTACCGTATTTATCAGCGTATAACACGCACAGGCGTATAACACGCACCTTCATTTTAAGAGGGAAATTTCAGGAATTTTTTTTTTTTTCAAATAAAGCCTCTGATCTGCCCCCTCTGGTAACGCAAACCCCCCCTCCCTCCCCAGTATTAATCATTGGTGGCAGTGGCCACAGGGTCCCCCTCCTCCCCCCATCATTGGTGGCAGTTTTCAGCTCCGATCGGTTACCATGGCAGCCTGGAGTCACGCTGCTGAAGTCCTGGCTGCCATGGTATGTTAGTGAGCAAAGAGCAGCGCATTATACTCACGTGTGCTGTGGCCACCGGTCGCTCCTTCTCATAGGTCTGTGCGGCGCATTGCTAATGCTGTAAGCATTAGCAATCCGCCGCACAGACAGAAGAAGGAGCGACCGGCGGCCACAGCGCACGTGAGTATAATGCGCTGCTCTCTGCTCACTAACATACCATGGCAGCCAGGACTTCAGTAGCTTGACTCCTGGCTGCCATGGTAACCGATCGGAGCCCCAGGATTACACTGCTGGGGCTCCGATCGGAACTGCAAACTGCCACCAATGATGGGGAGGAGGAGGGGGACCCTGTGGGATATGGCCGGCACATTCATTGGTGACGCAGTGGCCACAGTCCCTCCCCTCCTACTCTGTCCTCATTGGTGTTCAGCGGAAGCCACGCACAGTGGGGAGGGAGAGACTCCCTCCTCCCTCCTCCCTCCTCCTCCCTCCGCTGTGCCGGCCGGCTCAGTCCTGCCTCTCTGGCCTCCGGAGGACACGTTTCAGCCCTAATTGGCGTATAACACGCATACATCATTTGCCCCCTATTTTCAGGGGGAAAAAGTGCGTGTTATACGCCGATAAATACGGTAAGTCTATTTTTCTCTTTTTCTCTAGAAATATGGCAATAAACGCTTTTAGCGCGAATAAAACTAAATGTGAAGTGCGTTTATTCTTATTGTAGTGAAATATGACAATTAACGCTTTAAGCGCAAATAACACCAAATATGAACTAAGTCTATTTTCCTCATTTTCTCTAGAAATATGTCAATAAACGCTTTTAGCGCAAATAACACCAAATGTGAACTGCATCTATTTTTCTTGTATTGGAGTGAAATATGACAAGAAACACTTTTAGCGCAAATAACAGCAAATATGAACTTAGTCTATTTTTCAATTTTTCTCTATAAATTGTCACAGATGGTGTACAGAAAACTAGAAGACACAAAATGAAGATCCGACTGACTGGATCCAAAACTAAGAAACAAAAGGGAGAGTCCTGCATCAGACCTGGCTCTCTCCCTAACTGCTCAGCCTATGCGAAAATCCCAATGGTAGATGATCGCATATCCTCGTACCTCGACTGTATAACACCTGAACACCCTATAATAGTGAGGGGCCACGACCACCGGCTCCCTACACTAGATACAGAGGGAGTCAGGGTCACCTGGGATCCAGCAAACAGGAAAACACAAATGAACGAACAAAACTTATCTGTAGAAGACTCAGTAGTAGGATCAGCATGCACACACTCCAGGAAGTAATATAAACGGCAAAGTGATGCAGTATGGGAAGGGATTTAAAGGGATGCAATCAGTGCAACTACATGACAGCTGAGAGAGGCTAACGAGATGAGAAAATGAAAGCAAAACAAAGGAACCTCAAGGAGGAGGTTCTGAAGGACGTCTGTCAGAGCTTCTCAGATGTCTGGTGGTGACATAAATACGGCAATCAGTGCTTTTAGAGCAAATAACACCAAATGTGAACTACGTTTATTTTTATCATATTGTAGTGAAATATGACAAGAAATGATTTTAGCGCAAATAACACCAAATATGAACTAAGTCTATTTTTCTCTTTTTCTCTAGAAATATGGCAATAAACGCTTTTACTGCAAATAACACCAAATGTGAACTGAGTTTTTTTTTTCTCGTATTGTAGTTAAATATAACAAGAAACGCTTTTAGCGCAAATAACACCAAATAGGAACTAAGTCTATTTTTCTCTTTTTTTCTAGAAATAAGGCAATAAACGCTTTTAGCGCAAATAACGCCAAATATGAATTGCGTCTATTTTTCTCGTATTGGAGTGAAATGTGACAAGAAACACTTTTAGCGCAAATAACACCAAATGAGAACTGCGTCTATTTTTCTCGTATTGTAGTGAAGTATAACAAGAAATGCTTTTAGCGCAAATAACAGCAAAAATGAACTTAGTCTATTTTTCCCTAGAAATATGGCAATAAACCCTTTTAGAGCAAATAACACAAAATGTGAACTGCATCTATTTTTCTCGTACTGTGGTGAAATACGACAAGAAACACTTTTAGCGCAAATAAGAGCAAATATGAACCTAGTCGATTTTTCTGTTTTTCTCTATAAATATGGCAATAAACACTATTATCGCAAATAACACCGAATGTGAAGTGCGTTTATTCCTATTGTAGTGAAATATGACAAGAAACGCTTTAAACGCAAATAACACCAAATATGAACTAAGTCTATTTTTCTCTAGAAATATGGGAATAAACGCTTTCAGTGCAAATAACACCAAATGTGAACTGCATCTATTTTTCTTGTAATGGAGTGAAATATGACAAGAAGCACTTAGTGCAAATAACAGCAAATATGAACTTTCTATTTTCAATTTTTCTCTATAAATACGGCAATCAATGCTTTTAGAGCAAATAACACCAAATGTGAACTACGTTTATTTTTCTCATATTGTAGTGAAATATGACAAGAAACGCTTTTAGCGCAAATAACACCAAATATGAACTGTCTATTTTTCTCTTTTTCTCTAGAAATATGGCAATGAACGCTTTTAGTGCAAATAACACCAGATGAGAACTGCGTCTATTTTTCTCGTATTGTAGTGAAGTATGACGAGAAATGCTTTTCGTGCAAATAACAGCAAAAATGAACCTAGTCTATTTTTCTCTAGAAATATGGCAATAAACCCTTTTAGAGCAAATAACACAAAATGTGAACTGCATCTATTTTTCTCGTACTGGAGTGAAATACGACAAGAAACGCTTTTAGCGCAAATAACAGCAAATATGAACTGCTTCTATTTTTCTTGTATTTTTCTTGTATAAATATGGCAATAAACGCTATTATCACTAATAACACCAAATGTGAACTGCTTCTATTTTTCTTGTATTGGAGTGAAATATGACAAGAAACACTTTTAGCGCGAAAAACACCAAACTTGACCTGCGTCTATTTTTCTCGTATTGTATTTTTCTGCGCTTTTAGCGCAAATAACATTAAATATGAACTTAGTCTATTTTTCTCTTTTTCTCTAGAAATATGGCAATAAACGCTTTTAGCGCAAATAACAACAACAGTGACCTGCGTAAATATTTCTCGTATTGTATTGAAATAGGTCACTAAATGATATCAGCGCAGTTAACAGCAAAAGTGTCCTGCATATATATTTATCTTTTTCCACAGATAAAAGCCACTATAAGGCTTTTCAACATAAAACTCTCTCTAGCATCTGCACACGTCTCTCCCTGCCTGTGAAAGGATTCCTCTTACTATCCTTTCCCTGCACTTTTTTTTTTTTTTACAATTAGTTATTCTTTCACTCTCCCTAGAGCCTGCATACACGTCTGTCCCTGAACAAAGTACGATAGTGAATGGCAGACTCTAAGATGGCCGACGCATTTATAGGGCTGTGATATCACCGGGCTAGCTGGCTGCTGATTGGCTGCATGCATGGCATTATGGGTCATCCCACCTTCCCCATGTTCCTTGCCCCATGTCCTCACTCGTGTAGCTGCCATTTTAGCCACCATTGTAGCCGGTTAGCCGCCATGTTAGGAAAAATTGCCTTTGTCAGCTTTGATTCGCTCATCTCTAATTATAATGTATTTAATCACCTAAATTCTGCACCCATTTTATTTACTGCAATAGTTTTATAGTGCTAGATGAATGTTACATGCCTACAAGATCCATTGACTTGTAGAGACTGTTTACAAGTACATTAACTAGTCGTCAGCCATGGACAAAGATATTCCCTTCATTCATCAAAGGAGAAAGAATTTGGACAATCTGCTCTTGGGACAAAAGAGGGAAAAAAAAGAAATTGTCAAGAGGTTGAAGTGTAATAATGAAAGAGGAGAGGGGGAACATACAAGAGGCGTTTGTGGAGAAGGCTTGAAGGCTTGCTGTGCAGACAGGGAGACTGCTATCAAGAATGAGCAAGACATAGTCCAGAGCACCAACAAATTTGCTACCTGCTTTGCCTCAATGTCACATTCAACAGAAACAGTGAGACAAAACAGATGATACAAGTATCCCAGTAAATTCACATGACCACCCTGCCTAGTGCATGTATACACACACAGATACCGAGGCCGACCCTTTACCTATGGCTGCCAGACACTCTTATCAATGGGAAGAAAAGCTACCACGGGAATGCACTACTCCTCTTGTTCACAAGGGCTGGGTGTGAAGTTTGATTTGAGCCAGGACATTCCTGATCACATTAAATTTGGACTTCAGACATGAGCTGCGAATATAGCAAATACAGATAACACAGTATACTAGACTGGTGGAGCCAAGGGCAAAACGATATTTGCTACAAAGTTGATACGTTCTCAAGACATAAAGTTATCAGGACACTTATAGTGAGAAAATATGTTTACTGAATCCTTTAGACTACAAATTGCTATACTTCACAGTTAGGGTACGAAAGTCACATTGCGTTGCCGGTATAACGTGTTGTACAAACGCAGCGGGCTCTAATTAAGTTAATTAAGACTGCACTGTTTTCCATATATACAGTATATACAATAAAAGCTTTAACCATCTTGATAAACAGCCTCAGAGATTTTATTAAGCCCTTTTTTTTTTTTTTTTTTTTTTTTCATATTTCATTAAAGTCGTTTTGTCACTTCTTTTCATGGGCGTTAATGGTCACGCTGCTCAGTGTGGCAGCTTAATTATAACTTTGTTGAGACAAAGTGAGGCGTCTTCATTTCCATGGAATGTCACTGCAGAGTCTTCTTAACACGATCTGTATAATGTGAAGCCAAGGCATTAATATAAAACATATTTAAGGCATTTACCGTAATATAAATTGCATCTGAGCAGAGCTAAAATGAGCATGAGCGCTCCACCTGCATGAGCATGGTTGAATGTCCGCACAAACCCTTTAATCACCAGGCCTGAAAAGGTCTTAATGACCAGACACTTTTTCATAATTTAGTGCGTGTGGTGATTTAACGGTCACATAATATATGCCCAAGAGGTCATTAAAAGACATCTAGGAGACATTGACACTTTTTTATTTTGCACTTTTCCACTGTAACTGATGCATCCAAAAGAGCCTCAGTTACAGGGTAAAACAGTCTCCTTTGAGGGCTTTGGACCAAGGAAAGCTGATCAGGGCCTGCTAAGTCCCAGCAGCTCTCGTCTGCCGCAGAATCCAATAGAGGAATTCCTCTATTCACTGCATAGCGCTCATTGTAGAATAAAATTAGTGTATTTGTTATACCACATGGTCCATTGAGTTAAAACATTTCAGATTTGCCTTTTTCCCCCTTTCTCCTAAAAAAAGCTATCAACAATTATAAAATAAACTATATATACTCCAAAATCCCACAAAAACAAGCTCTAAAATCTCTTTGTTGACCCCCAAAAATTTTTGCATAAAAAAATATTTTTATTGCCAAAAAGTACCAAAGCATAATATAGAACAGTGGCATATCTTCCATGGAGAGTAGTGAATGCCTGAAAATGCTGTGGATGTATGTCAATAACAACAGAAGAAATTCAATGCTAAGTGCCCTCTCACCCAGGCCTCAGTGGCCTGGAGAGACAGGCGGTTTAGTTTTGAACTCCTTCCACTGTTTCTGACATACATCCACAGCATTTTCAGGCATCCACCACTAGAGGGAGCTCAGTGCAAAGACAGTGTTATAGCTTCCATTGATTTCAATGGTAAATTTCTATGTAATGCGCTCCCTATACATTTGTATGCAAAAAAATTTTTTAATAGCTGTGAGGGGAAGTAGTTGATTATAGCTGTATATGGGAGGGTTTGAATTTATTGAGCACCATTTTTATGAAGCAGCTGTGCTACTTTTTCTGACATAGAACTCAGGTATATGGGTGCAATTTTCCCCTTAAATAATAAAATTGTCAGAAATCTTACTGGGTAAGGCCTCTTTTACACTGGCGTGTACGGCTCGTGGTCATGCTGCGGCCCGCAAAATGAGGGCCGCAATGCACGAGCACAGTCCGTGGGGCAGCAGCAGCTGATCGCAGACCCATTCACTTGAATGGGTCCGCGATCCGGCCGTTGCGCAAAAAGATAGGATATGTTCTATCTTTTTGCGGAATGGAAGTACGGGACGAAACCCCACGGAAGCACTCCGTAGTGCTTCCGTAGGGTTCCGTTCCGCACCATTCCGCATCTCCGAATTTGCAGACCCATTCAAGTGAATGGGTCCGCATCCGTGATGCGGAATGTCCACGGAACGGCGCCCGTGTATCGTGGGCCGCATTTTGCAGGCCGAAATATGGCAACGGGCCGCACACGCCAGTGCGAAAGAGGCCTAAGGGAGGGAGAAGAATCATACCCTTTTTTCATAGTTTTTCTATGCACAATTTGCTGATCAGAAAATACATACGGCCTAAGGGGTTAAGCTCCGCCAATGACTGTAGAATTGGTACACACTTTTATATTTAAGTTTTGTTTTGGTATATTTGAGCCTTTTGAAACCATATGTGTTTTTTGTTACAATCATGCGGTAGCTGGAATGAGGAGGCAAAGCAAGCTGTAAAGTATATTGCTTATACTGGGATCAACTGGCAAGGAGTTATCTAGTAGACTCCTTAGAAAGATATTTTTAATTTCCGATCTACAAAGATTATCTTTGATTCTATCAAGGTACATCTCCATCCACAGGATTCGCTTTACACACAGCATACGGAATATTTGGCGCGGCGATGCACACACTGAGTCTGTTACTTACTGGTTATAGCGGTGGTCATACTGTGTCCCGTATGGCACTGTATTAACGAATGGCATGCAAGCACCTTCTGTTTAAACAGCTGTGACAGGGAAATTTTAGGCAGGTTTCCAAATAGTTTTAAAGCTTTGGACCAAATTTTCATTAGTACTATAAAAACTGGCAAGCGGCATTGTTGTATATGATTTTTTAATAAACCGGGATATGGTTTTGTTAGAGATGTGTTGAAGAAAGCCCCCGTGGGAACACTTTCTATTAAAAAGGTATAAAGAGCATATGATAGTTCATGCAATAGCATTGCCGAGCTTTGTTTGATGTGAAGCTGCTCACTCCTTCGCTGTTTCCAATGGCAGATCTTCTGTGTCTCAAATCGGATATTTCTTTTATCTAAAATTAAAACAATAGACAGTTATACTAATCAGCATTACCATAAGCAGGGAGGGTGTACAAAAACAGATCTTGTGCAACTACAAAGCAGAATGTGACTGGATAACATAAAATGACATTAAAGTGGTTGTCTCACTTTAGCAAATAGTATTTATCATGTAGAAAAAGTTAAAGGGCATCTGTCAGCAGTTTTGTACCTATGACACTGGCTGACCTGTTACATGTGCGTTTGGCAGCTGAAGACATCTGTGTTGGTCTCATGTTCATATGTGACTGCATTGCTGAGAAAAACTATGTTTTATTATATGCAAATAAGCCTGTAGGAGCAACGGGGGTGTTGGCATTACACACAGAGGCTCAGCTCTCTCTTCAACTGCCACTCCCTCTGTCCTTTGATTGATAGGGCCAGACGTGATGACTTTATTACTGCCTTAAAGAGGACACATTAGTTGAAGAGAGCAGAGCCTCTAGGTGTAAAGGCAACGCCTCCGTTGCTCCTAGAGGCTCATTTGCATATATTAAAACATAATTTCTCTCAGTAATGTGGGCACATAGGAACATGGGACCAACACAGATGTTGTCAGCTGCCAAGCGCACATGTAACAGGTCAGCCAGTGTCATAGGTACAAATCTGCTGACAGATGCCCTTTAATACAAAGCATTTACTAATGTATTGTGATTGTCCATGTTGCTTCCTTTTCAGGCTTGATTCATTTTTCATCATATTATAAACTGCTTGTATGCCGTAGTTATTATGACCATCCTGTCACCCAGCAGTGGTGGCCGTGGGTTGCACACTATAGGAAAAAAGCACCACCTCTTTAGTGTCCGGGACCGTAGGAGCTCTCATAGACACAAATGCACAGCTCCCTTCCTGGCCACCTTGTATCTGCACTGAAGCCGTGGCTGGAACCCCTGGAAGTCAAGCCAGCAAAGGAGGCAATATGGACAATCACAAAACATTACTAAGAGCTTTGCATTAACTGTGTCTACATAATAAATGCCATTTGCTGAAGTGACACAACCCCTTTAATATTCATTTTTTATTTGTATAACGCCACCAAGTGGATATACATTTCTCAGTTGCTTTATTGGAAACCACATTTAAATAATTGTTGTGTCACATTAAAGAAATACACCCATCCTTACCCCTGCCATATTTCCCCAGGTTAAAGGGTTTACCTCCCAAGGACAGGTCTTGTCCTATAAGCCCTATTAGACCATGAGGAGATCATACTGGTGGGTCCCCTGCTCAGGATGTAGTGCCCTGGAGCAGGGGTACTTTGAACTCTGAACATTTATGGACATTTGCCCCAATTTCCCCTATGCAAAGTCATCAACGCCTTACTTTATAGGGTTAACTTGCAGTGACCAGGGGCAGACTGACAACTCATGGGGCCCCCGGCAATAGGAGATTATGGGGGCCCTGTGTCCCTGCCCACCCTCAAACCACACCCACACACAGCCCCACCGACATATCGCACTAGTGGAGGGGAGCAGGGTTACTAGTGGGGCGACAGGAGGAGGGAGGGGAGCAGGATCACTAGTGGGGTGACAGGAGGAGGGGGAGCAGGGTCACTAGTGGGGTGACAGGAGGAGGGGGGAGCAGGGTTACTAGTGGGGTGACAGGAGGAGGGGGGAGCAGGATCACTAGTGGGGTGACAGGAGGAGGGGGAGCAGGGTCACTAGTGGGGTGACAGGAGGAGGGGAAGCAGGGGGGAGCAGGGTCACTAGTGAGGTGACAGGAGGAGGGGGAGCACGGTCACTAGTGAGGTGACAGGAGGAGGTGGAGCAGGGTCACTAAGGGGGACAGGAGGAGGGGGAGCAGGGTCACTAGTGAGGCGACAGGAAGAAGGGGAGCAGGGTCACTAGTGGGGTATCAGAAGGAGGGGGGAGCAGGGTCACTAGTAGGGTGACAGGAGGAGGGGGGAGCAGGGTTACTAGTGGGGTGACAGGAGGAGGGGGGAGCAGGGTTACTAGTGGGGTGACAGGAGGAGGAGGAGCAGAGAACTGTGAGACTGGACAGAACCATGATTGGGGGAGGGGGGAATCACTTACTTGAAGACTGACAGGTTGGGCTTTTCACTACCACGACAACACAGCCGGGGGGGGGCGGGGGGTGTCACAGGCCCAGCGTCAGCTTTTCTCTCAGACCAGTCCAGTCACATTAGTTCACGGCTCCCCAGGGTCCTTGGGCAGCGCACCATGCTCTCCTTAATACGGCCACTTCCGGGAGCCGGCCTCTCCTCCTTTCAGCTCTCGCCGGCTTCTCCTGCCTGACCCATCCTGTATTGCCAATAAACAACCAATAACAAAGCTCCTTGCTGTAAGGAGCTTTTTTGTTGGTTGTTTCAGGTACAGGCAGCATCGCTGCACTGCCCGTGCCATTCACAGCGCTCACTGCGCTGATGAATGTGGGGGACTTTTTCCAGGGAGTAAAATGTATCATTTAGTAAAAGCATGCGTGTCTAGGTTGTTTGGCACCCGGGCGGATCCTTTCCCTGGCACCCCCCCCAATAAATCGTAGTACCCCCTCACAGTAGTATTGCCCTCATTGTACAAACTTCACAGTAGTTTTGTACAGATGTGTGCTCCCTAACAGTAGTTATGCCCACATTGTGCCCCCTTAAAGTTTTTATCCCTTCATTGTGCATCCTTCATAGTAGTTATACCCTCATTGTGCCCCTCTCACAGTAGTTATGCCCTATCTGTGCCCCTTTCACAGTTGTAATGCCCTCTTTGTGCCCCCTAACAGTAATACTCCCTATTGTGTCTCATTCACAGTAATAATGCCCCTTTATAATAGTAATGCCCATTGTCCCCCTTCACAGTAATAAAGCCCATTGTGCCCCCTTCACAGTAATAATTCCCTACGTGTCCCCTCCATAGTATAAATCCCCATTGTGCCCCTTCAGAGTAGTAATGCCCTCTATGCACTGTGCCCCCTCCATAGTAGAAATGCCCATTGAGTCTCCTTCACATTAGCAATGCTCTCTGTGCCCCCTCCATAGTCGAAATGCCCATTGTGCCCCCTCCATAGTCGAAATGCCCATTGTGCCCCCTTCACATTAGCAATGCCATTGTGCCCCCTCCAGAGAAGAAATGCCCATTGTGTCCCCTCCAGAGTAGAAATGCCCATTGTGCCCCCTTCACATTAGCAATATCCATTGTGCCCCCTCCAGAGTAGAAATGCCCATTGTGCCCCCTCCAGAGTAGAAATGCCCATTGTGCCCCTTTTACATTAGCAATGACCATTGTGTCCCCTTTGTGTTAAAAAAAAAAAAACGCAAGAAAAACACTGTAACTACTCACCTTGTCCGGTTCCTGAAGCTCACAGTTCTCTCTCCCCTGAAGCCAGACACAGATCGCTCTGCAGCACTGTGTGGGCGGAATTTATGCAAACTCCCAGGCTGCAGGCTCCACCCACACAGGCCGGCAGCGCGATCCGTGCCTGCAGGTTGAATGGTGCAGTGTGGAGAAGTCTTCTTACTCTATCATTCAGAGCGCCATCGGCCTGAAGGAGGGGAGGAGCGTAGGGAGCTGAGCGGTGAGTGACAGGACACAGCTCCCTGCGGTCAAGCAATGAGTGCTTCCATCTGTATTGATGGAAGCGCTTATTGCTTCTGGCACCCCCGTGAGAGCTGGCACGGTGGCACCCAGGGCAGATCGCCCCCCAACCCACCCCCTTAGTACACCACTGAGTTAAAGTTATTGCAACCTCTGGCTGCAGGAGTAAGCGGGCCCCCTAGTGGCCGAGGGCCCTCAGTCCATGCCCGAGTGCCCTCAGTCCATGCCCGAGTGCCTGAATGATCAGTCCGCCCCTGGCAGTGACTAATTCTGTTTAATATTGTGTAACTGCATTTTACTGTATATGTTTACTGTTATATACAGTATATCCTGTTCATTTGCACTGTATTTTCACAGCACTGTGGAAAGGGTTAATGATCACTGAGAGACTTTTGGGACTTTCTAACTAATAATGAGCAGCTGGTAATTTTTCACGGTTACCATAGGGTTTAAAGAAGAGGGAAAAATCCAGACTTATTTATCACCAAAATCAGACAGACTGACCTTTGGAATGCCAGATGAGAGGGGAACAGTCAGAGCCTCTAATGTTCTTCAGTTAGGGATCAGTGCTTAGAAGAAGAGACTCTGCCAGTGATCAGAAGAAGACGCTGATGGAGGGACACTCTGCCATAGACCCTGTATCACCAGCCTTTGTCCAGGTTACCAGCCTTCTGAGAGAGAGAGAGAGGGAGAGAGAGAGAGAGAGAAAGAGAGAGAGAGGGACAGCTAGCTCAAGCCTTTATTCAGCATCAAACCATTCTTCTGCCAGGGAGGAGACTGGAAAAGTCAGCCCTATGCCTCGCCTGTATTATTTTGCAGCTTAATTCCTCCCGTAAAGAAGCACACTGGTTTACTTCAGACCATGACTCTCTGGACTTATTTCCCATGGGGGTGCACAACGCCTTACCATCCCTTTGAGAGAGCAGCAACACCTGGTGACACCTAGACAGTCACTGCAAGGACCCCACTACATGCCAGAAGTAGCAACTCCTTGAAAATTATTCATTTCAATGACTTCTATAGTGTGAAATCAGCAGCCAGTGGTACATTTCCCTGGCTATATCAACAGTTTGATGGGTCGGGGTTAACCCCTTAGTGACCAACTTGTTTTGGGCCTTATTAACCAAGGGTTTTTCTTATTTTTTTCATCGTCGCGTTCAATAAGCTATAACTTTTTTATTTTTCCTTCTATATAGCTTTATGAGAACTTGTTTTTTGTGGGACAAGTTGTAGTTTTTAATGGCACTATTTTGGGGTACACATAACTTTCTGATTAACTTTTATTAACTCATTCTGGGAGGGAGATGGGAAAAACAGCAATACTGCCACTGCGTTTTTACGTTATAAATGTTATATAGTTCATTTTTCGGTATAAACAACTAGTAATGAGCGTAAGGGGTCAGATTGGAATTATTTTGTAGAATATTTGCGTGAATTCGAATATTCGTTATATTCTACGATTTTTTTTACTCAAAATCGACAAGGTAATGATCGCGTAATATGCAAATTCTCATAATGCTTCTTGCTTGTGGGCCAATGAGTCATAGCACTATATCGAATATATTAGTTTTTTCAAATATTCGTAATATTCTAAAACAAGAATATATAGCAATATAGCGAATATTCGAAAAAAAAAATGAATATAGATAAATTTAGCTAATATAGTGCTATAATCTTTTTTTCAATAGTAGAATTTTTTTTCCAATCTGAACTTCAGATGAGAAAAAAAAATACAACTATTAGACAAAGAAGATTATAGCACTATATTAGCTAAATTGCTCTATATTAGTTTTTTTTTTTCTTCGAATATTCGCTATATTGCTATATATTCTTGTTTTAAAATATTACGAATATTCAAAAAAACTAATATATTAGTTTTTTTGAATATTCGTAATATTCTAAAACAAGAATATATAGCAATATAGCGAATATTCGAAGAAAAAAACGAATATAGAGCAATTTAGCTAATATAGTGCTAAAGTCTTTTTTAATAGTTGAAATTTTTTTCCAATCTGAACTTCAGATGAGAAAAAAATTACAACTATTAGACAAAGAAGAATATAGCACTATATTAGCTAAATTGCTCTATATTCGTTTTTTTTCCTAATATTCTCTATATTGCTAAATATTCTTGTTTTAGAATATTACGAATATTCGAAAAAACTAATATATTCGATATAGTGCTATATATTTGTTTTTTAGAATATTCATCATTTTTCCCATTTAAAGTTATGATTCCTCCCTGCTTCTTGCTTGTGGGCCAATGAATCATGTTTTTACTCGGCAATTGAAAAATTTGCGATTAAAAATTTGCATTACAAAAATTCACAATAAAAAATCTCGAATATTCTAAATATTCGGGAATTTTCAAAGTACATATATTCGCGATAAAATTTGCAATTTCGAATATTCGTGATCAACACTATAAATAACATAATATTTTTATTCTCTGGGTCACTACAATTACAGTGATACCAAATACATATATTATTTTTTTCCGTTTTACTACTTTTTTGCAATAAAATCCCTTTTTTTAAAAGTAAAAAATTTTTTTGCATTGGCCCATATATTATTATTTTTTTATTTCTATGGAGATGTGTGATTTTTGCGGGACGACTTAAATTATATTTTGGAATAAATGGCGCTTTTTGATCGCTTATTACTATTTTTTGGTGGCAACTAAGAATAAATTGGCAATTCTGTCATTTTTCTTTTTCTACGGCGCTAACCATAGGGGATAATTTACATGCTATTAATGTAGATCGGGTTGTGAGATGGGTGAGATTTTTTTGCTATTTTTTTTATTGAAAAGCGTATTTTCAAAGGAGGATTTTTTTTTACTTTTTTTTTACCACTTAATAGTCCCACAAGGGGACTATAACAGACAACATTCTGATTGATTTTAAAATGCAATGCATTATCCCTATAGTGCATTGCATTTTAATATCAGTGCTATTCTTACATTGACCAGCTGTCACGCACTGCCCTGTGGGTGTTCAGAGTTGCTGCACGTGACTCGATCTGACAGTTTTGTTGTGGGTTTGAACAGAATCCCACCTCCTCCCAGGTGTTGTTCTTTAGGTAATTGGTAAGGCTATTTATTCCTCCCTATCCCTATAGCCTTTGCGGGTTATAGTTCTGCCTTGTGTGATCTCTGGAAGTTTGGTGGATCGTCTGCTCCAACACATCTCTAGATATGTCCTTTTCCCTTTTTTATTCTGTGTCTGTTTTTACTAGGCCTCTGGGGCGATGCTAGCTCCTTCGTTTGTTGAAGGAGCTGGGTGTCTTTTTCCCCTTTCCCTACAGCTGAGGGTTTGGTTCAGTGTGTTACAGTCTTAGGTACGTGGGCATGTGCATAGCTACCATCGAGATATGCACATGGGCATAGCAGCTTAGGGAAAGTGTTTAGGGATTGCTAGGAGGTGACCCCTTTGTTCCCTAGCATTTTGATCTTAGTGAGTTGTTTTGTTTGCCTTGCCGTGTTCTGTTTCCTTCCGTTATCTTACCTACCGTGACATTATAACCCGCCATACCGTCATTTATTCCCTTGCTGTTTGCAAAATGGAAACTATTGATGCTTTGGTTAATTGCATGCAGGGATTGTCTTTGGAGGTAGCTTACCTCCGCAATTTGGTTGCACGATGTCAGAGTAATTTGGCGTCTGGTGCCGCCGGGGGAAACCAGGTCTGCCTGGAACCTAAGGTTGATCTCCCTGATAGGTTTTCCAGGGGAAGTGATAACTTTGTTCGGTTCAGGGAGTCCTATAAATTGTACAGTCCTGATCAAAAGTTTAAGACCGCTTGGAAAATGGCAAAAAAAATCATATTTAGCATGGCTGGATCTTAACAAGGTTCCAAGTAGAGCTTCAACATGCAAAAAGAAGAAATGGGAGTCAGACAAAACATTTTTTGAGCATTCAATTTAATGGAAACAACGAATAAACTGAAACAGGCTGTTTTTTAGCTGATCAAAAGTTTAGGATCACACCTCCCAAAAAAAAACTAAACCCCCCCAAAACAGAAATCCAACTTCCAAACATGAACTCAGTAATGAGTAGCTCCGCCGTTATTGTTTATCACTTCCAAAATTCGTTTCGGCATGCTTGATGCAAGCGTTTCCATGAGGTGAGTGGGAACATTTCTCCAAGTTGAGAAGATGGCCACACGAAGGCCATCTACTGTCTGGAACTGTTGTCCATTTTTGTAAACTTCCCTTGCCATCCATCCCTAAAGGTTCTCAATTGGATTTAGATCAGGGGAACACGCAGGATGGGCCAAAAGAGTGATGTTATTCTCCTGGAAGAGGTCCCTTGTCCTGCGGGCATTGTGTACTGTAGCGTTGTCCTGTTGAAAAACCCAGTCGTTACCACACAGACGATGGCCCTCAGTCATGAGGAATGCTCTCTGCAACATCTGGACATAGCCAGCAGCCGTTTGACGCCCCTGCACTTCCTGAAGCTCCATTGTTCCACTGAAGAAAAAAGCAGGACTATCAAGGTTACATCAGGACTATCAAGGTTACATTTCTTCCACCTTTGAATGTCCCATGTTTGGTGCTCTCTTGCAAAGTCCAAACGAGCAGTTCTGTGGCGTTCAAGGAGACCAGGTCCTTTCAGTCTCAGATGCCGTCTGATGGTTATGTGGATGCAGTCAGCACCAATAAGGGCCTTAATTTGGGTCGAGGATCGTCTAGTGTCTTGACAGACAGCCAATTGGATCCTACGGCTCAGTGCTGATGAAAATTCTTTGGGTATTCCACTTGACTTTTTTGTTCCATAACCCTCAGGATCATTTAAGAAATTCCAAATCACTGTCTTACTGCGTCCCACCTCAGCAGCAATGGCGCGCTGTGAGAGACCCTGCTTATGCAGTTCAACAATCTGACCACGTTCAAAAAGGGAGAGTTTTTTTGCTTTTGCCATCACAACGTGTGACTATCTGACAGAAAATGACAATGAATCCACATATTTGCACAGATTTGGCCATTTAAAGGCATGTGGTCCTAAAATTTGGATCAGCTAAAAAACAGCCTGTTTTAGTTTAATCGTTATTTTCAATTAATTGAATGCTCAAAAAATGTTTTGTCTGCTTGTTGCATGTTGAAGCTCTACTTGAAACCTTGTTAAGATCCAACAATGTAAAATATGATTTTTTGCCATTTTTCAAGTGGTGTTAAACTTTTGATCAGGACTGTATTTTCGTCTGAGTCCGATTTCATTTGGAAACGAAAACCAAAGAGTAGGGATTATTATTTCTCTGCTAAAAGGTGACGCTAAGTTTTGGACTTTTTCTCTGCTGACCTGTTCACAGTCCCTCCAGTCGGTGGATGAGTTTTTCGGAGCCCTGGGCCTGATTTATGATGACCCAGACTAGGTCTCCATGGCTGAATCTAAGTTGCGCATCTTGTGCCAGGGAGAACATACTGCTGAGTCGTATTTTGCTGAATTTACAAGATCGGCGACTGACTCGGAGTGGAATGATCCTGCACTCCATAGTCAGTTCTGTCAGGGGCTATCTGAGAGATTAAAAGATGCCCTTGCATTTCATGAAAAACCTGATTCTTTGGAGGTGGCCATGTCTTTGGCCGTACGGATTGATAGACGTCTTAGGGGGAGGTGCAAGGAAAGGGATTTAGGGGTGATTATTTCAGAAGACTTAAAGGTAGGCAGACAATGTCATAGAGCAGCAGGAAATGCTAGCAGAATGCTTGGGTGTATAGGGAGAGGCATTACCAGTAGAAAGAGGGAGGTGCTCATGCCGCTCTACAGAGCACTAATGAGACCTCATTTGGAGTATTGTGCTCAGTACTGGAGACCATATCTCCAGAAGGATATTGATACTTTGGAGAGAGTTCAAAGAAGAGCTACTAAACTAGTACATGGATTGCATGATAAAACTTACCAGGAAAGATTAAAGGACCTTAACATATATAGCTTGGAAGAAAGACGAGACAGAGGGGATATGATAGAAACTTTTAAATACATAAAGGGAATCAACAAGGTAAAAGAGGAGAGAATATTTAAAAGAAGAAAAACTGCTACAAGAGGACATAGTTTTAAATTAGAGGGGCAAAGGTTTAAAAGTAATATCAGGAAGTATTACTTTACTGAGAGAGTAGTGGATGCATGGAATAGCCTTCCTGCAGAAGTGGTAGCTGCAAATACAGTGAAGGAGTTTAAGCATGCATGGGATAGGCATACGGCCATCCTTTATATAAGATAGGGCCAAGGACTATTCATAGTATTCAGTATATTGGGCAGACTAGATGGGCCAAATGGTTCTTATCTGCCGACACATTCTATGTTTCTATGTTTCTATTTTAGGGTTAGTTTTGCTCTCTTTGGCAAGTAATCTCTCGGTCTCTAGTTTGGCGGCTTTTATTTGTTTTTTACATATTCTATTTATTTCCTTATAGTTTTTCAGTGCTTCCTCGCTACCCTCCTGTTTTAGTGATTTTAAATGCTTTCTTTTTGTCATTTATTGCCTTCTTTACAGTTCTATTTATCCACATTGGTTTCTTCTTCTTCCTTAACCTTTTATTACCATAAGGTATGTACCTCTCACAATTAGATTTTAGGATGCTTTTAAAGATATCCCATTTAGTAGCTGTATTTTTTATTTTTTTAGAACTTTGATCCAGTTGGTTAGCCCTATGGCTTCTCTTAGTTGGCTAAAGTTAGCTTTTTTGAAGTTTGTCATTTTTGTTCCTCCCTGTAGAAACACTCGTTAGAAGGATAATTGGAAGGTTATTAATTTATGGTCACTATTTCCCAGGTGTCCACCAACCTGCACATCTGTTATTCTGTCAGGTCTATTGGTTAATACTAAGTCCAGTATGGCCGTCCCTCTAGTTTCAAATGTCATGGAAAGGGCTAGAGGGCTGCAAATGGCGTCAAGAGCATGGCACGTGCTCTGCAAACAAATGTGGATAAGGAAATGACTTAAAATAACATAAAATACGTAAAAATAAAAAATAATAATCTTGATCTAGGAGGACCAGGTCCATATGGAGAAGGAGGTTGAGGAGGCCGTAAATGTGGCGGTGTAGGTGGAAGTGGCGGTGGAGGAGGAGGAGGTAGCCTACACTGCTTTTTGGTTTAAAATTTATTTTTAATTTTTTATATTAGGGTACACCCCAAAACATTGGGAAAAATAACCCTCCAGTCGTGCTGAACACACGTTCAGACAATACAGCAGCTGCAGGGCAGGCCAGCACCAGTAAAGGGCAAGCTCAGGCCATGTGCCCAATTTGGAGACCCAGAAGTTGCAGGGGCTGATCCCTATCAGTTAGTTTGTGTAGGCGTGTGCATACTTACTGCCCCAACCACCATGTCGAATGTCCCCGTGATGTTCACGGTCCAATTTGATATCTGCTCTTTCAACTTTCGATGCTCTTTTATGCGCCTACCATGGTGATTACAGGTGGTGGGGAATCAGGGAGCGTGAGAAAAAGAGACCAAATTTAAGGGAGATACATTTATTTAAAAAATTGGGATCAAGAAGAAATGTGGGAAAAGTTATTGAGGCACAAATGTTGGACAAATTACAGAAGCCCAGATGTGGGTCAAAAGAGTCAAGCGGAATTGTGGGAAAAGCTATTGAGGCGCAAATGTTGGCCAAAAGAGTATAGCGGAAATGTAGGACAAAGCATTGAAGCTTAAATGTGGTACAACTTGCTTAAGTTTAAGCATTGAATCAAAGGAGGTGGTGTGCATCAATTAAAGAAGTATTTCAGAAATTGTATTCCCTGTCACCTATGCAGAGCAGGGGTTTATTCACGTCTAAAATTGTATAATGTCAACCCAAGAAGGTAACAGAAACATTACAGAAATTAATTAACCTGTGTACAGTTCTGGGCTCCAGTGAACAAAGCAGACATAGCAGAGCTGGAGAGGGTCCAGAGGAGGGCAACTAAAGTAATAACTGGAATGGGGCAACTACAGTACCCTGAAAGATTATCAAAATTAGGATTGTTCACTTTAGAAAAAAGACGACTGAGAGGAGATCTAATTAATATGTAAAAATATATCAGGGGTCAGTACAGAGATCTATCCCATCATCTATTCATTCCCAGGACGGTGACTGTGACGAGGGGACATCCTATGCGTCTGGAGGAAAGAAGGTTTGTACACAAACATAGAAGAGGATTCTTTACGGTAAGAGCAGTGAGACTATGGAACGCTCTGCCTGAGGAGGTGGTGATGGTGATTACAATAAAGGAATTCAAGAGGGGCCTGGATGTATTTCTGGAGCGTAATAATATTACAGGCTATAGCTACTAGAGAGATATCGTTGATCCAGGGAGTTATTCTGATTGCCTGATTGGAGTCGGGAAGGAATTTTTATTCCCCTAAAGTGAGGAAAATTGGCTTCTACCTCACAGTTTTTTTTTTTGCCTTCCTCTGGATCAACTTGCAGGATGACAGGCCGAACTGGATGGACAAATGTCTTTTTTCGGCCTTATGTACTATGTTACTATGTTACTTGGTAGAGCAGGGGTCTATGACAGAAAACAATTGTTTATTGTCACCCGAAAATGTAAAATAAAAATTAGTGAATTTCACCATAAAATGTAAGAGACAATTTTTTTTTATTGTTTAACCAGTCTACTAGGTACAGCAGTGGTACTTCACACCCAAAAATGGTTGAATTTCAATTGAAAATGAAACTGACAAATATATTTTTTTTGTTAACCGGCCTACTAGGTATAGCAGTGATACTATACACCCAAAAATTGGTGAATTTCACCAGAAAATATTAATGACAATTTTATTTTATTTTTTTAACCGGCCTACTAGGTAGAGCAGTGGTACTATACACCCAAAAATTTGTGAATTCCACCAGAAAATGTAAATGACAAAGTAGTGAAAAGATATAAAAAAAAAAATAAAAAAAAAATGGATTTATGAGGTGGAGTTCCATATGGAGTAAGAGTTTGAGGAGGCGGTGGACGTAGCGGAGTATGTGGAAACGGCGGTGGAGGAGGACGAGATAGCCAACACAGGTTTTTGGTTTTAATGTAATTTTGTAAAATTAAGGTACACTCCAAAAAATTGTGAAATATCCAAAATACAAACATGAGCAATTGCGCTGCAGTATAACAATGGCTGGTTAGTGCTGGTATACATGTCTATTCTGCACAAGGTATAGACAAGTCCTGAGGGATCCATGCCTGGTTCCTTTTAATGAATGTGAGCTTGTTCACATTGGCTGTGGACAGGCGGCTGTGCTTGTCTGTGATGACAGCCCTCTGCCGTGCTAAACACACGTTCAGATAATACACTGGCTGCAGTGCAGGCCAGCACCTCCAAGGTGTAAAGGGCAAGCTCAGGCCATGGGCCCAATTTGGAGACCCAGAAGTTGAAGGGGCAGACCCTTCATTCAGTACGTGTAGGCGTGTGCACACATACTGCACCACCATGTTGGTGAAATGCTGCCTCCTGCTAAGATGTTCCATATCAGCTGGTGGTGCTGGTTGTTGTGGCCTGCTGACAAAGCTTTAATACATGTCTGCCATGCTAACCCTGCCTTCTGAGGTGCTGGCGGTGTCCCAGCTGTGTTGGCGAACTCTTCCTTGTCCTCTGTCTTCACCTTGTGCTTCCACTGTGCCCCCGCTGTCAGGTGGGAATGCCACCAGCACCGCGTCTACCAGGGTGCACTTGTACTCGCGCATCTTACGATCACGCTCCAGTGAAGGAATTAAGGATGGTACGTTGTCCTTGTAATGGGGATCCAGCAGCATGGCCACACAGTAATCAGCACAAGTTAGAATGTGGGCAAATCGGTGGTTGTTGCGGAGACACTGCAGCATGTAATCGATCATGTGTGCCAGGCTGCCCAGAGGCAATGAAAAGCTGTCCTCTGTGGGAGGTGTATCGTCTGTGTCCTCTGTATCCCCCCAGCCACGCACCAGTGATGGCCATGAGCTGGTCTGGGTGCCACCCTGCTGTGAACATGGTTTCTCCTCCTCCATCTCCTCCTCCTCATCCTCCACCTCCTCATCCTCCAGAACTGTGCCCTGGCTGGACAATTGTGTACCTTTGGTTTTGTGGGTGCAGGAACCCACCCTCGGAGCCACTTGGGAATGACTGGCCGGAAACCCTACAAAATGATCCCTCTTTCTCCTCCTCCTCCTGTGCCACATCCTCTTCCATCCACGCCAGGAGCGTTTTTTCAAGGAGGCATAGAAGTGGGATAGTAACGCTGGGAACGGCTTTATCGGCACTGGCCATGTTGGTGGAGTACTCGAAACATCGCAACAAGGAACACAGGTCTCGCATGGAGGCCCAGTCATTGGTGGTGAAGTGGTGCTGTTCCACCGAGCGACTAACCCGTGCGTGCTGCAGCTGAAACTCCATTATCGCCTGCTGCTGCTCGTACAGTCTGGCCAGCATGTGCAAGGTGGAGGTCCAGCTTGTGGGCACGTTGCATACGAGGCGGTGAGCGGGAAGGCCGAAGTTAAGCTGCAGCGCTGACAGGCGAGCAGCAGCAGGGTTAGAGCGCCTGAAGCTCGCACAGACGGCCCGCACTTTATGCAGAAGCTCTGACATTTAAGGAATCTCTGCACCACCAAATTCAGCACATGCGCCAGGCAAGGGATGTGTGTCAAACCGGCTAGTCCCAGAGCTGCTACGATATTTCGCCCATTATCGCACACCACCAGGCCAGGCTTGAGGCTGACTGGCACAAACCACTCATAGATCTGTTGTTTAAGGCCCGTCCACAGCTCCTGCGCGTTATGTGGTTTGTCCCCCAAACAGATAAGTTTTAAAACTGCCTGCTGTCATTTACCCCTGGCTGTGCTGAAGTTGGTGGGGAAGGTGTTTCGCTGACCGGATGAGGAGCTGGTAGAGGATGAGGAAGCAGAGTAGGAGGACGAAGCAACAGAAGGCAAACTTAAGCGCCCTGCAATCCTCGGTGGTGGAAGGACATGCGCCAAACTGCTATCCGCCTCAGGCCCAGGCGCCACTGGATTTACCCATTGTGCTGTTATGGAGATATAATGGCCCTGGCCGTGCTTACTGGTACAAGTATTCGTAGTCAGGTGCACCTTGCCACAGATGTCGTTGCGCAGTGCACACCTGATTTTGTCCCCTACTTGGTTGTGCAGGGAAGGGATGGATCGCCTTGAAAAGTAGTGGCGGCTGGGCACGACGTACTGTGGGACAGCCACCGCCATGAGGCATTTAAAACTATCTGTCTCCACCAGACGGAATGACAGCATTTCAAATCCCAGTAATTTAGAAATGCTTGGGCTAGGGATCGCGGGTGGGTAGGGGGGTATTTCTTCTTCCTATCCAGCGTTTGGGATATGGAGAGGTGAACGCTTGCATGGGACATTGTGGAGATGCTTGGTGACCCAGGTGTTGGTGTTGCTGGCAGATCCTCTGTTTGCGGGGTGGCAGGTGGCTATGTCACTCCAGAGGTGGATGAAGAGGCCGCGACTGCAGCAGAAGAGGAAGCAGGAGGAGCCAGAGACCTTTCTTGGTTTTTGAGGGGTTTACTCCACTGCAGCTCGTGCTTTGCACTTAAATGCCTGGTCATGCAGGTTGTGCTCAGGTTGAGAAAGAGCTAATTCCCACAGTACATGTGGAATGTAGTAGGCCACTTCAATCTTTGCTCTTCTATAGTGGCACAAAATTGGATAAACATTGGAGATCAGAAATAGTCTTGAGCGAATCAAGCTTCGGATCATAGATCTGAAGTCGATTCGTTCAAAAACTTCTTAATTTTAATGCTGTATCCGTACAGAATTACTTTTATTAGGCATTAAAATATTTATCCGCATTTAATTCGGTATTCTTATCTGCGGCTTTAAAAACATTTTAAAATAGGAATCCGAAGTCAAGTTTGGTATCGACTAGTACCTCGGTACCAAACCCAACTTCGTATTACTAATTTAAAATGTTTTTAAAGACGCAGATAGGAATACAGAATTCATTCACGAAAGTCTCGCACGACTTCAGGCGAAACAACTTTTGCCTACGCGCAGCCCATACATTTTAATGCTGTATTTAGACAGCATTAAAATCAAACTTTTTGAACAAATCGACTTCAAATCTATGATCTGAAGCTGAATTTGCTCAAGACTAATCAGAAGTTTCTCTGATCTCCTCTTTTAGAAATAAATGTGTTGAAATAAAGTTTTGTGGAAAAGGTTACAAAAATCACAAAAATTAAGTGGCTTAAATGGGAGGAAATGCTCAACAACCCCAAACACTGTAGCGTGTTTATAACAGGGGAGCAATTCCTCCGCATGTGATCCGTTACTAACAGTAATCCCCAGCAAAAAATGCATAAAATGGAGGATGTCGGCAGCGGACCACATGCACCACAATGGCATCCTACACAAGATGGAGTAGTGTGTGGATGAAAATATACAAATACATAAATCACTTCAAAAGGTTCACCACAATGATATGCAACTGACAATACTGGCTAATCCTTCAGGCTGATGTTAAAAACTGAGACTTTAGCCAATGTATTCCAGTCAGGAACACAATGGAGCCCTTTTGCACCACCGTCAAGGTATCTCAGTGTGCCATGGGTCCTACCACTAGACTACCTATGGTGTGTGAACACGGTCTGAATGGTGCTAAGATCTAACTCACAGCCAAGATCCCACATACCTCCATAGTGAGGTCACTCATGCAGTGGGAGAAGGAATAGGGCTGCAAGCCCCACCTATAACAGGCCATGTGACACAGGCTACCAGGTGCACTAGAATGTTACCAGCATTGCAACATCCTCCATTGTATGCATTTTTTGCTGGGGATTGCCGCTAGCAACAGATCACATGCAGAGGAATTGCTCTCCTGGCTATAAACACGCTACAGTGTTTGGGGTTTTTGAACATTTCCTCCCATTTAGGCCACTTTATTTTAATGATTTTTCTTTATATGTATGTAATGTGCCATTGCGCAATGCTGGTAACATTCTAGTGCACCTGGTAGCCTGTGTCACTTGGCGTGTTATAGGTGGGACTCGCAGCCTTATTCCTTCCCCCACTGCATGAGTGACCTCACTATGGAGGTATGTGGGATCTTGGCTATGAGTTAGAGCTTAGCACCATTCAGACCATGTTCACACACCATAGGTAGTCTAGTGGTAGGAACTAGGGTTGAGCAAACCCGAACTTCAGGATTTTTGGACCCCGGACTCGAACCCGAAACATTTCAGTAAAAGTTTGGGTTCGCTGTTGGCGCTTTTTGAAAGGCTGCAGAGCAGCCAATCAACAAGCAGTTAACTGTCTGACCTTAGAAGCCATCACAGACATGCCTACTAATGGCATGGCTGTGATTGGCCAGTATAGCATGTGACCCAGCCTCTATATAAGCTGGAGTCACGTAGCGCTGCATGTCACTCTGCTGTGCTTAGTGTAGGGAGAGGATGCTGCTGGTGATTTCAGGGAGAGAATAGGACTGAATCTTTGCTCAAAACCTGAATCTAACTCAGCGGTGGCCATTTTATGCAAGCTCAGTGCACTAGCGCTGCATCTGAGCCTTTGGGACATTCAAAATCCCAATTTTTTGGGCAATATACAACATCTGGATTAGTCAGTGTGCAATTTAAGTTAGAAATAAAGCCATCATTTTCTGAGGTTTTAAAGACACACTTTTTTGCAAATAAACACTATTTTCAGGCCTTGCAGCATCAGCACTTGTGAAATTACAGGGTTATATACTGCTGTCAAATTCAGTTATTAAACAAAACAAAATTTAGTTGGCAGCCTTTGCTGCATATGTCATTGTGAGATACACCCTTTATACATTTGGGTTATATTCAGATATTTGAAATACCGCCATTTGGTGCACAAATCTTTAATTCAGGCCTACAGTGGGTCAGGCCATGTGAGATACACCCTGTATATACAGGGCTTATATTCTTTCATTAATAAAACACCCTTTTTAGGGCAAAATACACAATATTTCAGGCCTTTCAGCATCTTGACGTTTGAAATTCCTGGGTAATATATTGCTGCCACATTGAGTTATTAAACAAACACCCATTTGGGCAAAAAAAGATTTTTGGACAGCCTTCGCTGCATATGTCATTGTGATATACACCCTTTAAACATTTGGGTTATATTCAGATATTTGAAATATCGCCATTTGGTTCACAAATCTTTAATTCAAACCTACTGTGGGTCAGGCAGTGTGAGATACACCCTTTACATACAGGGGTTTGATTCAGGTATTTGAAATACAGCCATTTTTGGCAAACAAATCTTTAATTAAGGCCTACTGTTGGTCAGGCCGTGTGAGATACACCCTTTTCATACAGGGGTTTGATTCAGGTATTTGAAATACAGCCATTTTGGGCAAACAAATCTGTAATTGAGGCCTACTGTGGGTCAGGCTGTGTGAGATACACCCTTTACATACTGTCGTTATATTCTACTATTAATTAAACACCCATTTAGGGCAAGATCCTAAATTCAAAAAATATGAGGAGAGCGTCAAATAAGGGACGTGGCCCAGGTCATGGTGCTGCTGCTGGAGCTTCTGTTGCACGGAGAGGACGTGGTCGATCTGTGCCAGCTACAAGCACAAGTGAAAACCTTTCCTCGGGTGCGAGTAGGCGACAGAACCTGCACCGGTATTTTTAGGGCCTAATGCGGCTCTACGAATAGTGAGGCCTGAACAAGTACAGGCGATAGTAGATTGGGTTGCTGACAGTGGATCCAGTTCCTTTACATTGTCTCCCACCTAGTCTCCTGCTCAAAGACCACAGTTGGCACCTGCAGCCGATGTCCATCAGTCTTTCACCTCACCCCCTTGCAAATCAGCCAAGCAGTCTGAGCCCCAAGTCATGCAGCAGTCTCCTGCTTTTTGATGACTCTGTTAGCAGGGTTTCCCAGGGCCATCCACCTAGCCCTGCCCCAGAAGTGGAAGAGTGGCACCGATGCCCAACCACTTATCTTTCAAAATGAGTACACGGGAGGACCATGGCAGCACGTCTCGGATGATGACGAAACACAGGTGCCAACTGCTGGGGCTTTCGAAAGTGTGAAGACCGATAAGGAAGGCAGGGGTGAAGACTGGGTGGAAGATAAATCAAGGTCATGCGAGTGACCTATGTAGTACGGAGGAAGAGGCGGTGGTCGCACAGAGCCACCAGCACAGCAGAAGAGGGAGCAGGGTGCAAAAAGGGGAGCGGCCGTCCTCTAGACAGTACGCCTGCTACTGCCCACCGCAGCAAGGGACCGAGCACACCAAAGCCAGCTCCAAGGAGTTCGCTGGCGTGGCAGTTCTTCAGACAATGTGCTGATGCTGTAGGGTTTCCGGCCAGTCATTCCCAAGTGGCTCCGAGGGTGGGTTCCTGAACCCACAAACCCAAGGTACACAATTGTCCAGCCAGGGCACAGTTCTGGAGGATGACGAGGTGGGGGATGTGGAGGAAAAGATAGAGGAGGAGGAACCATTTTCACAGCAGGGTTGCACCCAGACCAGTTCATGGCCATCACTGGTGCGTGGCTGGGGGGATACAGAGGACACAGACGATACACCTCCCACAGAGGACAGCTTTTCGTTGCCTCTGGGCAGCCTGGCACACATGAGCGATTACATGCTGCAGTGCCTCCGCAACGACCGCCGAGTTGCCCACATTCTAACTTGTGCTGATTACTATGTGGCCACGCTGCTGGATCCCCGTTACAAGGACAACGTACCGTCCTTAATTCCCTCAATGGAGCATGATCGTGAGATGCGCCAGTACAAGCGCACGCTGGTAGACGCACTGCTGGTGGCATTCCCATCTGACAGTGGGGGCACAGTGGAAGCACAAGGCGAAGTCAGAGGACGAAGAAGAGGTCGCCAACACAGCTGGGGCACCGCCAGCACCTCAGAAGGCAGGGTTAGCATGGGCGAAATGTGGAAAAGCTTTGTCAGCAGGCCACAACAACCAGCACCACCAGCTGATATGGAACGTCTTAGCAGGAGGCAGCATTTCACCAACATGGTGGAGCAGTATGTGTGCACATGCCTACACGTACTGAATGACGGGTCTGCCCCCTTCAACAGCCACTGTGGACAAGCTCACGTTCATTGGACAAGCTCACGTTCATTAAAATGAACCAGGCATGGATTCCTCAGGACGTGTCTGTACCTTGTGCAAAATAGACATGTATACCGGCACTAACCAGCCATTGTTATACTGCAGTGGAATTGCTCATTCTTGTATTTTGGATATTTTAGAGTGTACCCTAATTTTAAAAAATGCAATTAAAACCGAAAATCTGTGTTGGCTACCTCGTCCTCCTCCACCGCCACTTCCACCTACACCGCTACATCCAGCCCCTCCTCAAACTCCTTACTCCACATGGAACTCCACCTCATAAATCTATTTTTTATTTTTTTTGTACGTATTTTATATCATTTAACTACTTTGTCAGTTACATTTTTGGGTGAAATTCAGCAATTTTTTGGTGTGATGTACCACTGCTATACCTATTAGACCGGTAAAAAAAAATAAAAATAACATTTGTCAGTTACATTTTAGGGTCAAATTCACAAATTTTTGGGTGTAATATACCCCTCCTCTACCTAATTGACAGCTTAATAGATTTCAATAATTTTTACTTTACATTTTCGGGTGACAATAAACAATTGTTTTCTGTCATAGACCCCTGCTCTACCAAGTAGACAGGTTAATACATTTCTGTAATTTTTCTGTTACATTCTTGGGTTGACATACTTTTTTAGACGTGAATAAACCCCTGCTCTGCATAGGTGACAGGGACTAACATTTCTGAAATGCTTCTTTAATTGATGCGCGCCGCCTCCTTTGATTCAATGCTTAAACTTAAACAAGTTGTACCACATTTGCACTTCAATAATTTGTCCCACATTTCCACTATACTCTTTTGGCCTACATTTGGGCTTCTATAATTTGTACAACATTTGCGCCTTAATAGCTTTTACCACATTTCCGCTTGACTCTTTTGGGCCACATTTGGGCTTCTGTAATTTGTCCAACATTTGCGCCTTAATAGCTTTTCCCACATTTCTGCTCAATCCCAATTTTTTAAAATAAATTTATCTCCCTTAAATTTGGTTTATTTTTCTCACGCTCCCTCTCCTGCCTGGAACCCTGGTTCCCCGCCACCCGTGATCACAATGGTAGGCGCATAAAAGAACATTGAAAGTTGATAGAGCAGATATCAAATTGGATCGTGAACATCACCCGGACATGCGACATGGTGGGGCAGTAAGTATGCACACGCCTACACGAACTAACTGACAGGGGTAGGCCCCTGCAACTTCTGGGTCTACAAATTGGGCACATGGCCTGAGCTTGCCCTTTACGCCTTGGAGGTGCTGGCCTGCCCTGCAGCCATTGTATTGTCTGAACGTGTGTTTAGCATGACTGGAGGGTTATATTTACCAATGTTTTGGGGTGTATCCTAATTTTAAAAAATAAAAATGCATTTTAAACCAAAAAGCAGTGTAGGCTACCTCCTCCACCGCCACTTCCACCTACACCACCACATCCACCACCTCCTCAACCTCCTACTCCATATGGACCTGGTCCTCCTAGATCAAGATTATTATTTTGTATGTTTTTTAAAGTCATTTCCCTATCCACATTTGTGTGCAGAGCACTTGCCATGTTCTTAACCACATTTTGATGCCATTTGCAGCCCTCTAGCCCTTTCCATGACATTTTTACATCCATTTTAGTACTCAAAAGTTTGGGTCCACATTGACCTTTTTGTGAAGTTCGGCTGAACCCGTCGAACCCGAACATCCAGGTGTCCGCTCAACTCTAGTAGAAACCCATGATACACTGATATACCTTGACGGTCGTGCAAAAGGGCTCAGTTGTGTTCCTGACTGGAATACATTGGCTAAAGACTCAGTTTTTAACATCAGCCTGATGGATTAGCCAGTATTGTCAGTTACATATCATTGTGGTGCACCTTTTGCAGTGATTTATTAAAAGGTTACAAACTTTTTGGAGATGGTTTGGAACCATGGTTTGAGTGAAAACTCATAATGTCAGGACTCGAACCCGTGGCCAGTCATGTCCCAGGTAGTGATGAGCGAACTTCTGTTTTAAGTTCGGCATCTAAAGTTCGGCTTCCGGTTAGCGGAGAATCCCGATATGGATCCCGATATGGATTCCGACTTCCGTTGTGGTCCGTGGTAGCGGAATCAATAATGGCCGATTATTGATTCTGCTACCACGGACCACAACGGAAGTCGGAATCCATATCGGGATCCATATCGGGATTCTCCGCTAACCGGAAGCCGAACTTTAGACGCCGAACTTAAAACAGAAGTTCGCTCATCACTAGTCCCAGGCAGTAGCTCTACCCACTATGCTACCGTCTCTCCTTGGACTATGCTCTAGCTAACTTCTAACTTCTAACTACCTCTCTTGTCCTTGCCTTGACCTGCTGATTATTCCAATCTCTTGCACCTGCTACTTCCCTATAAAACCCAGCCCTTGAACCCAGCCCTTTGCTGGTTATTGTGCCTCCAAGCCTGTAGCAAGCTTCCTCTCTGCTCCTCCACCACTATTGCTGATTTACCATTGTTGCCAACCCGGACCGTTTGACCTTGCTGATTTGCCGCCTGCATTGACTCACTGCCTACCACCGACCACGCCTCCGTCTACTCCTGCTGTTACCTCGCTGCCATCTCTGCTGCCGACCCGGACTGATCGACCACGCTATCTGCCTCCTGCCTCTGTGGGCCTCTGCCACTGGACTCCATACTTCCAGCTCGGGTGTCCTCTGACTCAGGTGAGCCTCGATTGACACTACCATCCTTAACAGAATAACCAGCCCCCCCAAAAAATGGAGTCCGCAGTGGCCACCCTGCGCAAGCAGGTGTCTGAGCTGCAATATTTCGGCACCACCTACCAGGAGAAATTTTCACAACTCCAAGGCCTGGTACAGAGTCAACAGGGGGAGATCATTGAGCTCCAACGGCAACTCCTGGACATACGCGGCGCGGCTGCAGACACCCGCATGCCACTACCCTCGAAATTCAATGGAGATCGTCGCCAGTACCGGGGCTTTCTCAATCAGTGCCGTATCTACTTCCGGATGCATCCGGCCCCCTTTTCCACTGACGAGGAGAAAGTATTGTTCATTGTTAACCTCCTGACGGATGAGGCCCTGGCATGGGCGTCTCCATACGTGGAAATCGATAGCCATCTGCTGCACGATCTGGATGATTTCATCACAGCTATGAGCCAGGTCTTTGATGACCCCAATCGCTGTGCGACAGCTGAGGCAAGACTACACAGTCTTCGACAAGGAAGACGCTCTGTCGCCGAGTACGCCGCCGAGTTCCGCCGCTGGGTCTCAGACACCAACTGGAACCCAGCTGCTCAAAGGAGCCAATTTCGGCGAGGTCTATCTGAGGCGATCAAAGATGAACTTGCCAGACTTGAAGCCCCGGATGATTTGGACGACTTCATTCAGGTGTGTGTCCGTATTGATCAGAGGCTCACCGAGAGAAGGAAAGAAAGGCTCTGGTTCCAAGGCGACAGACCCACTTACTCTAGTACCCAGCAGGTCGCCCAACCTCCCATCGAGCCGATGCTGGTTGACGCAGTGCGCAAGACTCTGTCCGCAGCAGAAAAAGAACGACGACTGGCCGAAGGCCTCTGCCTCTACTGTGGGGAGCCAGGGCACATTGCCATCAAATGCCCCAACAAATCCCGCAGAACCAATGCCGTCACTAAACTGCGAGAGCAGCGGCAGGCCGCAACCCCACCGGTGACGGCAGAGACAACTGAGTTAACAGCTACCGGGTCCCACTTCACCGTTCCAATTGTCATTACCATCGGGGATCGACAACTTCTCTGTTCTGCAATGCTCGACTCCGGGGCTGGCGACAATTTTTTGGATCTAACTTTTGCTCACGAGAACAACATTCCACTTGTAACCAAGACAGCCCCCATCGATCTGGAAACGGTGGACGGGTCCCCACTCTCCTCGGGACCAGTTACACATCAGACCGCAGATTTACAGCTCCACATTAAAACCGACCACCACGAGACGATCCACTTCTCTTTGATTGCCTCCCCCAAGTTTCCGGTGATCTTGGGCATCCCGTGGTTAGCCACTCACAACCCTTCGGTGGACTGGGAAACCCGCTGTCTACAGTTCACATCCGAGTTCTGCTCTTCAAACTGTCTGCATGAACCTGCTTCCCCAACGCCCAAAAAATCTATCATCTCGGAACCAACTGTCAAGGAGCTGTTGCCTCCACAATATAGCGAGTTTCAGGATGTCTGCGACAAAAAAAACGCAGACAAGCTGCCCCCGCATCGACCATACGACTGCCCAATTGAATTATTACCTGGGGCTGAAATACCCTTCGGCAGCATCTACTCCCTCTCGGAGCCTGAACTCAAGGCCCTGAAGGACTACTTGGACGAGGACCTAAAGAAGGGCTTCATTCAACCCTCCACCTCCCCCGCGGGAGCACCCTTCTTCTTCGTGGAGAAAAAAGACTCCTCTCTACACCCTTGCATTGACTACCGCAAGCTGAATGATGTTACGGTAAAGAACCGTTACCCTCTCCCCCTGATTTCGGAACTTCTCGAGAGACTCCGGGCAGCGAAGGTCTTTACGAAGCTCGATCTTCGAGGGGCCTATAATCTGGTTCGCATTCGCCCCGGGGATGAATGGAAGACCGCCTTTCGCACACGATACGGACATTTTGAATACTTAGTTATGCCCTTCGGACTTTGCAATGCCCCAGCCACTTTCCAACATTTCATTAATGACGTCCTTAGGGACATGCTGGATCTGTTCGTAGTGGTATACCTGGACGATATTTTAATTTTCTCAGAAAATCTCGAACAACATCGCGAACATGTCCGCAGGGTGTTACAAAGACTCCGCGAGCAGTCCCTTTACATCAAGCTCGAGAAATGCGAGTTCGAACAGACCACCACCCAGTTTCTCGGTTACATCATCTCCCCGGAAGGGCTGAGTATGGATCCTCGGAAAATTCAGGCTGTAATAGATTGGCCTCCCCCTAAGAATGAAAAGGAAATACAGAGGTTTGTCGGCTTCGCCAACTTTTACCGAAAATTCATTCGGAATTTCTCAAAAATCATTACTCCAATTACCCAGTTAACCAAAAAGACTGTGCCCTTTTCCTGGACACCCGAAGCACAGAAAGCCTTCACCAAGCTTAAATCCCTCTTCACATCTGCTCCAATTCTGATCCATCCTAATCCCGAACTGCCATTCACAGTCGAAGTGGACGCTTTCGACACCGCAGTAGGCGCTGTCCTATGACAACGTACGGGAGAAAAGATGCTTTTACACCCTTGCGCCTTCTTCTCTCGCCAAATGTCCCCCGCAGAGAGGAACTATGACATCGGGAATAAGGAATTGCTGGCAATCAAAGATGCCTTCTCGGAGTGGAGACATCTATTGGAGGGGGCCATCAATCCCATAACTGTGTTTACTGACCACCGAAACCTCGAATTCATCCGTTCTGCCAAGAGGCTTTCTGCCAGACAAGCCAGATGGAGCCTTTTTTTCTCGATTCAATTTCATTATCACATATCGCCCGGGGTTGAAGGATGGCAAAGCAGATGCCCTTTCCAGGATGTTCTCTGAACCTTCTCAGGACAACAAGGGCCAAGCCAGCATTCTACCTGAGAAAAAGGTCTTAGGAGCTACCTATCCAAAGGAACTCCTGGGGTCAATCAAGAAGGCTTATAAAAAAGACCCCTTCCTCACCCACCCAGCAGAAGACGTCAACCTCACCCTCAAGGGTGGCTTCTTGGCATACCTGGATCGACAACTGTACGTACCAGAAATGGCACGGCTCAGTGTACTAAAATATAACCACGATACCAAGTTGGCTGGCCATCCAGGTACAAGAAAGACCCAGGAACTCCTGTCCCGCTCCTTCTGGTGGCCGACGTATAAGGAAGATACTAAAAGGTTTGTCTCCTCATGCATGGTCTGTGCCCGCAACAAGACTCCCCGCTCTTCACCCGTGGGGCTGCTGCAACCACTCCCCATCCCCTCCCGCCCTTGGGGTTCAATTTCTATGGACTTTGTGGTTGACCTACACCCTTCAAAAGGGATGAACACCATCCTGGTCGTCGTTATTGTTTAGGACAAAGAGAAGGAGATTATAGAGTGGATGGTTCTCCACCTCTCAATCACAGTAGGATGATGTGGAGGTCACCTCTGAGTTTGAAGTTGCGCCATGGAGCCTTCCTCCGGCTCCGCTCCTCCTCCTCCTTGCAGACCCAGTGAAGCTTTTTAGCTGCATCCTCTCTGCCTTCCTTATCCCCTCCTAATGGGATACCTTCTTTTTTCTTAAAAAATGGCAACAAAACCCCACCATGCTCTACAGTATATAGTCATGAGAGTCTTGTTGTTGATGACCTGTGTGAAAGCAGTGAGCATTCGACTGCCAGGAGCAGGAGGTTCAGAAGGAGACTGGTAGTTGTGATTGCACTTCTAGCCACAGTGGTGACAGTTGGAGCAGTGGTAGTGACAGTGGGCAAATACAGAGCAGGGAATCAGGACGGGTGCCAAAGACACCATCATTATATATCACAGTCTGATAACAGTGATGAGGAGGTTGAGGGCTAGGATGATGATGTTTTGTTGGACAGGACCTGGGAGTCGGATCGGGGTGTTGAGGAGGAGACATTAGAGAAGGGTAGTGGCGTTGGTGGCAATAAAGAGCTGAGCTAGTATACAGCCAAGAACCTCCAAAATAACTGTCAGGGCCAAATCTGCTTCTATTGTAGTCAGCTTGTGAACTGGTGATGCTACTGATACTGTGGGAACAAGCTCAAAATGTCCCAAACCTAGGCCAAACTCAGCTTCCTCTAGATTTGTGCGAGCAACTCCCTTATGGTATATTTTTCTACACAAGGCCAGCACACAAGACCACAGCCATGTACAAGATCTGCCGGATTAAAATAAGCTGTGGGTGTTCAAACACAAACTTAGGTACCAGGGATCTATTTCAGCCCATGAGACAGCATCACTGGTTCCTGTGGGAAAATAGAACTGGCCAGCATTTCCAATCAGAGCAAGTCTGTCCTCCTTCTCCTGGTCTTCTTTGTAGCAGCCAGCCGCATCCCCAATTAGAACAGTGTCCTTATCATCATCAGCTGCTTCTTCTCCTGCGCAGACGCCTCCTCCTTGTCCTCTGTTTAATCGTGAGACCTCCATAATATAATGTGTGGCCATGAGAAAACTATCCTCGATCAACAATTAGCTTATGTGCAAACTGAACTTCCACCTGCCCAAGTTACTGATGGTTCAGTTGCTGCCGCATCACTTAGTTGTGGTAAATGTGGTATACTTCCGTGCCTTCACCTAAATGAAATTTTTCTTGACTCTGGTCCAGGCAGTGTGCTAGGACTGACTCTTGGCCAGGCAAGCATGTATACCACTGCTACAATATGTGTAAAGTTTGAATAGTTGGTCCGCAAATGTGGTGCACTTCCGCGCTTTCGCCTAAATAAATAAAAAAATCTGGGGTGTGGCTCAGGTGGTGTGCTAGGACTGATTCTTGGCCAGGCAAGCATGAGCTCCACTGGCATATGCAAAATTTGACCTGTTGATCTGCAAATGTGGTGCACTTCTGCACCTACAGTTAAAATTTCTGGAAATGTGGCGCACTTCTGTGTCTAAATAACAGAAAAAATGCACCAAACGGATATGCCGCTGACTATACTGGCTATTCATAAATGCAGATATTAAAGCTGAGACTTTTGCCAATATATTCCTGTCAGGAAAATACCGGAGCCCATCATGCACCACGCCACGGTCACTCAGCATGGCAAAGGGTCCTACCACTAAGCTACCTATGGTGTGAACAAGGTCTGAAGGTGATGTAATCCAGCTCACAGCCAAGCTTCCACACAACCGCGTAGCAGGACAACTAATGCAATGTGAACAAAGCCAGACTGTAAGCCACACCCATATCAGACCATGTGATGGAGGCTACCAGGTGCAAAAGAGAGTGTTTGAATGCCAGATAAAGGCACATACACTACATATAAAACAAGACACAAACACAGAAATATAGTGGCAAATCTGGGGGAGCTGCTTAACCCCTAACACTGTAGCGTGTTTTTCATTGGGGGAGTAGCCCCACCGCATGCGGACCGGAGCAAACGACTATCCCCAGCAAAAAAATGCGTACAATGGAGGATGTCGGCGCGGTCCACATGCACCACAAAGGCATCCTACACAAAACGGAACATTGTGCGGATGAAAATATAATCATATAAATCACAGAAAAAATGCACCAAACGGATATGCCACTGACTATACTGGCTAGTCATAAATGCAGATATTAAAAGCTGAGACTTTTGCCAATATATTGCTGTCAGGAAAATATCGGAGCCCATCATGCACCACGTCACGGTCACTCAGCATGGCAAGGGGTCCTATCACTAAGCTACCTATGGTGTGAACAAGGTCTGAAGGTGATGAAATTCAGCTCACAGCCAAGCTTCCACACAACCGCATAGCAGGACAACTAATGCAATGTGAACAAAGCAAGACTGTAAGCTGCGGTCCACATGCGGTGGGGCTGCTCCCCCAATGAAAAACACGCTACAGTGTTAGGGGTTGAGCAGCTCCCCCAGATTTGCCACTATATTTCTGTTTTTGTGCACTTCTGTGTCTGCCTAAATTTAATTGTTTAGGGCTCTGGTCTGGGTGGTGTGGTGGGCTTAACTCTTGGCAAGCAATAGTTCCACTGCTGTATACAAAATTTGATTCGGTTGTCAGCAAATGTTGTGCACTGGGCTCTGGCTCGGGCAGTGTGGTGGGACTGACTCTTGACCAGGCAAGCAAGAGTACCACTACTATATGCAAAATTTGACTCGTCGGTCCTATATACAAAATTTGACTCATCGGTTTGCAAGTGTAGCACGCCTTCACATAAATTTCTTTTTTATGACCTTTGGCCCAGGCAGGTTGGTGGGACTCTTGGCATGTGCATGTCATGGGCAGGCTTTTTGACCCTATTAAGGCATAGTTTCTGGATGCTGGGTCCCCCAACAAGTCAGTTTTCTTCCCATAACACTCTAGTGAGCGCTGCAGGCTTCCGTCAGCTTTCCAAGGACCGAGCCGTACATTGTATAGTGACTGCGAATGAGGCTATGCTGCAACTAGCACATGTGACTGATTTACAGTGATGTCACTGGTCTAGGAAGAGGCTGCAGCGCTCAAGGCCCCATCTAACAGCTGATTGGCGGAGGTCCCTGGTGTCGCACCCCCACAGATCTGAAACTTATGAAATATCCTGAAGATAAGTTATGAATACCTTTTCCTGGATAAACCCCTTTAATGAAGCAAGTGACATAGATTGACTGCCGAGAAAATTGTAGCATGCGCATTCCAGAACCGATTTCCCTGCACGAATGGCTCATTCAAATGAATGGGTCTGCAAGAAAAATAGGCAGCACACGGGATGCTATCCATGACTCTTCCTTGTTAACCAACCATAATATAGATCGCCTGAAAGGATGCAGTAAATCATTGCTGGTTAAAAAAAGGTCCAGTTGCAACTTTGAGGAAAAGTAAGCAAAATCATGATGGTATACTTTGAGCATAATTGAAAAAAGATGATAAAAATTTACTAATTACTATATAACTGTAGCTGTGAAACAGTATTACAGAACTTTTACTAGCAGCTGAGATTTCTGAGAAAACCGTATCCAGCCAAATCTGACTAGTCACAGGGGGTGCAAGAGTTATGCCTTAGAAAACGTCTGTGTAAGTTCCAGTTCTTTCTTGAGATAATAATATGACATAAGTACCGTCTGTTCTCTTTATCTTCGACAGCTCTGGATATTGTATGGCTCAGCTGTAAAAAGAGCTCGCTATACCGTATTACTTACCATTTCTTTTTCTTAAGGATTTTCACACCCCATGTTTTTTTTCCCCCGTTTTGCATTTTTTGAATTTTTGTATTTTTAATTCAGTGGGTAGCAAAGCAGACCTTCCCTTTACTACAGATTCATGAGATGGATAAGAGGACTAGTCAAATAAATAATATGGATGGGATCTGGAAAGAAAGAAGATAATTATTCTTTCTGGAACACGCTGCTGGTAACTGGTGAGAAGAATGGGAAATAAATCAAGCGAGGCAGAAGCCGTGTTGATGTATTTTACCTCATTCACTAGTTTCCAGAATAGACCATGGTTCATTCTCACATAGAGAGACGTCTGTACTGCTGGAAAGTTAATAGCTCCATATAAGCACCAGTCAAATTGTCATGTAGCATGTCCCTATAGGATTAACACCTAGGTTAGTAATTGTATAAACATTTTATAGGCAGTAGTAAATTAGTTACAGGGACTTACAAGGCAAATCACATTTAGATTACACGTTCAGCAGTTCTATGGGTTGTTTCATGTAATGAAAGGATCCTCTTTACTTGCTTCATATTTGTATACATTTACAATGCAAACAAAGAGAATATATTCTAATACAATTACCCTGACCCCTCTACGTCTGACGAAGAGCACCGTAGTGCTAGAAACACGTTGGATGGACTCCCCTTCTTGGTGTCTGAGAGGAACCGTAGATCTGGTGACGTCACCTGCTCCACATTGTGAGCATGAGCGAGAGTCAAAAAAGTAAAGGCTGCGCCACCGGCCGGGGCAAGCTTAGAATATGACTGTTAAAAGAACTTTGCCTTCAGTGGAGACTGTTGGAGCCCCTTGAACAAGAGAAATAAGAAAATTCACAAAACCTGAACCGAACCCTCAGCGGACTTAGCAATAATCGCGAGGAGGATCAGCAAAGAAAATAAGGTAAAATTGCTGATCTGGCTTAATCCCTAAACAGTACCCCCATATTATAACATATAGTAGCTAACTTAGAGGTGCGCGGCATCCCCATATTCTATTTGAAGTAATATTATTAGTGATGGTAGTAATAGCAGTACTGGATATTGAAGTAATGTATTATTATTTTAGGAAGGTAGTAAAAGTGGTAGTAGTTATAGAAGGAGATCATTATTATTAATAGAATATTGGTTGTGGTTATAAAAGTGGTGAACAGTGCATTCAGAAAGTCTTCAGACCCTTTCTTTTTTTTTCTCTTCACATTTTATGTTGAGGTTTTGTGCTACAAAAAAAAAAAAAATGCCCCCCCCCCCCTCATTCTGCACTCATTGTGTTTTAAAAGAAAAAAATCTTTGATAATTTATTGAAGTATTAACAAAAGTATTACAGTGATTACAGCCTCCAGGCTGCTTGGGTATGATGCCACAAGGTTTACACACCTGGATTTAGGGATTTTCTGACATTCTTCTCTGCAGTGATCTGTGTCCGTTTTTGTTTACGTGTGTCTTCCTTTATTTTTGGAGGATCTCCAAACATAAAGGAAAGTAAAAAAAAAGCTAAGTTTAGTTTGCCATGCAAATGATAGGTAAAAAACGGATGCGGACGCGGATGACAATCTTGTGTGCATCCGTGTTTTTTCACGGACCCATTGACTTGTATGGGTCTGCGAACCGTTGTCCGTGAAAAAAATAGAACAGGTCATATTTTTTTCACGGACTGGAAACAGGGATCACGGACGTGGATGACAAACGGTGCATTAGCCGCGTTTTCCACGGACCCATTGAAAATCGCGGAAAACGGAACAACGGACACGGGACACAACAACGGTCATGTGCATGAGGCCTAAAGAAAACTGTTTATGGCTTCTCCCTCCAAAAATGTGAGAGTACCTTTATCTCTGATTTGCCATTTGCTGCCTGCTTTTGCAACGTGCTGCCCCACCGGGGCCTATCAGGTCCCAGTGTTAGGAATGTCGAGTGGTGATGTGGCCTGATAGTTTTGTGTCACGGTGCTTCTACATGGATACTGCTGCTCCCCGGAGTTAGGCTCTATAGCAACAAAGGAGTTGTTGTTGGTGGAATAAGCCAAGTCCAGACTTGGTAAAGTTCAACTGTTTAACTTGAATAAACTTGTGTCATCCAAACAATTCTTTCTCTTGGCTCCAGCAGGATACGGGTAAACTGGCAGGTGAACTTGAATACTTTGCTTTCTCTCTCTGCTGCTGAGCTAATCTCTGGCTTCAGTCTGGTTACTAGACTTTCTAGCAGTTCTGGTACCTTTGAGTGGGGTGCCTTTAGCCATTGACCATGTTATACTCTGTATATGAACTGCAAGGAGTCGAGGGTCTCTAGAAGCTGCTTCCCCTGGAAGACTCCTGTTGCGGTGGGGGAGTGCTCCCCTCAATGCGCCATGTCTAATCTCCTTCTAACTCTCAACTCACTCTATCTTCCTGCAACCCCTCCCTTGGTAGGAAGCAGGACTGGCCCACTACTGTCCAAATGGGGGAGGGGGGTGGAATGGTAAGTTCCATTCTATCTAAAGATCTCCCTCTGACAGATACACTGTCAACTGCTGGACAACCAGACACAGTGCATGAACTACAGTTGCATAGCAGTATTATTAAGGCACAGTATCAGCGATCCTGGAATTAAATATGAAGATTACATTATTTGCTAGCCATTAGGGACAGTAGTTAGGTGTAAGAATGGTAGTGCCCCCTCTGGGGTACTACACTTTGCTATGGGGATTACTCCTGCTTGTAAATAATTAATGGCACTACTATTAGGAAATTACATATAATACAATTATCTAGTTTAATATATAATTCAACTTCAAATTAGCTTGTCCAGAGCTGAGTGATTCATAGATCTACAGATTTTTTTACAAAATGTTGTAACCTAAATGTTTGATTTTACAGTACACTATCGGCCCAATTTTAATGGTGCTTGTAATCAGATCCTTCATTATATATTGTGTGCCTTTTACAAGCCATCTATGGCACTGGTGCCCAGGGTAAGATTATCCTGGGCAACTGTAAGATACCACGTTGCCCACATAGGTCAAAAGAGCTCTGCATGAGGCTAAACCCAGTATTAGTTTCCCCTTCCTTTCTAAGATACAATGCAACATTTTACTCCTGCAAAGAGATTCTGATGCACTTGTTTTTACTGTGTCGAAAGTGTCCGGGAGTGTCATAATAATTTCAAAATAATGCTGGGATTTTCACAAAGCATTCTATGCGGAAGCTTTCAACTAAACTACACAAGGATAGAAGGTCACCATTCCTTTCAACCATACATAAAAGGATGTTTCACCTTCTACAGTACAAACAGTTCCTTTTTAATGCTACTAGTAAAATGCCAGTAATAAACTAGCATCTTATACATGAAGGACTGTGTGTTAGTAAACACACAAAGCTTGAATAGCAGCCAATTGTCCTTTAAATCAATGCATTTTATTGTAGCCTTTAATTCTGTATGCTACATGTTGATGGCAACAACTACTTCTCTGATATTTTTTTTAATCCATCCTGTTATTCCATTTGATTCTCTCCCTTGAGATCCGGTGACGTATCAGGCTCTCCATGGGTAAGCTAGTCGAAGGCTTTCGGCTAGCAGTGAGCCCGGTGACGTCGCCGACACTAATGGGTGGGCTCTAACGCTACCCTAGCCTGTAAAACTGCTAGGCGAAAGCCTTCGACTAGCTTACCCATGAAGAGCCTGGTACGTCACTGGATCTCAAGAAAATTCCCTTGTCTTGCGCGATTCAGCACAAGGCATGGCAGAGCATCAGAGCATATCAGAGGGGCTGCCTGGGTGAAAAAGGGGATAACCCCTTTAACTAGTTCATGTCTGAGCCATTTACCCCCCTTCCTGACCAGGAGCATTTTCTGAATTTTTTATTTTTTTTTGCATCATTGAAAGCCTTAACTTTTTTTGTTTGGTCATGTAAGAAATTTTTGTCACCTTTTTTTTGGTGATACATGGGGCAAAAAATTGAGGAGGGGGATAGTGTTTTTTCACCTTTTTTAATGTTTTGTTTTTGTCAATAGCGCAACATACAATTAAAATATATTTTTTATTATGTCCCCTTTCCATAGCGTTTTTTTTTTTAGCTATATGAGATGTATAGCTTATGGTTGAGTGGGTCAAGATGCTGCTCTGCAGTTTTTTATTTTATAATCTTATATTCTCCCATAAGGTGATACAAATCCTTTCAGGACGGGGAGTGGGGCATTTGACAGTACTTTTTGAAAAAGTCACTACTGAAGCCAGTCATTTGCTTGAGCAGTGAATGTTGTGACCATGTCTATGCACTGCCAGTGTAAACAATGCATGGACTATAAAATGGAGACAGCAGGGGAAGCATGGAGCAAGAAAGTATGAATGTTCTGTTTCAGGAGCCATGCTACAGGAACTTGTTGAAAAATCATTTTTACCAGAAAAACCATTTAAGTGGCAACATTTCCTTTCATTCTGTCTTTTATTAATAAATGAGTGCTTTCATTCACTGCAAAAGACTGCGCTCACTAGTTATTACCGCCTCCTGCCCCCCAGTTACAGGCGCCATGTAATAACCAGTAAGCCCTTTCCCTTACTAGCAGGGAGAGGGCCTATTGGTCAACTCTTTAATGACCAGGTCTGAAAAAGCCTAAATGACTAGACACTTATTTGTGATTTAGCGCAAGTTGTTCAAACGGTCGTAACTTTTTTGTTTGTTGGACTACCAAAATAATTTTTGCAAGATTTGTTTCCGTGACACATAGGGCTTTATAATTTATTTTTTACTTTTATTTGAGAGAAACTATAGAAAACCTTTCAAATTATTATTTTTTAAACTATAGTTCCTTATTCTAATTCCTTATTCTTATTCCTACATAGCCGCCATCTTGAATGAAGATCTCATGCGCGGTTCTTTAATCAAGTTCTTCATCTTTAATCAAGATGGCGGCGCCCTGCTCTTCGCATTTAAAAGGATGAGGTAAGTATGATTTTATTTTATTTTTTTACACTGTATTATTACTGCCAGATGCCATTATGAGCAGCGAAGCAGCTGAATCAAATTTTTCAATACTTCACTCAACTCTTGCTGGTACTGTACCTACAGCATTTTTGTTATTTTTATTTTTAAATATCTCTTTATTTCCATCATCTCAAATTTCATCATCAATAAGAAAAAGTAACATTTTTAATCTATCAAAAACATACAAATTTTTTCTATACATAAACAAATATTTTCAATCCCCATTTACCCACCCTCCTACCACCCTTATGGGGAGGGAGAGGGGGACGGGTAATAAACAACTTTTTAATGTTGTACGGAAACAGCATTAACATTGTTTTTGAACAAATCGACTTTGGATCTGTGATAGCCTAATTATATTGTATAAAATTCTCTAAAATGATATCAACTATATTCCACCCTGATACACAATGATGAAAAACTTTTACCAGTGACATTAATAACACTGTCACCTCAGTATTTGCCATGCAGCAAGTTATTTGTAGATGTGCAGCCAAATATACTGAAATTCCTACAAGTGCCCATCATCTGTGAATATTACGCGTGGAAAAAGAGCTAAATCCTTTATCACAATGGCAATACAAGTCAATATTAAATCAACTGCGCTTTCCTTATCCTTTATGATGCTTGAAGCAAATTCATACCTGGCATGTAGGATATCTGTTCCCACAAGTGTGCAAAAATGACAAAATAATACTTGAGAGGAAAAGATCCATCGACGTTAACACCAATATAAATTCAAATATTCAATAAGTGTATTATGTCGCTACAAGAGAATATGAAATCTGGATGAGGAAACATCATGTATTGTTCAGAAAGCCAAAGACCAATCTACAGCACCTCCGCACAATGTCATTTTACATTTTAACACATTTTGGGAAACAGAAGCACCGGGAGCACAACCTTTTGTTTTTATCCCTTTGAATAATTTACTTTTTCATAAACTAAATCAAAAGAGCGGACATAGCTGAATTCCTGCACTAGAGGGTTAAATGAATACTCTGTTATTAAGTGAGACCTTAATATGCTTTATCCTGGTTTACATTATCTGCCATTTAGTTTTCTCATTCTTACAGGAAATGTATTATTAATGTATTATTATTTTCTCCTTGGAGAGATCATAACACAAATTAGAGCTTATATATATATATATTTTTTTTATTTTTTTTTAACTGGAGTCTCACCAGCAAGAACACTGTCATCCCAGAGCTTAAAGGGGTATTCCCATCTCAGACAATGGGGGCATATCCTAGTGATATGCCCCCATAGGTGCATGTCCCATCGACGGGTCCCAACGCTGGGACCCGCACTCACATTGAGAACAGATCCCTGAAAGTTGTGGAGGGTTCACTGCGCATGTGCAACTGCCCTCTATTCATTTATATGGTGCCACTGAAAATAGCCAAGCACTGGCTCGGCTATTTCCGTCAGCCCCATAGAAATGAATGGGAGCGGCGGGCTCCCATTCAATTCTATGGGGAGAGCGCTTGGCCGTGGCCGAACCCCAGAAAAATCAGGGTCCTTCTCCGCTCTGTTCTTGGTGTAGGTGCGGGTCCCAGAGGTGGGACTCGCACCTATCCTAGCAATATGCCCCCATTGTCTGAGATGGAAATACCCCTTTAACTCGGAGCCAGTTTTTTAAGAAAAAATAAATACACCCCATACCCTTACCATTAGTAGACAGTTTATCTCATAATTTCCAGATGTTAAAGATTCTAAGACCGTAAACAGGCTTTTACAGCAGTGGGTGTGGAACCACTGTGTCAAAGAACAGATTTGACTTAGGGCCACTCTTAAGGGCGTTATCATGGCAGTCCCCTGGTTTTCACCCTTTAACCCCTGTACAGGGATCTGGATGTCACTGCAGGGGAACCACCAGGCTGCTACCTCCAGGAGCTTTCTCTGTGTGATTGACAGCTGACCCATAGGCGTCAGCCACACCAGTGCAGAGACAAGCCAAGGTCAAGGCAGTCAGAAAACATGCTATACAGCTCTGCAAGCAGGGAACATGCCATATAGAAAAATGTTTGCGATCAGCCTAAGCAGCAAAGGGTCAATATGGAGGTCAGGCAGCGGTCAGGTCAGACAGCGGAGGATCAGAATTCAGTAAACAGGCAGAGCTTGATACAGGCAATGAGAAATAGCACACCTTTTCAGAAACTAGCAGACTAAGAACCTTATTGCTCAGGCACCTTCCCACAAGAGATGGTGCCTTAAGTACCCCAGTGTTTCCAGCCAGTGTCTAGTAAAGATTTGGGTGTGCATGCTGGCCCTTTAAGAGACAGAGGTAGTGGGCTGGGGAGGCCTTGCCGGCAGGCAGGCCACAGCCTGCGGGGAGGTACAGAGCAAACCTCGCTGCCTGACTGGTTGGGAAAAGGGAGGCAGGAGGAGATGGCACTGGTGAGCAAGCTGCCACTGTAACAGGGGCTAAATTTGCATTCCTTGGGAATCTACAACAGTGAATGGTAAATTTTAGTTGCTCCTGGCAAACTTATACTTGGTGGACCTCTAGGAGACCAATGCCCAGTTTGCCACTCCCTAAAGCTGGTCCTGGCCTTACTAGTGGTCAAAGCCCATGAGAAAATTAACAATTCAGATAGGTTATCTTTTTTTTTTTCTCCTGAACTCAGTATAACAGAAAAATACACAACATTTTAAGCAAAATAATTTTAGGAAAAATACATTTTTTCAAAAGGAGACAGCATGCTAAGTGATTATATTTACTTAAATATTCATATATTCATCCTGCCAGACGTACCACGTACAGAGTGATTGCAAAGTTCTGGGTTATAGTTTTTGAAGTCTTTTGTCAAGATGCAAATACATTATAACTGACATTTCAACACATGTAGTGACTTACACAAAGGACAAATATGATGAGGATGCGTGGAAGTCGGCAGCACCAACATATATTCAATTATCTGCTTCATATAGATTATGAAATAAAGGACTGAAGCTCACTGCAGTGATGTCAATATCTACAAGCATAAAATACACCTTGCGCTACAGAGGAGTAACACAAAATATTATCAGTGTATAGCCACAAACTTAAATATCCCCTTGAGCCACAAATGGCTAGCACAAGACTATCTCTAGGTATATAGTCCTAAATGCAGCAAATAGGTCAGTGAGAGGCTGATGCTATGTCCATGCTGACTCCTATCCTCTAGAAAACACATTGGGCACATTTATTAAGAAAAATCACAAAAAATAATACACAATAGATGCAAACATTATATATAGACTAAGTCCTCATTCTGATGAAATTTGAGACTCTCAGCCAATAAATTTTGATCAAAGCACATCTGTGATCAGAATACATTGGCTGAGAGCCTCAGATGTTATCATATCAAATTGAGGGCTGAGTCCGTATATAATGCAGGATCTTTTTCCCATGAATTTTGAAGTTTATGTTCTTGAAGGAGTGGCACCTTCAAGTGTGAATGTGCTTCTATTTTATCTTGGGAGTAGCATTATTGTGCACTTTTGCCCGCCTAGACCACAGGCTGCCTTGATTAGGTGGTACATATGGCTGTGCGTACTCCTCCTCTCATTGGCTGCTGATGCACATGGAGGTGACTAGGAGCAGCACACTATATGTGCAGGTTCTGCTCTCCTGATTGTAGATGCAAAACTGCATAGGTAGGTTTAGAGTAGGACCTGCCTGACTGAGACCACCTTGGCGTGGGTAGGTGGGCACAGATGTGTTTTGATCAAAATATATTGGCTGAGAGTCTCAGATTGTATTATTAGAGTGAGGGCTTCATCCATATATCATGTTTGCATCTATTGTGTATGTGCATTATTTTTCTTTTATAAATGTAGCCATGCACATCCGCATATTCAGTTATCATATCGCGCAGGATGTTTTGCATCTTTTTCCCATGATTTTCACATTTATTAAGACCAGTGTTTTAGACGCCAGTCGTAATAAGGTCCTGCACCGGCAATAGATCCCTGGAGTTATGTAGAGGCGCCGACCTTTACATAACTTTGGTGCATCCATCGCCGCTTCTAAATGTAAGACTAAGATGAATGAGACGGGCCTGCAGGCCTGGCCACTACCCACCCATGCCACGCCCACTTTTTAACCTGACGTGAGCAGGGAAAAGTCACAGATTGCGGCGCAAGGGACTTTTGAGCTGCAATCTGCTCCAGAAATACCCCTTTGTATAGGCGTATTTCTATTTAATAAATGACCAACATTGATTTTTGACCACCTACTGGATATTGCTCTAAATACATTTATTTATTTTTTAAGTCAATTTTTCTAGAAAGGTTTGGCTCTGCTATGGGCTGTAATGTCACACCAGTTTTTTGCTATTATTTACATGAGTATTTTTGAAAATAAATATGTTTTCAAATGAAGCGATTAATTTGTAGGTGGAGTCTATCTCTCTTAACCTCCTCCCGTCACACTAACGCCGAAAGGCGTCAATGCTGCGGCGCTCCCAGGTCACACTAACGCCAATAGGCGTCATCTCGCGAGACGCGAGATTTCCTGTGAACGCGCGCACACAGGCGCGCGCGCTCACAGGAACGGAAGGTAAGCGAGTGGATCTCCAGCCTGCCAGCGGCGATCGCTCGCTGGCAGGCTGGAGATCCGAATTTTTTAACCCCTAACAGGTATATTAGACGCTGTTTTCATAACAGCGTCTAATATACCTCCTACCTGCTCCTCTGGTGATCCCTTTTGTTAGGATCGACCACCAGAGGACTCAGGTAGGTCAGTACAGTCGCACCAAACACCACACTACACTACACCCCCCCCCCCCCGTCACTTATTAACCCCTTATAAACCCCTGATCACCCATGATCACCCCATATAAACTCCCTGATCACCCCCCTGTCATTGATCACCGCCCTGTCATTGATCACCCCCCTGTCAGGCTCCGTTCAGACGTCCGTATGATTTTTACGGATCCACGGATACATGGATCGGATCCGCAAAAAGCATACGGACGTCTGAATGGAGCCTTACAGGGGGTGATCAATGACAGGCGGGTGATCACCCATATACACTCCCTGATCACCCCCTGTCATTGATCACTCCCCTGTAAGGCTCCATTCAGACGTCCGCATGATTTTTACGGATACATGGATCGGATCCGCAAAACACATGCGGACGTCTGAATGGAGCCTTACAGGGGGTGATCAATGACAGGCGGGTGATCACCCATATACACTCCCTGATCACCCCCCTGTCATTGATAACCCCCCTGCAAGGCTCCATTCAGACGTCCGCATGCGTTTTGTGGATCCGATCCATGTATCCATGGATCCGTAAAAAATCATGCGCATGTCTGAATGGAGCCTTACAGGGGGGGTGATCAGTGACAGGGGGGTGATCACCCTGATTACCCTGATCACCCCCTGTCATTGATAACCCCCCTGCAAGGCTCCATTCAGACGTCCGCATGCGTTTTGTGGATCCGATCCATGTATCCATGGATCCGTAAAAAATCATGCGCATGTCTGAATGGAGCCTTACAGGGGGGGTGATCAGTGACAGGGGGGTGATCACCCTGATTACCCTGATCACCCCCTGTCATTGATAACCCCCCTGTAAGGCTCCATTCAGACGTCCGCATGCGTTTTGTGGATCCGATCCATGTATCCATGGATCCGTAAAAAATCATGCGGATGTCTGAATGGAGCCTTACAGGGGGGGTGATCAGTGACAGGGGGGTGATCACCCTGATTACCCTGATCACCCCCTGTCATTGATAACCCCCCTGTAAGGCTCCATTCAGACGTCCGCATGCGTTTTGTGGATCCGATACATGTATCCATGGATCCGTAAAAAATCATGCGGATGTCTGAATGGAGCCTTACAGGGGGGGTGATCAGTGACAGGGGGGTGATTACCCTGATCACCCCCTGTCATTGATAACCCCCCTGTAAGGCTCCATTCAGACGTCCGCATGCGTTCTGTGGATCCGATACATGTATCCATGGATCCGTAAAAAATCATGCGGATGTCTGAATGGAGCCTTACAGGGGGGGTGATCAGTGACAGGGGGGTGATCACCCTGATTACCCTGATCACCCCCTGTCATTGATAACCCCCCTGTAAGGCTCCATTCAGACGTCCGCATGCGTTCTGTGGATCCGATACATGTATCCATGGATCCGTAAAAAATCATGCGGATGTCTGAATGGAGCCTTACAGGGGGGGTGATCAATGACAGGGGGGTGATCAGGGAGTCTATATGGTGATCACCCCCCTGTCATTGATCACCCCCCTGTCATTGATCACCCCCCCCTGGTAAGGCTCCATTGAGACATTTTTTTTGGCACAAGTTAGCGGAAATTTTTTGTTTGTTTTTGTTTTTGTTTTTTCTTACTAAGTCTCATATTCCACTAACTTGTGTCAAAAAATAAAATCTCACATGGACGCACCATACCCCTCACGGAATCCAAATGCGTAAACATTTTTAGACATTTATATTCCAGACTTCTTCTCACGCTTTAGGGCCCCTAAAAAGCCAGGGCAGTATAAATACCCCACATGTGACCCCATTTCGGAAAGAAGACACCCCAAGGTATTCCGTGAGGGGCATATTGAGTCCATGAAAGATTGAAATTTTTGTCGTAAGTTAGCGGAAAGTGAGACTTTGTGAGAAAAAAACAAAAAAAAATCAATATCCGCTAACTTATGCAAAACGGAAGGTAAGCGAGTGGATCTCCAGCCTGCCAGCGGCGATCGCTCGCTGGCAGGCTGGAGATCCGAATTTTTTAACCCCTAACAGGTATATTAGACGCTGTTTTCATAACAGCGTCTAATATACCTCCTACCTGGTCCTCTGGTGGTCCCTTTTGTTAGGATCGACCACCAGAGGACTCAGGTAGGTCAGTACAGTCGCACCAAACACCACACTACACTACACCCCCCCCCCCCGTCACTTATTAACCCCTTATAAACCCCTGATCACCCATGATCACCCCATATAAACTCCCTGATCACCCCCCTGTCATTGATCACCGCCCTGTCATTGATCACCCCCCTGTCAGGCTCCGTTCAGACGTCCGTATGATTTTTACGGATCCACGGATACATGGATCGGATCCGCAAAAAGCATACGGACGTCTGAATGGAGCCTTACAGGGGGTGATCAATGACAGGCGGGTGATCACCCATATACACTCCCTGATCACCCCCTGTCATTGATCACTCCCCTGTAAGGCTCCATTCAGACGTCCGCATGATTTTTACGGATACATGGATCGGATCCGCAAAACACATGCGGACGTCTGAATGGAGCCTTACAGGGGGTGATCAATGACAGGCGGGTGATCACCCATATACACTCCCTGATCACATGTGGTATCGCCGTACTCAGGAGAAGTTGGGGAATGTGTTTTGGGGTGTCATTTTACATATACCCATGCTGGGTGAGAAAAATATCTTGGTCAAATGCCAACTTTGTATAAAAAAATGGGAAAAGTTGTCTTTTGCCAAGATATTTCTCTCACCCAGCATGGGTATATGTAAAATGACACCCCAAAACACATTGCCCAACTTCTCCTGAGTACGGCGATACCAGATGTGTCACACTTTTTTGATGCCAAGGTGGGCAAAGGGGCGCATATTCCAAAGTGCACCTTTCGGATTTTACCGGCCATTTTTTACACATTTTGATTGCAAGGTACTTCTTACACATTTGGGCCCCTAAATTGCCAGGGCAGTATAACTACGCCACAAGTGACCCCATTTTGGAAAGAAGACACCCCAAGGTATTCCGTGAGGGGCATGGCGAGTTCCTAGAATTTTTTCTTTTTTGTCGCAAGTTAGTGGAATATGAGACTTTGTAAGGAAAAAAGATTAAAAAAAAAAAAATCATCATTTTCCGCTAACTTGTGACAAAAAATAAAAAATTCGAGGAACTCGCCATGCCCCTCACGGAATACCTTGGGGTGTCTTCTTTCCAAAATGGGGTCACTTGTGGCGTAGTTATACTGCCCTGGCAATTTAGGGGCCCATATGTGTGAGAAGTACTTTGCAATCAAAATGTGTAAAAAATGGCCTGCAAAATCTGAAAGGTGCACTTTGGAATATGTGCCCCTTTGCCCACCTTGGCAGCAAAAAAGTGTGACACATCTGGTATCGCCGTACTCAGGAGAAGTTGGGGAATGTGTTTTGGGGTGTCATTTTACATATACCCATGCTGGGTGAGAGAAATATCTTGGCAAAAGACAACTTTTCCCATTTTTTTATACAAAGTTGGCATTTGACCAAGATATTTTTCTCACCCAGCATGGGTATATGTAAAATGACACCCCAAAACACATTCCCCAACTTCTCCTGAGTACGGCGATACCAGATGTGTCACACTTTTTTGCTGCCAAGGTGGGCAAAGGGGCACATATTCCAAAGTGCACCTTTTGGATTTCACCGGTCATTTTTTACACATTTTGATTGCAAAGTACTTCTCACACATTTGGGCCCCTAAATTGCCAGGGCAGTATAACTACCCCACAAGTGACCCCATTTTGGAAAGAAGACACCCCAAGGTATTCCGTGAGGGGCATGGCAAGTTTTTAGAATTTTTTATTTTTTGTCGCAAGTTAGTGGAATATGAGACTTTGTAAGAAAAAATAAAAAAAATAAAATCATCATCATTTTCCGCTAACTTGTGACAAAAAATAAAAAGTTCTATGAACTCACTATGCCCATCAGCGAATACCTTAGGGTGTCTACTTTCCGAAATGGGGTCATTTGTGGGGGTTTTCTACTGTTTGGGCATTGTAGAACCTCAGGAATCATGACAGGTGCTCAGAAAGTCAGAGCTGTTTCAAAAAGCGGAAATTCACATTTTTGTACCATAGTTTGCAAATGCTATAACTTTTACCCAAACCATTTTTTTTTTTTGCCCAAACATTTTTTTTTTATCAAAGACATGTAGAACAATAAATTTGGCGAAAAATGTATATATGGATGTCGTTTTTTTTGCAAAATTTTACAGCTGAAAGTGAAAAATGTCATTTTTTTGCAAAAAAATCGTTAAATTTCGATTAATAACAAAAAAAGTAAAAATGTCAGCGGCAATGAAATACCACCAAATGAAAGCTCTATTAGTGAGAAGAAAAGGAGGTAAAATTCATTTGGGTGGTAAGTTGCATGACCGAGCAATAAACCGCTAAAGTTGTGGAGTGCCGATTTGTAAAAAAGGGCCTGGTCACTAGGGGGGTATAAACCTGTGGTCCTTAAGTGGTTAAAGGGGTTATGCCATGATTGATGTAAAAAATGAAAATCATGTAAGACCTGATATCAATGGTGGCAATGGAATGAGCGCTGTACAGGGGACAAGAGAATGCTTACCTTGTGATCCTCCCAGCAGCTGCGCTCCTCTCCTATGTGTGAAGCTGCCAGCATCTCCACTTCCAGGTAGACTTACATCATGGTGGCTTCACACACAGGAGAAAATTAGAAAGACTTAGTGAAATCGCCCACAATTTCCAAGCCCATGGTTTCCCTGATGCTATTTTACAGGGCCAGCTGCCCAACATTGAAAATATGACTAGGGATACTTTGTTCTCTTCCAAAGGTAAGAAAAATAAATATTCAGGGATAACATATTCCCAGGAGAGTGCAGAAATAAGGAACATTGGGGGAGATTTATCAAAACCGGTGTAAAGGAAAACTGGCTTAGTTGCCAATAGCAACCAGAGTTCACCTTCCATTTTCCAGCTCTGAAGCTCTGAAAAATAAAAGGTGGAATCTGATTGGTTTCTATAGGCAACTAAGCCAGTTTTCCTTTACATAAGCTTTGATAAATATCCCCTATAGTCCATAAACATTGGCATATTTTGAAAGGCAGTCACCCATAGAGTAAACCTATGATGGCATACAAATTTCTAAGACACATTTGGAATATACTAGTTGAATCAGACATTAGCATACAAACCATCAACAGCAGTAACCCGGGTACATACCTGTGCCATGTTTGTGCCCAATGTGGTAACACTAGCAAGGGCCTACATTTATTAACCCACTATGGGCAAGGCATTCACCATTAGAGGGTATTTTTTATGCCAGAGTAGTTCTGTTGTATATTTAGTGCCTGTGTGGGATTGATTATGTGGTGGAGAAGATAGAACATAAAAGACTAAAGAATATCCCAACAAAAAACAAATTTCAGATTGAAAAAGAAGAGAGGCCACCATTGTGTATCTCTTCCTCAGTTCTAACCATTCAGTTAATCAGCTCCGGTTTCAAATAACAGATTGAGTACCACCACCAGGGAGAGAAGGCAACCAAGAACCTCATCCCTATGATGCCTGTGAGCCATGAGCTGCAAGAAAAAGTGTTCTTAAATGCCCATAGGAGGTCAGCTATAGTCTTTTGACAGATTAGGAAGTTCACCGACCCTAAAAGAACCAAGGAGAACATGCGCCCCTTAGGGGGATAGAGGCGCAGGCAAGGATCAGACAGGCCACACAGGCCAGGAGGAGCAGGGAATCTATCGCAACACTGCTCTGGTGCCCATTCCTGCCAGAAAGATGTAGGCGGACCATGAGAGACATTAACCGCTAGAAGCATAGCAGCACCAAGGTAAGCATCCTAACAGCTATGCCATCCAGGAGCAGAGGGACATTGGCGGGCACAAACAAGCAGTTACCATCAACATTGGTCTCCAAAGGCATGAGTAAATGAATAAGGTCATTTAAAAGTTTCCTACTATTGACGTTAGGCTTACAAAGCAATAGTTAAAGTGGTTATGCCATAATTGATGTAAAAAATGAATCGGACATCATATAGTACATGACAATCTCTTTCTAACACAGCTAGAACCAGCCCTGTACCTCACATGGATCCAGAGATCTCCCCATTCATTGCTGTAATTGTGCTAGATTTATTTTAGGATGGTAGCTCAGGGGGCATGTTCTACCCGCTTCTGCTCTCTCCCTGCAATTGCCACAACTTCTACAGAAGATGTGGCTGGTGGCAGTTAAAGATTTAAACTGATCACGTGTGACCTCCACAGTGAGGTGGACAGAGAAATAAGGAAAAGAACAAACAGCAGGTTGTGCTATACAAATACATTTTATTTAATAGCTCAGTAGCTATTCTAAATTTTTAATTACATGAAATTACAAAAGGGTTCAGGTGCTGGCTTGAAAAATGTAGAATATCTTTTGTGGCAAAATCCTTTTAATTGAGGAGCTAAATCCCTTTCCATTTACCACTATGGTTGTATCCAAGTGAATTCTGCTGTCAGCGCTCCTGTGAGGCATGCACTGAAGGTTTAAATTCCATAAAATGAGATGTGTTATTATCTGAAGATACTTTGCAATCACACAAGGTTGGTTATACAATTCCCGAATTTTTCTCATAGAAAAAATATAAATATTTTATATTTGAATGTTAAGCCACACTGTGCTGTTGACTGATTTCAGCATAACTCCTTGTATTTTTGGGACCTGCATTTTCTGCATGCCTGCTTGTGGTGCTGCATGTTCAGAGATCAGTGGGAGTTTCCCCTGAATCATTCCTCTCTATGGTTCTGTGCTTCTTCATCACTCACACTTACATGGCTATGCAAACTGTCAGGGGCAGATTGGGAACTTAAAGTGGCCCTGTAAAAAAAACTAAAAGTGGCCCCATGTTGTAGGCGGGTCCAAATTGACAGAAGACGTTCCAAATAAAGTAGGCAGGGACAACAGAAGTAGGCAGGGCCCAGCCAGCAATACCATAGTGCAACATAAAATACTACTTGCCACAACTGAGGATGAGGATACAGTTGAGTTTAGGAGGGCACCTGAGGCCATTGAGCATCAGATCATTATGTAGCTGGTCTGCGACCATCAAGAGCGTTTGGGTGGCCCCCTGATAATCAGCCCACCTGGAAATTTCCCTGTAGGATCTATGGCCAATCTGCCCCTACAAACCCTAATATCTGTTCACAAGCCTTCACAGGGGTATACAATATTTTGTGCGGAAATAATACCGACCTGCACTGAACAGAGATGCTACTACTGTACAATGCTCAGGACTAATTGATCAAGAAGCAGCGGTAATAACTGACGAAGCGATAACTCTGCACACAGGGCTTGTTTAAGATCTTCATACTCAAAACAGTAGTGGGGTAGGGGGGTAGGTGCACGCTGAGTTTATGGAGGAGGTTTTTAGGCAGATTTTCCTGCAGTTTTTTTTTTTTGGCCAAAGCCAGAATTGGATCCATCAGAAAGACGTAAAAGTCCTTCCTTTATAATTCTGATTCCTTTACAATCCACTTCTGGCTTCGTCTGAAAAACCTACAGGAAAATCGCACTGAAACCTCCTCCAAGAAACTTTGAGGGAGATTGATCAAACTGGTGTAAAGTAGAACTGGCTTAGTTGCCCATAGCAACCAATCAGATTCTGTCTTTTATTTTCCAAAGGAGGAGTGAAAAATGTGGAATCTGAGTGCTTGCTATGGGCTAAGCCAGTTGTGCTTTGCACCAGTTTGATAAATCCTCCCCTTGGTGCCCAAAGATTTTAAGTCAAGACTATCAGTAAAGTCTTCTTGGCTTTTAACTCTAGATACACTGAAGAAAGCAGGGGGGGGGGGGGGATTGTTAGTAAGGCCACTTTCCCAATAAATGGTACAAACCTGAGCTTCACTTTCAAGATGTTCAAGGAGATACAGTTAATTTCTGGTCTACAGTGTTGCTAAGAGAATGCTAGAAAGCCACATGCGCCTTGAACTGTTGTTAGTCTTCTCCAATGCCATTTTCCATACTGTCTACTACTGACATGGAACTACAAATTTATAATAAAATACCCCAGGAGTGTCTTTGAGGTCAGTAATGTAAAATACAGAGACAATTAGCCTTTACTAATTTTGGACCACTGTTTTCCTTAGTCACTGTTTCCATTATAAGCTGCCTTTTCGAAGCTTTGTAGGCTATAATACTTGGCTGGACTTTTATGAGTTGAGCATGTGTGGCATTTAGGTTTCCTATACTGTTAAATGGTCACTTTTATAGAGTATACATAAGTTTTTGGCTTCTCATATCAGCGGCAATATGGACGGTCAAGGAGGCGCCTGTTATAAAAATATACATAGAAGGAGCTGGTGGGCTGCTTTTTCTCAGAGTGAATGTAATGCATTCCTTCTGTTTAGGATCACTTTCCACGCTTGCATTCTTTGTGAACAAGTTATAAAAGAAATCTGATGCAGGCCAATTATTTTTACTTTCAAAGCCATTAATCAAGATCGACTGAGAGAACGAAAACAGCCAAGAAACATTTCATATGTGGCTGGAAGTGAGATTAAAATGAAACCAGATGGGGATGAACGGAGACACTAAGCATTTTTCGGCTTGCGTAATAAATGTATTTTACAAATCGCAGTTCTGTTATTTTTGTTCCCTAAATCAAACAGGGTTACGGCGTACAAGTGGTCTCACTGCGAAATTGTCAAAAAATAGAACATGCTGAATTCATGTAGAGTAATGCTTCACAATGAAAACCAGCGGTGTGGCCTTAAATCCTGTAATACGCCAGCTGGGATCACTTCAGATTTGCAGATGTGATATAGAGGCCATACGGTGATCATATTAGGGCCCACCACCCAGTACTTGGCACTGCTGTCTCCCTCCCTGGTTGGTTGTCTCTAGAGATGAGCGAATCTGATTGCAGATTTGGAGAATCATTCCGAATCTCCGATTTTGTTTTGGGCACCGAATCGAAAACAAATCTTTTTGGGTTTGATTTCGACAAATCTTGTAAAACGGCGCCTAGCGAATAAGCAGTCAATAGTGTTCTGTCACCACCAGCAAGGAGGAGGTAATTGTAGTCAGTTGCAGCCAAGCAATAACCACAGTTTGCGGAGGCAACGATAAAAGTAGATACAGTTGCACCTGATGCTATATCAAACAGAGGGGACTGGACAGAGGAAATAGAACATTTTTTAAAAAATGAATGAAATGAGATAGGAGCTTTTCTAAAAAATCTGTGTTTTAGGAGACTAGATGGGGTTATATACAATGAACAAAAATATAAAAGTAACACTTTCGGTTTTGCTCCCATTTTGCATGAGCTGAACTCAAAGATTTAAAACATTTTCTACATACACAAAAGACCCATTACTCTCAAATATTGTTCACAAATCTGTCTGAATCTGTTAGAGAGCGCTTCTCCTTTGCCAAGATAATCCATCCCACCTCACAGGTGTGGCATATCAGGGGGCTGATTAGACAGCATGAATATTGCACAGATTTAGACAGATTTGTGAACAATATTTGAGAGTAATGGGTCTTTTGTGTATGTAGAAAATGTTTCAGATCTTTGAGTTCAGCTCATGCAAAATGGGAGCAAAATCAAAAGTGTTGTGTTTATATTTTTGTTCAGTGTACTAGTTGTCAGAACAATTGGAGCAACTTTGGTTCGGAATGAATACATTCTGACCCGAATCGAACCTAATTAAAAATGTGTTGAACCGAAACTAACTGAATCTTGGAAGATTCACTCATCTCTAGTTGTTTCCAATGCCCTGTTTTCTTCCTTTACTCTTTACACTTGGGTCTCACGTACATGACAGAGCCACAGGGAATTTGGATGCCACATGTACCATGCTCTGTTCTGTCACGTGAGGGAAATATGTGCCTCTAGATCTGTAATACAGACATGGGCATGAGGTCCTACATTTTCTGGCTTCCTATGAAATTAGATCTAGAGTAAGCATACTTGAGTCCTAATGGGGACAGGGAAGCATTGTCTACACAAAGCTATGGAGTGTCTTTGCTTTGTTTAAAGGAGTTGTCCAGTAATGCATAAGTAAATTAAAGGGAACCTGACAGGTGAATTATGCTAACCTATTGGAAAGCAGCATAGGAATGAGGGAGACAAGCTGTGGGTTACAGGATTTCTGAGGAAAAAGCAGAGAGATTTTTTAACCCTGTCCACTCACAATGATTGACAGTTTTCTCTGTACACACACTGCTCCCAGGGGGAAATGTCAATCATCCCGTCTGGGCAGGGTAATCAGGACTCTCACCGTCTCTTATAGGAGTCCTGTCAAGATTTACTTTCAAATAATGTACCTGATTAGCTGAAACCATAAATTGGCCACCCCGGCCACAGGCTTAGACAACACATGACCACTGTCCAACTGGCAGGGACTGGAGCAGCAGTGGTGCTGGACCATAGGCAGCTTAAACAGGTATGTCTTAGTTTAATATTGTAAAACACTCCCTGCAGTTAAGATAATTTATACAGGATTTTATAGTGACCCTCCAGTTCAAGGGGAAACCAAAAAAAATAATCACATTTTCTGGGAAACAAACATAGCATTTACCGTACTTCACAAGATCCTCCTTCAATTCATCAATGGACTAGATAGAAACTCCCTCTATTCTCCATAAATGCCTTGTAATATAAGACCCACCACCCACTCATTACCCATTTTGTTTAGCTGATTTCCATTTCCCTTGAACCACTTGGTAATTTTTTTAAATTTTTGCATATTCTTTCTCTGAGGCTACTTACAGTGCAATTGGTTTTCTGAATTAATTTCTGTTTTATTTTCTTGTGTTCATATGTAGTTTCTATACTACTACTGAAATGTATTGTAGGTTCAGTTCCACCTTATCTAAATATGTGTTCCTTGCTTAGGCCTTGTTTAGCCTTTACTGTTATAAAAAAAGTTTTTTTTATTATTTCTGCTCATACTTGCTTGGTGTACAGTTACAGTTATGATTGCTGTAATATACTTTCTTTTTGAACCGTCAATAAAAAGATATATTAAAAGAAACAGAACCATTACATGATGTCCTCGTTTTCATCTTTTTATCTGAAAAACCGTCGATTACCAGGTTCCACTTCTGCCACCCAAGATGGTTGCACCATTTTTCAGGCTACCTGATCCACACTGAGCATTGGTAGTCCAAGAAGCTTCCTGTTTCTCCAGTCCTGCTCTTGAGTTGGCTAGCACTGCTCACTTGAGCGGGCAGCAAGAAGTGTCTTGGTCTACCAAATGCTTTAGGTATTGTGAGAAGCGGTGTGGTCATCTTGGATGGGAGAAGAGAAGTCCTGATATTGGTGGATCTGCGGCTTAGAAGATGAAAAACAGGGCACCAGATAAATGTTCTATTCATTCCCTAGTTTGTAGAACATATTAGAACTTAGTAATCTAGTGTATTAAAATCACAATTATTATCAATATTGTTACTAGATTGTTTCCAAAATCTTTATACTGATGACCTATCCTCTGGATAGTTCATCAGTATCTGATTGGTAGGGGTCTAACACCTGGGACTTCTGCCGATCAGCTGTTTGAGAAGGCACCCTTCTCTCTGGTCACCAAGCACAGCACCGCACATTAGATAGTGGCTGTGCTTGGTATGGCAGCTCAGCCCTATTCAATTCCATGGGGCTGAGCTGCTCCTAGGCCATGTGACCGATGAACGTGTCGTCACATCGACTAGGAAAAGCTGAGAGAAGGCTGTGGCGCTACAGAAAACATTGGTGCTTTCTGAAACAGCTGATCGGCGGGGTCCTGGGTGTTGAACCCCCACCTATCAGATACTGATGACCTATCTAGGGAATGGGTCATCAGTATAAAAATATTGGAAAACGCCTTTAAATTTAAAATCTGAATGAGGATTACAACTCAAGTTAAATTTCAGAATTCAAAGGCATAAACCTACTGTATATGGCACATGTGTGACTCATATTATTTATTTTCCACTGCTTTATTCATTCAAACGTATGTAGACATTTTTGAATTGTGACCTCACTACTGAAATAAACTTTACAATATTCGCATATTCTGTGGGCAGATACTGTAGGTTCAGGATAATAATATCATTTTATGTACTCAGTCTTTAAATCTCAGTTTAAAACAGGAAAAACAAATGGAAACCACTATTCTATTTATACATAGAAAAATAAATATCATGAAGTGCTGGGAGTTTGGTTTAGTGGCATAATACAGAAGGAATCTGCACTTAATCAAGCACACACAACAATGTCCAGAAACAGTCTGGCAACACATGTAGGATATGTAGAGCCAAGACGTTCATTATCTGACTACGTGCTGATGAAACGCAGTGTAGCCTGTATTCCAGTAATTCATCTCCGATAGGATATCCACAATTACTCTGCATATGTGTGCACTGGGCAGTCTAAGGTCCCTGGATGGAGCCTGTACTCCGAGACCCAGTGGCTCTGTGCTCTGCGGTGCCTCTAGGAGAGTATATTTACCTCCATAATATGGCGACAGATACAGGATGAAGAAAATAACTCTGAATTTGGATCTATAGATTCCTATTTGTAGGAAATAAAAGCTTGTACTGAGCTATAATATGACCATGTGCATTATTCCTATAGTGTGCAAGGACCTTTAGTAGTTATGGCAGGTTCACATCAGCATTATGAATTACGTTTAACGAAAAATAATGGAATTCGTAAGACGGAATTCAACATGGAAATGTTTAGAGGCATACATCATAATAGAGCAAGCAGAACGGATCTGTCTGGATGGAAAAGAAAGTATCTGTTTTAATGGAAAACAAAAATGGAATCCATAACGCTGAAGTGAACCCGCTCTTAGTGCCACAAAAGCAGGGGAACTACTGTTCTGCCATTTAATTGCCATGAGAAGACACATTGCATACCATGGGCATAACTATAGCCATAGCACTTGCTATGGGGCCCAGAGGTTGGGAGGGCCCTATGAGGTGCAAGAAGATTGTACCTTTTTGTGGGGAGTAAAAATCCGGTGGCTTTTTGTTATGTTGTGGGTTTCCAAATATATTGTCATATTATACATACCTTTAAAGGGGTATTCCAGTTTTTATTTATTTTTAATTTATTTGTTTTTATAATAGGAAATCATACAAGGTTATGTATATTTAAAAAAATGGTCAACATCCTGTTTCCAAATAAATAAATTAAAAGTGGAATGCCTCTTTAATTCTTGCTACTTATGGTGCTATTTAAATTTTCTTACATTAGGTTGTGAGGCCCTATGAATTATAGTCGCACCCCGTTTTTTCTGCAGTCATTGAGGGCTGGTTCACATCACGTTTTATTCCTCCGTTTGACATATATGTTCCAAAAAAAAGGATGCAAAAACGCAGAACGCCACTTTTTTGTATCTTGCACAGTCCGGTAAAAAAAAGAGTCTACTTTTACTTGATTAAAAAAAGTATACCTTTTTTTTTTTTTTAACAATTGAACTCTATGGTGAAAGGATGCCACTGTATGGCATTAGTCTGAGACATCCGTTTAACGTATATGTTTATTTGTATACATATCAAGAATAGGTGGGGCTCACACTGCGCACAATAGTAGTCGATGGGTGGTACTATTAGGCTGGGAACCCAAAACCCAAACCGTGAAAATTGTAGATTGAGAATAAAATGATATATAGGCACACCACCTTCTGGAAATAGTATGTGAAGCCACCTTGTACAAAGTCGGTGCTGTACTAATGTATTTGCATAAAAAAAAAAAAAAAAAAATCTGTAAAATACTAAAACATTTTTAAAAACATTTACATGCCTTCTTCACCATGAATTTCACACCTAATAGGTGTTTTCTGAGGGTCAATAGTTGATAGACCTAATATACAGTATTATAAAATGTCAATTCATATGCCTAAAAATACCAATCTATCAATAAACCAAAAAATACCAATCCATCAATACCTGATGTCGATACCTGCTTAAAGAATTTCAAGTAAAGCTGGAACAGCTACTATGCTGAATAATAGATCGTGCGCTTGGTGTACAGAATGGATAAACGAACACGTGTCTGCAAGGAGGCACGCAGAACGCTGGAAGAGAATTATCGGTGATAGCGGGGAGCACTAAGAGCGGCAACGCAATTCAGAAAAGGCAGGGGTGAGTGCACAGCCCCACAGCCTATCCCGCTCCAACTTACCATAAAACTTTGTTTTAATCCATCCTTAAAGGGGTTATTTGAGTAATGAAAAAAAAAAAAACATTAGAAAACTCCTCAGGGCTAACATATACATTAGTTAAGCTTTATTTCTTAAAAAAAAAAAAAAACACATACTTACACCTTTGCATAGTTCTGTCATCCATGCTGTGTTTACATGCTGCTGCAAAGCTGTGGGGGCGTGTACCAACAATGCCTGAGCTCTCCCTCATGAATATTTGTGGGTGGGAATAATCTGCCTTTCCCCGCCCCCTGCCCTGCACTGCTTGCCCTGCACAACCTAACCTTGCATACAAACACAGTCACGTGATCATCTCCTAGCTCACACAGGCAGAAGATCTTCCTGTCACATCGATATATGTAGAGAGATATATTTACTGATCTATATCTCTATCTACATAGATATCATCTCATTACCCCTCATATGAACCCTCTATGCCTCTTATTAGAAAATATATATTTTTTTTTTTACATATTCTGAGAGCCATAGGTTTTCAAATTTTCTGTCAAAATGTATTATGTGGGGGCTTGTTTTTTGGCGGGCAGAGGTGACGTTTCCACTGGTACTATTTTGTGGTATATAAGACTTTTTGATTGCTTGGTGTTATTCTGTTTGTGGTAGATGGTGACCCAAACGTGGCACCTGACTTTTTTTTTTTTTTTTAAAGTTCGCCTGATGGGGTACATCATGTGATATTGTTAAACAGTTGGTTGTTACGGATGTGGAAGTTATTATAATTTTTTTCCTATTTTTTACTATAGGAATACATTTTGTTATGTCAGCTGCCGCGGATCGAGTGGGCGCAGCTCCTGCAACCGACGGATCACAGCGCCCTACTTCGCTGGGAGGCAAGTTACATCCCACTGCTCCATACCTGTATGGCTCTAGCCTGGAAGGGGTTAAATAGAGGACAAACTTGTGATGTGAACCCATCCTAAGGGCCCATTCACACAAACCTATGGCTGTGGTGTCTGTATTGCAGAACCCAAGTAGTGGTCCGCAAAACATGGTCACCATACATGTGAACTGCATGTCACGGATGGAGATGCAATGAATTTAATTGATCCGTGATGTAAAAGATATGGCAAAAACATAGGGTATGTCTTATCTATTGGCATATTTTGTGGATCACAGACCCATTCAAGTCAACAGGTCTGCATCCGTGAAAAGGGATTCACAAAGCTGGTGCCTGTGTATATTGCAGTCCGCAACACGGGAACGGCGACCATATGGTTGTGTGAATGATCTCTTAGAAGTAACATATAATGCAGGTGAACCTGGATTCTTATCTTATTTTACACAATTTATAGTGGTTGCCATAGCATTGCACTACCATTGCACACAGTACTGCTACACATTGGTGCGCACATTACACACACACAGCTCTGCTACACAAACACATGCATGCAATCAGCACTGCACACATAACACTACACATATATATAATGCACACATTACACACACAGCACTACTACACAGATTTGATGCACATATTACAAACAGCTCTGCTACACAACCACTATGCATAGAATTGCTGCACACATTACACATACACAGCTCTGCTACAGAACCACTACATATAGATTTGCTGCACGCATTGCACACTGCTATTCAAACACTACACATGGATTTGCCATACAGACTACACATATAGCTCTGCTACAAAACTAGACAAAGATATACTGCACACTTTACACACACGGCACTGCTCACACAACCACTACACATAGGCTTCTTTCACACGTGACACACATAGATTTGCTGCACTCATTACAAAACCAGCTCTGCATGCATCAGCATCCTAATGCGCACACTCACACATCACTACTGCAGTCACAACACACACAGCTCTGCTGCATGAACGCATCACTCCCTCATTTATCCACACCAAGCGTCCTACCAAACAGCCCTCCCTATGTCACCGAAGGCCCTCTCTCCCCCCTGTGGGGATCATTGGTTTCCAGCTCTAGGATCGGCTGCTGTAGCTCCTGCAGATCAGGTATAGGGACTACGACTCCCACCATTCTGTGCTAGATTTACTTTTGTCTGGTGGTTGGGGGTGGCGTTGATGGCAGGGGATCGGCTGTGTCTCACTACAGACATGATTTCACACTGCTGCCGGCACTGATAGGGATCGCACAAATGCGTAAATCCCTCACAGGAGCCGGCCGGCAGCCAGATGTTTCGTGTACAGAGCCGGGCCACTCCCTAAGGCAGGGGATAAGCCTGTACACAAAACATCACCACAGGAGCCTGGTGGATGGCGTCGGGGGTCACGTGACCCGCATCGGCCGTGCAGAAACACGGCATAATACATGAAGTGAGTAAATTACAGAGGTATTTTTAAGAATGTTATAAGCCACATTAACATATATACAGTACAGACCAAAAGTTTGGACACACCTTCTCATTCAAAGAGTTTTCTTTATTTTCATGACTATGAAAATTGTAGATTCACACTGAAGGCATCAAAACTATGAATTAACACATGTGGAATTATATACATAACAAAAAAGTGTGAAACAACTGAAAATATGTCATATTCTAGGTTCTTCAAAGTAGCCACCTTTTGCTTTGATTACTGCTTTGCACACTCTTGGCATTCTCTTGATGAGCTTCAAGAGGTAGTCACCTGAAATGGTTTTCACTTCACAGGTGTGCCCTGTCAGGTTTAATAAGTGGGATTTCTTGCCTTATAAATGGGGTTGGGACCATCAGTTGTGCTGTGGAGAAGTCAGGTGGATACACAGCTGATAGTCCTACTGAATAGACTGTTAGAATTTGTATTATGGCAAGAAAAAAGCAGCTAAGTAAAGAAAAACGAGTGGCCATCATTACTTTAAGAAATGAAAGTCCGAAAAATTGTGAAAACTTTGAAAGTGTCCCAAAGTGCAGTCACAAAAACCATCAAGCGCTACAAAGAAACTGGCTCACATGCGGACCGCCCCAGGAAAGGAAGACCAAGAGTCACCTCTGCTGCGGAGCATAAGTTCATCCGAGTCACCAGCCTCAGAAATCGTAGGTTAACAGCAGCTCAGATTAGAGACCAGGTCAATGCCACCCAGAGTTCTAGCAGCAGACACATCTCTAGAACAACTGTTAAGAGGAGACTGTGTGAATCAGTCCTTCATGGTAGAATATCTGCTAGGAAACCACTGCTAAGGACAGGCAACAAGCAGAAGAGACTTGTTTGGGATAAAAAAACACAAGGAATGGACATTAGACCAGTGGAAATCTGTGCTTTGGTCTGATCAGTCCAAATTTGAGATCTTTGGTTCCAACCACTGTGTCTTTGTGTGACGCAGAAAAGGTGAACGGATGGACTCTACATGCCTGGTTCCCACTGTGAAGCATGGAGGAGGAGGTGTGATGGTGTGGGGGTGCTTTGCTGGTGACACTGTTGGGGATTTATTCAAAATTGAAGGCATACTGAACCAGCATGGCTACCGCAGCATCTTGCAGCGGCATGCTATTCCATCCGGTTTGCGTTTAGTTGGACCATCATTTATTTTTCAACAGGACAATGACCCCAAACACACCTCCGGGCTCCAGGGCCAACAAGTGCTAAGCATCTCTGGGAACTCCTTCAAGACTGTTGGAAGACCATTTCAGGTGACTACCTCTTGAAGCTCATCAAGAGAATGCCAAGAGTGTGCAAAGCAGTAATCAAAGCAAAAGGTAGCTACTTTGAAGAACCTAGAATTTAACATATTTTCAGTTGTTTCACACTTTTTTGTTATGTATATAATTCAACATGTGTTAATTCATAGTTTAACATTGTGAATCTACAATTTCCATAGAATTTTCATAGAAAATAAAGAAAACTCTTTGAATGAGAAGGTGTGTCCAAACTTTTGGTCTGTACTGTATATATATATTGATGAATTGTGATTTTTATTGATGGATTGGTATTTTTAGGTATATGAATTGAAATTTTTATAATACTGTTTATTTGTATACTTTAAAAAGATGGGAAAAACGTGATGTGAACCCACCCTTAGGGGCTTTATTCTGCAGAGTTGAACAGTGAATCCCCTAAACCCCATCACCCTGACACAAGTCCTCTAACTAGACCATGTTGTATACAAAAGACTATTGGTATGGTCCACACATGATGGAAATTTACATGAGAAACATCTGTAGCATGTTACAATTGCAGCAAAGTGGATGACATTTTAGAAAATCTCATCCACTTGCTGCAGAAAGCTTCTACGACGGAAATTGCAAACACCTTGACCTGTGATTAGAGATGAGTGAATTGATTCTACATAAATCACACTTTTTACAAATTTCCCAAAAGATTCCTATTTTGGAGTACCTGAAATTCTTGTGATTTGTCCTGCACGAATCGCTCAAAATGGCAACCACCATTTTACAGTTCAGAAGACAGAAAAGAAGGCATCTGACATCAAAAACAGATACTTTTTGGAATTTCTTTAATTATTAACATACAGCATTGTCTGATTATTATTTTTTAAATCAGGCTGATTGTTACCACCAGCTACCATCCGTTTACACATAGCCATATATGTCGCTGTCACTATGACCTCACTATGAATCCCATGAGCACTTGCCCCTCCCCGCAGCCAATAGCAGGGGGACCAGGAGCAAAGGCTAAGGAAGGAAGAGGAAGAGCAGCAGGCATCTTAGAGACAGCATGGCCAGGAGATAGAGAGTCTGAGAGATCTTCACCAAAAAATGCAAGCAATGCATCAGGAAGGAGAGTACCATCCAGCCCAGACTGCACCTGTGGATCCTGTGTGCAAGGAGAAAGTCCAGCTACTGCATTACATCCACAATCCAGCCTGCATCCCAGGAGGATCCTGCAACCTACGTCATAGCCATCCAAGCCTCTGAATGCGGACAGGACAATTGTAAGTGCACCAACATTAGCGAGCCAACATTTCTGCACCTGGGCCTGATTTTCAGACTGAGTTAATTGTTAGACAGGAGGTAATAGCAGGAGTTCTAGGAGTCGATAGCTGGGAAGTTATACTGTATGCGACTGTTACAAGAGAGTGTGTGTGGTCTCCGTCGCTGCTTACAGTTACAGCTAGCCCTCACTGTTAAAGCTAGCCCTCACTGTTACAGCTAGCCCCTACTGTTACACCTAGCCCTTACTGTTACAGCTAGCCCTTACTGTTACAGCTAGCCCTTACTGTTACAGCTAGCCCTTACTGTTACAGCTAGCCCTCACTGTTACAGCTAGCCCCTACTGTTACAGCTAGCCCTTACTGTTAAAGCTAGCCCTCACTGTTAAAGCTAGCCCCTACTGTTACAGCTAGCCCTTACTGTTAAAGCTAGCCCCTACTGTTACAGCTAGCCCTTCACCTGTGTGCTTTGTTCCTTTTACCGCCTTATCTTTATGTTCACCATTGTTCGTCCATTCCAAAATAAACCTGTTGATCAGTTAACTCCATCCTGGGGTGAGTGTGCACTGAGATGGGCAGGGGTTTACCAAGTCGACCCCTGGCAGAAGTGAAAGACCCTCCTGCTATAGAGCTCCAAGCAAGATTTGGGTGAAGGCACTGCGCCATAGTGAGGTGAGAACCGCCATACACGTGGCCTACCGAGGGCTGCCCAAAGGAGTGTTTACAAAATGAATGATCATTTGTGAAGGTTTTGCTGCTGCAGATACACTGCATGTTTTCCACTGCAGAAAATCTATAGCGGACCCATCCTACGGGCAGGTACCCTACAGGGGTTATGTAAATTAATTCTCTTTCAGGGTGGTCTGATTCCCAGCACTCCCATTGATCAGTTAATTGAAGACCACACAGTGCACCGGAGCCGCTGCCAGTAAGAGCTCTGTCAGCTGTGTAGTGGCAGTGCCTGTTTCCTGCAGCTCAGTCCTATACAAGTGAATGAGAAAAGAGATGCAGTGACCAGGCACAGCCACTATGCAGTGTATGGAGCAATGTCTGGTCCCTTTTTATTGTGGTGTTTGCAGTCAGCTGATCAACGGGGTACCAAGAGCCATAGCCTCACCAATCTATCCTAGGCTAAGTCATCAAGTTAAAATTCCTGACAAATCAATTTATAAAAATAAAAAACATTGTACCTGCAACTCGTTGAGTGGTCTTCTATGAAATTTCTTTCTTTTATAGTTTTGTGACTAATAATTTGGCAATCGTAACGGATCTGAAAGAGATTCTCAACTAGTTTTCTCAACAGGAGACGCCCCTCTGGTTTACAATTTGTAACAAACTTGCCATGTGTGCACATCACTGGAGTGTCTAATGATGCAGCACTCGGAGGGGGCCACAACTGTGTTAATAAATGACCAGTCTACATCTGCAACTAGAGAACTGGAGAAAGCTGAGTGACAACTCCTGTGGGATCTGTAAAAACAGCCCTGAAGACATCTGTGTGGGTCCCTTGCTCCTATGTGCCCGCATTGCTGAAAAAAGGGATGTTATAATATATGTAAATGAGCCTCTAGGAGCAATGGGGGCGTTTTCATTACACTTAAAGGCTCGGCTCTCTCAGCAACTGCCGCGCCTCTGCACTTTGGTTGACTTGAGAAGAAGTCAGGGGCAGGTCTGATAACATTTTCGCTGTCTGGCTCTTTCAATCCTATGCACAGGATGAGAAACAGGGCCTCTTGGAGTAGTCCCTGTTGCTCCTAGAGGCTCATTTACATATATTAAAACACCATTTTTCTCAGCAATGCGGGCACATATGAACATGGGGCCAACACAGATGTCTTCAGCTGCTAAGTGCACATGTAACAGGTCAGACAGTTTTGTAAGTGCAAATCTGCTGACAGATGCCCTTTAACCCCTTAAGGACACAGCCTTTTTACACCTTAGGACCAGGCCATTTTTTGCAAATCTGACCAGTGTCACTTTAAGTGCTGATAACTTTAAAACGCTTTGACTTATCCAGGCCGTTCTGACATTGTTTTTTCGTCACATATTGTACTTCATGACACTAGTAAAATTAAGTCAAAAAAATATTTTTTTTTGCACCAAAAAATACCAAATTTATCAAAAATTTTGAAAAATTAGCAAATTTCAAAGTTTCAGTTTCTCTACTTCTGTAATACATAGTAATACCCCCAAAAATTGTGATGACTTTACATTCCCCATATGTCTACTTCATGTGTGAATTATTTTGGGAATGATATTTTATTTTTTGGGGATGTTATAAGGCTTAGAAGTTTAGGAGCAAATCTTGAAATTTTTCTGAAATTTACAAAAACTAAATTTTTAGGGACCATTTCAGGTCTGAAGTCGCTTTGCGAGGCTTACATAATAGAAACCACCCAAAAATGACCCCATCTAAGAAACTACACCCCTCAAGGTATTCAAAAGTGATTTTACATATGTTGTTAACCCTTTAGGTGTTGCACAAGAGTTATTGGCAAATGGGAATGAAATTTGAGAATTTCATTTTTCTGTCTAATATTTCATTTTTACCCATTTTTTCCACTAACAAAGCAAGGGTTAACAGCCAAACAAGACTGTATCTTTATTGCCCTGACTCTGCAGTTTACAGAAACACCCAATATGTGGCCGTAAACTACTGTACGGCCACACAGCGGGGCGTAGAGTGAAAGGTGCGCGTATGGTTTTTGGAAGGTTGATTTTTATGGACTGGTTTATTTACACCATGTCCCATTTGAAGCCCCCTGATGCACCCCTAGAGTAGAAACTCCCTAAAAGTGACCCCATCTAAGAAACTACACCCCTCAAGGTATTCAAAACTGGTTTTACATACGTCGTTAACCCATTAGGTGTTGCACAAGAGTTATTGGCAAATGGGGATGAAATTAGAAAATTTCTTTTTTTGCCTTATTTTCCATTTTAACCCATGTTTTCCACTAACAAATCAAGGGTTAACAGCCAAACAAGACTGTATCTTTATTGCCCTGACTCTGCCGTTTACAGAAACACCCAATATGTGGCCGCAAACTACTGTACGGCCACACAGCGGGGCGTAGAGTGAAAGGTGCGCCGTTTGGTTTTTGGAGGGCTGATTTTTATGGACTGGTTTATTTACACCATGTCCCATTTGAAGCCCCCTGATGCAGCCCTGGAGTAGAAACTCCCTAAAAGTGACCCCATCTAAGAAACTACACCCCTCAAGGTATTCAAAACTGGTTTTACATACGTCGTTAACCCTTTAGGTGTTGCACAAGAGTTATTGGCAAATGGGGATGAAATTAGAAAATTTCTTTTTTTGCCTTATTTTCCATTTTAACCCATGTTTTCCACTAACAAATCAAGGGTTAACAGCCAAACAAGACTGTATCTTTATTGCCCTGACTCTGCCGTTTACAGAAACACCCAATATGTGGCCGCAAACTACTGTACGGCCACACAGCGGGGCGTAGAGTGAAAGGTGTGCCGTGTGGTTTTTGGAGGGCTGATTTTTATGGACTGGTTTATTTACACCATGTCCCATTTGAAGCCCCCTGATGCACCCCTGGAGTAGAAACTCCCTAAAAGTGACCCCATCTAAGAAACTACACCCCTCAAGGTATTCAAAACTGGTTTTACATACGTCGTTAACCCTTTAGATGTTGCACAAGAGTTATTGGCAAATGGGGATGAAATTTGAAAATTCCATTTTTTTGCCTTATTTTCCATTTTAACCCATGTTTTCCACTAACAAAGCAAGGGTTAACAGCCAAACAAGACTGTATCTTTATTACCCTGACTCTGCCGTTTACAGAAACACCCAATATGTGGCCGTACACTACTGTACGGCCACACAGCGGGGCGTAGAGTGAAAGGTGCGCCGTTTGGTTTTTGGAGGGCTGATTTTTATGGACTGGTTTATTTACACCATGTCCCATTTGAAGCCCCCTGATGCACCCCTGGAGTAGAAACTCCCTAAAAGTGACCCCATCTAAGAAACTACACCCCTCAAGGTATTCAAAACTGGTTTTACATACGTCGTTAACCCTTTAGGTGTTGCACAAGAGTTATTGGCAAATGGGGATGAAATTGGAAAATTTCATTTTTTTGCCTTATTTTCCATTTTAACCCATGTTTTCTACTAACAAAGCAAGGGTTAACAGCCAAACAAGACTGTATCTTTATTACCCTGACTCTGCCGTTTACAGAAACACCCAATATGTGGCCGTACACTACTGTACGGCCACACAGCGGGGCGTAGAGTGAAAGGTGCGCCGTTTGGTTTTTGGAGGGCTGATTTTTATGGACCGGTTTATTTACACCGTGTCCTGTTTCAACCCCCCTGATGCACCCCTGGAGTCGAAACTCCCTAAAAGTGACCCCATTTTGGAAACTACGGGATAAGGTGGCATTTTTTGGGGGAGTATTTTTAGGGCAAATATAATTTTTGGTTGCTCTATATTACATTTTTGTGAGGCAAGGTTACCAAAAATAGAAATTCTGATATTTCATCTCCATTTGCCATTAACTGTTGAGGAACACCTAAAGGGTTAATAAAGTTTGTATAATCATTTTTGAATACCTTGAGGGGTGTAGTTTCTTAGATGGGGTCAATTTTAGGGAGTTTTTACTCTAGGGGGGCATCAGGGGGGCTTCAAAAGGGATATGGTGTCAATAAAAAAGGCCATCAAAATCGGCCTTCCAGAAACCATGTCGGTCCTTTCCTTTTGCGGCCTCCCTTTAACGGATACAGCAGTTTACGACCACAAATGTGGCGTTTCTGTAAACTGCAGTATCAGGGTAATAAATTTTAACTTTTGTTTGGTTGTTAACCCTTGTTTTGTTACCGGAAAAAACGGACTGAAATGGAAAAGTGCCAGAAATAGCGGTTTTGGCACCGTTTTTTTTTTTTTTTTTTTTTAACCGTGTTAATCTGGGTAGTTAGGTCATGGGATATTGTTATAGAGGAGATTCTTACGGACGCGGCAATATCTAATAAGTCTACTTTTTTTTACAATTATTTAGGTTTTTGACTATATTATCTTTTTTGATACAACATTTTTTTTTGGGTATCTCTAAAGTCTAAGTGTCATTTTTTTTTATTTTCTTTTAGCCAATTATCTTATGTGGGGGCTCATTTTTTGCGGGATGAGCGGACGGTTTTATTGGCACTATTTTGGGGGCTATATGACTTTTTGATCGCTTTCTATTAAACTTTTTGTTATGTAAGGTGACAAAAAAAATATTTTTTTGCACCTATTTTTTTTTTTTTTTTTTTACTGTGTTAATCTGGGGGGTTGGGTAATGGGGTATTTTTATAGAGGAGATTCTTACGGACGCGGCGATACCTAATAAGTCAATTATTTAGGTTTTAGACTATATTATCCTTTTTGATACCCTAAAAAAATTTTTGTATCTCTAAAGTCTAAGAGTCATTTTCTATTTTTTTTTTTATCTGATTATCTTATGTGGGGGCTCATTTTTTGCGGGATGAGATGACGGTTTTATTGGCACTAATTTGGGGGCTATATGACTTTTTGATCGCTTGCTATTAAACTTTTTATTATGTAAGGTGACAAAAAAAAACTTTTTTTGCACCTTTTTTTTTTTTTTTCTGGACTGTGTTAATCTGGGGGGTTAGGTAATGGGGCATTTTTATAGAGGAGATTATTACCGACGCGGCAATACCTATGTCTACTTTTAATAAATTATTTTAGTTTTTTTGGGTGTCTCAAGTCTGAGAACCATTTTTTTTTATCCGATGTCAGTGCTAAATTAGGATATAAATTTAGTACTCCATGGAAGTGTGATACTCCCTGAAGCAACCGTCAATGCAGAGGCCCGGATGATCGGGGCAAGTGTCGCACTGAGTAGTCGTGTCCTTCCGTATCCCCCTCCTGCGACACACTCTGCACTTTTTTTGGGTTCGTCCCTTCTTTCCAGTATGGGGGACCACACCTGGAAAGTGTTGGCCAGGGACGATCCGGGCGCCTACAGTTCCCGAGGTACTCCGGCCTGCTCTTTCCCGGTCCGAAAAGATCAGGGCCTTGAGGACTGCCTCAAAGAACTGGAGGAATGTCCCTGTGCTGCCAGCGCTTCGGGATAGTACAAAAGAGTTGTACATGGCAACCTGCACCAAGTAGACCGCAACTTTTTTGTACCATGCCCGGGTTTTGCGCATGGCGTTATATATTGAGGACTTGATCAGAGAGATCAACTCCTCCCATATACCGATTGTAAGCGACGATACAATCGGGCTTGAGGACCGTTGCCGCGGTACCTCGCACAGGGACAGGGGTGATGCCGTTACCATGAATTGTGGACAGCATAAGGACATCCCTCTTGTCCTTATACCTGACCAGCAACAGGTTTCCAGTGGTAAGGGCACGGGTCTCACCCCTGGGGATAGGTACCTGGAGGGGGTGGGCAGGGAGGCCGCGTTGATTTTTCCGCACGGTCCCACAAGCGGACGTGGATCTGGCGGCAAGGGACTGGAACAAGGGGATACTGGTATAAAAGTTATCCACGTAAAGGTGGTAACCCTTATCCAGCAGTGGGTACATAAGGTCCCACACAAGTTTCCCGGTAACACCCAGAGTGGGGGGGACATTCTGGGGGTTGAATCCGGGAATCTCGCCCCTCGTATACACGAAATTTGTAAGTGTACCCTGAGGTACTCTCACAAATTTTGTATAGCTTCACGCCATACCTCGCCCGCTTGGAGGGCACATACTGGCGGAAAATGAGTCTCCCCTTGAACGCAATGAGAGACTCATCAACCGCGACCTCTCTTCCAGGTACATAGGCCTCCATGAATTTGGCCCCAAAGTGATCGATGACCGGCCGTATCTTGTACAGACGGTCATGGGCAGGATCACCTCGGGGGGGACATGCTGCATTATCGGAATAATGCAGACATTTCCGGATGGCCTCAAACCGGGAGCGTGTCATGGCTGTACTGTAAAGTGGGGCCTGGTATAGGACGTCCCCACTCCAGTACAGCCTGACACTGGGTTTTTTGACCAGGCCCATATGCAGCACGAGGCCCCAAAATGTCCTCATTTCGGCTGCACTGACCGGCGTCCAGCCACCGGGCCTGGCCAAAAAGGAGCCCGGGTGTTGAGCGACGAACTGTTGGGCGTACAGATTCGTCTGCTCCACCATCAGATTTACCAGTGGGTCACTGAAAAAATGACAAAAAAAGTCATATTCAGTGTAGCCCACTGTGGAAATCTGGATTCCTGATTGGCCTACAAAATCAGGAATCACAGGCTCGTATCGCTCTGGGCTACACCAGACAAGTTCACCGGCAGGGGGCTCCGGTGGATTTAACTGGTGGGCCGGGAAACCAGTACGAGCCCCAGAGCTGCTCGTACTAGTGTGGGCCACAGGGTCCCTAACATGGCGGTCCCCTTGCTCCGCCTGGCGGCGTCTCCGCCGCCTTGGGGGCTCATCATCATCGCTAGATGATGAGGAGGATGCGGATGACAACAGGAATGTGGGGTCATCCTCATCCTCACTGGGACTCTCGGAGTCAGAGGCAATCTGGGCGTATGCCTCCTCGGCCGAGAACGTCCGGCGGGCCATAGGGGAGTGTGTGTCTGCGTGTATATGTGCGTGTGTGTAACTCTTTATTTTGTGTGCGTGTGTGTGGGGGCACGGGTGTTCACGAACTCACCCTAAAACTAACAGAAAAAAAATAAAATAAACTAACTAAAAAAAGGGCAAAAAATGTGGGGGAAAAAATTCAAAACCGCTGATCAACCGTCCGAAGTTGATCAGTGGTGGGGTGTGCGATGCGCTAACAGTGGCCGGACACTAAGTGCCGGCCACAGTCAGCATACACGAAAAAAAAAAAATGCACCCCAAAAAAGGTGGGGAGTGGGGAGGGGGCAGGGGGGGGGGGCAAGTGGCAGCACCCCTGGGGGGTCTAGGGTCACACAGCTGTGCTGTGGACCCCAGACACCCTAACTAGGGTGATGCAATCAAAGTTCAAAAACTAACTTTCCCTTTTTTTTCCCTGCCTAAACCAAACTTTCCCTAGCTGTCCCTATGTACCTGATGGGGTCCTGGGGGGCACAGATCGGGTCCTGGGGGGCACAGATCGGGTCCTGGGGGGCGCAGATCGGGTGCAGCAGACACGTGCAGGCAGCTCCTCTCTCCTCCGGCTCCGGAACACAAAAGGAGGAGGAGAGGAGCGCCTGCCTCTTTTGAATCTGCCGCCGGACCGCCCACAGACCAATCAGAAAGCGATCCTGAGTGGTGATGTCACCATCACCACTCAGGATCGCTGGATGGTGATTGGTGGAGTGAAATCACACCACCATCACCATCCTGTTCCGGGTTATCGGGACTTCAGAGACCCGAATAACCCGGAAACGCAGAAAACCGCAGGTCTGAATTGACCTGCGGTTTTCTGCGATCGCATACATGGGGGGGTCACCGGACCCCCCGGCGCATTTGCTCCAAGTGCCTGCTCAATGATTTGAGCAGGCACGGGGTTCCGATCACCGCCCGCCGTGCGGCGGTGATCGAAAATGCACAGGGCGTACATGTACGCCCTGTGTCCTTAAGTACCAGGGCACAAGGGCGTACCTGTACGCCCTATGTCCTTAAGAGGTTAAAGCTCCTAGGCTTCAATTCAAAATGTATAAAAGATCAGGTACCTCAACTATGTGTAATTTACAACGCTGGTCTTCTCACATGGACCAGAGAGATGTTTTGGGTTCCTTAGGCTCCAAGGTCAGGGTACAAGCTCTGCTACGCCCATGGGTTGTTAGAACAGAAGTTTTTCTTATTTCCTGTAATGGTCTTCTCACATGGACCAGAGATATATTTTGGGCTCCTTAGGCTCCAAGGTCAGGGTACAAGCTCTGCACCCGTTACAGCTACGCCCATGGGTTGTTAAAACAGAAGTTTTTATTTCCTGTAATGTCTTCTGTGCTGCGGGAGGAGTTGGAACCGAGCTGAGGAGTTGTTATATAATCCCCTCTCAGATATGTATGTGCTTCTCTGCCAAGTCAGATGTTGATAACATTTATGTAATATCTGCTGCTCATAGCTGTAGAATCTAATGTAATTCCCAAATGTAGATTCAGCTGACGTGGATTCGTAAAAATAACAGCCCTGTGGTTTCATATTAACCACTTAAATTCTTACACACAATAATCTATAAACTACACAAAATATGGGAAATAAAACACAATCCTGTAGTAAGAATGATAGCGAAGAATATGTAGTTCACAAGGTTGCACCAGACCACATATTCAGGTGGCAGACGAGTCCTCCTCAGGTAAGATACTGTAGAATGTAGAGTTATATCATATGCTCTCCGTTCACATACAAAGCTAAACACAGACATTTGCTGGTTTCCAGATTGCAGTGCATTGTGGGAGATTGGAGAACAGATGAGATCTTTTCCAACACCATTTGAAAGCATCTCTGGATATGAAAGAAACAAGATCCCAAATGATTTGGGGAAGGGGGGGAGCTTTAACTCTTTTATTAGTTGTTATCTATGCATTTGCACAGGTTTACACTGGGTTTATCCATGAAGAAAGTATTTATACTACTATACAACACTCTTTCTCTTCCATCCCATATCTATACATAAGGATAGCATTTAAGTGGTGCATCAAAGATTCTGGACAAATACAGATGAAGAACGAAACCAGATGGACGTGGCCCAGTCTCTGTTTGCCTTCACCTAATTTCAGTTCATCTTACAAAGATCTTTTGACAGTCTTAGTGATGGCATCCAAAACACTCATTCAACTCGACAACAGAATGTCAGTTACAACAGTGATTCTTAAACTTTTTATGCCAAATATCCCCTTGAAGTTCAAAACAAGTACCCTCAAGGAAGCGAACAGTGATAAATAAGGCTATTCTCACACCGCTGTCAACGGTAGGCTCTTTTCTAAGCCTATGTCTGTAGTTCTTTTAGATTTAATTGAAAGAATAGCACAGCATGCAACACTAATCTTCCAAAATGACAAAGACCTCATTAGGACCCATGATGGATAACTTACTATTTAAATTACATTATGGTCTACCAAACATACAGGAGAATACGGCACTACATACCTCTTACATCCAGTGACATCTCCTCTGATATATATGTTCTCTTTCCTCATCTTCTCCATTCAGACCAGACCACCATGATGACTTCTTTCAGCCATGTCTTGTTATCTAAGATTCCTACTTTTCCATTATCGGCCCCACCTTCTGAACAACCCAATAAAGTGCTTATTGTGCTCCCCGATACTATACTGTACAAACAGTTCACCTGAAAATACTAGAACTACACAGATAATTATAGCTACACAGTACCCCCAGAAAAAAAAATTACACAGAGAATAGTGCTCCTCACTTACTGTGATAGTGCTGTAAACATAATGTTGTCACAAAATAATTGTGCTAAGCTAAAACTGTGCCAGGGTGTCCCTACAATATTAGTGCTCCCAAAAGTCCCACCAATATTAAAAATGCTTTGCCAGAGAGGCCTTAGTGGTAATAGTACCTAATACTGTGCCCCCAAAAGTAATAATGTCCCGTATTGTGCCCTAGAAGTAATAATGTCCCTGTAGTAGTAATAATGTTCCCGATAGTCCCCCAGTAGTAATAAATCCCACCATAATGCCTCCGGTAATAATGATGCCACAATAAGTAATAATGGCCATCTTTAGTGCCTCCAATAGTACTAACGCCCATTTCAGTGCCGCCAGTGATAATAAAGCACACAGTATATGCGCCAGTAGATAAAAATGCCCCCATATTAGACACAGCAGCATGGACCTGAAAGCGCACATTGAAGGATGGAGCTGGATGCAACGAGAGCCATGGTAACGCCCTGATTGCACCAAAGACTAGGGATGAGCGAACTCGAACTGTATAGTTCGGGTTCGTACCGAATTTTGGGGTGTCCGTGACACGGACCCGAACCCGGACATTTTCGTAAAAGTCCGGGTTCGGGTTCGGTGTTCGTCGCTTTCTTGGCGCTTTTGTGACGCTTTCTTGGCGCTTTTTGAAAGGCTGCAAAGCAGCCAATCAACAAGCGTCATACTACTTGCCCCAAGAGGCCATCACAGCCATGCCTACTATTGGCATGGCTGTGATTGGCCAGAGCACCATGTGACCCAGCCTCTATTTAAGCTGGAGTCACATAGCGCCGCCCGTCACTCTGCTCTGATTAGCGTAGGGAGAGGTTGCGGCTGCGACAGTAGGGCGAGATTAGGCAGATTAACTCCTCCAAAGGACTTGATTAACTGATCGATCTGCAGCTGTGGATCATTGAGCTGCTGATCCTCAATTGCTCACTGTTTTTAGGCTGCCCAGACCGTTTGTCAGTCACATTTTTCTGGGGTGATCGGCGGCCATTTTGTGTCTTGTGGTGCGCCAGCACAAGCTGCGACCAAGTGCATTTAACCCTCAATGGTGTGGTTGTTTTTTGGCTAAAGCCTACATCAGGGTGAAGCTGTCACACCAAGTGCATTTAACCAGCAATAGTCTGTTCATTTTTTGGCCATATACAAAATCAGGGGCAAGCTGCGCCTGTCACCAAGTGCATTTAACCCTCAATGGTGTGGTTGTTTTTTGGCTAAAGCCTACATCAGGGTGAAGCTGTCACACCAAGTGCATTTAACCAGCAATAGTCTGTTCATTTTTTGGCCATATACAAAATCAGGGGCAAGCTGCGCCTGTCACCAAGTGCATTTAACCCTCAATGGTGTGGTTGTTTTTTGGCTAAAGCCTACATCAGGGTGAAGCTGTCACACCAAGTGCATTTAACCAGCAATAGTCTGTTCATTTTTTGGCCATATACAAAATCAGGGGCAAGCTGCGCCTGTCACCAAGTGCATTTAACCCTCAATGGTGTGGTTGTTTTCTGGCTAAAGCCTACATCAGGGTGAAGCTGTCACACCAAGTGCATTTAACCAGCAATAGTCTGTTTATTTTTTGGCCATATACTACATCAGGGGCAAGCTGCGCCCGTCACCAAGTGCATTTAACCCTCAGTAGTGTGGTTGGTCAAGCTGTGACACCAAGTGCATTTAACCAGCAATAGTCTGTTCATTTTTTGGCCATATACTACATCAGGGGCAAGCTGCGCCCGTCACCAAGTGCATTTAACCAGCAATAGTGTGGTTATTTTTTGGCCATATCCCAGTCTAATTCTGTCACTAAATCCATACCGGTCACCCAGCGCCTAAATACTAGGCCTCAAATTTATATCCCGCTAAATCTCTCGTTACCGCTGTCCTGTTGTAGCTGGGAAAGTTATTTAGTGTCCGTCAAAGCACATTTTTTGTTCTGGGTTGAAATACAATTCCCAATTTAGCAATTTCATAATTTAGTGGTTTCTGCTATATCAGAGCTATTTGAAATCTATCCCTAAAAGGGTATATAATATTCAAGGTGCACATTGGGTCATTCAGAATAACTTCACACACACCCGCTACTGTGTATTTCCAAGTCTAATTCTGTCACTAAACCCATACCTGTCACCCAGCGCCTAAATACTAGGCCTCAAATTTATATCCCGCTAAATCTCTCGTTACCGCTGTCCTGTTGTAGCTGGGAAAGTTATTTAGTGTCCGTCAAAGCACATTTTTTGTTCTGGGTTGAAATACAATTCCCAATTTAGCAATTTCATAATTTAGTGGTTTCTGCTATATCAGAGCTATTTGAAATCTATCCCTAAAAGGGTATATAATATTCAAGGTGCACATTGGGTCATTCAGAATAACTTCACACACACCCGCTACTGTGTATTTCCAAGTCTAATTCTGTCACTAAACCCATACCTGTCACCCAGCGCCTAAATACTAGGCCTCAAATTTATATCCTGCTAAATCTCTCGTTACCGCTGTACTGTTGTTGCTTGGAAAGATATTTAGTGTCCGTCAAAGCACATTTTTTGTTCTGGGTTGAAGTACAATTCCCAATTTAGCAATTTCATAATTTAGTGGTTTCTGCTATATCAGAGCTATTTGAAATCTATCCCTAAAAGGGTATATAATATTCAAGGTGCACATTGGGTCATTCAGAATAACTTCACACACACCCGCTACTGTGTATTTTCAAGTCTAATTCTGTCACTAAACCCATACCTGTCACCCAGCGCCTAAATACTAGGCCTCAAATTTATATCCTGCTAAATCTCTCGTTAACGCTGTCCTGTTGTGGCTGGGAAAGTTATTTAGTGTCCGTCAAAGCACATTTTTTGTTCTGGGTTGAAATACAATTCCCAATTTAGCAATTTCATAATTTAGTGGTTTCTGCTATATCAGAGCTATTTGAAATCTATCCCTAAAAGGGTAGATCATATTGAAGGTGCACATAGGGTCATTCAGAATAACTTCACACACACCCGCTACTGTGTATTTCCAAGTCTAATTCTGTCACTAAACCCATACCTGTCACCCAGCGCCTAAATACTAGGCCTCAAATTTATATCCTGCTAAATCTCTCGTTACCGCTGTACTGTTGTTGCTGGGCAAGATATTTAGTGTCCGTCAAAGCACATTTTTTGTTCTGGGTTGAAATACAATTCCCAATTTAGCAATTTCATAATTTAGTGGTTCCTGCTATATCAGAGCTATTTGAAATCTATCCCAAAAAGGGTATATAATATTCAAGGTGCACATAGGGTCATTCAGAATAACTTCACACACACGCTTCTGTGCATTTCCAAGTCTAATTCTGTCACTAAATCCATACCGGTCACCCAGCGCCTAAATACTAGGCCTCAAATTTATATCCCGCTGAATTTGAATACAATACATTGGGCCAAATAATATATTTGTTGTTGTGGTGAACCATAACAATGAGAAAAACATCTAGTAAGGGACGCGGACGTGGACATGGTCGTGGTGGTGTTAGTGGACCCTCTGGTGCTGGGAGAGGACGTGGCCGTTCTGCCACATCCACACGTCCTAGTGTACCAACTACCTCAGGTCCCAGTAGCCGCCAGAATTTACAGCGATATATGGTGGGGCCCAATGCCGTTCTAAGGATGGTAAGGCCTGAGCAGGTACAGGCATTAGTCAATTGGGTGGCCGACAGTGGATCCAGCACGTTCACATTATCTCCCACCCAGTCTTCTGCAGAAAGCGCACAGATGGCGCCTGAAAACCAACCCCATCAGTCTGTCACATCACCCCCATGCATACCAGGGAAACTGTCTCAGCCTCAAGTTATGCAGCAGTCTCTTATGCTGTTTGAAGACTCCGCTGGCAGGGTTTCCCAAGGGCATCCACCTAGCCCTTCCCCAGCGGTGAAAGACATAGAATGCACTGACGCACAACCACTTATGTTTCCTGATGATGAGGACATGGGAATACCACCTCAGCATGTCTCTGATGATGACGAAACACAGGTGCCAACTGCTGCGTCTTTCTGCAGTGTGCAGACTGAACAGGAGGTCAGGGATCAAGACTGGGTGGAAGACGATGCAGGGGACGATGAGGTCCTAGACCCCACATGGAATGAAGGTCGTGCCACTGACTTTCACAGTTCGGAGGAAGAGGCAGTGGTGAGACCGAGCCAACAGCGTAGCAAAAGAGGGAGCAGTGGGCAAAAGCAGAACACCCGCCGCCAAGAGACTCCGCCTGCTACTGACCGCCGCCATCTGGGACCGAGCACCCCAAAGGCAGCTTCAAGGAGTTCCCTGGCATGGCACTTCTTCAAACAATGTGCTGACGACAAGACCCGAGTGGTTTGCACGCTGTGCCATCAGAGCCTGAAGCGAGGCATTAACGTTCTGAACCTGAGCACAACCTGCATGACCAGGCACCTGCATGCAAAGCATGAACTGCAGTGGAGTAAACACCTTAAAACCAAGGAAGTCACTCAGGCTCCCCCTGCTACCTCTTCTGCTGCTGCCGCCTCGGCCTATTCTGCTGCTGCCGCCTCGGCCTCTTCCTCCGCCTCTGGAGGAACGTTGGCACCTGCCGCCCAGCAAACAGGGGATGTACCACCAACACCACCACCACCACCTCCGTCACCAAGCGTCTCAACCATGTCACACGCCAGCGTTCAGCTCTCCATCTCACAAACATTTGATAGAAAGCGTAAATTCCCACCTAGCCACCCTCGATCCCTGGCCCTGAATGCCAGCATTTCTAAACTACTGGCCTATGAAATGCTGTCATTTAGGCTGGTGGACACAGACAGCTTCAAACAGCTCATGTCGCTTGCTGTCCCACAGTATGTTGTTCCCAGCCGGCACTACTTCTCCAAGAGAGCCGTGCCTTCCCTGCACAACCAAGTATCCGATAAAATCAAGTGTGCACTGCGCAACGCCATCTGTAGCAAGGTCCACCTAACCACAGATACGTGGACCAGTAAGCACGGCCAGGGACGCTATATCTCCCTAACTGCACACTGGGTAAATGTAGTGGCAGCTGGGCCCCAGGCGGAGAGCTGTTTGGCGCACGTCCTTCCGCCGCCAAGGATCGCAGGGCAACATTCTTTGCCTCCTGTTGCCACCTCCTCCTTCTCGGCTTCCTCCTCCTCTTCTTCCACCTGCTCATCCAGTCAGCCACACACCTTCACCACCAACTTCAGCACAGCCCGGGGTAAACGTCAGCAGGCCATTCTGAAACTCATATGTTTGGGGGACAGGCCCCACACCGCACAGGAGTTGTGGCGGGGTATTGAACAACAGACCGACGAGTGGTTGCTGCCGGTGAGCCTCAAGCCCGGCCTGGTGGTGTGTGATAATGGGCGAAATCTCGTTGCAGCTCTGGGACTAGCCAATTTGACGCACATCCCTTGCTTGGCGCATGTGCTGAATTTGGTGGTGCAGAAGTTCATTCACAACTACCCCGACATGTCAGAGCTGCTGCATAAAGTGCGGGCCGTCTGTTCGCGCTTCCGGCGTTCACATCCTGCCGCTGCTCGCCTGTCTGCGCTACAGCGTAACTTCGGCCTTCCCGCTCACCGCCTCATATGCGACGTGCCCACCAGGTGGAACTCCACCTTGCACATGCTGGACAGACTGTGCGAGCAGCAGCAGGCCATAGTGGAGTTTCAGCTGCAGCACGCACGGGTCAGTCGCACTACAGAACAGCACCACTTCACCACCAATGACTGGGCCTCCATGCGAGACCTGTGTGCCCTGTTGCGCTGTTTCGAGTACTCCACCAACATGGCCAGTGGCGATGACACCGTTATCAGCGTTACAATACCACTTCTATGTCTCCTTGAGAAAACACTTAGGGCGATGATGGAAGAGGAGGTGGCCCAGGAGGAGGAGGAGGAGGAAGAGGGGTCATTTTTAGCACTTTCAGGCCAGTCTCTTCGAAGTGACTCAGAGGGAGGTTTTTGGCAACAGCAGAGGCCAGGTACAAATGTGGCCAGCCAGGGCCCACTACTGGAGGACGAGGAGGACGAGGATGAGGAGGAGGTGGAGGAGGATGAGGATGAAGCATGGTCACAGCGGGGTGGCACCCAACGCAGCTCGGGTCCATCACTGGTGCGTGGCTGGGGGGAAAGGCAGGACGATGACGATACGCCTCCCACAGAGGACAGCTTGTCCTTACCCCTGGGCAGCCTGGCACACATGAGCGACTACATGCTGCAGTGCCTGCGCAACGACAGCAGAGTTGCCCACATTTTAACCTGTGCGGACTACTGGGTTGCCACCCTGCTGGATCCACGCTACAAAGACAATGTGCCCACCTTACTTCCTGCACTGGAGCGTGATAGGAAGATGCGCGAGTACAAGCGCACGTTGGTAGACGCGCTACTGAGAGCATTCCCAAATGTCACAGGGGAACAAGTGGAAGCCCAAGGCCAAGGCAGAGGAGGAGCAAGAGGTCGCCAAGGCAGCTGTGTCACGGCCAGCTCCTCTGAGGGCAGGGTTAGCATGGCAGAGATGTGGAAAACTTTTGTCAACACGCCACAGCTAACTGCACCACCACCTGATACGCAACGTGTTAGCAGGAGGCAACATTTCACTAACATGGTGGAACAGTACGTGTGCACACCCCTCCACGTACTGACTGATGGTTCGGCCCCATTCAACTTCTGGGTCTCTAAATTGTCCACGTGGCCAGAGCTAGCCTTTTATGCCTTGGAGGTGCTGGCCTGCCCGGCAGCCAGCGTTTTGTCTGAACGTGTATTCAGCACGGCAGGGGGCGTCATTACAGACAAACGCAGCCGCCTGTCTACAGCCAATGTGGACAAGCTGACGTTCATAAAAATGAACCAGGCATGGATCCCACAGGACCTGTCCGTCCCTTGTCCAGATTAGACATTAACTACCTCCCCATAACCATATATTATTGGACTCCAGGGCACTTCCTCATTCAATCCTATTTTTATTTTCATTTTACCATTATATTGCAAGGCTACCCAAAGTTGAATGAACCTCTCCTCTGCCTGTGTGCTAGGCCTAAATATATGCCAATGGATTGTTGCAGTGGTGGCTGACGTGAAGCCTCATTCTCTGCTATGACATGCAGACTGATTCTCTGGTGACATGAAGCCAGATTGTCTGTTACGGGACCTCTCTCCTCTGCCTGGGTGCTGGGCCTGAATTTATGACAATGGACTGTTGCAGTGGTGGCTGACGTGAAGCCTGATTCTCTGCTATGACATGCAGACTGATTCTCTGCTGACATGAAGCCAGATCCTCTGTTGCGGGACCTCTCTCCTCTGCCTGGGTGCTGGGCCTAAATTTATGAAAATGGACTGTTGCAGTGGTGGGTGACGTGAAGCCTCATTCTCTGCTATGACATGCAGACTGATTCTCTGCTGACATGAAGCCAGATTGTCTGTTACGGGACCTCTCTCCTCTGCCTGGGTGCTGGGCCTAAATATCTGACAATGGACTGTTGCATTGGTGGCTGACGTGAAGCCTGATTCTCTGCTATGATATGAAGACTGATTCTCTGCTGACATGAAGCCAGATTGTCTGTTACGGGACCTCTCTCCTCTGCCTGGGTGCTGGGCCTAAATTTATGAAAATGGACTCTTACAGTGGTGGGTGACGTGAAGCCTGATTCTCTGCTATGACATGAAGACTGATTCTCTGCTGACATGAAAGCCAGATCCTCTGTTACGGGACCTCTCTCCTCTGCCTGGGTGCTGGGCCTAAATATCTGACAATGGACTGTTGCATTGGTGGCTGACGTGAAGCCTGATTCTCTGCTATGATATGAAGACTGATTCTCTGCTGACATGAAGCCAGATTGTCTGTTACGGGACCTCTCTCCTCTGCCTGTGTGCTAGGCCTAAATATATGCCAATGGATTGTTGCAGTGGTGGCTGACGTGAAGCCTGATTCTCTGCTATGACATGCAGACTGATTCTCTGGTGACATGAAGCCAGATCCTCTGTTACGGGACCTCTCTCCTCTGCCTGAGTGCTGGGCCTAAATTTATGAAAATGGACTGTTGCAGTGGTGGGTGACGTGAAGCCTGATTCTCTGCTATGACATGAAGACTGATTCTCTGCTGACATGAAGCCAGATCCTCTGTTACGGGACCTCTCTCCTCTGCCTGGGTGCTGGGCCTAAATATCTGACAATGGACTGTTGCATTGGTGGCTGACGTGAAGCCTGATTCTCTGCTATGATATGAAGACTGATTCTCTGCTGACATGAAGCCAGATTGTCTGTTACGGGACCTCTCTCCTCTGCCTGTGTGCTAGGCCTAAATATATGCCAATGGATTGTTGCAGTGGTGGCTGACGTGAAGCCTGATTCTCTGCTATGACATGCAGACTGATTCTCTGGTGACATGAAGCCAGATCCTCTGTTACGGGACCTCTCTCCTCTGCCTGGGTGCTGGGCCTAAATTTATGAAAATGGACTGTTGCAGTGGTGGGTGACGTGAAGCCTGATTCTCTGCTATGACATGAAGACTGATTCTCTGCTGACATGAAGCCAGATCCTCTGTTACGGGACCTCTCTCCTCTGCCTGGGTGCTGGGCCTAAATATCTGAGAATGGACTGTTCCAGTGGTGGGTAACGGGAAGCCAGATTCTCTGCTATGATATGAAGACTGATTCTCTGCTGACATGAAGCCAGATTGTCTGTTACGGGACCTCTCTCCTCTGCCTGTGTGCTAGGCCTAAATATATGCCAATGGATTGTTGCAGTGGTGGCTGACGTGAAGCCTGATTCTCTGCTATGACATGCAGACTGATTCTCTGGTGACATGAAGCCAGATCCTCTGTTACGGGACCTCTCTCCTCTGCCTGGGTGCTGGGCCTAAATTTATGAAAATGGACTGTTGCAGTGGTGGGTGACGTGAAGCCTGATTCTCTGCTATGACATGCAGACTGATTCTCTGGTGACATGAAGCCAGATCCTCTGTTACGGGACCTCTCTCATCTGCCTGGGTGCTGGGCCTAAATTTATGAAAATGGACTGTTGCAGTGGTGGCTGACGTGAAGCCTCATTCTCTGCTATGACATGCAGACTGATTCTCTGCTGACATGAAGCCAGATTCTCTGTTACGGGACCTCTCTCCTCTGCCTGGGTGCTGGGCCTGAATTTATGACAATGGACTGTTGCAGTGGTGGCTGACGTGAAGCCTGATTCTCTGCTATGATATGAAGACTGATTCTCTGCTGACATGAAGCCAGATTGTCTGTTACGGGACCTCTCTCCTCTGCCTGGGTGCCGGGGCCTAAATATCTGAGAATGGACTGTTCCAGTGGTGGGTAACGGGAAGCCAGATTCTCTGCTATGATATGAAGACTGATTCTCTGCTGACATGAAGCCAGATTGTCTGTTACGGGACCTCTCTCCTCTGCCTGGGTGCTGGGCCTAAATTTATGAAAATGGACTATTACAGTGGTGGGTGACGTGAAGCCTGATTCTCTGCTATGACATGAAGACTGATTCTCTGCTGACATGAAGCCAGATTGTCTGTTACGGGACCTCTCTCCTCTGCCTGGGTGCCGGGGCCTAAATATCTGAGAATGGACTGTTCCAGTGGTGGGTGACGGGAAGCCAGATTCTCTGCTATGGAACCTCTCTCCAATTGATTTTGGTTAATTTTTATTTATTTAATTTTTATTTTAATTAATTTCCCTATCCACATTTGTTTGCAGGGGATTTACCTACATGTTGCTGCCTTTTGCAGCCCTCTAGCCCTTTCCTGGGCTGTTTTACAGCCGTTTTAGTGCCGAAAAGTTCGGGTCCCCATTGACTTCAATGGGGTTCGGGTTCGGGACGAAGTTCGGATCGGGTTCGGATCCCGAACCCGAACATTTCCGGGATGTTCGGCCGAACTTCTCGAACCCGAACATCCAGGTGTTCGCTCAACTCTACCAAAGACCTAAGGCTTCATTCACACTCGTGTTTTCAGATAATACAACCGTCTGCATCCGTTCTAAACGGATCCGTTTGTATAATCTTTAACATAGTCAAGACTGATCCATCCTGAACACCATTGAAAGTAAATGGAGGACGGATCTGTTTTCTATTGTGCCAGATTGTGTCAGTGAAAACGGATCCGTCCCCATTGACTTACATTGTGTGTCAGAATGGATCCGTTTGGCTCAGTTTCGTCAGACAGACACCAAAACGCTGCAAGCAGCATTTTGGTGTCCGTCTCCAAAGCGGAATGGAGACTGAACTGATACATTCTGAGCGGATCCTTTTCCATTTAGAATGCATTAGAATGCAAACTGATCAGTTTTGGACCGCTTGTGAGAGCCTTGATCGGATCTCACAAACGGAAAGCCAAAACGCCAGAGTGAAAGTAGACTAGTTTAAATATATCAATAAAAAGTCAAAATAAAATCATAACTTTGGGAACAGAGCCTCTGATCAACAAAAGAAAAACGGTGTTTTAATCAGGTGGACCACAGCTATGCGTCTATGCAAACAGTGGATAGAGAGGTTGCTGGTAACAAATTCAATTTAATATGTTGGATGTTTAACCCATTGACAACATCCCCTGTATGTGTACGCCAGATGTTATAGAAAGTGAAAACGAAGGGGAGCAGTAACAATATTAAAACTTAACTTTTACTAGGTATATTCCCCCAATTGGGGGGTAAGAGACCCCTTACAAACACAAATAACAAAAAGACAGACAAGACCCCTATAGAGGGGGTTTATATGGCGGTATCGTGCAACATAGGTGATACTGCACACCTAGATAGGTCTCGTCCCCTCCCAAAGAAGCCTGTAGAGATTGTCACACAGACCTGTGGTGGAAGGACTGAGTAATCCCAATTGTCTGCCTCCAAATTAGAAACAGACACAATAAAATGGAAAGTTCTTACCAATTTATTTTGGGTCTCGCTTAGTGTCCACATATACGTGGGCTAAGGCAGGAGGAGGTCGCTTGTGGCAGGTAGGTCCTTCGTCCGGTATTCAGGTAAACGGAGAAGGGCGTCAGGGATATCCAATCGGTGCGGTATCAGAGTGGTATCAAGAAAGAGACTCACCCTAGTACCTCCCTGCTTGGCCTGACCTGGCCCTAGTGACCTAACACGGGGTCCGTGCCCTGCAAGGGGTGGCCCCGTCCGGAACCTTACCCTAGTAAACAAACCCTAGATTACCCTAACCAAGGGTGACTAGGGAAAGGTTGTTTAACTTAAAGGCAGGTGAACATAAGTAATAATTGTCAAATGTAAGGATACTGAGGACTGGGACGCACATATAACTGCACGTATCCAAGGATATGTATACGTGTCCCGACGCGTTTCCTTAATATAACATATCTGAATGTATCCACTATTATAATGAGCTAAGACCCCAAAATCATCAGGGGACACGGGGCTTAGTAATGTGGCTCCTGTCAGTCAAATAGTTGCCACTGTAATAGATATCCCAGTGTATCAACAATGTGGGGGGTAATGGGTTAAACGATACCCTCCAAGGTAGAGACTGAGGACCAAGTGAGGCATATGAAAACCCTATAGGGACACATAGAGAGAGGTAGAGTAAATACAGACCCCCATCCAAGTGTCCCTGCTGCCCACCTCTTGTCAGTATATCGCATGTACTTACATTACTGCTGGAGCGGTCTCACAAGTCTCCAGGGTAAGTGGCCCACAGGTTCAGTGTGCCATCATGTGAGGTGTATGCCTGGCTGGTGCGCCTTGGCGCGCTGTATTTGAGAGCGGAAGGGGGGAGGGCGCTGGTCCGTGCGCATGCGCCGCATGACGTCACATCCTCGTGACCCAGCCCGATCATGTGACGGGGTCAAACGGGGGTATGTGGTGTCACTACACGGCGCATGCGCCGTCGGACCGCGCGCTGCCGGAGAGGCTGGACAGTGATACTGTAGGTTGCTACAAGTGTGGCCATTGTAGCTTTTGCAACTGGTTGATTAAAGGCAAGTCCTTCACGGGGTACCCACCGGACATAACCCACATGATTAAACAATTCATCAACTGCCGCAGCGTAGGGGTGGTATACCTTCTTAGCTGCGAATGCGGTTTACGCTATGTGGGCAAAACCCGGAGGGAACTCCGTAAACGGATGAGCGAACATCTTGGGGACATCCGCAATGGAAGGGAAACACCGATAGCCAGACATGTACTCTCGTCGCATGGCGGCCGTACATCAGCTATTAAATTCATGGGAATTGAAAAAATCAATAAACCTGTTAGAGGAGGCGATTGGGATAGGCGGATCCTCCAGCGAGAATGCTGGTGGATTTTTAAATTGAATACGCCCCACCCTCACGGCCTTAATGAACAACTACAGTTTGGCTGCTATATCTGAATTTTCTCCCCCCCATCGGTAGCATTGCCTGTGCAGCTTATTTAACTACTGGCACAACTTCCTCCCCGTGACCTATTAATTTCTCCCCCAATCATATTTGCCTTACCCTATTCTCTATATTATCCTATTTACAGTAAGTTTGCCTCTCCCTGTCTCCCCCTTCTGGGTTGGTTAGTTCCTTAACCCGCCAAAATGTCCCATTTAGTCCATACAATAAGGGGTTAATCGTTCCCTACCTCAGGGACATAAGTGTTGTAGCTACGAGGGCTGGGACATATACTCCCCTAATGCAGCTCCACCCCCCTTTCATCGGCAGTTCACACTGCTGGAATACAAGTGTTGTAGCTACTAGGGCTGGCACAGATACTCCCCCATGTAGCTCCACCCCCCCCCCTTTCATCGGCAGTCCACACTGCAGGGACGCATCTCATGGGGGCGGTCTGGTAACTCAGCCTCCCTCCACTGAGTGACGCCCATCGGACGGACCGGCAGGCACCAACAGTAAAGCCTCCTCCCCTGCACCGAGTCCTCTCCGGCAGCGCGCGGTCCGACGGCGCATGCGCCGTGTAGTGACACCACATACCCCCGTTTGACCCCGTCACATGATCGGGCTGGGTCACGAGGATGTGACGTCATGCGGCGCATGCGCACGGACCAGCGCCCTCCCCCCTTCCGCTCTCAAATACAGCGCGCCAAGGCGCACCAGCCAGGCATACACCTCACATGATGGCACACTGAACCTGTGGGCCACTTACCCTGGAGACTTGTGAGACCGCTCCAGCAGTAATGTAAGTACATGCGATATACTGACAAGAGGTGGGCAGCAGGGACACTTGGATGGGGGTCTGTATTTACTCTACCTCTCTCTATGTGTCCCTATAGGGTTTTCATATGCCTCACTTGGTCCTCAGTCTCTACCTTGGAGGGTATCGTTTAACCCATTACCCCCCACATTGTTGATACACTGGGATATCTATTACAGTGGCAACTATTTGACTGACAGGAGCCACATTACTAAGCCCCGTGTCCCCTGATGATTTTGGGGTCTTAGCTCATTATAATAGTGGATACATTCAGATATGTTATATTAAGGAAACGCGTCGGGACACGTATACATATCCTTGGATACGTGCAGTTATATGTGCGTCCCAGTCCTCAGTATCCTTACATTTGACAATTATTACTTATGTTCACCTGCCTTTAAGTTAAACAACCTTTCCCTAGTCACCCTTGGTTAGGGTAATCTAGGGTTTGTTTACTAGGGTAAGGTTCCGGACGGGGCCACCCCTTGCGGGGCACGGACCCCGTGTTAGGTCACTAGGGCCAGGTCAGGCCAAGCAGGGAGGTACTAGGGTGAGTCTCTTTCTTGATACCACTCTGATACCGCACCGATTGGATATCCCTGACGCCCTTCTCCGTTTACCTGAATACCGGACGAAGGACCTACCTGCCACAAGCGACCTCCTCCTGCCTTAGCCCACGTATATGTGGACACTAAGCGAGACCCAAAATAAATTGGTAAGAACTTTCCATTTTATTGTGTCTGTTTCTAATTTGGAGGCAGACAATTGGGATTACTCAGTCCCTCCACCACAGGTCTGTGTGACAATCTCTACAGGCTTCTTTGGGAGGGGACGAGACCTATCTAGGTGTGCAGTATCACCTATGTTGCACGATACCGCCATATAAACCCCCTCTATAGGGGTCTTGTCTGTCTTTTTGTTATTTGTGTTTGTAAGGGGTCTCTTACCCCCCAATTGGGGGAATATACCTAGTAAAAGTTAAGTTTTAATATTGTTACTGCTCCCCTTCGTTTTCACTTTCTATTACCTCTCTGAGCAGTACCCAGGAGATCTGCCCCCGCAGCTAAATATCCTGGTAGGACATTCTACTCTTTTATTGTACGCCAGATGTTGTCTCTTTTAACCCCTTACGGACACATGACATACCGATACGGCATGGTTCCCGAGTCCTTAAGGACCCATGACGTACCGGTAAGTCATGTGTTGTTACGTTGTTCCGATGTTCCGGGCGGTGTTCGGAACAAGGTGCCTGCTCAAATCATTGAGCAGGCACCTCGGCTAAATGCTCGGGGGGGGGGTCCCGTGGTCCCGATCTCCGCAAACCGCAGGTCAATTCAGACCTGCGGTTTGCGGCTTTTACCTGGTGCGGTGCTGGTGCCATCGGGTCCCCATGGGGCTGTGGGGGGGACCCGATGGCATGGAAGGCAGCGCGATGCCTTCCGGTGAAGAGCCTGTGAGATCCAGCCCCCTGGATCTCACAGGCCCCGGAAGCTGTATGAGTAATACACACAGTATTACTCATACAGCCAATGCATTCCAATACAGAAGAATTGGAATGCATGGTAAAGGAATGTACCCCCAAAAGTTCAAGTCCCAAAGTGGGACAAACAATGAAGTGGAAAAAAAGTTGAAAAAATAAAGTTTTCCCCCCAAAAATGAAAAGTTTCAAGTAAAAATAAACAAAAACGTAATTTTCCCCAAATAAAGTTAAAAAAAATTGGTAAAAAATAGGGGAAAAAAAGAAAGCATACATATTAGGTAATATAAAGCTGTTATTGTGTAAAACGTACATAAATAAAAAAAAAAGTATACATATTTGGTATCACCGCGTTCGTATCGACCGGCTCTATAAAAATATCACATGACCTAACCTCTCAGATGAACACCGTAAAAAATAAAAATAAAAACTGTGCTAAATAAATTTTTTGTCACCTTACATCACAAAAAGTGTAATAGCAAGCGATCAAAAAGTCATATGCACCCTAAAATAGTGCCAATCAAACCGTCATCTCATCTCGCAAAAAATTAGACCCTACCTAAGATAATCACCCAAAAAATAAAAAACTATGGCTCAGAATATGGAGACACTAAAACATCTCTTTTTTTTTTGTTTGAAAAAAGCTGTTATTGTGTAAAACTTACATAAATAAAAAAAAAGTATACATATTTGGTATCGCCGCATTCGTATCGACCGGCTCTATAAAAATATTACATGACCTAGCCTCTCAGATGATCACCTTACATCACAAAAAGTGTAATAGCAAGCGATCAAAAAGTCATATGCCCCCCAAAATAGTGCCAATCAAACCTTCATCTCATTCCTCAAAATATTTGACCCTACCTAAGATAATCGCCCAAAAACTGAAAAAACTATGGCTCTCAGAATATGGAGACACTAAAACATGATTTTTTTTTGTTTCAAAAATTATATTATTGTGTAAAACTTAAATAAATAAAAAATATTATACATATTTGGTATCGCCGCGTCCGTATCGACCGGATCTATAAAAATATCACATGACCTAACCCCTCAGATGAACATCGTAAAAATTTTTAAATAAAAACTGTGCTAAATAAACCATTTTTTGTCACCTTACATCTCAAAAAGTGTAATAGCAAGCGATCAAAAAGTCACACGCACCCTAAAATTGTGCCAATAAAACTGTCATCTCATCCCGCAAAAATCATACACTACCCAAGGTAATCGCCCAAAAACTGAAAAAATTATGGCTCTCAGACTATGGAAACACTAAAACATGATTTTTTTTTGCTTCAAAAATGAAATCATTGTGTAAAACTTACATAAATAAAAAAAAGTATACATATTAGGTATCGCCACATCCGTGACAACCTGGTCTATAAAAATATCACATGATCTAACCTGTCAGATGAATGTTGTAAATAACAAAAAATTAAAACAGTGCCAAAACAGCTATTTCTTATTATCTTGCCTCACAAAAAGTGTAATATAGAGCAACCAACAATCATATGTACCCTAAACTGGTACCAACAATACTGCCACCCTATCCCGTAGTTTCTAAAATGGGGCCACTTTTTTGGAGTTTCTACTTTAGGGGTGCATCAGGGGGACTTCAAATGGGACATGGTGTCAAAAAAAACAGTCCAGCAAAATCTGCCTTCCAAAAACCATATGGCATTCCTTTCCTTCTGCGCCCTGCCATGTGCCCGTACAGCTGTTTACGACCACATATGGGGTGTTTCTGTAAACTACAGAATCAGGGCCATAAATATTGAGTTTAGTTTGGCTATTAACCCTTGCTTTGTAGCTGGAAAAAAATTATTAAAATGGAAAATCTGCCAAAAAAGTGAAATTCTGAAATTGTATCTCTATTTTCCATTAATTCTTGTGGAACACCTAAAGGGTTAACAAAGTTTGTAAAATCAGTTTTGAATAACTTGAGGGGTGTAGTTTATAGAATGGGGTCATTTTTGGGTGGTTTCTATTATGTAAGCCTCGCAAAGTGACTTCAGACCTGAACTGGCCCCTAAAAATTGGGTTTTTGAAAATTTCTGAAAAATTTCAAGATTTGCTTCTATACTTCTAAGCCTCCTCAAAAAATTAAATATCATTCCCAAAATGATCCAAACATGAAGTAGACATATGGGGCATGTAAAGTAATAACTATTTTTGGAGGTATTACTATGTATTATAGAAGTAGAGAAATTGAAACTTGGAAATTTGCAATATTTAAAAAAAATATATGAAAATTTGGTATTTTTGTTATAAATAAAAATGTTTTTGTTTTTTTTTTACTTCATTTTACCAGTGTCATGAAGTACAATATGTGATGAAAAAATAATCTCACAATGGCCTGGATAAGTCAAAGCATTTTAAAGTTATCACCACTTAAAGTGACACTGGTCAGATTTGCAAAAAAATGGCCTGGTCCTTAAGGTAAAATAGGGCTGAGTCCTTAAGGGGTTAAGAAGGTGGCATTTAACCCCTCAGATGCTATGGTCAAATGTTAACCATGGCATCTGAGAGCTGAAAATCCAGGACTGCTGCGCCCATGGAGCTGGAACAGTGGCGATTGAGGTAGTCTTTCATTACCTGTGGGCTGCGGCAATTCAGGTCCTTGGGTCCGAGGTTGCCTGTGGCCAAGGAAAATAGCGAGTTTCTCATAGGCTTCAATGCCAATTCATTGGAGTCTATAAGAGAAGCAATCTAATGATCGCATGTTCAAGTTTCCTAAAGGAACCTTCAAAAAGAAAAAAAAATGAAAAAGAAAAAATACAAAAAGAATTTTTTCTGCCCTTGTTTCCCATAATAAATATAAATAAACAATAAAAATAAACATCATTAAAAAATAAAAATATGTTTCTCATAATAGGGAAAAAATCTAAATGGCATTTTTTGTCGCTTCACCTCATTAAAATTTTTTCAATAAAAAGTGATCAAAAAGCCATACACACTCCAAAATGATATCAATAAAAACTACAGATCACCACACAAAAAATTAGCCCTACACTGCTCTGTAGACATAAAAGTAAAAAGTTATGGGGGTTAGAATATGGCGATGAAATAAATATTTGTTGTGTTGCTGCAATCATACTGACCAAGAGAATGAGTTTTACTGCATAGGGATCACCATAATAACAAAACTTTTAAAACTGGCAGAAATGCATTTTTTTCCAATTCCACCCCTTTTGGAATTTTTTCCAGCCTCCCACTGCTTTGTATGTAACAGTAAATGGGGCTATTAGAAAATACAACTTGTCCCGCAAAAAAAAAAAAAAAAAAACATCATACAGTGAACAGAAAAATTAAAAAGTTATGGCTCCAGGAATGCTGGGAGTAATAATAGAAACACAAAAATGGAAAATTCCCAATGTCCTCACAGGGTTAATAAAAGGGAATTCTCTTATTAAAGTCTATGGCCTTGATTTATCATACCTTCACTGAAGAATTCTGCCCTCAAAAAGTCTAAAAATGGGGTATTTGCAACTTTTTCAACTCACTTGCAGAAAATATTTAGCATTTTTTTCTTTTTTTGCATTTTAACACCCATAGTTTATTTCAGTCCTACAGAGCTTGCACATGGCTGTTGTTTTGTAGTCTGTAAAACAGCATGGATACAAAACAAATATGATAAACGACGCTTACAAGCATCTGATCTCATAACATGCATATACGGTAAGTACTAGTTTCACAGGTAAATGTTTTGCATATGTATCAGGACGAGAAGGAGCTTACCGCGATACCTAAATTATAGTAGTGACCAAGTAAGTGGTCATGAAGGGCAAGAAAGAAGAGGATACGAGGGTAGCCATAGGAAGTGGGGTAGAGTTGCCGGGGGAGGGGGGTAGGTAAAGTCTATTGCTACATATATGATGAGTTAAGGAAGGAGAATGTCACGGTCCCTTCCATTACAGAGGTGAGAAGATCGGAGAGACTGGCAGCACGTGAGGGTATCTGACAGTCTCTCCATTTTTTCCTTTCAGTGTTGTGTTTGGTAATGACCACACCTCTTGTCAGATGCAGCTTGTAGTCATTACTGAGGCCCTATTTAGTTCTGACTGTTTACCATGCGGTTGATATTTCCTTCTGGAGTTGGTTGAGCTGGTGTGTTGTTCCTTTGGATCTCCTGCTCCTCCATTCTGCTTTAAGCTAAGTGCATTTTGTCTTGCATTTTGTTGTTCGCTTGTATGTGTTGTTGTCTAGGCCTCAGGGAGACGCTGGTTCCTTCATCTGGGAAGGAACCAGTAGTCTCATTCCCTGACACCATTTTTAGGGACTTTCAGGGTCTTCAGGGCCTAGGTTCCGGTGTACAAGATTTTCCACCTTAGGGTCTACTCATACTGGCAGCAGTCAGGGAGAGTTCTAGGGCTTCCTAGGAGGTCACCATCCCTCTCCCTTAGCTTTGAGGCCTAGACTCCGGTCTATTACTTCTGTGTGTAATTTGGTGTTATCCCCTCCCCATCACTCATGACAGAGAACCTATGTAGCAGCCGATACACCAGACGAGGTCTGGTGTGGCTTGATCATATCGAGGCCCATGTTGGGGCACTGCAAATGTCTATGTTGTGGAAGGATACTTGAGGGTTAGAAGTCAATATGAGCAGGTCATCAGCAAACGCCGCCGTCAGGTGTGTATGTGGGCCAATAGTAATCCCTTTAATGAGTGGGTCTTGTCTAAGCCGTCGTAGGAGAGTCTCCATGACAATTACAAAAAGCTCTGGGAATAATGAGCAGCCCTGATGGGTGCCATTAAGTATTTAAAATGAAGGCGATAGCATGCCGTTGATTTTGATCCTGGCAGAGAGGGCTATATACAGAGTGGGTATTGCATTGATAAATTGGCGGGGTATACCAAAGCATGACAGGGCTGCAGTCATGTAATGCCAACTAACCTTGTCAAATGCTTTTTCGGCATCCGTACTGAGCAACGCAAGAGGAGTATTGGAGCGTTTTGCCCATGAAATCAGGCATATTAAGCATATGGAGTTTTCCTTGCCCTGTCTGCCAGAAACAAAGCCAACTTGTTTGCGACCAATAATGTGGGGTAACACCTTTTGGAGGTTATGGGCCAAGATCTTTGTCCACAACTTGATGTCTGCATTGAGCAGAAATATCGGACGGTAGCTCCCGCAATCTAGTGGGTCCTTTTTTTCTTTATGGATAACAGTGACATGTGTGTCCAATGCCTGAGCTGGTAGTTTGTTTCCAAGAAAAAGTGAGTTGCACAGGGAAGTGAGGGATTAAGGTATCATGGAAAGTTTTGTAATATTAAATTGAAAGACCGTCTGGTCGACGACTCTTTCCCGAAGGGATAGAGGATAGAACCTGGCAAAGTTCTGTTTCAGTGATAGGGGCCAATAGGTGAGCAGAATCAGTTTGAGAGTGAGTGGGTAGTTGTAATCAGGACAGGAAGGTTTCTGTGGCTGAAGTGACTGTGGTCGGAGAGGAGGTGTCTGAGGTAGGGAGGTTATAAAGGGCTGCGTAAAATTGTTGGAACGTTTTTGCAAGTCTGGGGTGGATTTATGAAGAAGACTGTTAGCGTCTCTGATAGTTGGAATAAAGGAGTCACACTGCTGCTTCTTCGTCCACGTGGACATAAGTTTATTGCCTCTGTCTCCATGAGCATACGTTTTACATTTAGCCCTAAGTAGGATCTTTGGTGAGTTGACATTAAGCATGTTTTTTAACTCAGTGCAGAGGCGTGTTAGTTCTTGGGCTGTGGCCTCAGCAATGGTCTGTTTGTGTGAAATTTCTAGCTTGAAGATTTGGGACAATAGGGAATCGATCATGGCAGAACGTTTCTTTTTAAGTCTGGAGCCTAGGGCTATGAGTTCCCTCCGAATCTCTGAATTTCAAGTTTTCTACTAGGGAGGCTTTAACTAGTGATATGTGGGACGGGTTCGCAATCAGGGTCTCATTGAAGCACCAATTCCATTCTCTCTGGGGTAAGTTTCTCAGGGTTACTGTAAGGAAAATCGGGAATGGTCAAAGTGTGATATTTCCAATCCTTGCTGAGTCGGCTAATGCCAGATGAGCAGACTACAGAAAAAGGTAGTCTAACCTGTGGAAAGTGGTGCTGGTGTGGGAGAGGAAGGTGTAGTCTAGCCCTGAGGGATTTAATGTCTGCCCCACATCGGTGACCTTTAATTCTTTTAGGGTCCTCTGGAGTTGGCCAAGCAGTTTATATGAGAGGTGTGTGTATTTGGTGGAGGAGTCTAGAGTGGGTTCCAAGGGAACGTTGACATCTCCACCTAGGATCACAATGACAATGGCTTCTTTTAGGGAGGAAAGCAGTTTGAGCATCTGAATGAGCCACTGAGCTTGGCGTTTCTTGGGAGCATAGAGGTTGGCAAATGTGACCGGAGACTCTGCAATCAATCCCTTAACAAACAGGTATCGACCTTTAGGGTCAGCAATGACAGCCATATGTTTAAATGGTAATTGCTTATGTATAGCGATGCTGACACCCCTGCTGGCCGAGGAGTGAGTGCTATGGAACCAATGTGTGTAATGTTTGGAAGTGAGGTGGGGTACCTTTTCTGTCTTAAAATGCGATTCTTGGAAAAACACAATTGCAGCTTTGTCTTTGCGTACAAGGGAGATGACTTGGGAGCGTTTCTGTGGCTCGTTCAGACCTCTAGCATTCAAGAAGGCAACTACAACAGACACCATATTAGAATTGAGGAGAACAAGTTGCAATCGCATAGACTCTCTATAGAGGGAGTGGTGGTAGAAAGAAAAAAAAGAAGATAGTGCAGGTGGAAAAAGGGGGATAGTTCAGGAGAGATGGAAAGGAATTGTAAGAGGCACAATGAATGGCTATGAGCCATAAGGCTTAGTAAAATGAGTACTCTACCAAGCACCTCGTCAACAACCGTTATCCCATATCCCTAGTAAGGACAAGTATCCTTCCAGGTGGAGGGTCTTGAAAAGTACCTGAGGGCCAGTTGTAAGCCATCAGGGAAAAGAAACCAGAATGGATTCTCAACTGGCCAAAACCCTGATATGAACTGAACACATTGAACAGGCTAAAAACAAGAAAAGAAAATAATAGGGAACTATATAATAGTCCTCCTGAGTCCTGACATTTCCATGTAAAGTGTGTGTAAACGGGGGGTCCTGAGTCTCTAAAGTTTCCAAGGCGGGTACAATGTCTGTGGCTTGGGTCCAAGCCTAGGCCGCCATGTCTTGTCAGGTTGATGTGGGCCCAGTGGCATGTATGCGTGAAGAAAGTACATCCTTCAGCTTATAGGGCAGCAGTCCTCAGTAAAAAAAAAAATGTGTATGTACAGTTTACAAGGCTGGGCCACTGTGCAGTCTCCACCCTAAAATGACTGGTTAGAGGAAAAGTAAAACAGAGAACAAGAAAACAGACTGGGTTGGAGATTGTCATTGCCATGTACTGGGCCTATAAGCGGGTGGGTCACCGCCTGGGAAGCTCAGACAAAGAGCAGTAACTAGCAAGTCAACATAGTTCAACATAACTCATTCAGGCCTTGCATTTGGAGGCATTCCCATGTTTGGCTGTTTTGCCTGGAGAGACAAGATGCCATGTTTCAGGGTGTGGTGGAGATGGAAGCGGGTTTCTCTGATCTGCAGGCATTCATGAGGGTAGATCCATAGGTGTGATACCAAGTGGCTCTCAGGCTGCTCTTAGGTCTTGGGGGTATCTAATGGTGATCCGTTTCCCATTTTTTATGATGGCCAGACTGAACTGGTACAACCAGGGGAATGGGGTAGCAGACGTTTTCAGCGCTTCTAAGAGAGGGCGCAGCAATCTGCGTTTTGCCAGAATGGAAGCTGCCAGGTCTTGAAAAATGTAAATGTATGTTTTTTCATACTAGAGCTGAGTGGTTTCTCTGCTACTCTTCAAGAGCGCTGTGGTGTCCACGTAGCTGAGCAGCCCACAAATAACATCTCGTGGTGGCTCATTCAGTTTGGGCTTTAGGCGCAGTGCTCTGTGGATCCTCTATATCAATTAAGGCAGCTCTGTCGGTCCCCAGCAGCGAGTCAAAGCTCTCCCTCGCAACTTTAGGCAGCGCCTCTGGTGCTACCGATTCAGGTAGGCCACGGATTCTCAGGTTCCGTCTGCGGCTGTGATTTTCCTGATATTCCAGCCGGAGGAAGGCATCATTCAGCAGGTCTTTATGCGCCTGAAGGGCATCTCTTGTTTTTTCCCCAAATGACAGAATAGCTTCCTGAGTGTTCTCTAGGGCCACAACTCTGTGCCCCAAGTGGCGCAGGTCTTCCTTAATGTCAGATAAGTCTCTCTTTAGGGGTGAAAGTGCGGACTCCAGAACGTCTTGGAGTATTGCTTTAGCGATCGGTGGGTCTCTTCTGGGGGTTGTCCTGTCTGAGGCATCTGACACTCTGCCCGCTTCGGAAAGCATCTGAGTTGTGAGTTGTGCTCTCTACTCAGCGCCATCCTGGCTGCCTCAGTGGCTTCTTTTTAAGAAATTTCTCCATATCCAACTTGTCCAGGCAGGAGTGGTTTCCACAGGATCTCTGAGCTTCCCCCTACCATTTTTCCCTATTTTAGATCTGAAAGAGTGCTGACAAGTGGGTTAGAAGGCCAGTTCTTATATGGATCTCAAACACATGCAACTATCCAGCAGCACGGTCAGGCTCCGCACCCCCAGACATAACTTGGACAGAGCTAGTGGCATCCGAGCTTGACTTAGGTCTGGCACATTTTGAGCTTGCTCCCACAGTATCAGCAGTATCCCCAGCACCTGAGCTAACCATAATAGAAGCAGATCTGCCACCTGCAATTTTTTGGAGGTTTTGCCTATATATTGCCTCTGCTCCTTATTTCTCAAGCTGTAGCCACCACCCTCCCCCTGAAACTCCTCATGACAGTCCAAACGCTGACTGTTCTCACACAATTAATCAACAGAGAGACTGTCTTGAGTATCTTCCATAGTGCATGGGATTTTGTTACATCTTCTTGGGAAAAAATAAGAAAGAGATGGTACAAGTGAAAGGTTTTTCTGCGGCTATAGGGAGGAGGAGCAGGAGGAATGCTGTCACCCTGACTCCAAGTCGCGGTGTCAGACTCAGAGGTGACATTAATATATCATCCTGCTGTGACTAAAAAGAGGAGTGAGCCATGCAGTCCAGAATGTCATCATCTTTGCCCTCAATAATAATATGGCACCTATTGGAATCAAGGGAGAACTGTGGCCTGCTACTATTACTACTACTACTTCTACTGGCCAGAAATCTGGTGCTTATCTGCTGTTTGCACTACTACAGCCACCCACATTCTTACTCTCAGATGATGAGGCCTAGATCTTTCGTGTTCCACTCTTCCATTTATCAGACATTTTATTATGAGACCTATATATGAAAAGTCAATGGTTTGGTACACAGATTATTAAACGGTACTATCAAAATTGTAAGAGTTTTTTCCGTAATTTAAAGACAGAGGCAAAATTAAATGCCCCTCCCCTTCTACAAACACACTGCACACTGGTATTGACTATTACATAGTAACATAGTATATAAGGCCGAAAAAAGACATTTGTCCATCCAGTTCGGTCTGTTATCCTGCACATTGATCCAGAGGAAGGCAAAAAAAAAAACTGTGAGGTAAAAGACAATATTCCCCACTTGAGGGGAAAAAAATTCCTTCCAGACTCCAATCAGGCAATCAGAATAACTCCCTGGATTAACGAACCATGTCTAGTGGCTATAGCCTGTAATATTATTACACTCCAGAAATACATCCAGGCCCCTCTTGAACTCTTTTAGTGAACTCGCCATCACCACCTCCTCAGGCAGAGAGTTCCATAGTCTCACTGCTCTTACCGTAAAGAATCCTCTTCTCTGTTTGTGTACAAACCTTCTGTAACGAGTCTCGACTCGCTCTGCTCCACTCTCCCGACACTTCCCAATTTAAGACCATAATGTCTGATTGTTCAGTCGTCGGTGATCCAGACCCGAACAACAGCTAAGCATCGCCTTAATTCTTGCAGAGCAAACACCAGGCAGGCTGTATGCGGAAAATCACTTTATTGAATGCGCACAACATACTGTTCTATTCAACAGTTTGAACATCTCCACCAAACCACCACTCCCTATTGGTCTCTTGTAAAACTCCCTCTAATTGGCCATGTAAATGAGGGCTTGAAACAGGGTAAGCAGGGATTGGTCCGAAAGCTTGGCTGGAAGGTGGATGGGTGTGGCCATGCTAATGAGGGTTTGCCACAATCACAAAGAGATTCAAACCTAGGGCAGGACAGAGGACCATTACACCTTCTTTCCTCCAGATGCAGAGGATGTTCCCTTGTCACAGTCACAGGGATAAATAGATGATGGGATAGATCACTGTACTGACCCCTGATATATTTATACATAGTTATTAGATCTCCCCTCAGTTGTCTTTTTTCTAAAGTGAATAACCTTAATGTTGATAATCTTTGAGTGTACTGTAGTCCTCCCATTCCAGTTATTACTTTAGTTGCTCTCCTCTGTACCCTCTCCAGCTCTGCTATGTCTGCCTTGTTCACAGGAGCCCAGAATTGTACACAGTTACAATTGTTAACGAGTGTTTTACCATTTAGTATGTACAGGTGATTTGCATTATTCCTTCCTAGGGGCCTGGAATTCAAGAGGGGCCTGGATGTATTTCTGGAGCGTAATAATATTACAGGCTATAGCTACTAGAGCGGGGTCGTTGATCCAGGGAGTTATTCTGATTGCCTGATTGGAGTCGGGAAGGAATTTTTTATTCCCCTAAAGTGGGGAAAATTGGCTTCTACCTCACAAGTAGAGTTGAGCGAACACCTGGATGTTCGGGTTCGAGAAGTTCGGCCGAACATCCCGGAAATGTTCGGGTTCGGGATCCGAACCCGATCCGAACTTCGTCCCGAACCCGAACCCCATTGAAGTCAATGGGGACCCGAACTTTTCGGCACTAAAAAGGCTGTAAAACAGCCCAGGAAAGAGCTAGAGGGCTGCAAAAGGCAGCAACATGTAGGTAAATCCCCTGCAAACAAATGTGGATAGGGAAATGAATTAAAATAAAAATTAAATAAATAAAAATTAACCAAAATCAATTGGAGAGAGGTTCCATAGCAGAGAATCTGGCTTCCCGTCACCCACCACTGGAACAATTCTAGTAAGAAGCAGGGCGGCAATACCAGAGGGTTAGACGGATCGTTAGTGATAGGGATATGTGTCAAACAAGATTAGACGATATGACCAATAAATTTAGAGAGCGAGGCTACCCCCCTGATCTATTGAAAATACAGCGTAATAAAGCTGAGATTACACCACCAGATAGAACTAAGAAAGAAACAAGGATCCCCTTAGTGATTAAATACCATCCCTGGTCCCAGCGCCTTAGGACTATTGTTAATCAACATTGGCACATATTATCTAAGTCCTATCCACGGATAGGAGAGTTCCAGAGGCCACCCATGATATGCTATAAACGGGCAGAAAATATTAGGGATAAAATAGTCCGGGCGGATGTGGGAAGTAATAAAATAGAAAGAGGACAGAGTACTTTATCTACACCTAGACGGGGCACTTTTCCTTGTTTAAACTGTGTCAATTGTTCCAGCGTTATAAAGGGTTCATGTTTCTCCCACCCTCACTCAGGTGAAAATATTCCAATAAGGGGCACGTTCACTTGTGATAGTAGATTTGTGGTTTACATTCTTAAATGTCCATGTGGATTACTATATGTGGGGGAAACCTCAATGAGAATGAAGGACAGACTAAGTAAACACAAATCTACTATCCGTAAACAGAATTTATTACTCCCAATACCCCTTCATTTTTATGATAAAAAACACAACATCTCGCAGTTGAGGTATCAGATTATTGAAGGTGTATCATTACCCCGTCGAGGGGGTGACAGAAATAAATTGTTATTGAAAAGGGAGGCTTACTGGATCCATCGTCTTCAGACAATGGAGCCCAGGGGCCTCAATCGTGAGTACAATGTGTCCTGCTTCCTATAAGGCATTCGGCCTTATGCAATCTGATAAATATATTTCTTTTTTTCTTCAGCGTGATTAATCACTGCAAGAATGGACTATGTGACTGAAAATCTTCGCCAGTATAGAGTGGATATGTTTTTTGCGAATTTTCAATTGCGAATTTTCAGTTGCGAATTTTCAGTTGCGAATTTTCAATTGCGAATTTTCAATTTTCAATTGCGAATTTTCAGTTGCGAATTTTCAATTGCGAATTTTTCAATGCGAATTTTTCATTGCGATTATTTGATATGCGAATTTTATTTAATGAGGGAGGCGGAGCTTCTTTGATGATGTCAGTTCCTTTGTGTTTCATTTATGTATAAATAGCTGGAGTGTAAGATGTTTTATGCAGTCTGATGAAAGCACATCTGTGCTGAAACGCGTCACTATGCCATTTTGAATATGTGACTGAATAAATCTACATTGTGATCTACATCAGCGAAGTGCCGGTCCTTTCCTTTGAAACCACCACTGGAACAGTCCATTCTCAGATATTTAGGCCCCGGCACCCAGGCAGAGGAGAGAGGTCCCGTAACAGAGAATCTGGCTTCATGTCAGCAGAGAATCAGTCTGCATGTCATAGCAGAGAATGAGGCTTCACGTCAGCCACCACTGCAACAGTCCATTGGCATATATTTAGGCCCAGCACACACACAGGCAGAGGAGAGAGGTCCCGTAACAGACAATCTGGCTTCATGTCAGCAGAGAATTAGTCTGCATGTCATAGCAGAGAATGAGGCTTCACGTCAGCCACCACTGCAACAGTCCATTGGCATATATTTAGGCCCAGCACACACAGGCAGAGGAGAGAGGTCCCGTAACAGACAATCTGGCTTCATGTCAGCAGAGAATCAGTCTGCATGTCATAGCAGAGAATGAGGCTTCACGTCAGCCACCACTGCAACAGTCCATTGGCATATATTTAGGCCCAGCACACACACAGGCAGAGGAGAGAGGTCCCGTAACAGAGAATCTGGCTTCATGTCAGCAGAGAATCAGTCTGCATGTCATAGCAGAGAATGAGGCTTCACGTCAGCCACCACTGCAACAGTCCATTGGCATATATTTAGGCCTAGCACACAGGCAGAGCAGAGAGGTCCCGTAACAGACAATCTGGCTTCATGACAGCAGAGAATCAGTCTGCATGTCATAGCAGAGAATCAGGCTTCACGTCAGCCACCACTGCAACAGTCCATTGTCATAAATTTAGGCCCAGCACCCAGGCAGAGGAGAGAGGTCCCGTAACAGACAATCTGGCTTCATGTCAGCAGAGAATTAGTCTGCATGTCATAGCAGAGAATCAGGCTTCATGTCAGCCACCACTGCAACAGTCCATTGGCATATATTTAGGCCTAGCACACAGGCAGAGGAGAGGTTCATTCAACTTTGGGTAGCCTCGCAATATAATGGTAAAATGAAAATAAAAATAGGATTGAATGAGGAAGTGCCCTGGAGTCCAATAATATATGGTTATGGGGAGGTAGTTAATGTCTAATCTGGACAAGGGACGGACAGGTCCTGTGGGATCCATGCCTGGTTCATTTTTATGAACGTCAGCTTGTCCACATTGGCTGTAGACAGGCGGCTGCGTTTGTCTGTAATGACGCCCCCTGCCGTGCTGAATACACGTTCAGACAAAACGCTGGCTGCCGGGCAGGCCAGCACCTCCAAGGCATAAAAGGCTAGCTCTGGCCACGTGGACAATTTAGAGACCCAGAAGTTGAATGGGGCCGAACCATCAGTCAGTACGTGGAGGGGTGTGCACACGTACTGTTCCACCATGTTAGTGAAATGTTGCCTCCTGCTAACACGTTGCGTATCAGGTGGTGGTGCAGTTAGCTGTGGCGTGTTGACAAAAGTTTTCCACATCTCTGCCATGCTAACCCTGCCCTCAGAGGAGCTGGCCGTGACACAGCTGCCTTGGCGACCTCTTGCTCCTCCTCTGCCTTGGCCTTGGGCTTCCACTTGTTCCCCTGTGACATTTGGGAATGCTCTCAGTAGCGCGTCTACCAACGTGCGCTTGTACTCGCGCATCTTCCTATCACGCTCCAGTGCAGGAAGTAAGGTGGGCACATTGTCTTTGTAGCGTGGATCCAGCAGGGTGGCAACCCAGTAGTCCGCACAGGTTAAAATGTGGGCAACTCTGCTGTCGTTGCGCAGGCACTGCAGCATGTAGTCGCTCATGTGTGCCAGGCTGCCCAGGGGTAAGGACAAGCTGTCCTCTGTGGGAGGCGTATCGTCATCGTCCTGCCTTTCCCCCCAGCCACGCACCAGTGATGGACCCGAGCTGCGTTGGGTGCCACCCCGCTGTGACCATGCTTCATCCTCATCCTCCTCCACCTCCTCCTCATCCTCGTCCTCCTCGTCCTCCAGTAGTGGGCCCTGGCTGGCCACATTTGTACCTGGCCTCTGCTGTTGCCAAAAACCTCCCTCTGAGTCACTTCGAAGAGACTGGCCTGAAAGTGCTAAAAATGACCCCTCTTCCTCCTCCTCCTCCTCCTCCTCCTGGGCCACCTCCTCTTCCATCATCGCCCTAAGTGTTTTCTCAAGGAGACATAGAAGTGGTATTGTAACGCTGATAACGGTGTCATCGCCACTGGCCATGTTGGTGGAGTACTCGAAACAGCGCAACAGGGCACACAGGTCTCGCATGGAGGCCCAGTCATTGGTGGTGAAGTGGTGCTGTTCTGTAGTGCGACTGACCCGTGCGTGCTGCAGCTGAAACTCCACTATGGCCTGCTGCTGCTCGCACAGTCTGTCCAGCATGTGCAAGGTGGAGTTCCACCTGGTGGGCACGTCGCATATGAGGCGGTGAGCGGGAAGGCCGAAGTTACGCTGTAGCGCAGACAGGCGAGCAGCAGCAGGATGTGAACGCCGGAAGCGCGAACAGACGGCCCGCACTTTATGCAGCAGCTCTGACATGTCGGGGTAGTTGTGAATGAACTTCTGCACCACCAAATTCAGCACATGCGCCAAGCAAGGGATGTGCGTCAAATTGGCTAGTCCCAGAGCTGCAACGAGATTTCGCCCATTATCACACACCACCAGGCCGGGCTTGAGGCTCACCGGCAGCAACCACTCGTCGGTCTGTTGTTCAATACCCCGCCACAACTCCTGTGCGGTGTGGGGCCTGTCCCCCAAACATATGAGTTTCAGAATGGCCTGCTGACGTTTACCCCGGGCTGTGCTGAAGTTGGTGGTGAAGGTGTGTGGCTGACTGGATGAGCAGGTGGAAGAAGAGGAGGAGGAAGCCGAGAAGGAGGAGGTGGCAACAGGAGGCAAAGAATGTTGCCCTGCGATCCTTGGCGGCGGAAGGACGTGCGCCAAACAGCTCTCCGCCTGGGGCCCAGCTGCCACTACATTTACCCAGTGTGCAGTTAGGGAGATATAGCGTCCCTGGCCGTGCTTACTGGTCCACGTATCTGTGGTTAGGTGGACCTTGCTACAGATGGCGTTGCGCAGTGCACACTTGATTTTATGGGATACTTGGTTGTGCAGGGAAGGCACGGCTCTCTTGGAGAAGTAGTGCCGGCTGGGAACAACATACTGTGGGACAGCAAGCGACATGAGCTGTTTGAAGCTGTCTGTGTCCACCAGCCTAAATGACAGCATTTCATAGGCCAGTAGTTTAGAAATGCTGGCATTCAGGGCCAGGGATCGAGGGTGGCTAGGTGGGAATTTACGCTTTCTATCAAATGTTTGTGAGATGGAGAGCTGAACGCTGGCGTGTGACATGGTTGAGACGCTTGGTGACGGAGGTGGTGGTGGTGGTGTTGGTGGTACATCCCCTGTTTGCTGGGCGGCAGGTGCCAACGTTCCTCCAGAGGCGGAGGAAGAGGCCGAGGCGGCAGCAGCAGAATAGGCCGAGGCGGCAGCAGCAGAAGAGGTAGCAGGGGGAGCCTGAGTGACTTCCTTGGTTTTAAGGTGTTTACTCCACTGCAGTTCATGCTTTGCATGCAGGTGCCTGGTCATGCAGGTTGTGCTCAGGTTCAGAACGTTAATGCCTCGCTTCAGGCTCTGATGGCACAGCGTGCAAACCACTCGGGTCTTGTCGTCAGCACATTGTTTGAAGAAGTGCCATGCCAGGGAACTCCTTGAAGCTGCCTTTGGGGTGCTCGGTCCCAGATGGCGGCGGTCAGTAGCAGGCGGAGTCTCTTGGCGGCGGGTGTTCTGCTTTTGCCCACTGCTCCCTCTTTTGCTACGCTGTTGGCTCGGTCTCACCACTGCCTCTTCCTCCGAACTGTGAAAGTCAGTGGCACGACCTTCATTCCATGTGGGGTCTAGGACCTCATCGTCCCCTGCATCGTCTTCCACCCAGTCTTGATCCCTGACCTCCTGTTCAGTCTGCACACTGCAGAAAGACGCAGCAGTTGGCACCTGTGTTTCGTCATCATCAGAGACATGCTGAGGTGGTATTCCCATGTCCTCATCATCAGGAAACATAAGTGGTTGTGCGTCAGTGCATTCTATGTCTTTCACCGCTGGGGAAGGGCTAGGTGGATGCCCTTGGGAAACCCTGCCAGCGGAGTCTTCAAACAGCATAAGAGACTGCTGCATAACTTGAGGCTGAGACAGTTTCCCTGGTATGCATGGGGGTGATGTGACAGACTGATGGGGTTGGTTTTCAGGCGCCATCTGTGCGCTTTCTGCAGAAGACTGGGTGGGAGATAATGTGAACGTGCTGGATCCACTGTCGGCCACCCAATTGACTAATGCCTGTACCTGCTCAGGCCTTACCATCCTTAGAACGGCATTGGGCCCCACCATATATCGCTGTAAATTCTGGCGGCTACTGGGACCTGAGGTAGTTGGTACACTAGGACGTGTGGATGTGGCAGAACGGCCACGTCCTCTCCCAGCACCAGAGGGTCCACTAACACCACCACGACCATGTCCACGTCCGCGTCCCTTACTAGATGTTTTTCTCATTGTTATGGTTCACCACAACAACAAATATATTATTTGGCCCAATGTATTGTATTCAAATTCAGCGGGATATAAATTTGAGGCCTAGTATTTAGGCGCTGGGTGACCGGTATGGATTTAGTGACAGAATTAGACTTGGAAATGCACAGAAGCGTGTGTGTGTGAAGTTATTCTGAATGACCCAATGTGCACCTTGAATATTATATACCCTTTTAGGGATAGATTTCAAATAGCTCTGATATAGCAGAAACCACTAAATTATGAAATTGCTAAATTGGGAATTGTATTTCAACCCAGAACAAGAAATGTGCTTGAACGGACACTAAATAACTCGCCCAGCTACAGCACTAACGAGAGATTTAGCAGGATATAAATTTGAGGCCTAGTATTTAGGCGCTGGGTGACAGGTATGGGTTTAGTGACAGAATTAGACTTGGAAATACACAGTAGCGGGTGTGTGTGAAGTTATTCTGAATGACCCAATGTGCACCTTGAATATTATATACCCTTTTAGGGATAGATTTCAAATAGCTCTGATATAGCAGAAACCACTAAATTATGAAATTGCTAAATTGGGAATTGTATTTCAACCCAGAACAAGAAATGTGCTTGAACGGACACTAAATAACTTGCCCAGCTACAGCACTAAGGACAGATTTAGCTGGATATAAATTTGAGGCCTAGTATTTAGGCGCTGGGTGACAGGTATGGGTTTAGTGACAGAATTAGACTTGGAAATACACAGTAGCGGGTGTGTGTGAAGTTATTCTGAATGACCCAATGTGCACCTTGAATATTATATACCCTTTTAGGGATAGATTTCAAATAGCTCTGATATAGCAGAAACCACTAAATTATGAAATTGCTAAATTGGGAATTGTATTTCAACCCAGAACAAGAAATGTGCTTGAACGGACACTAAATAACTCGCCCAGCTACAGCACTAACGAGAGATTTAGCAGGATATAAATTTGAGGCCTAGTATTTAGGCGCTGGGTGACAGGTATGGGTTTAGTGACAGAATTAGACTTGGAAATACACAGTAGCGGGTGTGTGTGAAGTTATTCTGAATGACCCAATGTGCACCTTGAATATTATATACCCTTTTAGGGATAGATTTCAAATAGCTCTGATATAGCAGAAACCACTAAATTATGAAATTGCTAAATTGGGAATTGTATTTCAACCCAGAACAAGAAATGTGCTTGAACGGACACTAAATAACTCGCCCAGCTACAGCACTAACGAGAGATTTAGCAGGATATAAATTTGAGGCCTAGTATTTAGGCGCTGGGTGACAGGTATGGGTTTAGTGACAGAATTAGACTTGGAAATACACAGTAGCGGGTGTGTGTGAAGTTATTCTGAATGACCCAATGTGCACCTTGAATATTATATACCCTTTTAGGGATAGATTTCAAATAGCTCTGATATAGCAGAAACCACTAAATTATGAAATTGCTAAATTGGGAATTGTATTTCAACCCAGAACAAGAAATGTGCTTGAACGGACACTAAATAACTCGCCCAGCTACAGCACTAACGAGAGATTTAGCAGGATATAAATTTGAGGCCTAGTATTTAGGCGCTGGGTGACAGGTATGGGTTTAGTGACAGAATTAGACTTGGAAATGCACAGTAGCGGGTGTGTGAAGTTACTCTGAATGACCCTATGTGCACCTTCAATATTATCTACCCTTTTAGGGATAGATTTCAAATAGCTCTGATATAGCAGAAACCACTAAATTATGAAATTGCTAAATTGGGAATTGTATTTCAACCCAGAACAAGAAATGTGCTTGAACGGACACTAAATAACTCGCCCAGCTACAGCACTAAGGACAGATTTAGCTGGATATAAATTTGAGGCCTAGTATTTAGGCGCTGGGTGACAGGTATGGGTTTAGTGACAGAATTAGACTTGGAAATGCACAGTAGCGGGTGTGTGAAGTTATTCTGAATGACCCTATGTGCACCTTGAATATTATATACCCTTTTAGGGATAGATTTCAAATAGCTCTGATACAGCAGAAACCACTAAATTTTTAAATTGCTAAATTGGGAATTGTATTTCAACCCAGAACAAAAAATGTGCTTTGACGGACACTAAATAACTTTCCCAGCCACAACAGTACAGCGGTAACGAGAGATTTAGCGGGATATAAATTTGAGGCCTAGTATTTAGGCGCTGGGTGACCGGTATGGATTTAGTGACAGAATTAGACTGGGATATGGCCAAAAAATAACCACACTATTGCTGGTTAAATGCACTTGGTGATGGGCGCAGCTTGCCCCTGATGTAGTATATGGCCAAAAAATGAACAGACTATTGCTGGTTAAATGCACTTGGTGTCACAGCTTGACCAACCACACTACTGAGGGTTAAATGCACTTGGTGACGGGCGCAGCTTGCCCCTGATTTAGTATATGGCCAAAAAATGAACAGACTATTGCTGGTTAAATGCACTTGGTGTGATAGCTTGACCAACCACACTACTGAGGGTTAAATGCACTTGGTGTGACAGCTTCACCCTGATGTAGGCTTTAGCCAAAAAACAACCACACCATTGAGGGTTAAATGCACTTGGTCGCAGCTTGTGCTGGCGCACCACAAGACACAAAATGGCCGCCGATCACCCCAGAAAAATGTGACTGACAAACGGTCTGGGCAGCCTAAAAACAGTGAGCAATTGAGGATCAGCAGCTCAATGATCCACAGCTGCAGATCGATCAGTTAATCAAGTCCTTTGGAGGAGTTAATCTGCCTAATCTCGCCCTACTGTCGCAGCCGCAACCTCTCCCTACGCTAATCAGAGCAGAGTGACGGGCGGCGCTATGTGACTCCAGCTTAAATAGAGGCTGGGTCACATGGTGCTCTGGCCAATCACAGCCATGCCAATAGTAGGCATGGCTGTGATGGCCTCTTGGGGCAAGTAGTATGACGCTTGTTGATTGGCTGCTTAGCAGCCTTTCAAAAAGCGCCAAGAAAGCGTCACAAAAGCGCGAAGAAAGCGACGAACACCGAACCCGAACCCGGACTTTTACGAAAATGTCCGGGTTCGGGTCCGTGTCACGGACACCCCAAAATTCGGTACGAACCCGAACTATACAGTTCGAGTTCGCTCATCCCTACTCACAAGGTTTTTTTTTTTTTCCCTTCCTCTGGATCAACTTGCAGGATAACAGGCCGAACTGGATGGACAGATGTCTTTTTTCGGCCTTATGTACTATGTTACTATGTGCATAACCTTACATTTGTAAGTGTTAAACCTCATCTGCCACTTCTTTTCCCAAGCCTCCAATCTATCCAGATCCCTCTGTAGTAGTATACTGTCCTCTTTCATGTCAATTACTTTACACAGTTTAGTGTCATCTGCAAAAAGTGATATTTTACTGTGCAAGCCTTCTACAAGATCATTAATATATATATATATATATATATATTTATTAATTAAAGAGTATAGGGCTCAATACTGACCCCTGAGGTACTCCACTAGTGACAGTGACCCAATCTGAGTATGTACCGTTAATAACCACCCTCTGTTTTCTATCACTGAGCCAGTTACTCACCCACATACAGACATATTCTCCCAGTCCAAGAAGTCTCATTTTATATTCTAAGCTTTTATGTGGTACAGTGTCAAATGCTTTGGAGAAGTCCAGATATACGACATCCATTGATTCACCGCGGTCAAGTCTAGAACTTACCTCCTCATAGAAACTAAAAATTAAATTAGTTTGGCATGACCGATCCCTCATGAAGCCATGCTGATATGGTGTTATTTGCTTATATCATTGAGGTACTTCAAGATAGCATCTCTTAGAAAACCTTCAAACAGTTTACCGAGTTTCCAGGGTCTGTTTTTGCACCCTTTTTCAATATTGGGACCACATTTGCCATGCGCCAATCCTGTGGAACCCTCCCTGTCAGTATAGAGTCCTTAAATATCAGGACTGTTGGCACCATAAGGAATGGGAAGGGGAACTCCAAACCTTCCTCTAGCCCCGCATACCACCCCAACTAACCCCTTCAATAACGACACTGACACCGTTCAACTTTTAACCTTTTATTTTGTTGGGTGGTAATCGGCCACAGCTTTATTCAAACGGCAACTATAACCTTGAACCGTGCTCTCCGCCAGCCGCTGGTCTCCCAGCGGGCGGATTCGCCCATTTCTCCTCCAACACCTTTATGCTGCAATAACTAGCCGCCAGCTGTGACTTAAACATTCCAAAGAGGCACTCCGCCTCAATAGCCGTTCCCCAGAATCACTGCTGAGCACACCATCCGAACCATAAACCAAACCATCAACTCACAGGGGAGGGAGGGAGGGACAAAGCGCTTCCGCTCAAAGAGGAAGAGGGAAGGCGGGACAGTGGCATATATGCCCTCCCGGCTGACCGCCCACTCTCCTAACCGGAACCCTACATTAACCCCTGCATGCCCAGGCATAAGAGGAAGACGTTCTAAAGGGGGGGGGAACAGGGGGGAGGGGGGCCCACCAGTCCCTGCCCACCCTCCCTAAGCCGTCGGGTGGCCACCAAAATAAGGGTCTGGCTATGACATTACTTAATTCTCTTAGGATACTGGGGTGTATGCCATCCGGTCCTGGCAATGATAATGCAGTTTTTGCAGTAAAATAATTTTGCTGTAACTACACGGTATCTTGCATACAATGCATTCACTAAAACAGGTACAGATATGCACTTAAATGCAATTAAATACCCAATTGCAAATGGCAGATAAATTGAAATAAAGAGCTCAGCATTTGCAGCAGAATTTATGATATTGATACTGGAGGTTCTGGCAATAAGGGTTTAAAAAAAAAAAAAAACCTGGCTAGCTGTTCATATAAAGAAAAAATGAGCTTGTTTCAGGATTTTGTAATACAGAACTTGCCAGAAAGCTGAAACAATAAACAGCTCTGAGTGACCAGTCCCGTACTCTTTAAATCTCTGTGCTTTCACTGTGAAAACCCTTAACCCCTTCACGCAACATCACGTACATGTACGTGAGGGAATGTGGTGCCTCACCGCATCCCCACGTGCATGTACGTGATCGGCTTTCACTGTCAGCGCAGGGAGCGAAGCGCTGAGGGTACAGTGAAGCCGGCGTGCTGGGGTTGCCAGGCAACCAGAGAAGCCGGCGGGAGCAGCATCGGAGCTCTGACCCGCCCGCGATCGCTGTGATTGGTCCAATAGCGCAGAGGGACCAATCGCAGCGCATCGGGGCAGGTTAGGGGGGTTTGGGGAGGGAGTATGTGCTTCTCCTTCTCTGATCCTCCCAATTCCTGTCAGGGAAGCGATCAGAGAAGGAGAGAGTGTGAAAAGCTGTGTGTAGAGTGTGTAGATTAGGATCACATTAACCCCTTTAGTGCCGAAAAGCTGCTTCTGTGCCCCAGTCAGTGACACAGATCAGTTCTGTGCCTCATCAACAGCCTGTCATCTGTCATCTGTAGTCAGTTCTGTGCCTCATCCCCTGCTTCGTACATAATTAACCCCTAATTAACCCCTTCAGTACCGATTTGCCCCAGTCAGTGAGATTAGTCCTGTCCAGTCATCTCCTCATCACCTCATCCCGTCATCCAGACACCTGTCACTACTGTCCGTCCGTTAAGTCGACTGTCTGCCCGTCAAGACACCTGTCACTCCAGCCTGTCCGTCCGTTAAGACAACTGTCTGCCCGTCAAGACACCTGTCACTCCAGCTGTCCGTCCATCAAGACAACTGTCTGCCCGTCAAGACACCTGTCACTCCAGCTGTCCGTCCATCAAGACAACTGTCTGCCCGTCAAGACACCTATCACTCCAGCTGTCCGTCCATCAAGACAACTGTCTGCCCGTCAAGACACCTATCACTCCAGCCTGTCCGTCAATCAAGACACCTGTCACTAAAGTTTGTCCGTTCAATAAAGACACGTGTCACTCCAGCCTGTCCATCCATCAAGACACCTGTCAGTCCAGTCTGTCCGTTCAATAAAGACACCTGTCACTCCAGCCTGTTCGCCCATCAAGACACCTGTCAGTCCAGTCTGTCTGTTCAATAAAGACACCTATTACTCCAGCCTGTCCGCCCATCAAGACACCTGTCAGTCCAGTCTGTCCGTCCATCAAGACACCTGTGACTCCAGTTTGTCCGTTCAATAAAGATACCTGTCACACTAGCCTGTCCGTCAAGTCACCTGTCACACACTCCCAAGTTACATAAAAAATAATAACCGTCAATAGGTGTGCCATCCTCCTGTGCTTGAGTGGCACCATTCTGTAAAATATAAGTCTCTTATGCCCCATGTGGCTTTGTGCCACCTAATACTGTAATATAATACATTAATTAAACCCTTTTCTGCCCCAGTAAGGATATTGGGACTACTCTGTGTCCCATACTAGACCCCTGGCTCATCGCCAGCCATCTGTGCACCTGTGACACCTGTCAATAATTTCCAAGTGTTTCAAGGAGTTTTTTTTCCTATCCTAAAGGATATACAGTATTTTAGTCTACTGTTCCATTTAAAAAAAATATATATATATATTAAAAAAAGACAAAAAAAATCTACGTTAGTTTACAGTTTAAAATGACTAAACGGCTTTTCACTGCCGAAGAGGCATATGCTGTACTTTTTGAGGACACTGACTCCAACAGTGGAGATGAAGTGACATTTTTAGTTTCATCTTCCTCAGATGATTCATCTAATGATGAACCCCCTCGTAGGCGTCCTAGGGGTAGTGCGCCGTCGCAGCCCCGTACAAGTGACTCTTCATGGATCTCTGCAGATAACTATGTGCCCCAGGTGCCTGAATTTACAGCCACTCCAGGCATCAATGTAGATACAACAGGTTTCAGTGAAATTAATTTTTTCCAATTATTCTTCACTGATGACCTAATTAACTTGATGGTGGAACAAACAAATATATATGCAGAGCAATTTATTGCCTCCCATCCAGACAGTTATCTCTCAAGGCCCCACAAATGGACCCCTACTAACACAACTGAAATGCAAAGGTTTTGGGGCCTTCTCCTAAGCATGGGGATTATAAAAAAACCAACAATTCGTTCGTATTGGAACAAAGATATTTTATATCACACCCCTCTTCACAGTCTTGCCATGCCCCGGGCCCGTTTCGAAGCTCTTCTAAGATTCCTACACTTCAGCAATAATAATGAATGCCAACCCCCAAGCAACCCCAGTTATGACAGACTCTTTAAAATTAGGCCAGTGGTTGACCACTACAATTCCAAATTTGGTCAAGTATATACCCCCCAAAAATGTCTCTCAGTGGATGAATCATTGGTCCACTTCAAAGGCCGATTACATTTCCGCCAGTACCTGCCCAATAAAAGGGCTAGGTATAGTGTGAAGTTGTATAAGGCCTGCGAAAGTGTATCTGGGTATACACTGCGCTTTCGTATTTACGAGGGAAAAGATTCCAAAATTGAGCCACCAGATTGTCCCCCGGTTCTGGGTAGAAGTGGGAAGATAGTATGGGATTTAGTCCACCCCCTGCTGGACCACGGATATCATCTGTATTTGGACAACTTTTACAATAGTGTCCCTCTCCTGAAGTGCCTTGCTGCCAGAGGCATAGGCACATGTGGCACAATTAGAAGAAATCAAAAAGGGCTCCCTAAATCCTTCATAGATCAGACAGTGCGTCGTGGGGAAAGCAGGGCTGTTTGCTCAGAAAATTTGATGCTGCTAAAATACAAGGACAAACGGGATGTTCTTGTGTTGACTACCCTCCATGCAGATCAGTCCACCCCAGTCCCAGTCCGAGGAACCACAGAGCAGAACATCAAGCCTGTGTGTATCCAGGATTACAACAAGTTCATGGGTGGAGTGGATCTTTCAGACCAGGTACTACAGCCCTACAGTGCCTTAAGAAAATCTAAGGTGTGGTACAAAAAATTAGCTGTGTACCTAACCCAAGTGTCACTATATAATGCCTTTGTCATCCACAGAACAGCTGGTCATGGGGGGACCTTCTTGGAATTTCAGGAAAAAATAATAAAAAAATTGATTTTTGGCGTTCAGGAAGGAGAGGAAAGTTTTTTATCCAGCAGTGCTTCTGGGGTATCAAGAATAATACGTGGGCAGCATTTCCCTGGAGTACTTCCCCCCACAGAAAAAAAAAGGCGACCCCAAAAAAGGTGTCGAGTTTGCTCGGTTAAAGGGATTAGAAAAGACACCACTCACTACTGTCAGACCTGTCCCTCTAAACCGGGCCTCTGCATTGGAGAGTGCTTTCAAGTTTATCACACCTCAACTGATATCCATTAAGTCCATTTCACTAACTTCTTAATTAATCCATGGCAAGACATTTTCAGTTGAGCATTTTTCCATTTGGCAATCCAATAATAGCTCCCCCCAAAAAATAAAAAATAAAATAAAAACCTTAAAAATTCCCATTATACCCCTAGATGAATACATTGAAAGGTGTCATTTTATTAAATGAGGCAATTCTTCAATTTCCTTTTATGTTCTGGCACCCCTAGAGCATCCATTTTGCGGTTTTCACTGTTGGGGTGAGTGACTTCAAATGCGACATGGTGCTTGAAAATTATTCCAGCGAAATCTGCCTTCCAAAAGCCACACGATGTTCCTCCCATTCTGAGCCCCGCTGTGTGCTCATACAGCACTTTACAACCACATATGGGGTGTTGACGTATTCAGGAGAAAATGGGTAACAGATTATGGGGTGCATTTTCTCCTGATACCCCTTGTTAAAATGACAAATTTGGGCCTAAAGCGAGATATTCTTGTAAAATATGAAATTTTTCATTTTCACTGCCAAGTCTTTCTAAATTCTATGAAACGGCTATTGGGCCAAAGTGCTCAGTGCACCCCTTGAAAAATTCCTTAGGGGGTGTATTTTCCATAATGGGGTCACTTTTGGTGTTTTTTAACTGTTGGGGTGCCTCAGGGTGTCTTCAAATGCGACATGGTGCTTGAAAATTATTCCAGCGAAATCTGCCTTCCAAAAGCCACACGATGTTCCTCCCATTCTGAGCCCCGCTGTGTGCTCATACAGCACTTTACAACCACATATGGGGTGTTGACGTATTCAGGAGAAAATGGGTAACAGATTATGGGGTGCATTTTCTCCTGATACCCCTTGTTAAAATGACAAATTTGGGCCTAAAGCGAGATATTCTTGTAAAATATGAAATTTTTCATTTTCACTGCCAAGTCTTTCTAAATTCTATGAAACGGCTATTGGGCCAAAGTGCTCAGTGCACCCCTTGAAAAATTCCTTAGGGGGTGTATTTTCCATAATGGGGTCACTTTTGGTGTTTTTTAACAGTTGGGGTGCCTCAGGGTGTCTTCAAATGCGACATGGTGCTTGAAAATTATTCCAGCGAAATCTGCCTTCCAAAAGCCACACAATGTTCCTCCCATTCTGAGCCCCGCTGTGTGCTCATACAGCACTTTACAACCACATATGTGGTGTTGACGTATTCAGGAGAACATGGGTAAAAGATTATGGGGTGCATTTTCTCCTGATACCCCTTGTTAAAATGACAAATTTGGGCTTAAAGCGAGATATTCTTGTAAAATATGAAATTTTTCATTTTCACTGCCAAGTCTTTCTAAATTCTATGAAACGGCTATTGGGCCAAAGTGCTCAGTGCACCCCTTGAAAAATTCCTTAGGGGGTGTATTTTCCATAATGGGGTCACTTTTGGTGTTTTTTAACTGTTGGGGTGCCTCAGGGTGTCTTCAAATGTGACATGGTGCTTGAAAATTATTCCCGCGAAATCTGCCTTCCAAAAGCCACATGATGTTTCTCCCATTCTGAGCCCTGCTGTGTGCTCATACAGCACTTTACAACCACATATGGGGTGTTTCTGTAAACTTAAGAATCAGGGTAACAAATATTAAGGTTTATTTTGCTGTTAACCCATGCTGAATAGCAGGATAAATGGATCTAAAGTGAAAAATCTGCAAAAAAAGTGACATTTTAAAAATTCACCTCCATTTTCCATTAATTCTGGTGGAACACTTAAAGGGTTAACAACGTTTGTAAAATTAGTTTTGAATACCTTGAGGGGTGTAGTTTCTAAAATGGGGTCATTTTTGGGTGGTTTATATTATATAAGTCTCACAAAGTGACTTCAGACATGAACTGGTTCTTAAAAAGTGGGTTTTGGAAATGTTCTGAAAAATTTTAAACTTTGCTTCTAAACTTCTAAGCCTTCTAACATCCCAAAAAAATTAAATTACATTTACAAAATGATGCAAACATGAAGTAGACATATGGTAAATGTAAAGTAATAACTATTTTGTAAGTTACCACTGTCTGTCAGATAACCAGAGAAATTCAAATTTAGAAAATTGCGAATTTTTCCAAATTTTCAGTAAATTTGGGCTTTTTTTTATAAATAAAGGTGAAACATATTGACTCAAATTTACCACTAACATGAAGTACAATATGTCACGAGAAAACAATCTCAGAATCGCTATTATAAGTAAAAGCGTTCCAGAGTTATTACCACATAAAGTGAAACATGTCAGATTTGCAAAATGTGGCTTGGTCCTTATGGTGAAAACTAGCTTGGTCTTGAAGGGGTTAAAGGGAACCTGTCACCTGGATTTTGTGTATAGAGCTGAGGACATGGGTTGCTAGATGGCCGCTAGCACATCCGCAATATCCAGTCCCCATAGCTCTGTGTGCTTTTATTGTGTATAAAAACCGATTTGATACATATGCAAATTAACCTGAGATGAGTCAGAGCTTGAAAATATGACTCTTCTGTGCTCACACAAGTAAGATATGACTCTTTTATGTTAATTTGCATATGTATCAAATCGGTTTTTATACACAATAAAAGCACACAGAGATATGGGGACTGGATATTGCGGATGTGCTAGTGGCCATCTAGCAACCCATGTCCTCAGCTCTATACCCAAAATCCTGGTGACAGGTTCCCTTTAATCTACCTAATTATATCACTATACTCTACCAATACTCTCCCTTTATTCCCTCTATCTTTTTGGTAACTTGTGCCTGCACTTAGTTTTTGGCATATATAGCCAAAACACATCTTTTCAGATCACTAGCTGCTCACAGAATGGCATTTCTTCCTTCTGACCAAAAGCACCTGCTCCCCAATCGGTTGACGGGGCTGTCTGCTTCCTGATCGGCTGACAGGGCTGTCTATCAACCTCTCAGCCAATCAGGACAAGCCCTCAACCCTCCTTCTTAGTGTCATGTGATCCTTCATCTTCCCTCCTGTTTTCCCTGCCAATTTTCACAGTAAAATTTTGCTGGGCACCTTTTTTAGGGCGATTTGTCAAAAGCAAATTGCTAAAACTTTAGATTTGATTGGCGGATACATTTTTGAGAAATTCAGAATGAATCCAATCTGTTTGCAATTGATTCGCTCATCTCTAATCTGAATACTTTTGTAATTGCATGTAATTAAAAAATTAGTATAGCTACTGAGTTATTCAATTAAATGTATGTGCTTAGGGCCCCTTCTGTTTGCTCTTTTCCTAATTTCTCTGTCCACAGGCTGGGGTGGACACACATGCTTAGTTCCATCCTTCAACTGTCCCCTGCCATATCTTCTGTTCGAAGCTGTGACAGTTAACAAACACAACCCTTAAACAAAGACACGTCCCCTGAGAAAGGGCACACCCCCTAAATTGCCACATTATAATAACTGTACCAGAAAAATTAGATCAATTAATGGGGCGATTTCTGCATCCTTTTGAGGTACAGGGGTGCTTCACTGAATTGTACAAACAAATTTAAATCACAACGAATTACTTTGTCACGAAGCACATTTCTTTGTAAGTAGTGGATGCAATGACAGGGTGTGGCGATTGCTTCGCCCCCGCCCCTCCCTCCGGTCATTGTACCCCTTAGAAGCCACATTCATAGCTGATCGTGGCATCGGATAGCAATAATACAGTGTAAAATTGTCCTAATCCATTTGATCGCAAAGAGCCGGCCGCCACCATCTTGATTGAAGATCCAGCGCAAAATCTCGCAAGGCCCCTGATGACGTCATCATATCGGCAGGCGTGGGTCATACGTCCCCCCCATGCACAGGATTTTGTGCGAGATCTTTAATCAAGATGGCAGCGACCGGCTTTTCGCGTTGAAACGGATGAAATAAGTATGATTTTTATTTTATTTTTCCATTTCAGGTCAAATTAATTTTTGACCATGAAGCACAAGGAAATTCGGCTTCACGACCAATCATATTTTCCCTGAAATTCAGTTCAAAATCCACCTTGTGGAGTTCAACACTAACTGTCATGTACTATATGCAGTCTCATTAAAAATTTTTACAGTAATCATGGGATCACCCTTTTAGGTAACTTGTTCAATGCCTTTCATAGTAATTTTCATATTGTTCATACTGGTTTGACATTTCTCCATCTTCGTTTCACTTTTGCCGTCATAAAATATTAACTGTGCTGTAATCACACTGGTTTATAAGAAGGGCGCAGCTTCTGCTTAACATTCGGATTATTATAAGCATTATACTGGAGAATGAGGCCATTTCTCATATCAGTAGCCTAATAATCAGCGCAGTTCACAAGCTCATTTGCATTTTTTTATTTTACATGTAATCACTTAAAAAGAGCAGGTTCATTACCGAAAACCCACAATTGTTCATCAGAGCAATCAGAGCGAATGAAAGGAGGAAAACTTCCAACCAGTACAGATTCATCATTAGTTTAAACTATTTTTCAAAAGTGTATTTTTTTTATTTTTATGAATAATTATCGTCAGAACTGTGCAAAATGGAAAAATGAAAAAAATAAAAGAACTAGGTAACTAGAGATGAAAAGCAGAACCGGTGAAAAAGAATATTTTGATATCCTCAAACAAAACCTTGTAGTATAAAAAGTCATACAATTATCCAATATGCTATCTATATCCATTCTGAGCGTTTCAAGACCTATGTTTGCTGTCATTGAATAGAAACCTTCCCTAGAGTATATATAGCAGATCTGGTCATGTGATGGGCACACAGGTACGGCAGTGATTACAGGTAAAGTTATCAGAGCTGTGGCTTGTAACGAGCCATGCACCTGGGGGACCAAGACAGATATAAAGCATAAAAGATTCTGCAAGCAGAGATCTTGAAAAAAACGTGTAGTTGAAGCAGAAAGTATTTTGGAATCAATATCCGGCCGCAGTTATGTAACTTTACATAAAAAAAAATCTCACTAGTGGTAGAAGCCAAGTTGCAAGCCACAAATTTAATTTGGAACAACAAGTCCTATAATTGTCAGTTTACATTGTCGAGAATCGAGATAAACAAGATGATGTCTTTAACATTTTGTCTTGGGCGCACTCTTTAGGAATAAAGGAGGCATAACAAGTGAGTTTGATTGATAATAAATATATGATAAAAGGAGTCTGTCAGCAGTTATGACCATGCTAAATTGCTGACAGCTCTAGGTGGGGGCTGAGGAGAGCAGTACAAACATAAGTTTCTTAGAGCTTTTATTATCTACTGTAGTTTGAATATGAACTTTTATTCTGCTAGATTCAGCTTCTGCAATTGCCCAGGAGGGGAGCTTTATTGTGAATACCTATTTGCTGCTTCACAGGCCCTCCCCTCTGCTTTGTGTGATAGCGGTAGCATCGAAACAGGAGACCAATGCAGCTGTCACTGAGGGCAGAGGTGACGTTCCGCCTCCATTGCATTTAAAAAGCAGAAAATGGCAGAATAAAAGTTAATGTTCACACTACTTCTGATAATAAAAGCTGCACAAAAGGTATATTTGTCTTGCTCTCCCTCCCGTCTCTACCTAGTTCTGTCAGCAGTTTAGCATTGTAAAAACTGCTGACAGATTCCCCTTTCAGGGTACATTCACATCACCGTTTAGCAGAAGAAGAAAGAGATAAAAAAAAACTAAAACGGATCCTTTACATTAGTTGTCTGCATGCAGTACTTTTTTCCGTCTAATAAAAGGATGACAACTGATGCAATAAGATCAATTTTTTTACAGGATCCTGTAAAAAAAACAGTTCCTGCGCAATCCATGCACATGACCGTATGTATTTTAAGGTCCGCAAATCACAGATCCGCAAAAAAAAATACGGATGACGTTCATGTGCATTCTGTATTTTGCGGAACGGAACAGCTGGCCCCCAATATAGCGGTAATATCCTTGTCCATCTAAGGGCTCTTTCACACTTGCGTTGTTCTCTTCCGGCATAGAGTTCCGTCGTCGGGGCTCTATGCCGGAAGAATCCTGATCAGTTTTATCCTAATGCATTCTGAATGGAGAGAAATCCGTTCAGGATGCATCAGGATGTCTTCAGTTCCGGACCGGAACGTTTTTTGGCCGGAGAAAATACTGCAGCATGCTGCGCTTTTTGCTCCGGCCAAAAATCCTGAACACTTGCCGCAAGGCCGGATCCGGAATTAATGCCCATTGAAAGGCATTAATCTGGATCCGGCCTTAAGCTCGTTTCGGCGCATTACCGGATCCGACGTTTAGCTTTTTCTGAATGGTTACCATGGCTGCCAGGACGCTAAAGTCCTGTTTGCCATGGTAAAGTGTAGCGGGGAGCGGGGGAGCAGTATACTTACCGTCCGTGCGGCTCCCGCGGCGCTTCAGAGTGACGTCAGGGCGCCCCACGTGCATGGATGACGTGATCGCATGGATCACATCATCCATGCGCATGGGGCGCTCTGACGTCATTCTGGAGCGCCCCGGGAGCCGCACGGACGGTAAGTATACTGCTCCCCCGCTCCCCACTACTACTATGGCAACCAGGACTTTAATAGCATCCTGGCTGCCATAGTAACACTGAACGCATTTTGAAGACTGATCCGTCTTCAAATGCTTTCAGTTCACTTGCGTTTTTCCGGATCCGGCGTGTAATTCCGGCAAATGGAGTACACGACGAATCCGGACAACGCAAGTGTTTAAGAGCCCTAATATAACAGTACTATCCTTGTCCATGATGCGGACAATAATAGGAAACGGAATGCACACGGAATAACTTAAATAAATGAATGGTTCCGCATACGGTTCACAAAAAAAAGAACACAGACATTTGTGGGCATGAGCCCTAACTGATTTTTTTTTTTTTCTCTCTTTCTCTCTCTTTTTATGACGGATCAGAAGAACAGAAAGCTAAACGGTGATGTGAATGCACCTTTAGGCTTCTTGCACACAAGCATGTCGGATGCGTTCAGTGATAATCGCTGGATTTTGCTTCCGCGTGGAGTCAGTTTTGTATGCAGTTGCGTTATTGCGTTTTTCCCTCATGGATGACAAGCGGATTGCATGCGTTTTTAACACGCGCGAAAAAAAAATCCATCTTCTAGATTTACCTTTTACAGCAAACACATATAAATACCCCCAGACAGGAAATGTTTTTAGGGAGAGTTGGGAGTTTGGGTGGTAAGTTGTGTTTTTATATATATATATATATATATATATATATATATAGGGACTCACAAGATAATAAGGCCCCTATAACGTGGGTTGCGAGCTTACATATTTTGCTTACAGATATTGTTTATAACATGGTCTGGGAAATATGTACTAATACCTCATTAATATAAATTGTAATATCTAGCACTAAATGTATGTATGCTTCACCATCATCATTAATAAAGTCGTAGTTGGCCTGATTATGACAAAATAAAAACTATCATTACATGTGTCATGTCACAAAACTCCTTCTGTATTGTGTTTAATATCGTGTGCATAATGTACGTTATATTCTAGTAATTTATTTTTGGTAGCTATTTATTATAAAGAAAAATATGTAGAATAAAGATTTTAAATGTGTTTTTTAATTTTAAAACCAAATCAATTTTCTTGTGTGTAAAGGTTAGGGTACTTTCACACTTGCGTTTTTCTTTTACGGCATAGAGTTCCGTCACAGGGGCTCTATACCGGAAAATAACTGATCAGTTTAACCCCTATGCATTCTGAATGGAGAGTAATCCGTTCAGGATGCATCAGGGTGTCTTCAGTTCAGTCTTTTTGACTGATCAGGCAAAAGATAAAACAGCAGCATGCTACGGTTTTCTCTCCGGCCAAAAAAACTAAAGAACGGCCTGAATGCCGGATCCGGCAATTTTTTCCATAGGAATGTATTAGTGCCGGATCCTGATCAGTCTTACGAATGCCAACAGTTGGCATACGTTTTGCCAGATCCGGCAGGCAGTTCCGGCGACGGAACTGCTTACCGGATCATTCTGCCGCAAGTGTGAAAGTAGCCTTAGATAAATCATGTTTATATAGTAAGTGTATTTGGCTTATATCAATGTATAGTAAACATTTACAATTATTCATGTGGTCTGTGTTACTGCTACATAAATATAATTATGCACTGTGTATAATAAAGACCACGAACACTTAAATGCATGAAAATAAAAATCTGCTTAATAAAACACAGATAAGGCTACTTGACTATTTTTGTTCTTAAATATAACATATGTATATTAGGACATCGTCAGACATCATCCACAACTCCATCCTCCGTCAGGCAAAACTCCATCAGCCCTCAGACATCAGACAAAACTCCGTCCTCCGTCAGGCAAAACTCCATCAGACATCAGACAAAACTCCGTCCTCCGTCAGACAAAACTCCATCAGCCCTCAGACATCAGACAAAACTCCGTCCTCCATCAGGCAAAACTCCATCAGACCTCAGACATCAGACAAAACTCCGTCCTCCGTCACCCAAAACTCCATCAGACCTCAGACATCAGACAAAACTCTGTCCTCCGTCAGACAAAACTCCATCAGCCCTCAGACATCAGACAAAACTCCGTCCTCCATCAGACAAAACTCCATCAGACCTCAGACATCAGACAAAACTCCGTCCTCCGTCAGGCAAAACTCCATCAGACATCAGACAAAACTCCGTCCTCCGTCAGACAAAACTCCATCAGCCCTCAGACATCAGACAAAACTCCGTCCTCCATCACCCAAAACTCCATCAGACCTCAGACATCAGACAAAACTCCGTCCTCCGTCACCCAAAACTCCATCAGACCTCAGACATCAGACAAAACTCCGTCCTCCGTCAGGCAAAACTCCATCAGACCTCAGACATCAGACAAAACTCTGTACTCCCTCAGACATCAGCCAAAACTCTGTCCTCCCTAACTCAAAATACGCCCTACTACACACACTTTTCACCTGACGGAGCTGCTAGCTGCTGGAGAGGCAAAGGACCTGTGATGACGTCATGACCATATGACGAGTCACGTGTGTGGGAGGGGTCAGATGTGCACAGCAGCTGGTAGAGTGTACAGAACAGTAGCCATCAAATAGAGCTCTGTACTAGAGATGTGTGTGTAACCTGCATGTAGCAGAGCTGTGTACTGTGTTACAGAGATGTATGTGTAACCTGCATGTAGCATAGCTGTGTACTGTGTTACAGAGATGTATGTGTAACCTGCAGGTAGCAGATCTGTATATGTAACCTGCAGGTAGCAGAGCTGTGTACTGTGTAGCAGATCTGTATGTGTAACCTGCAGGTAGCAGAGCTGTGTACTGTGTTACAGAGATGTACGTGTAACCTGCAGGTAGCAGAGCTGTGTACTGTGTTGCAGATCTGTATGTGTAACCTGCATGTAGCAGAGCTGTGTACTGTGTAGCAGAGCTGTATGTGTAACCTGCATGTAGCAGAGCTGTGAACTGTGTAGCAGAGCTGTATGTGTAACCTGCATGTAGCAGAGCTGTGTACTGTGTTACAGGGATGTATGTGCAACCTGCAGGTAGCAGTGCTGTGTACTGTGTAGCAGAGATGTGCACTGTGTTACAGAGATGTGTGTGTAACCTGCATGTAGCAGAGCTGTGTACTGTGTATATAGAGCAGTGTGTGTAACAGCATGTAGCAGAGCTGTGTACTGTGTTACAGAGATGTGTGTGTAACCTGCATGTAGAAGTGCTGTGTACTGTGTAGCAGAGCTGTATGTGTAACCTGCATGTAGCAGAGCTGTGTACTGTGTTACAGGGATGTATGTGCAACCTGCAGGTAGCAGAGCTGTGTACTGTGTTACAGAGATGTGTGTGTAACCTGGGAACTATAAAAAAAGTGTAAAAAAACCCCCATAAATATTCAGATCACCCCCCTTTTCCCAAAATTAAAATAAAAGACACATCATGGGTTTCGCAATGTGTAAAAACGCCCATTGTATAAAAATATATTCCCCATACGGCAAACAGCAAAACAGAAAAAAAAAGAGTCCAAATGTCCGATTCGCCGTTTTTTCATTTGCTACAAAAATGTAAATAAAAAGTGATCAAAAAGTCTTAAACACCCCAGAATGGTATCAGTAAAAAGTTTAGATTGCCCCGCATAAAATGAGCCCCCATCCAGCTCTGTACACATAATTACAAAAAAGTTATGGGGCTCAAAATATGGCGACAAAAAAAATCTGATATTTTAAATTTTTTATCACTATTAAAACGCAAGAAAAACTATACATATAAGGTATTGCCAGATTTGATCTGACCTGTAGAATAAAAGTAACCAGTCAGTTTTATCGCACATCGAATGTCGTAAATAAAAATCACGTAAAACTGTGGTGGAATTGCTTTTTTTTTTTCAACAGGAAGAATGGGCAGTTTTACCATCTGAGAAAATAAAGAGCCTCATCCACAACTACCACAAAAGACTTCAAGCTGTCATTGATGTTAAAGGGGGCAATACATGGTATTAATAACTGGGGCGTGTAAACTGATCAGGGTCATTTGGGGAGTTTGTGTTGTGATTATGATTTATAAAGAGTAAACACCGTTGTTTGACATAAATGGCTTCAGCCGACCACTAACCACGAGCGAGAGAGAAGTGTCCCTGTTATCATTCATATTCTCTGAACAATGGTTACAGGGGTATTCTCATCTTAATGATCACTGTTACATCTGTTAATGATTTGACAGTGATAATTTTTCTAAATACATTTTATTACCCAATTCCCATCCTTTTTTAGAAAATAAGTCCCCTCTTACCTGATGTTGTCTTTGGTCTCCCCTGGTCACGACCACCTCTCCTGTCGAATCCAGCCGGGCCACGCTTGCGCAGAAGACGGAAAATTCTCTCCCGGCTGGGCCGCGCAATGTCCTGAACGCGCATGCCGCCGCGCATGCGCCATGATGACTTCTTCCTGGCCAGTATAGTACAGAGCCGCGAATGCGCACGCCGACTCTGTACTATACAGGCCAGGAATAAGTCACCAAGGCACATGCGCGGCGCTGTGCGCGTTCAGGACATTGCGCGGCCCGGCCGGGAGAGAATCTTCAGTCTTCTGCGCAAGCGCGGCCCGGCCGGGAGAAGAACACAGGAACTGAACGTCACTCTCAAGGAAGGTACGTATGAAAAAGGGAAGATGAGAATACCCCTTTAAGAAATCATAAATTCTGCAAGGGTATGTAAACTTATCAGCACAACTGTAAGTAGCTGTGTGATCTGTGGAATATGGGAAGCATAAGAGGATGTGCACCATAAATCCCATCTTTGTAAGGCCTCTTGCACATGGCCACTGTGTGACTGTGGTCGTATTGTGGACCACATACGGCGGTTCCGCAATACACAGGGCACCAGCCGTGTGCATCCCGCATCCGTGATGTCGACCCATTCACTGGAACGGAACAGAAACACGGATCGGATCCCCACAGAAGCACTACCGAGTGCTTCCGTGGTATTTCTGGCCATGCCTCCGCACAGCAAAAAAGTAGAACATATTCACGGACCCATTCAAGTTGAATGGGTCTGGATCTGTCCCGGCTGCTGCACGCACGTTGCCCGTGCATTGGGGACTGCAAATTGCTGTCCCCAATGCACGGAATGGACCAACAACGTTCATGTGCAAGAGGCCTAACACTTGTGATTTGTGTGAAGCGGCATATGTGCATTCATGCTGCATGTATTTATTAATTAGGGCTACCAATTCTGAGTAACTCGGAGTGACAGGAGATTTACAGAATCTGATTTTTTTTTTTTGTCGTCATATTTTGAGCTCTATAACTTTTTGGGAATTATGTGTACGGAGCTGGATGGGGGCTCATTTTTTGCGGGGCAATCTGAACTTTTCACTGATACCATTCTGGGGTGTTTAAGACTTTTTGATCACTTTTTATTTACATTTTTGTAGCAAATGAAGCGACCAAAAACGGCGAATCGGACATTTAGACTCTTTTTTTTCTTCTGTTTTGCCGTTTGCCGTATGGGGAATATATTTTTATACAATGGGTGTTTTTACACATTGCGACACCCATGATGTGTATTTTTTTAGTTCTTTTATTTTCATTTTGGGAAAAGGGGGGTGATCTGAATTTTTATGTTTTATTTTACACTTTTTTATAGTTCCCAGGTTACACACACATCTCTGTTACACAGTAAAAAGCTCTGCTACATGCAGGTTGCACATACATCCCTGTAACACAATACACAGCCTGCTACATGCAGGTTACACATACAGCTCCGCTACACAGCACACAGCTCTGATACATGCAGATTACACATACAGCCCTGCTACACAGTACACAGCTCTGCTACATTCAGGTTACAAATACAGCTCTGCTACACAGTACACAGCACTGCTACATGCAGGTTACACATACAGCTCTGCTACACAGTACACAGCTCTGCTACATGCAGGTTACACATACAGCTCTGCTACACAGTACACAGCTCTGCTACATGCAGGTTACACATACAGATCTGCTACACAGTACACAGCTCTGCTACCTGCAGGTTACACATACATCTCTGTAACACAGTACACAGCTCTGCTACATGCAGGTTACACATACAGCTCTGCTACACAGTACACAGCACTGCTACATGCAGGTTACACATACAGCTCTGCTACACAGTACACAGCACTGCTACATGCAGGTTACACATACAGCACTGCTACACAGTACACAGCTCTGCTACATGCAGGTTACACATACAGCTCTGCTACACAGTACACAGCTCTGCTACATGCAGGTTACACATACAGATCTGCTACACAGTACACAGCTCTGCTACCTGCAGGTTACACATACAGATCTGCTACACAGTACACAGCTCTGCTACCTGCAGGTTACACATACATCTCTGTAACACAGTACACAGCTCTGCTACATGCAGGTTACACATACAGATCTACTACACAGTACACAGCTCTGCTACCTGCAGGTTACACATACAGATCTGCTACACAGTACACAGCTCTGCTACCTGCAGGTTACACATACAGATCTGCTACATGCAGGTTACACATACATCTCTGTAACACAGTACACAGCTCTGCTACATGCAGGTTACACATACATCTCTGTAACACAGTACACAGCTCTGCTACCTGCAGGTTACACATACAGATCTGCTACACAGTACACAGCTCTGCTACCTGCAGGTTACACATACAGATCTGCTACCTGCAGGTTACACATACATCTCTGTAACACAGTACACAGCTCTGCTACATGCAGGTTACACATACATCTCTGTAACACAGTACACAGCTCTGCTACATGCAGGTTACACACACACATCTCTAGTACAGAGCTCTATTTGATGGCTACTGTTCTGTACACTCTACCAGCTGCTGTGCACATCTGACCCCTCCCACACACGTGACTCGTCACATGGTCATGACGTCATCACAGGTCCTTTGCCTCTCCAGCAGCTAGCAGCTCCGTCAGGTGAAGAGTGTGTGTAGTAGGGCGTATTTTGAGTTAGGGAGGACGGAGTTTTGGCTGATGTCTGAGGGAGGACAGAGTTTTAGCTGATGTCTGAGGTCTGATGGAGTTTTGCCTGATGGAGGACGGAGTTTTGTCTGATGTCTGAAGGCTGATGGAGTTTTGCCTGAGGGAGGACGGAGTTTTGTCTGATGTCTGAGGGCTGATGGAGTTTTGCCTGATGGAGGACGGAGTTTTGTCTGATGTCTGATGTCTGAGGTCTGATGGAGTTTTGGGTGACGGAGGACGGAGTTTTGTCTGATGTCTGAGGTCTGATGGAGTTTTGCCTGATGGAGGACGGAGTTTTGTCTGATGTCTGAGGTCTGATGGAGTTTTGCCTGACGGAGGACAGAGTTTTGTCTGATGTCTGAGGTCTGATGGAGTTTTGGGTGACGGAGGACGGAGTTTTGTCTGATGTCTGAGGTCTGATGGAGTTTTGGGTGACGGAGGACGGAGTTTTGTCTTATGTCTGATGGAGTTTTGCCTGACGGAGGACGGAGTTTTGTCTGATGTCTGAGGGCTGATTGAGTTTTGCCTGACGGAGGATGGAGTTGTGGATGATGTCTGACGATGTCCTAATATGTATGCCGTAGATATATAAAATATCAAAACCTAAAAAAATTATAAATTAATGAACCTGCCAGGTGGAGATGGGGGACCCTGAAATTGAGGGCCATGGTCAGATTGTTGTGTAGAGAGGCCTGAGTGCACAGATGGGCCAGCCTGGGATGAGGAGGGGACCGGCTGCCCATATGAAGTTGTAGCCTGATATGGTTGGCCATATGGCCGACTTGGTAGGCCATAATGTTCCCTACTACTAGGGAAATGTTGTGGACCCTGTAAAGGCTGTGGAATGGGCATTGGGTGGGGGCCAGACATGTGCCCATGGATGATCCAATTTTCAAGACAGACAAACATGTCTGTCAGGTCATTGGGCGGCATGGCTCCCTCCAGAACAATTCCAAGAGCCGCTTTGGTTCTTAGCAATCGTTCTGAAGGCAGACTGCGCAAATAAGAGACCAGACTTCAACAGTACAAGTCAAATTGGTCCTCCTGTCGGACTATAGACAAATAATCCAGGACCTGGCTATTGACTAGAGCTTTGGCACGAGTATGGCACGTCTCCTTTGCCGGCTTAGTAGGGGCAAAGTGGGGGGGGGGGGGGATCGACTCCCGAAGCAGCAGGACGTGAGGCTGCAGAGGTGCCGGGTCTTTCTTCCGTCTGTGAAGGAGGTGGGCCAGAGGGAGCCTCCTCCTCACAGGTGCTAGAATGCTGGAGAGCTGACTTGTCTGCTTCCTCCTCAAGGTTGTCCTCCGTTCTTCACAACGTAAAAGAACAGAACATGTAAATTATTATATGAACACTTTTTTTTAATACTATAGTAACGTCAGCTAAATACACTGAACACATATTACTACATTAAAGAGGACCTTTCACCACTCCTGACATGTCTTCTTTACTTCATGTATTCCCCATGTAATAACAATCCAGGAGCATCTATTCTTATGGCTCAATGTTGTGCAATTCCTTTAAATTATTTCTACTGAATGATTTGCTTATAGCCAGGGGCGTAACGATCGAGGTCGCAGAGGGTGCAACTTGCCGCAAATGATTTTATGGCCAGTCCGGGCCCCTGTGCCTGGCCGGCAGCGTCCCACCTCCATCCATACCCTCCCCGGCGCTGCGCCTCTTGCTAAGATGATCCTTCGGGATCACCCGAGTCGCAGCAGCCAAAATCCTTGTACTGGACGCAAAAGGTGAGGCGGAACGCGGGCTTGAAGTCCAGACATTGCGGGTGAGAGAGGGCCCGGTGCAGAGCCGGGAGCAGAAGCCAAACAGCCCATGCTAGCCCCATCCCGACAGTCCCAGCAGCCAGACTCGATCCGGTTCATTCAGCCCATCCCTCCCCAGTGATCTGCAGCAGCTGCACATTGTCCTGTTATTCATTAAGATCTGCCCCTGGGCTGAGCTTAACCTGCACCCGCTGCACCCTGAGCTCCTGTGCTGTGTACCCCCAGCCCCTTGTGCAGTGCACCCCATACACCCCCAACCCCCTGTGCTGTGCACCCCCTGCAGCCCCAGCCCCCTGTGCTGTGCACCCCCTGCAGCAGCCCCTGTGGTGTGCGCCGCCTGCACCCCAGCCCCTGTGCATCCCATGCACCCCAGCTCCTGTGCATCCCATGCACACCCAGCCCCTGTGCATCCCATGCACCCCCAGCTCCTGTGCGTCCCATGCACACCCAGCCCATGTGCGTCCCATGCACACCCAGCCCCTGTGCGTCCCATGTACCCCCATCCCCTGTGCGTCCCATGCACCCCCATCCCCTGTGCGTCCCATGCACCACCAGCCCCTGTGAGTTCCCCCTGGGGGCAAAATCATGAAATATACTGGGCATAAAATTAAATATATACAGAGGAGGTAAAAAACTACAACGCATTCAAACCTATTGTGAGGGGGAGGGGGGACAAATCAAAGTTCGCCCTGGGACCCATAGAACTCTAGTTACGGCACTGCCTATAGCCTTCAGCAAGTAAGGGTACAGAGGGGTTGTGAAAAGTTGGGGGGGTGTACCTGCACACATAAACATGGCTGCACTGATTGGATAGAATGAGTCTGTGCAGGTACACACCCCCTAATTGTTATCATCCCTCTGTACCCTTTTATTGTAGGCTAATAGCAATTCCATTATAACTTCTAGTAGGAATAATAAAGGAACAGCACAACATACAGTCATAATAATAGATGCTCCATGATTGTTATTACATGGGGAATGCATGGAACTAGTAAACATGCATGTCAGGAGTGGTGAAAGGTCCTCTTTAAGTAACCTACATATTACATTACTTAGGTCATGTACCAACATTCTGGAAAATAGAAGTGGCATAGCTGCCAATATCAAATAACCCAATTCCACTTGCAATGTTGTTCACATACTTTTGGTACTGAACGAAGGCTTTGGCTTGTTTGTTATTGCCAACTATGACATTTCTCATTTGCACATGGTTACAAATTACATTACCCACATAATCAGCATACAGTGTGCATTGGTAAACATGTAGTGCTCATTGTTTATTAACTTATGGACGCAGCTTCATGACCGGACGCAGGAACATCAGCTCCTCCCGATATATATAGGGCCTTTTCTTGGTTAGTCCTGACCCACTGTGGCCTTGCTGCTGCATTTCCTTTTGGAATTGGTCCCTGGAGATCCGCCACAGATTCTTGACCTCATCAACTTTGTTAGAAAAATACCAGGAGAAAATTGTTACCAAACAATACCATCCTACAGAGGACAAACAATGCCATGTGCTATGCTAGGGAGGACAAATGATGCCATGTGCTATGCTAGGGAGGACAGCTAGGATCACACATGTATAGATTGGCCACTTACCCGAACTTTGGCGACTCTGGCCTTTCGTTTTCTCCCATATGGCTATGAACAGCTCCTGGGCTATGGCCACCATGCTGCCTCCTTCTTGTACCGGTCTTGGTATTCCCCCGACATTGTGTCCTAAATGCAGGGCCTCTCCTGGACAAGGAGAATGAGCCTCTCCACGTCCATCTCTTTTGGTGACTTTGGCTCTCCTCTTTCATGCAATGGCTGAAGGCACACGCTGTGAAAGGCAACTTCCTGCCTTTAAATCCTTTTAGTGTTGCGTTTACAAAGCAACACAGTGCATCCAGATGCAATGCGAATTTCACGCAGCCCCATTCACTTCTATGGGGCCAAGTGAAAAACGCAGAATATAGAACATGCTGTGATTTTCACGCAGCGCACAAGTGATGCGTGAAAAACAACGCCCATGTACACAGCCCTATTGAAATGGATGGGTCCGGATTCAATGCGGGCGCAATGCGTTCGCGTCACGCTTTGCACCCACACAGAAAACTTTCTCTTGTGAAAGTGGCCTTACTTGTATCCCCGCTGATCAGCTGAAGAGTTTTCGTACTGGCTGTGCTTCGTAATGCAGCGTTGCCCTATTAACAGGAATAATTAATAATGCTAAAAAAAACACTATAATAAGCTCTAGGGTACTTTCACACTAGCGTTATTCTTTTCCGGTATTGAAATCGAGGAAAGGGTCTCAAAACCGGAAGAAAAAAAACTGTTTTGTCCTAATGCATTCTGAATGGAAAGCAATCCGGATGTCTACCGTTTCGTCCCTTGTACAGTATTTGACCGGACAAAATATCGCACTTGCCGATACGGCATTCATTTCTATAGAGATGTTCTAATGCTGGATCCGATACCAAGTGTTTTGGAAATTACCACATCGGTTTTCCGGTCTACACATGCGACGGGATATAGGAGGAGTTAGTTTCTCTTTTGATCTTTGAATACCGGATCCGTTATTCCGGATGACACCGGATGAGACGGAAAAAGCTATCCGTTTGTATATGGCTTGATTCTAACAACGCTAGTGTGAAGTACCCTTATATCTTCAGTTTGCGCTATGTCGAAGACATTGTCTAATATTCAGTACATAGAGGCATTAGATAGAACGGCACTCAGTGTGTAAAAGGCCATTTACGCCACTCAGTTCATTGTCTTGTGATGTGAACAGAACAATCTGCTTCCCAAACGACAAAGACATAATCTTGCTGTTTATCTATCCTTCATCTGTATCTCATTACTAACCGAACGGAAAAATCGTTTAAGCAAAATTAACCTGTAAATGGAACATTGTTCTAATGAATGCCACATATGATGTGCGTGACCTTTCTACCAAAACTGAAAGGATCCAATTATTATCCCCGTAAATGTAACTTTTCTTCTTCCCCCACTAAGATACAATATTTATAAGAGAAAACTCGATACTATGAAGTAATGCCATGCGATGGATGTGCGAGGACAGAACGCTCATGTGGAGTGATGGGTATGAATCATTTTGGTGGAGACGAGCAGTCTGCCAGAACACATTTGTACTTAAAATATTACCCTGCCTCCAAACATACATCAGGCCAAAATGCTTTCCACTATGAGACCTGCACATGAATCCGGGCTATCTTGCAGAAATTCTGTATGGTTGTGTGTTTTTGCATTTTATACGATTCGTGGAATACTATATCTCCCTATAGAGTGGCATGAGGAGTCTTGTAGGCCATACATGCTGATCTGGAATTCTGGGCAGAAAGGGATGCAAATGAGATTCTGGAATTCTGGGAAGAAAGGGATGCAAATGAGCTGTTACCAAGCTCTGCTCCTGATACCATCAGATGTGAGGTAGCTATCCTAGGCCTCTTGCCCAATTAAACCAAGACTCTCTGCTCTGCACTGATGTGGAGCAATCACCCCAAAACATCTATCTGCAGATGAGGTGCTGGCTTATTTGTTATCCGAGTCATGTCTTATGGCTAGTGTTGACCGAATGGAAAACCTGAAGTTGAATTAGATCCGAATTTAAAGGAAAATTCAATTTGTCGCAAAGCTGAATTTCCACGTGCTTTGTGGTAACAAATCAATTTTCCATGAATGGTGGTAAAAAACAAAAAAAATCATACTTGTAGATGTAGATGTAGTGGCTGTTACTGAGACGTGGTTCAAGGGGAGTAATGACTGGGATATATCAACACCAGGGTTCTCTCTATACAGGAAAGACAGAGAAGGCAAGAAGGGGGGGAGGGGTGGCCCTGTATGTAAAAGACAGCATAAAATCTAATTTGATACAAGTTAGCGAGAACAATTTAGAGTCAGTTTGGGTTACCTTGCAGCTTGATAATCATAAGGTAACTCGTGTAGGTGTGATATATAGACCACCTAGCCAAGTCAAAGAATTAGATGATCTACTAGTTGAGGAAATAGCTAAAATGACATTGAAGGGGGAAGTTATCATTATGGGAGACTTCAATCTTCCTGATGTAAACTGGAAAACCAAAATAGCTAGTTCTGCCAGGAGTACAGATATTCTAAATTCCCTACTGGGATTATCTCTACAACAAGTAGTTGAGGAGCCAACCCGGAAGGAGGCCATTTTAGATTTAGTATTCACAAATGGGAATTTGGTATTTGATATTACTGTAGGGGAAAGCTTGGGATCTAGTGATCACCAGTCAGTGTGGTTTACAGTGACTGAGTCACACCACACAAAAACAAAAGTTTTAGATTTTAGAAAAACTGACTTTTCTAAAATTAGATTAGTGGTATACGAGTCCCTATCAAATTGGAACAGTTTAATTGGAGTCCAGGAGAAATGGCACTACTTAAAAGAGGCACTATTGAAGGCAACAGAAAATTGCATTAGGCTTGTCAGTAAAAGCAAAAAAAGGAAAAGACCACTGTGGTACTCAGCAGAAGTGGCCAAAATCATTAAAAACAAAAAGATAGCATTTAGGAATTATAAAAAAAACAAGGATGACAGGCTAATTTACAAGATTAGGCAGAGAGAGGCCAAACAAGTTATAAGAGCTTCTAAAGCACAGGAAGAAGAGAAATTAGCTCAGTCAGGGAAAAAAGGCGATAAGGCATTCTTCAGATACATAAATGAAAAAAGGAAACTAAAACAAGGAATTACAAAATTAAAAACAAAAGAAGGAAGGTATATGGAAGAAGATAAAGAACTAGCTGACTGCCTCAATGAATACTTCTGTTCAGTCTTTACGAAGGAAAATGAAGGAAAAGGACCTCAGTTAGGAAAGAAGACTAATTAATCTTTGGATGCATGTGTCTTTACAGAGGAAGAGGTTCTAAGTCAGCTGTCTAAAATCAATACAAATAAGTCACAGGGGCCTGATGGGATACACCCAAAGCTATTAAAAGAGCTCAGCGGTGAACTAGCAAAACCATTAACAGATTTGTTTAACCAATCACTGGCAACAGGAGTCGTCCCAGAAGATTGGAAATTAGCAAATGTTGTGCCGATTCACAAGAAAGGTAGTAGGGAGGAATCGGGCAACTATAGGCCAGTAAGCCTGACACCAATAGTGGGGAAATTAATGGAAACCATACTTAAGGAGAGGATTGTGGAACATCTAAAATCCCATGGATTGAAAGATGAAAAACAGCATGGGTTTACTTCAGGGAGATCATGTCAAACTAATCTTATTGATTTTTTTGATTGGGTGACTAAAACAATAGATGGCGGAGGTGCAGTAGACATCGCTTATCTAGACTTCAGTAAGGCTTTCGATACTGTCCCACACAGAAGACTTATCAATAAATTGCAGTCTTTGGGCTTGGACTCCCATATTGTTGAATGGATTAGGCAGTGGCTGAGGGACAGGCAACAGAGGGTTAAATCAACAATAAAAAAGTCAGTCCTGTATCCTCACACGGACAAATTGCTTGTGCTGCTGCTGGTTCCGGAGTAGTGTGGTAGGTGTATCACACTGGAAATGCAGGTAATGAGAGTTTTTGGAACCGCGCTGCTCTGGACTATAATCTCCGGTCAATATTGGATGGTGCCGGGCTCCAACACCTTTCCTTTCCACCCAAAAAAGGTCCAATCTTCCACAGATGGTTTCCTCTATAGGGTTCAAGGAAATTGATACAATAGTGAAGCACCCTTTGGCTTGATGTTATTAAAAGGTTTTATTGTACTCACAAGAGTCGATCAACAAAAGGCATATATCAATAGATACAATCGTCTGGTTTCTGCCCGACCCGGATTTCGCTGCCTCGCTTCTTCAGGGGCAACAGAGGGTTGTAGTCAATGGAGTATATTCAGACCAAGGTCTTGTTACCAGTGGGGTACCTCAGGGATCTGTTCTGGGACCCATATTGTTTAATATCTTTATCAGTGAAATTGCAGAAGGCCTCGATGGTAAGGTGTGTCTTTTTGCTGATGACACAAAGATTTGTAACAGGGTTGATGTTCCTGGAGGGATACACCAAATGGAAAAGGATTTAGGAAAACTAGAGGAATGGTCAAAAATCTGGCAACTAAAATTTTATGTGGATAAGTGCAAAATAATGCACCTGGGGCGTAAAAAACCCAAGAGCAGAATATAAAATCAGTGATACAGTCCTAACCTCAGTATCTGAGGAAAGGGATTTAGGGGTCATTATTTCAGAAGACTTAAAGGTAGGCAGACAATGTCATAGAGCAGCAGGAAATGCTAGCAGAATGCTTGGGTGTATAGGGAGAGGCATTACTAGTAGAAAGAGGGAGGTGCTCATCCGAAGGGGTTTTTCCCATTAAAGGGGTTGTCTCATTCTAGACCTTAGACAGATGCAAGTCCCACCTTTGGGACCCACACCTATCTCCAGAACAGGCCCCCAAAGGTGAAGTAGAGCTCAGCGCGAGCAAGCATTTGGCTATTTTCGTCAATCCCATATAAAATAATGGGATGCTGCCGAACATGCACGGCTGCTCTCCGCTCACTTCAGGGATACCGCTGTGGAGATAGGTGTGGGTCTCAGAGTTGGGATCTCTACCTATCTGACATTGGTGTCATTTCCTAGCGATAGGCCACCAATGTCTAAGATGAAACAACCCTGTTGAGACAACTTATCTCCTATCCTCAGTGTCTGATTGGTGGGGAGTTGGATTCTGGGACCTCCAACAATCATGATAGTGGGGATCCCATGTTCCATGTTTGGAGTAGCAGACACACATTCATGTCCACGCACAACTCCATTCAACTGTATGGGACTCCCAGATATAGCCAAGTTCAAGCTATGAACTATCTCTTGAAGCTCACAGAGCTGAAAGTGGCGGCAGAAGCAAACAGGGGAGCATGGGACCTCATTCTCATGATTAGACACTTATCCCTTATCCCGTAGATAGGTGATCTGTTGTAATGGGGCAACCCCTTTAATCTCTATGTTATGTATTTAACCAAAAACAAGTCAGGGTTAAACTGGTTCATTCCTATATGAATGCTATTTAAGATTATCCACATACATTGGATTTTTTTCTATCCATAATTATTTCCTTTGGAACAAATTTTTATTTACAGAACAACATTTCTGCACTCAGAGCCCCTGTCCTCATCTGCAGTGCTCAGGCATGTTCAATACAGATAAAAAACAATTTATCCTGCACACAAATAAATGTGCCCTGTCTTCAGTTGACAATAGCAATCTGCAGCAAAGAGATAATAATGTAGAAGCAAGGCGAAATCAAAGATAGGTTATCATAAGCAGACGGAAGCGGTATCACCTCCCTTTCAACCCATGGGGAAAGAGAGAAAGAGGAAATATTAGGTTAGCGGGACTCTTGGAGCTTTATTTTTGTTTAACTGCTTTTAATTCAGGTCTAGTCATCCAAAGAGAATGCATTTTCAATTGAAGTGATTTACACAGCTGCCTTCTTTCAATGAAGTGCCATTCCAGAGAAGGCACGGTATTATTTGAAGATGTGGCTTCATTGTTAAAGAGGAATTCATGAATAGCACTTTGCCAGTTTGTCCATTAATGTTCCATAAATGCATTTTAATGTCAACTTCTATACTAACGACAGTGAAGACTGGTCTCCAGCTTCGAAACGCATGATGCCGTCATAGGTAAAATGTAGTAAAATTACATATTTACAAGAGCTCATGTAACATTTGGCTTGCAGTTTGCCCCTTAAAGTCTATCAAACAGTAAAATGGGTGGTACACATGAGATAACAGTTAGCCAAATGATCATTCGCCCGACAGCTATTTCTCCCATTCCCTCCTATTGTATACACATTCATGGTTGGTACCACCAAGAATGTATGTGTTGTGAATGGGAGAGGGGAGAAAGCTGCTGTCAGACACCTCTGAAGGCAGCTTATCTTCCTAGGAACAAAAGGAAAAAGGAGTATAAAAATCCAACTTGCCCAAACTTTCTCTGCCAGAGAGTTGGGATCCTGCCAAAACCATGGAGTTTGACCAAAATGCATCTAATGTGTATGGTCAGCTTGGGACTTCATAGATGGTACTTGTCATTTACTGATAATTTCACCAGGCTCATTAAGAATACTTCTCCCCTATACACACACAGGTGATTGGTGGGGGTCTGACCACAGAGGCCCCTGCCGATCACTATAATAGCAGGAGCGACAGATGTGCATGCATGTCGACCAACTGCTCTTTGCCCTTCAAAACCCAGTGTTATAATAGATGATATGTAGTACAAAGTCCTTCATACACTAGTATACACTAGTAACTTCCTGACTGTAATAAAACTGTCAAAGTAGTGGTCTCCTATCCGGAAAAACCAACATCCACTGCCAGACTTGATGCTAGCCACCTATATTTTATTTTACCAAGAACTTGAGAATGGAGGACTTACCCTTAAACAACCCTGTCACTAAGTAGGACCCTGTCTACAAAGCTGTCCCAATAAGGACAATCCCAATCAGGGACCTAAACCAGTTCACCCTAGGCGGTCCATTCTGGTGGCATAGAATATTAGGTTGTGTGTATAGGGTAGCTGCTAGCAAGTGGAGTGAACAGCAAAAGTGGTCCTACTAGCCAGGGCCAGAACTAGAGGGGAAAAATGTCAAATTGGTGATCCGAATCCACAACAGAAAGACCCAGGTCAAACCAAGGAAGACAAACAGCACAGTAATGAAAGGCAGAATAGAGAGAGAATAGTCATGAAACAGTCCAAGGTCATACTGTACACACAGAGAATACTGTAAAAACAGCGCTCTGTGCCTGTGCTTCTGTCCCTACACTCAGGCTTGGGCGCCGGGCTCCCTCGTTGCCTCCTGCTGCCGCTCACCGTGCAGACAGGTGTGGACAGCAGGTATCTTAACTATTGTATCAGCACTCTGTGCCAGCGCTTCCTTCCTCTGCAGGCATGGGCGCAGCTACTGTATGTACTTCCTGGCCGTCAGTGGCTCCTACCGCTGGCATCCTCCTTACTCTGAGTGGAGTTTGCGCTCCGCCTCAGAGTTCTATAGTGTATATAAGGAGTACGCGCACATGTCTTTCCTCCTTTTGTGAGACAGGATATGCACAACCTCTGTCTTCCCTAGCCTATGGCTGGTCTGCAATGTGTATTTAAAGGTGCCTTCTTCTACAGGAAGGTGCCTGATCAATTATAGTAGGTTCCTAGCTTGTCTAGTTCCTGTCTCGGACCTTGTTACAGACTTCGCTATACTGCCTCGCATCCCTGGCCTCAGACCTAGTGCTGTGACCTTGCGTTGCAACCGCTTGATCAGCCTCTGGCCTCCCAGCGCCCCCTGGGTGTACCGTACCATCTGGAGGGCAGTCCAGTGGGTGCACACCCAGGTCCCGGTTCCCTCGAGTCCCAATGACCCTCAGAGGAAGCACCTGGTACACCCCTCGGGAAAGTCTATCCTCACCATCAGAGGTATTGTGAAGAACATTGGGTGTACTTAGACATCGCCCTCTGAGAGTGTTGGCCACGTGGGACAGTGGGTTTGCATCCGCTGAACATAACAAATACTAGATAGAATGCAAAAGAGAAGTCAGATAGACTAGCAAGTCAATAAACAAAAGTACAATATGCTCACAAAATATACAGAGAGATAAACCAGGGTAATAGGCAAAATGACAGCAGAATTTGAGTAGAGCATAGATTTTACTGGTTGGTTCCTAAGCCAAGCTCCCTCCTGGTCTCTGTGTATCATCCCAGTTGCTAGAACAGGTGAACTTATCACAGCTCTCCGTCTATGCTCTCTCCTGCCCCTTTGGCTTCTGAACCAGAAACAGGCCAAATTGTTATAATGGTGTACATTTGCCCTCATACATAAACATTGCTCAGAGTTGCCGAAAAAAATCAAAGCAGATTCAGTTTTTCCTTAAACTAGTATTGTAATTTCTGGTGATGCAGCAATGCCAACCATGGTAGTCCAATGACACAGCACTCAGGTTCTGATGGCAGAAGATCCAGTCTCAGGTGACATACTGTAGTAGACTAGTTGCTTGCTTATTGCTTTTTTGCATCCTGCAAGTTTTCAACTTTATCCTAGTAATATACGTTAATGTATGTGGTGTCATGTGGTCAAGTACTGTCTACAGCATTGTACATATAGAAGAAAACTCATTCTTTTTTTGTCATGGACCTGCTAGCATTCAGTGTATAGTAATGTAGTACTATAACATCCCATTAATGCTGAACATAATCTATAATGACCCAATGGCCCTAACACTGGTCAATTGTTAGCGGTATAACATCCGGTATCCTGGTGACATGATAGCAGAGTTTTTTTTTACAGTTTTATAGCTGGAACAGGAGTGGTTGGATGCACAGGATAACTGGGGAATGAGTGGTCTGAAACACAGGGAATCTGGCATAGGGGGAGGAGTTGCCTGGTACATAGAGGAGCTGGGGAAGGAATAATCTGTCACACAGTGGAACTGGGGAAGGAATAATCTGTCACACAGTGGAACTGGGGAAGGTTTGACCTAGTACATAAGGGAGCTGGGGAAGGAATGACCTGGTACACAGGAGAGCTGGGGAAGGAGTGACCTGATACTACATGGGAGCTAGGGAAGGAGTGACCTGGTTCATAGGGGAGCTTGAGAAGGAAATGCCTGATATACAGGGGAGCTGGAGCAGTAATGATCTGATATAGCTGTGAAAGGAAATACTTGGTGCATGTTGCATTGTTATGTATCGCTATATAATATATTGTGCCCCAAATAGCCATGTATAGATGGCACAGCCAAGGTTAACAATCCTAGCTCAGCACTCACAGGAGGTTAATGGGGATCCAAGACCTTCCCTCGGCTCAGTTAGCCATTTCTAGGGAGAGCTAAAAAAAAAGAGGAGGTCAGGTCAATATACTCACTTTTCTCAGGCTCGGAAAGCTGCAGAGATCTCTGCGTGATCTACAGAAAAGGAGAAGGGGAAATACAAAGGAGAGAATTAGAGAACTTAGCATCTGTATAGTTAAGCATTGGAGTCAGTAAGGTAACCTGCTACCAAAAGCTGCTAAGACTTTACTGTTGTGAGGGACACTGTTTAGACATCTTTCATGCCTGGACACAACTTAGCCAGTCATATCACTAAAAACCCTGTATCCTGCAGTAGACGCTATAGCCATTATTGCACAAGTACTATTGCCTGCCATAGGTTCTCTTGAAAGAGACTTTTGCTGCACAGCAACAGTGTGGTGAAAGCCACTGTGATTGACTGTAAACACTCCCATCCTCCACTCCAGCATCTCAGAGGCGGGCTGCACATACAGGAGCCAGGGAAGGAGTGACCTGATACATGGGGAGCTGGAGAAGGGGAGACCCAAGGGCATAGCTATAGGGGAAGCTGCAGCCTTGGGGCCCTGACCTAGAAGGGGCCCATCCAGGAGGAGAAGGACTAAAGGATTTGGTCAGGGCCCCCTCAACAGTATTACACAATGAAATTATATACAGTGACAGTATAGACAGTGTAGAGAACGGATGGAACAGCTGCCGGCCCTGGTCTGAGAGAGCGATCTTTACTAGCCACAGGAATGGGGGCAGCATGAAAGGAAGGGGCCGCTAAAACATTACTGGGGAGACCTAATACACAGGGGAGCTGGAGAAGGAGTGGCCTGGTACATTGGGTGGCTAGGACCTGGTACGCAGGGTAGCTAAAGTAGGCATTTTCTAACATATAGAGGAGAAGAGCCAGTTATCTGATTTTCGGTATGTGATTCTTTTATATATATATATATATATATATATATATATAGGAGTTACCTACAGCGGCCTGATATATCGTTGAGGAGGCATTCTGCACAATCAATATATCCATAATAAATACTAATGGAACCGTAAGGCAGTTCTGCCTTCAAGTAAAATGGCGGTTTCAGTACAACTGTGAAGAGCGCATGCGTCACATGAAAGCGCTATGACACACATGATGACGCTCGTCTGGATATGCGCAATGAACTGTTGGAGACGCTCAATGGAGCGCAATGGTCTCGGCTGGTGCCATGACTTTTAGAGGTGCGATCTCCGTGATCTTCATCCGCTACACTAAGTCACTTTTATTATAATCTTACTAAAGATGTCATATATATGTATTGGAAGTCTTGTATACCATATGGTTATTTGATCTACAAACAGGTATATAGTTCTTGTATTGTGGATCTCATGGCACATGTCACTTTATGCGCATGCACTTTGTTTATTTTTTTCCCATGCATCAGATGTATTTAATTTATCTATGATTGTAACCACACTGTGATTGGTTGGTCACTTAGAATATGTCTTTATATGCCCTCATTTTCACTGTTTCTATGCTTGAGGAAGGCTCTTGTGAGCCGAAACGTTGCAAGTTTGCCATATAATGGGTGAATAAAAAGTTTTTTGATTTCATTACAATTCAGGAGTGCAGTCCCACTTTTTCGCTTATATATATATATATATATATATATATATATATTTTTTTAAGCTTGTAAATGGAAATCTAAAATATAAATCATACTTACCTTATCTGTTTGATTCCAACCACCGCCATCTTGATTCAAGGTCCAGCACGAAATTTCACACAGCACGTAATGACATCATCACTTCAGCTGGTGTGGTGACGTCCTACTTTACCGCGCATGAGATATCCCACGGGATTGACGATAAAGATAGCGACAGCAGGCTCTTTGCGCTCAAATGGATAAGGGTGGCGTGATTTTTTTTACTCCAAATTTATTTGTTACCATGAAGCATGAGGAAATTTGGCTTTGCGGCTAATCGAATTTTCCCTGACATTCGGATCAAAGTCCACTTCGGACACTTGTCATCATGATAACTACAAACCGGATTCCCAAAAAGTTGGGACACTATACAAATCGTGAATAAAAACTGAATGCAATGATGTGGAGGTGCCAACTTCTAATATTTTATACAGAATAGAACATAAATCACGGAACAAAAGTTTAAACTGAGAAAATTTACCATTTTAAGGGAGAAATATGTTGAATCAGAATTTCATGGTGTCAACAAATCCCCAAAAAGTTGGGACAAGGCCATTTTCACCACTGTGTGGCATCTCCCCTTCTTCTTACAACACTCAACAGACGTCTGGGGACCGAGGAGACCAGTTTCTCAAGTTTAGAAATAGGAATGCTCTCCCATTCTTGTCTAATACAGGCCTCTAACTGTTCAATCGTCTTGGGCCTTCTTTATTGCACCTTCCTCTTTATGATGCGCCAAATGTTCTCTATAGGTGAAAGATCTGGACTGCAGACTGGCCATTTCAGTACCCGGATCCTTCTCCTACGCAGCCATGATGTTGTGATTGATGCAGAATGTGGTCTGGCATTATCTTGTTGAAAAATGCAGGGTCTTCCCTGAAAGAGATGACGTCTGGATGGGAGCATATGTTGTTCTAGAACCTGAATATATTTTTCTGCATTGATGGTGCCTTTCCAGACATGCAAGCTGCCCATGCCACATGCACTCATGCAAACCCATACCATCAGAGATGCAGGCTTCTGAACTGAGCGTTGATAACAACTTGGGTTGTCCTTGTCCTCTTTGGTCCGGATGACATGGCGTCCCAGATTTCCAAAAAGAACTTCGAATCGTGACTCATCTGACCACAGAACAGTCTTCCATTTTGCCACACTCCATTTTAAATGATCCCTGGCCCAGTGAAAAGGCCTGAGCTTGTGGATCTTGCTTAGAAATGGCTTCTTCTTTGCACTGTAGAGTTTCAGCTGGCAACGGCGGATGGCACGGTGGATTGTGTTCACTGACAATGGTTTCTGGAAGTATTCCTGAGCCCATTCTGTGATTTCCTTTACAGTAGCATTCCTGTTTGTGGTGCAGTGTGGTTTAAGGGCCCGGAGATCACGGGCATCCAGTATGGTTTTACGGCCTTGGCCCTATCGCACAGAGATTGTTCCAGATTCTCTGAATCTTCGGATGATGTTATGCACAGTTGATGATTATAGAAGCAAAGTCTTTGCAATTTTTCGCTGGGTAACACCTTTCTGATATTGCTCCACTATCTTTCTGCGCAACATTGTGGGAATTGGTGATCCTCTACCCATCTTGGCTTCTGAGAGACACTGCCACTCTGAGAAGCTCTTTTTATACCCAATCATGTTGCCAATTGACCTAATTAGTGTTAATTGGTCTTCCAGCTCTTCGTTATGCTCAAATTTACTTTTTCCAGCCTCTTATTGCTACTTGTCCCAACTTTTTGGGGATTTGTTGACACCGTGAAATTTTGAATCAACTTATTTTTCCTTTAAAATTATACATTTACTCGGATTAAACGTTTGATCTGTCATCTACGTTCTATTACAAATAAAATATTGACATTTGCCATCTCCACATCGTTGCATTCAGTTTTTATTCACGATTTGTATAGTGTCCCAACTTTTTTGGAATCCGGTTTGTAGTAGAAGTAATGTTATTGAGGCTTAATAAGTCACTGGTTCATAAGAATAAACATTTAGAAACCTTAGAAAATTCTGTATACCACCTGGCTAGTTCATTTCCCATAGTCAGAATACATGATTCAGAAACAGTTAGAAAATCCCTTTTTAAACAATTAATGTTCTAATGTTTGCTGTGAAGTAAATTCTAACACTGCTAAAGAGAACAAAAATCTCCTTGATCATACAGAAGAACAGTGCCAAAATAAAGAGGCTTCCCTTTTCACAAAAGCCCCGATCCTAATATATATACTTGCCTTCCTGTCATGGTACAAATTAGAACTTCTGGTTCGTAATTACAGCTTCCATCTTGCAAGCAGCAGAGCATATTTTCAGCACTCGTGTTTGCTGGTGTTGTCAGCACTGAAAGGTGTCATTCCCTTGTGAATCTATAACTCTCCAGTAAGCCGAATTATTTTGATTTGTGGGAATATCTGCACAGCTGTTTCACTATATTTTACCGTATCTGAGATGTACAGCGGTTGGTGGGTGTCGTAAATAAACCTACTTATAATTATGGATGAGGATGCGTGGAATCTGACTTGCAGATCTTTATGTCGTTCATATATTTTGCATACATTTTTACATTTTATTTTTTTACAAAATTAGTACTTTTCTAAAGGAAATGTATTGTATTCTAAAAGACCACACATGTCAGACAGATTGAAAACAGCTGCACCCCGCGCTCACTACTTTGGTAAATATGGACAATGCATATACTTCTTTCCTTAACTCTTAAAGACATAACACATTTACTAAGGTATATTGCATGGGATTTTTATAATGAAGATGACAGGTAAATTGATTGAGGGGCTTATGTTTCCATAGCATAGTAACAATGGAGCTCTGCTTTCTATTTGCCTAATGTTGATACTGGACTCCAAACACTGCTGCAGAGTATTTTTGTAAAATTTGGCAAAATTAAATTGCAAACAGTTTGTACTTTTGCTAACAATATTATCTTATCCACCGGAGACAGTAAACTCCTGAGGAACTCTGTGTTATAGCAGTTTCTACACTGCAACAGAAGTATGGTGTCTCCAAGATTAGCCCTACTGTCTTGGATCACTGGGATTATGGATTTGAAGTCAACCAAGGAGCGCATCTGCATTGAGTTTTCATTTTTTGACACTGATTTCTGAACATTTTGCACCAGTAGGCATCAGATTTGTAAGATATAGGTTAACAAGGTACAGATTTGTAATCCGCATCGAGGAAAGAAACAATTCACTTGTCCATTCTTCATACAGTTTCAATAAATGGGTCTGAATCCATGGCATCTACTAATGCAAATCCTCTGAACAAATCTTTGGATTTCTTATATGGATTCCATGGCAAATACAGATTGGATTTTTAAAACAAAAACCATTTATGCTGTGTGAACATGATCTTACATTGTTTCCATTAGGCCTCATGCACACGACCGTTGTTTGGGTCCGCATCCGAGCCGCCACTTTGGCGGCTCGGATCCGGACCCATTCATTTCAATAGGGCCGCAAAAGATACGGACAGCACTCCATGTGCTGTCCGCATCTGTGGCTCCGTTCAGCGGCCCCGCTAAAACAATATAACATGTCCTATTCTTGTCCGCGCTTTGCGGACAAGAATATGCATTTATATTGCCAGCGGCCGTTCCGTTCCGCAAATTGCGGAAGGCAACACAAGTGCCTTCCGTTTTTTGCGCATCCGTGGTTTGCAGACCGCAAAAAACGGCACGGTTGTGTGCATGAGGCCTTAGTCTTCTGTAGGTACCCATTTCCGGATACAGTTTTGGAAGCCAAAACTAAGGCTGCTTTCACAGTACAAACTAAAAAGACAGGGTGGCATTAGCAGGAGGTGCTCAAACCCACATGCAGTCGTGCATATATACAGGGGAGCAAATCCTGCACTTGTGGCCCGTTGCTAATGGCGATCCCCAGCAAAATGCATACGGTGGAGGATGCCCGCGACGAACCACAAGTACCACAATAGACATCTCACACAAGGTAACAAGTGCGTATGTCATAATCAATATAACAATATAACAAAACAATAACAAATACAGGTGCACTCTGTGGTCTCACTAAACCCTCAAACTGATTTTAAAATTGAGAGATTAGTCAACATGTCCTACGGTGTAGAACATGTCTAAGCCCGGGCACCACGTCAAGGTTTCTCAAGTAGCCCGAGACCTAACACTCTCCTACCTGAGCCGTATGGGCGATACCAGGAGCCAGTGGGCAAATTACAGGAGCATGAGGCCGACTCACAAACAACTCACCAGTTACCTCCAGCATGTAAGCATGTAACCATGAGTCCCACTCAAGACTGACTGATATGGCCCAGGCCTCACAGGTGCACCTAAATGTGGCCTGTGGATGGAAAACAGGCACATTTAAATTGGAGTTTATACACCTCCAGGAATCTCCATATATACAAACTGAAAAGAATGGTGTGGTATTAGCAGGAGGTGCTCAAACCCACATGCAGTCGTGCATATATATAGGGGAGTTTGTATATATAGAGATTCCTGGAGGTGTATAAACTCCAATTTAAATGTGCCTGTTTTCCATCTACATGCCACATTTAGGTGCACCTGTGAGGCCTGGGCCATATCAGCCAGTCTTGAGTGGGACTCACAGACTCCTCCCTCCTCCCATTGCAAGCATGGTTACATGCTGGAGGTAACTGGTGAGCTGTTTGTGAGTCGGCCTCATGCTCCTGTAATTTGCCCACTGGCTCCTGGTATCGCCCATACGGCTCAGGTAGGAGAGTGTTAGGTCTCGGGCTACTTGAGAAACCTTGATGTGGTGGCCGGGCTTAGACATGTTCTACACCGTAGGACATGTTGACTAATCTCTCAATTTTAAAATCTTAAAAGTTTGAGGGTTTAGTGAGAATGCAGAGTGCACCTGTATTTGTTATTGTTTTGTTATATTACTACTGTGGCGGAACCCGCCTCGCCACTGGGCATTGGAGAGGACTGGCTACCCGCCTCCTACCTGCTGACTATGGCCCCTGGTAAATTTGTACGTTTGAATGCAATTTGGGCATATGGTATTTTATATTGCTGCTACTGGCCCTTTAAGGACCATCCGTGGACATGTGACTTTTGGGAACAATGGCCTTTGAGACTGTGTAGCAGATTGCAATCGGGCTGTCTTGAATATTGTGTATGTTGTTATGGGTTCGGTTGGATTGTATTGCGATGTATTGTGGGCTGTGTGTATCTTGCTCCTGCTGTGATGTTAAAGGCATTGCTGTTCTGTGCCTCTTCTCCTCCCCCTTTTCCTGTCCCTCCTCCATCTCCCATCAGCCCTTGCTATTGTCGGGCCCCACCCTTCCTTGTACCATAGACCTCCATGTGCCCTATTGTATGCAAATGAGGCTGTTGGGGGGGTTTAAAGTAGGTGTGCTATGTCTAAATAAAGTGAGTTCCTGTTTTTACCTTTAAGGTGAAGTGTCGTCTCATTCTTGGGGGAGGATTTATTGTATGCTGTCCCAGTTTGACTGCTAGGAGTGTAAACCTATTCGTATGGTTTCCTATTCAACTGTCTACAGCATTCATATGCTTGAAGAAGATTTATATGCTGCTTCGGTTCGGTGATTGTGGTGTCTGCCAGAGTGCTTGGAAACCTCAGGAAAACGCTAGGAGCATCCGTCAACGGAGGTACTCAGTCGGGGTGCCAGGTGATCCGTTACATTGGTGGCAAGCAGTGGGATGGCGTCCTGGTGTGAGAGGAACAACACCCTGGAGACACAGGAATTATTATGGAGTGGCATAGAACCAGCGAGTCCCTGGACAACGCTCGAGGTAGGAAATGAATGTAACCGGAGGTTACAGAACCTCTTGGCACCACTGGTCAAGCCAATAGGAGAGGCAACCAGGTTGGACTGCAGAGAGAGCGCCCGACAAGAGTTGTGGGAAGAAACCCTAGAAGGTGTCCAGCGTTGGCGAGGTGAGTGTCTTCCCAGCAAGGAGCAGCGGTTACAGGCCAGAGTAGCCCTACGGATACCTATGCTGGGAGAACAGGCCCAGGAGGAATTGGTGATGCAACTTAATTCACTGGCATGGAGGGAACTGGGTCTCGATGATGCATACCAAGCGCTACGTTGGTACGCGGTTCAGCGGGTTCCCGGAATGGCCAAATTTGACAAACCCGAGGGCAAGGATTATAATGGCCCTGGTTTATTATGGGGGACCTTTGCAGAACCGGAATTTGGGAGTGCAGCAGAGTCACGGCTTTGGGACATATTTGACTACAGAGAGGCCGTGCTGGATCTCCCTATGGCCGAGGACCTAAGGCCAGACCTGATTGAACTAGCTGTCCAGGAATGGGAACTGGAGCAGGATTACCAGCACCTGTTCAGCTCCAGTCAGTCACCCTATACCCTGCAAGTACCACCAGAGCAGTGGGAGATGGAACAGTATTATGCGGACTTATATAATCAAGTGACACCGCCTGTCTCTAACCTGATGGGGCTTATGGACTGTACACCATTGGGAGCGGTGAGTTTCGTTCCCCCTCCCCAACAACTAAGCCCGTCATCAGGAGACTTGCATTCGGTACCTCCTACTCCCCAACCAGCTCCGGAAAAGAGGGACCTTATCGACTGGTCCTGGGAAGACCCACAGATGGCAGGTGGAGATGGTACTGCGGTCTCTCTACCGGCCCTACAGGGATGCTGGGCAGTTGGCCCAGATCCCCAGCGGCAGAATATTCCACCGGGAGGGGAGAGTCTCGTTCCCCCTCCCCAGCGGCAACCTAGCCCACCAAGGGGAGACAGTAAGCCCCACAACAGTGCAGATGGGACCGTAGTCTCTGCACCTACACCACTGGGGATAGGGACAGTCTGTCCTGGTCCCCAACAGCAAGACAATGTATTGGAAGGGGAGACAGTCGCTTTTCCTCTACAACAAGAGAGGGTGTCGCAGGGAGAGGAGCCTGTTACCTCCTCTCCCCACTGGCAGTCTACGGTTCAGGGAGAGGAGCCTGTTACCCCCTCTCCCCACTGGCAGTCTACGGTTCAGGGAGAGGAGCCTGTTACCCCCTCTCCCCAGCGGCAGCCTAGCACACCAAGGGGAGACAGTAAGCCCCACAACAGTGCAGATGGGACCGTAGTCTCTGTACCTGCACCACTGGAGATATGGACAGTCTGTCCTGGTCCACAACAACAGGACAATGTATTGGAAGGAGAGGCAGTCTGTCTTCCCCTGCAACAAGGGAGGGTGTCGCAGAGAGAGGAGCCTGTTACCCCTTCCCCCCAGCAACAGCTTTGTTCCACCAGGGGAGAGGGCACCCTGGTTACCTTCCCCCCAAGCCATGGATCTACAACTGGGCACAAGTGGCAGGGGGCCATAGGGACAACTACACCCTTTGAGAAAAGCCGGCTGACTATCAGAGCCCCAGACCGACGGGAGGTCTGGAGTCTGGATAGTCTCAATGGGAAAGGGGAGAAATGTGGCGGAACCCGCCTCGCCACTGGGCATTGGAGAGGACTGGCTACCCGCCTCCTACCTGCTGACTATGGCCCCTGGTAAATTTGTACGTTTGAATGCAATTTGGGCATATGGCATTTTATATTGCTGCTACTGGCCCTTTAAGGACCATCCGTGGACATGTGACTTTTGGGAACAATGGCCTTTGAGACTGTGTAGCAGATTGCAATCGGGCTGTCTTGAATATTGTGTATGTTGTTATGGGTTCGGTTGGATTGTATTGCGATGTATTGTGGGCTGTGTGTATCTTGCTCCTGCTGTGATGTTAAAGGCATTGCTGTTCTGTGCCTCTTCTCCTCCCCCTTTTCCTGTCCCTCCTCCATCTCCCATCAGCCCTTGCTATTGTCGGGCCCCACCCTTCCTTGTACCATAGACCTCCATGTGCCCTTTTGTATGCAAATGAGGCTGTTGGGGGGGTTTAAAGTAGGTGTGCTATGTCTAAATAAAGTCAGTTCCTGTTTTTACCCTCAAGGTGAAGTGTCGTCTCATTCTTGGGGGAGGATTTATTGCATGCTGTCCCAGTTTGACTGCTAGGAGTGTAAACCTATTCGTTTGGTTTCCTATTCAACTGTCTACAGCATTCATATGCTTGAAGAAGATTTATATGCTGCTTCGGTTCAGTGATTGTGGTGTCTGCCAGAGTGCTTGGAAACCTCAGGAAAACGCTAGGAGCATCCGTCAACGGAGGTACTCAGTCGGGGTGCTAGGTGATCCGTTACATCTACACCGTAGGACATGTTGACTAATCTCTCAATTTTAAAATCAGTTTGAGGGTTTAGTGAGACTGCAGAGTGCACCTGTATTTGTTATTGTTTTGTTATATTACTACTTTCACAGTAGCATTTCTATTTTCCGGTATTGAGATCCATCATAGGATTTCAGTACCGGAGAAAAACATTTCTGTTTTGTCCCCATTAATTGTCAATGGGGGCAAAATTTAACTGAACAGAATGAAATGCTCCAAAATGCATTCTGTGGTTTTCTTTCTGTGATGGGATACAGAGCAAGACGTATCCATCATGACCCACAATGCAAGTCAATGGGGACAGATCCATTTACCGTATTTTTCACCCTATAAGACGCACCGGCCCATAGGTTTTTGAGGAGGAAAATAAGAAGAATTTTATTTTTTACCAAAAAGTGTGCTTTTGGTGGGCTTTGAACTAATGGTAGCCGGTGAATGACACTATTATGGGGGTCTGTGGATGGCACTGTTATGAGGGGGTCTGTGGATGGCACTGGTATGGGGGTCTGTGGATGGCACTGTTATGGGGGTCTGTGTCTGACACTGTTATGGGGGTCTGTGGCTGACACTGTATTGGGGGTCTGTGGCTGACTTTGTTATGGGGGTCTGAGGATGGCACTGTTATGGGGGCATCTATGGATGGCATGACACTGCTATGGGGGGGATCTGTGGATGACAGATAAATAGCATCTTATATATATACAGGGGGTGGGGGATGGCATCTACACTAGTTTTTAAATGGCAGCAGGGGCCCAGTGCAGTCATTGTATTCCATTGCATCGGGCCCCGCTCACAGTACTAATGCTATCTACTGTAACTGCAGGCAGGCAATGGTCAACTATAGATATGTTCGATCCAGCACTGAGCAGCCTGTACCTATAATCATAGCAGGCTGGAGGCTAGAGGCAGAAGGCTGGACGGGCGGGCACTGGCAGCGTAACTTCCTACGTCACGTGCCTGCGCCGCCTGCTTCATTCATAAAGTGGGCGGAGCAGACACGTGACGTAGGAAGTTACGCTGCCAGTGCCTCCAGCCTCCAGCCTGTTACAGTAGATAGCATTAGTACAGTGAGCGGGGCCCAGTGCAATAGAATACAGTGACTGCACCGGGCTCCTCTGCCATTACAAAACTAAAGGTCGGCTCCCAGCCCCTCCTCGCTGATACACACGCCGGCCGCGCTGTGCAGCTTGTGGTCGGCGGTGTATCAGTGTAAAAATGGCAGCCTTCGCCCCATAAAACGCACTGCCATTTTCCTCCCACTTTTGGGGGGGGGGGGTGCGTCTTATAGGGCGAAAAATACGGTAACTCTGACACAATATTAAATGGATCCGTCCCCCATTGACTTTCAATGGAGGTCATGACGTATGCGTCTTGGCTATGTTAAATATAATACAACCGGATCCGTTAATAACTGCTTTTTTGCTAGTCGTATCTATTTCTCTCGGTTTATGATCCACTCCTGATTTTGGCTTCCATAGCTGCATCAGGAAACCTGAGTGAATAACTATACGCTTACTTGTCAAAACAAAATCCTCTATTTCTGAGGGGGTCGAGCTAGCTACGTGCTGTGATGGCTGCCTGAACTCAGAGCTCCTCACTAACGCTGCTACTTCCACAGCACTGACGAGCCCACCATGGTGAAAACAGCTCGAGACATATCTGAGATTCATCAGGGAACACCTAGAAATTATAAAAACCAACCTGACTGTAAGATCCTCACCTGCTTTGCACTCCAGGGGAACCAAGAGGGGTCCTCGTGGAGTTGCGGGACAGGTTATGCGTGTCTCTGATGCACCAGCGCTGACCCCTTTGCGAGCCAGTGCGGAGATGCGTTCGCGTGGACATCGGAGGGGAGGACCGTCGGAGTCCCGGGGACAGAGTGCCTAGGCGAGTGACAAGACGCCGCGGCCAGGGTTGTCTCCGGTGTCTCCTGCGACTTCCGTTTCCGCATCTGGGTCCACGCGCTCGCATACTCGCGCTGAGTCAATCATGCGTCCGTGCGTACGCACGAGGGCAGGTTCGCAGAGGGATACACGGTCGCGAGTACGCGCTTCTTATGCACTTCGTCGACCAGTGGCGCATATTATACTGACTCACAAGAGCAAAGTGGATTAGGGAGCCAGCCATGGGTTAATCAACTTGTGATTGCCTTAGGCCTTGTCCTCAGGTGCAGGGCAATTTGTTCACCTATGGTAGTGGACACTTGGCACCCTGGGATTGGTCAGCAGGCATTTAAAAGGAGGTCTCTCAGGGTGATCAGTGCCCACTGTTATTTTCCCTCAACCAGGTATAGGTCACAACTCCTAGTGACTGAAGACTGCCAGGAACTTTGTCCTTACAGCGGACCCAAGATCTGGAGTGACTCGACTGCCAAGTGCACAGCATCATTCAGCACTGGTTGGGACTATTCCTGGAATCTCCTTGCCTGGTTTTTTGTTATTATTCCTTGTTACCAGCAAGTGTCCTGGACGTTTATGTTTCTGGTGAATAAACATCTTTTTGCTTTCATCACTGGTCTGTTTGTTGGTGCCTTGCATTACAGAACAGTGGGCCCAACTAACAGTTGCCATGGACAAGATCCAGCAGCAGCTGAATGAATTAACGGGAGCCGTTAACCTGCTGTTCCAACGACGCCCAAATATGCCAGCAGCCGCTGCAGCGCAAATCCAAGAGCAACTGACAACTGTGATGGAGGAGGTTCAGCAGCTTATCCAGGGAGCCTCAGCACTACCCGTCACTATCGCAAGGCATCAAACAGAACCTAAGATCCCTCTGCCTGACCCCTTCACAGGAGAGCGACAGGAGTTCTTAAACTTCAGGGACTCCTGTCTCCTTTATTTCCAGTTACGACCGATGGCTTCTGGCACTCTCAGGCAGAGAATTGGGATTGTAATGTCACTGCTACGTGGAGACCCCCAACGTTGGGCATTTAACTTGCCTCAAGACCATACAGCTTTTTCGTCAGTGGATGCCTTCTTCGAGGCTATGGCTGTGATTTACGATGACCCGGATCGTACTCGTACCGCAGAGACCAATCTTGAGCATATTCAACAAGGCCGCCGCCCAGCTGAAGAATACGCTGCAGAATTCAGGCGATGGGCAGCTTTCACCACCTGGGGCGACGCAGCCCTACGCCATCGCTTCCGTTTGGGACTTTCGGATGCGGTCCGGGATCTTCTTTTGGCCTTGCCTACCCTCTTCTCGTTGGAAATGGCTATCTCTCAGGCAATCGATGCCGACAGGCGAATCCGTGAGAGGCGAGTGGAACGGTCGTCTCGGTTTTCATCCTCTCGACCACATCCAGGGCCTCTAAAATCGGCCGAAGAGCCAATGGAGGTTGGATCCTCCCATCTCACACAGGCAGAACGAGCTCGTCGCCAACAGAAAGGCCTGTGCCTATTTTGCGGGAAGTCTGGACACCTCGTTAAAACCTGTCCCCTCCTGCCGGCGGGAAACGAATGAACCTAGGGGGCATAGAGGAGAACCCCCTAGGTGCTATTAGCCCTCCTCCAAGCCGGGTGATGGTATCCATATCCTTACGGTGGCAAGACAAGGTCCATGAGTTTTCAGCACTAATCGATTCTGGGGCCGCTGGGAATTTTGTGGACTCAACCTTGGTTCGTCGACTTGGCATCCCGTTGATCCAGCCGAAAACCACCATGTCAGTGACCGCGATTGATGGTTCCCCTCTTCAAGATGGTCGTGCAGTGTGGATGACTCCAGGAATACAGGTAACGGTGGGGGCTGATCATCGGGAGACCTTAAGCCTTTTTGTCCTTGACATGCCATCCACTCCCGTGATTTTGGGTCTCCCTTGGTTAAGGCTCCATAATCCAGTAGTGGACTGGCGCTCGGGTCTTATCTGTCAGTGGAGTACGGAATGCCTTACTAAGTGCATTCGTCCCGACCTGTCACTAGCCTCCATGGAAGTATTAAGTACTTTACCACAGCAGTATCATAGTTTCCGAGATGTGTTCAGTCCTCAGGGGGCTGATGTATTACCTCCCCACAGGTCATATGATTGTCCTATAGACCTGTTGCCAGGCACCATGCCACCACGAGGGCATCTTTATAATCTCACTGGGCCTGAGGTTCAGGCTCAGCGGGAGTATATTAAAGAGAACCTTGAGAAGAATTTCATTCGTCCATCCACTTCCCCTGCTGGAGCTGGATTCTTCTTTGTGGAGAAGAAGGATGGAGGCTTGAGACCTTGCATCGATTATCGTGCCCTTAATCGGATTACGGTGAAGAATCGGTATCCACTGCCTCTGATTGATGATCTGTTTTCTCAGGTGGCAGGGGCCTGAGTCTTCACCAAACTCGATTTAAGGGGTGCTTATAATTTAGTTCGCATTAGAGAGGGTGACGAATGGAAGACCGCATTTAATACCAGAGACGGGCATTACGAGTATCTCGTGATGCCTTTCGGTCTCTGTAATGCTCCCGCGGTCTTCCAGGAGTTCATCAACGATGTTCTCAGACATTTCTTGGATAGATGTGTTGTTGTCTATCTAGATGACATACTAATCTACTCCTCGGATCTGGTCTCTCATCGGAGACACGTGTGTCAGGTTTTCCAGAAGCTGAGGGAGAACCGCCTCTATGCCAAACTTGAGAAGTGTCTGTTTGAGGTGAAGGAGTTGCCTTTCCTGGGGTACATTATCTCAGAAAAGGGATTGGCTATGGACCCATCCAAACTTTCTGCTGTCTTGGATTGGCCTCAACCTAAGGATCTTAAGGGGTTGCAGCGTTTCTTAGGCTTTGCCAACTTCTACCGCAAGTTTATTAAGAATTTTTCTGCGATAGTAGTACCTCTCACCAACCTCACTAAGAAGGGAGCTAATCCTTCTAAGTGGACGAGAGAGGCAGTCAGAGCCTTTGAGACGCTGAAACAGGCCTTTTGCACGGCACCAATTCTTACTCATCCAGACACCTCCAGACCTTTTGTTCTCGAGGTCGATGCCTCAGAGGTCGGTGTAGGGGCAGTTCTCTCACAGTATTCTGGGGACCCCGAGAGGTTACATCCCTGTGCCTTCTTCTCTCGGAAGCTCTCTCCAGCCGAGTGTAATTATGATATCGGCAATAGAGAGCTTCTGGGAGTAAGATTGGCTTTTCAAGAGTGGAGACATTGGCTACAGGGTGCAGAACATCCCATCACGGTTTACACTGACCACAAAAATTTGGAGTATCTAGAGAGTGCCAAAAGACTCAACTCCCGACAAGCCAGGTGGGCATTGTTTTTCACCCGCTTCAATTTCCGCCTCACTTATAAACCAGGTTCCAAAAACGTGAAGGCAGATGCCCTGTCCCGCTGCTTCCCTGAGGCTGCTTCCGTCCTGGACTCTGAGCCAGAAACCATTCTCCCAACTAAATGTTTTCTTGCTGCCCTGAGGGCCCGCAGAAGTAATGGAGGACTTGTCCTCTCTTCTTGAGCCCTCACAGGCAGAGAGTCCACCTGACAAACCTGAGGGTCGATGGTTCGTACCCATTAACCTTCGATTGGAGGTCATCCGACAGCTTCATGACTCAAAGTCTGCCAGGCATTTGGGTGTTAAAAAAACACTTGCCCTTGTTAAACGTCACGTGTGGTGGCCCAACATGTCCGTGGATGTTAAGGCCTATATCCAGGCATGTACTGTTTGCGCCAGATGTAAACCGTCCCGGTCTGCCCCTTCTGGGACTTTACTCCCACTGCCTATTCCCCAGGCTCCATGGACTCACATTTCCATGGATTTCATCACAGATTTGCCAAGGTCCTCTGGAAGTACGGTAATCTGGGTAGTGGTGGACCGTTTTAGTAAAATGGCCCATTTTATCCCACTCCCTGGATTGCCCTCGGCCAGAGAATTGGCAGATCTGTTCTTGAATCATGTCTTTCGATTACACGGAGCGCCGGATGACATTGTTTCAGACAGAGGAGTGCAATTCATCTCCCGCTTCTGGCGTTCTTTCTGCTCCCGATTGGGTATTAATTTGTCTTTTTCTTCTGGTTTTCACCCAGAGACCAACGGTCAGACGGAAAGGACTCACCAGACCCTGGAGCAATATCTCCGGTGCTTCGTGTCAGACTGCCAGGAGGAATGGGCAGCGTATCTACCCTTTGCGGAGGTGGCTTATAATAACTCTGAGCATGCTTCCACTAAGATGTCTCCGTTCAGGTGCGTGGGGGGCAGGGATCCAAGACTCTCTTCTTTGGCCGGACCCTCCACTGACTCACCGGTGGTGGATCAGTGGTTCAAGGATAGACGTCCCATTTGGTCGTCGGCCCAGCGGAATCTCCGCAGTGCGGTGGCGCAACAGAAGAAATTTGCTGATCGTCATCGCACCGTAGAGCAAAAGTTTAAGGTGGGAGATCAGGTGTGGGTCTCCACCCGGAACATCCCGCTGCGTCAGCCATCTTCCAAGTTGGGTCCTCGATTCGTTGGCCCATACCCAGTGACACAAAAGATCAACCGAGTTACGTACAAGGTTGCTCTTCCACCGTCGATCCGAGGAGTGAACACCTTTCATGTTTCACTTCTCAAATCGGCAGCCGACTCCGCTCCCTTCATTCAGACCCCATCCCCGCTGGAGGTCCAAGGGGTACCGGAGTTCGAAGTGAACAGAATTTTGGACTCTCGTTTTGTCCAAAGGTCTCTTCAATACTTGGTGGACTGGAAGGGTTTTGGTCCAGAGGAGAGATGTTGGATACCTGCTCGCCAGGTGCATGCGGATGAGTTGGTGGCAGCCTTTCACCGGGATAATCCGGGGAAAGCTTGCTTGGAGTCTTCAGAGCCGCCTCCTCGAGGGGGGGGTAATGTAAGATCCTCACCTGCTTTGCACTCCAGGGGAACCAAGAGGGGTCCTCGTGGAGTTGCGGGACAGGTTATGCGTGTCTCTGATGCACCAGCGCTGACCCCTTTGCGAGCCAGTGCGGAGATGCGTTCGCGTGGACATCGGAGGGGAGGACCGTCGGAGTCCCGGGGACAGAGTGGCCAGGCGAGTGACAAGACGCCGCGGCCAGGGTTGTCTCCGGTGTCTCCTGCGACTTCCGTTTCCGCATCTGGGTCCACGCGCTCGCATACTCGCGCTGAGTCAATCATGCGTCCGTGCGTACGCACGAGGACAGGTTCGCAGAGGGATACACGGTCGCGAGTACGCGCTTCTTATGCACTTCGTCGACCAGTGGCGCATATTATACTGACTCACAAGAGCAAAGTGGATTAGGGAGCCAGCCATGGGTTAATCAACTTGTGATTGCCTTAGGCCTTGTCCTCAGGTGCAGGGCAATTTGTTCACCTATGGTAGTGGACACTTGGCACCCTGGGATTGGTCAGCAGGCATTTAAAAGGAGGTCTCTCAGGGTGATCAGTGCCCACTGTTATTTTCCCTCAACCAGGTATAGGTCACAACTCCTAGTGACTGAAGACTGCCAGGAACTTTGTCCTTACAGCGGACCCAAGATCTGGAGTGACTCGACTGCCAAGTGCACAGCATCATTCAGCACTGGTTGGGACTATTCCTGGAATCTCCTTGCCTGGTTTTTTGTTATTATTCCTTGTTACCAGCAAGTGTCCTGGACGTTTATGTTTCTGGTGAATAAACACCTTTTTGCTTTCATCACTGGTCTGTTTGTTGGTGCCTTGCATTACACTGACATGGAGAAATTCCTGAGGAAAAGAGGATCCTCTCCCGAGTGTAATAGCAAGATGGTGCAGAGCATCGCGAGATTCACAGCCATGAGGAAGGACTGAGATGGAGAAAGTTCCTGAGCCATGTCAGAAGGGCCAGGGGAAGCTGAAGAACTACCACTCTCTCGCTCCTTTTCCAAGAAGGTTCTCTACAGAGAGACATTGCGGATACCAAGACAGAGATAAAGCAGGTTGGGCAGAGAGTCGCAGTCCTGTAGGACATTTAGCAACAAGTCATCCACCATAGTCTATGCAAGCTGTTTTACACTCTCACCAAACGTACCCAAATATGGCCCTATTACAGTTAGAGGACCAGGAGAACAGAAGTAGACGGAAAAATATCCACCTCAGGGGTTTTCCGGAAGAGACCTCTTCAGACACGCTCCCTCAGGCGGTAACCTACATCTTATCCTCTCTATAGAGAGCGGCCTCCATTGTTGTAGAGAGGGCCCACAGGGCTTTAAGACCGTACCCCTCCGGGAAACCCACCAAGTGATGTTATTTGTGGCCTCTTGAACTGCTTGGACACTGCAGCGTTGCTGCAAGCGGCCAGAGCTTCCATAGAGCTGCTATATAAGGATGCTAAGATACCATGGTTTCAGGACTTGGCACCCAGCACACTAGCCAATGTAGGGTTTTGAAGCCACTCACTGAAGCACTCAGAGCTCCCAAGCTCTCGTTAAGATGGCTTTTCCCATTCTGCCTAGCCACTATCAAAGATGGCCGCCAAGTCACTATCCGGACGCCAACAGATCTTCTGGAGGCCTGGGAGAAATTAGGCATTGAACCGGTCACAGTCCCATCCTGGCTCCCAGTATCTTTAAATGGTCCTTTACCCAGCCTGCCCAAGATCGTAGATTGGCAAGTGGTTCGCAAGAACAAATCTCACAGGGCAAAGAGATCTCTACAGGACAAAGAAGATACCTGAATAGGAAAGCCCACAACACACCGTGATACTATTATAAGGGACATATTTCTGTATTATGCTCCCTATCTTTTCCTTTTAATATTTTTATTTTTATTTATGTCTTTCCTTATATCACCTGGAGAGGGTGAAGGGGGGGGGGGGGGGGGGGTCTGCAGTGGCCGGGCCTCCTCCTTTCTTTCTCCTTTTACCTACCTGGACTCTGGGCCTCTCCGAATGTCCCCTTTCTCACTCAGGTTAAGAGTTTGAAGTTAGCTCGTTACTATATATGCTGCTTACTATTGCTTAAGTGCTTATATACACATAGTGCTACATGTTGGAAGCACAACTAGCATTTTGGCTGATAATGGATGTTCTCTCCCCTTCAGGTTGGTGCCCTTCAACCCGAGCCCCTCACTACTTACTCTACCTCTATATATTTGTATGCAGGTATACAAGAGGGTGGGGAACTTGAAATGGGGGAGCAAACATTGTGGAAGGTATAACCTTCTTATTTCACTTTATTTCAGAATTGTTTATACCCTTTGCGTTTCCTGTGTTTTCATTCAATTCCATGACCCGTGGTACTTGTTTCTCCAACTATTCCCTAATGGCTAACCTCCATGTTATTTCCCACAATGTTAATGGTCTCAATGTACCACAAAAGCACAGGCAGGTATTAAATTTACTTTATAAACAACAGGCTGACATTGTTCTCTTGCAGGAGACTCACTTTCACCACAACCACATTCCAAAACACCCCAACTCTCCATTTCCCCATTGGTATCACTCCACATATTCATCTGCTTCCAGAGGAGATTCAATTGCGATCCAGAACTCCCATTTATCCCATTTAAACTGGTGAAATCATATGTAGACACAGAAGGTAGACTTCTAATTTTACAGAGATTACTGTATGACACCAAAATAACCTTAGCCAATGTATATGCACCTAACAAGAAGCAAATACCCTGGAAAAATAATGAAGGACTATGCGGAGGTAGTGGTGCACTTGGGGGGAGACTTGAATGTAGCCTCCTGTAGACGTCTCCCCTTTCCCCTCTGGGTTCTCCCTTAGACAATGGAGAAAGCTGAATATGGCCTTGGCAGTGGCTCATCTAGTAGATATGTGGAGACTTACACACCCCACGGACAGGGATTATACCTATTTTTCTACAGTACATACAGTTAGGTCCATATATATTTGGCCACTGACACAAATTTTGTTTTTATCACCTGTTTACTAAAACATATTCAAGTTATAGTTATATAATGGACATAGACATAAAGTCCAGAATTTTAGTTTTCATTTGAGGGTTATTCACATTAAAATTGGATGAAGGGTTTAGAGATTTCAGCTCCTTTACATGTGGCACCGTGTTTTTAATAGGACCAAACATAATTGGATATTTGACTCAAAGGCTGTTTCATGGGCAGGTGTGGGCAATTCATTCATTATTTCATTCTCAATTAAGCACAAAAGGCCTGGAGTTGATTTGAGGTGCTTGCATTTTGAAGATTTTGCTGAGAAGTAAACATGCGGTCAAAGGAGCTCTCCATGCAGGTAAAACAAGCCATACTTCATCTGCGAAAAGAGAAAACATCCATTCGAGAAATTGCTACACTATTAGCAGTGGCAAAATCTACAGTTGCACTGGTGACCTCAACAATGCAAAAAAAAAATGGACACCCACGGAAGACAACAGTGGTGGATGATCACAGAATAATTACCATGGTGAAGAGAAACCCCATCACAACAGCCAGCTAAGTGAACAATAGTGATGAGTGGCAGGGGCCATATTCGAATTTGCGATATTTCACTAATATTTGGGTGAATATTCATAATAAATTGAATTCGATTTTCTTGATTGTGAAAATAGGCTATGTAATATTCATGTAATGCGTGCACAATACAGCCGTGGGTCACTTTTGCTACATTTTTCAAGCTGCTAGAAGTTTCCTGAGACTGGAGAAAATGGTTGGCATGGCAGAACATTACAATAGTTTTACATGCAAAATAAGAAAAAGAACGGGATCGCACATCCTCAATACTATGCTTTTATCTAACTGCTTCTCAGCATAATTAACATTGCTTCTCAGTGCAATATATCGTATACCTACCCCTATGCTGCATGCTGCACATAAGGCATTAGTATACAATTTGATCAAAAAGCATAGGTTCTTTTTTTTATATTTTACATGTAATGTAGAATCTATGTTATTTTCCCTTCTGGTATCAGCACTCCTCCCTATTCGGCCCAGGTGCTTTTAATTAGCAGGAGTCTGCATAAAGGTAAAAATTCCTACCGCCTCTCAGTTGGAGTTCCTGATAGTATGTGATAAGGTGAGTTCCACACCTGTTCACACGGTGCAGTACTGCACAGCGGCCATAGTTGCTTTGGTGCTGTCCTAGTGGGTTGGTGGGGCCCAGAGCCAGGGTGGCTTTGCCAGACAGCGGGGGCGCTGTTTGGCTACTGGGTCCTGCTGCCTGCTGGGGCGGTGCTGCGGCGTTGGTGGTCGCCGTGCAGCGCTGCGCCAAATTTAGAGTAGGTTCCCATTCAAAGAGGCAACCTTGTCGCGGTCAGTGGGCCTATGCTTTTTTATCAAATTGTATACTGATGCTTCATGTACAGCATGCAGCATAGGGGTAGGTATACGATAAATTGCGCTGGGAAGCGATGTTAATTATGCTGAGAAGCAGTTAGATAAAAGCATAGTATTGAGGATGTGCGATCCAGTTCATTTTCTTATATTCTTCATTACAATAGCTTTATATGCACATAGAGTGCTCCAATATATTCTCGATTGCGCAAATCGGCAATTAATAATGCGCATATTTTTGCTCAATACATGCAACTTCACATTTTAGCAGGTCTGACTACGTAGTACTGATTGATGCATTAAATATTGTTGTGAACTTGTGATATCACAGCACTATGTCTACCTCCATGTTCATCCAGGCAGCCCCCCTGACTTGAGCATCGGAGCAGTTCATGCTCCGATGCTTCCTTTTGTCCTGCGCTAAATCGCTCAGGGCAAAGACTTTTTCAAGAGTTTCAGTGACGTATCGGGCTCTCCATTGGGCTGCCAGGAAGCCCGGTGACGTCACCTGCACTGATGGGCGGGCTTTAGCGTTGCCCTAGCCAGTAAAACGGCTAGGGCAGCGCTAAAGCATGCCCATCTGAGCCGATGACGTCACCGAACACACTGCCGGGCGGAAGCTTCCGCCCAGCAGTGTGTTATCTTAAACAAAAGAGCTCGCACTCACACTAACTATCTGTATTATATATATGAGCTAACTAACTAATGTAATGACACAACAAAGAACAGAGCACAGCAATGTCACTGCTGTCTCTTTCAGAACTGCAAAAAAACTGCAGAAAATGGCTGCTGGGGAGGTTCTTATATAGTAAGGGGCAGGCAACTTTCCTATTGGTTGCTAGGGATGTTGCTAAGCTCAGACAAAGACATTGCAGCCTTCATATTGGTCCACATGCAAGAAGCAGGGAGGGATCATGGGTTCAGATGAAAAAAATCTAGAATAGGAATATATAGCACTATATTCTACATCTTTGCAAATTCTCGAAGTGGTGATATTCGCAATTTGAATATTCGCAATTTGAATATTCATGATCAACACTAGTGAACAACAGTGACAGCCAGTTCGCAGTGTTCGCCAACGAACACATGTGACCTTCCATCTTTAGTAAGGTTAGACTCACCCATCCGGCGATGCACAGGTAAGCCCTTACCTGTGTCTGTGCCGCGAGACGGTCTGAAATCAAATGTGGTCACCGGGAGCAGGCAGTTCTGAGAACAGCCGCCGGGGGCCTTCATCGGGCTGTTCTCTGAACTGCCTGCTCCCGGTGACCGCATTTGATTCAGACTGGCTCCCGGCACAGGCACAGGTAAGGGCTTACCTGTGCATCACCGGACTTGTGAGGTTAACCTTACTAAAGATGGCAGCCCGCATGCGTTTGTTGGCGAACACTGCGAACTGGCCATCACTGGTGAACAACACTCTCCAGAATATAGGCGCATCAATATCCAAATCTACAATAAAGAGAAGACTGCATGAAAGTAAATGCAGAAGGTTCACTGCACGGTGCGAGCCACTCATAAGCCTCAAGAATAAGAATTCAAGATTGGACTTTGCTAAAAAAAAACATCATAAAAAAGCCAGCACACTTCTGGAAGAACATTCTTTGGACAGATAAAACCAAGATCAACCTCTACCAGAATGATGGAAAGAAAAAAATATGCCAAAAGCATGGTACAGCTCATGATCCAAAGCATACCATATCATCTGTAAAACACGATGGAGGCAGTGTAATGGCTTGGGCAGGCATGGCTTCCAGTGGCACTGGGTCCCTAGTGTTTATTGATGATGTGACACAGGATAGAAGCAGCCGGATTTTCAGAGACATACTGGGGTTTTCAGAGACATACTGTGTGCTCAAATCCAAACTGATTGGTCGGCGTTTCATAATACAGATGGACAATGACCCAAAACATAAAGCCAAAGCAACCCAAGAGTTTATTAAAGCAAAGAAGTGGAATATTCTTGAATGGCCAAGTCAGTCCCCTGATCTGAACCCAATAGAGCATTTCACCTGTTAAAGACAAAACTTCACACAGAAAGGCCACAAACAAACAGCAACTGAAAACCGCTGCAGTAAATGCTTAGCAGAGGATTAAAAAGGAGGAAACACAGTGCCTGGTAATGTCCATGAGTTCAAGACTTCAGGCAGTCATTGCCAACAAAGGGTTTTCAACCAAATATTAGAAATTAACATTCTATTTACAATTATTAAATTTGTCCAATTACTTTTGAGGCCCTGAAATGAAGGGATTGAGTTAAAAAAATGCTTTAGTTCCTTTTTATGCAATCATTTTGTTCAACCTACTGAATTAAAGCAAAAAGTCTGAACTTCAACTGCATCTGATTTGTTTTGTTCAAAATCCATTGTGTTACAGAACAAAAATTAGAAGAATGTTGTCTCTGTCCAAATATATCTGATTATGCTCTGGTTAAGATGACAACAGCTCTAAAATATCTTCCCCAACGGACATGGTCCTGGCTAGAGATGAGCGAATCGAATCAGATGTAGTAGAATTCGATCTGAATTTCAGGAAAAATTCGATTTGCAACAAATGCGAATTTCCTCGCGCTTCGTGGTAACAAATTGCAATTTTTCCTACAATGGTGGCTACACATGTGAGGACATGGGGCAAGGAACTCTGGGAAAGCGGGCTGACCCATAATGCCATGCATGCAGCCAATCAGCAGTCAGCCAGCCCTGTGATGTCACAGCACTATAAATAAGGCGGCCATATTAGAGTCAGACATTTTCCAGTGTTCAGAGTGCAGGGACAGATGTGAGAAGGCGCTAAGGACAGCAATTGGAAAAACCTCATTGTGGAAATAAAAACTGAAAAAACAATTTATAAGTGCAGGGAAAGGATAGGGAGGAATCATTTCACAGCATCTTAGTGCAGGGAGAGACATCAGGAGGCACTAGTGACAGTGCCAGAAAAGCGATTTACAAGTGCAGGGAAAAGATAGGGAGGAATCATTTCATAGCATCTTAGTGCAGGGAGAGACATCTGAAGTCGCTAGGGACAGTGCTAGAAAAACCTCATTGTGAAAGAAAAAAAAGCGATTTACAAAAAAACATTATTTGGGGATCCAAATAGCCATTATACAGCTCTGGCATTCTAGCAATTTGTTTTTGTTATTGGGTTGCAAGTGCTATGTTGAAAAGCCTTTAGTTACATATATCTGTAGAAAAAGAAAAATATATACGAATTTCACTTCTGCAGTAATATGTGGTGAAAGCGTTCAGTGTCCTATTTCAGTACAAAAAGGAAAAAAATATACGCACTTCACTGTTGCAACTATTTGTGAAAGAGTTTAGTGGCCTATTTCAGTACAGAAAGAAAAACATATACGCACTTTACAGGTGCATTTATTTCTGCTAAAAGCGTTTACTGGTCTATTTCAGTACAAAAAGAAAAATATATTCTCTGTTCACTTCTGCAGTTATATGTGTTGAAAGCGTTTACTGCCCTTTTTTAGTACAGAAAGAAAAACATATACGCACGTCACTGGTGCACTTATTTGTGGCAAAAGCGTTTAGTGGCCTATTTTAGTACAGAAGGAAAAATATATATGCACTTCACTGCTACATTTATTTCTGCTAAAAGCGTTTACTGGCCTATTTCAGTACAAAAAGAAAAATATATTCTCAGTTGACTTCTGTAGTTATGTGTTGAAAGCGTTTACTGCCCTATTTCAGTACAGAAAGAAAAAAATATACGCACTTCACTGGTGTACTTATTTGTGGCACAAGCATTTAGTGGCCTATTTCAGTACAGAAAGAAAAATATATACGCACTTCACTGGTGCATTAATTTCTGCTAAAAGCGTTTACTAGCCTATTTCAGTACAAAAAGAAAAATATTTTTGTCGTTTTTAGGAGTGTTTTAATTTGCTTTTAATTTATTTGGTTCAGCTAAAAGTATGTCAGAGAGATGTGCCAGGCCCTGCACAGAGGAATGGCAGAGGCCTAAAAGTTTCTGGCACAGGCAGAGGTTGCAGCAGAGTAAGGGGGCGTGGCAGCAGGAGTCGCAGCGAGAGGCCTGAGCTCCCGGTGTCATCTAGCAGTCGTGTCTTGGCCAGCAAACCAGCGGTTCTTAAATGGTCACAACTCTTAGTTGGCATGGCCCGGGAGCAGGCCTTGTGCCCTAACCTGTCCTCAACCTGCCTCTCTCTATTTCTGTTCCCTCCCCGCGAGAAGAATTATATGCTGTAGACTCAGCTCCACTTTTCAGGAAGAGCTTCTAGAGGGCGGTCAGCAGCTACTGCCCAGCCAAGATCTGGAGGAGACATCCGCTGCTTCCTCAGCTAGGTGGGCAAGTAGTGATGAGGAGAGTGGAATGGGAGGTGGTGTTGCGAGCGGTCAGCATCCAGACCCAGAGAACGTTGAGGAGGACATCAGTGACGTGCAGACACTACTCGATGATGATGAAGCCAATCGCACTTGGGAGCCGGGTACAGAATGGCCTTCATCATCATCAGGAGGAGAAGAGGGTGTCAGCTTGCCTGTGAGGCAGCAGCTGAGCCAGCAAGGTGATATCATGGCTGGTAGTCAGTAGGGTGGCAGCAGTTGCAGGTCAGGAGCCAAAAGTGCCTGGTGTAGACCACCTGCTTAGCAGCAGCCTACCTGCCCGAGAAGTAGTGGTGCAGGGGTTCACGGAGGCAGCGGCGGTAGCAGTTAGTCATTGTGGACAGTTGGGAGGAAAATCACCTACACGGAAGTGTGGCAGTTTTTTATTAAGCTGCCAGAGGAGGTTAATGTGGCCATATGGAGAATATGTGGGCAGAAGGTGAAGCGTGAGCAGGGTGCCAATGTTGGCACTACGGCCCTGCATCAACATATGCAGTGTCACCATACAGTGGCCTGGGAGAACCATGGCTCCAATGTGGTGGTACAGCATGCAGGAGCTACTGCTGCATCACCCAGTGGCACGCAACTGGTTTCAGCCAGTCAAGACTCCACCACCTCAGTCGAAGGGAGCTGTCTGTCATTTCCATCTTCTGCTGGTTCAGATGCTCCTGTTCCTCCTACTCCTCGACAGTCATTCCATCAGCAATCGATCACTGAAGCGATTGCCAAGAGACAGCAGTGTGGGTGCATGCATCCAACAGCGCAGAAGCTGAACGCGCTCCCTCCAAGTTTCCAAGTTGCTGGTGCTGCAATCCCTCCCTTTCCAAGTGGTGGACTCTGCACCTTTCAGAGAACTGATGGCTTGTGCCGAGCCAAGGTGGAGAGTCCCAAGCTGTCATTTCTTTGCCAAAAAGGCAGTACCAGGCCTGCACAAATATGTAGAACAGAAGGTGGGCCAGTCCTTGAGCCTGTCGGTGTCTGCCAAAATGCACGGCAGCTCCAACGTGGAGCTGTAACTACGGTCAGGGACAGTACATGTCCTTTACGGCCCACTGGGTGAATGTGGTTCCTGCACAGCCACACCAGCAACTTGGCCAGATCATGCCGCTTCCACCTCCAGGTTGTCACACCGTTGGTCCTGTGACAATGTCAGTCTCTGCCTCCTCATCCTCCACCATATCCGGAACCATGACGACTGACAACGGGAAGAACATTGTGTCGGTGCTGCATCAAGGAAGGCTGAGCCATGCGCCCTGCATGGCACACGTGTTCAATCTGGTTGTCAAGCAGTTCCTGAAGTCTTCCACCTATCTGCAAGACATCCTAAAAATGGCCAGGAAACTTTGCATGGACTTCAGCCACTCGTACACTGCAAAGCACATCCTCCCTGAGCTGCAGCGGCAGAACGGCATCCCCCAACATATTCTGTTTTGCGACGTTTCCACCCTCCATATGTTGAACCAACTATACGAACAGAGAAAGGCCATAAACGATTTCTTGATGATGCAAGCGGATAGGAGTACTCCTCTGTGTAACTTCGATGTCAGCCTGTCGTTTGCTCAGGCCCTTTGAAGCCGTCACGTTATTTGTCAGTCGACAGGACTACGGGCTGAATGACGTCCTTCCACTGCTTCATGTCCTGGAACAGATGCTGGTAACAATGGCTGGTCAGGGAACTGGAGACGTGGCGCTTAGATCTCACGGCCACATGAGCCCTGTGGGGGCAGAACTGGAAGAGGAGGGGGAGGAGGACATTGGAGCACAGGCAATGTGTAGCCAAATGGGTGGTTTTTCTACTTAGGTGACAGGATAGGAAGAGCAGGAGCAGTCAGAGGAGCTCCAGGGCGATAAGGGAAGACGAGACAGAACCCAGACACACCGAGGCAATAGGCAGTAAAGATGGAGGCAGGAAGTCCCTCTGAGTCACTTGCGCAAAAGGCCCGATGCATCCTCACTTGCTTGCATAGTGACAGTCGAATTGACACTATTTGGCGGAGGGATGACTTCTGACTCTCCACCTTGTTGGACCCTCGCTACCGGTCCAGAATGGGGGCCTTATTTACACCCACTGAGAGGGAGGACAAACTGAACTACTACAGAGACATCCTATGTAGTCAGTTGGCCCCTGCCTATCTGCGCCATCGTCCATTCTCTCGCAGGTCTGAGCGGGGCGTCCCTTTACACTCACGTTCCATTGCTATGGCTGCCAAAAGGCAAAGCAGTTGGCACTTCTCTGGCAGAGTCGTGGTGCTCGCGTCCAGGGTATGAAAAGCCCACTTACAATATGGAACAGAAGACCGGCACTTCACAGGTAGAATCTTCAAACTTTTATTTCAGCATAGGAGGAAATGGCGCAGAAGCGACACGTGTTTCGGCTCAGGTGTGAGCCTTTGTCAAGCATAGTGAACTATTGCATGAAACACATTTAAATAGCCCGCCTACATGGGCGTCAAACGTGATGGGAACGGAGATACAAATCATAAGGTGCAACAATTCTCTACATTGTTGCAACAAGGTACTATGCTGAATGTGATACAATTACATCTTTAAGAGTATTACAGAAAAGAGAAATCAATAGTAGACATGGGATTCAAAAAATCTAGAAATTACAATAAACATATTCAATGTAATAATAATAATAATCATCTATTTGAGAACTAAATAACCCACTGGCTATCTCAAAATATCGACATATTAAATCTTGCTGCTCTTTTTTTCTTTTTTTTCAGCTGCTTCATTATTTTCATTTTCTCTGTGACTGAATGAATAAAGAATACATATAGTACATAAAAAATGTAATAACAGTAGAAATTCCTTTGGGTCTTACAGGAATGCACTCAAATCATATTCTCGATTTAAACCTTTAGGTTCAATGGTCTGCTGGGTATGAATCCAAAAACTTTCACGTTTTTTTCAGTAATAGCAACCTGTTGCCACCTCTGCGCGGTGGCAGCACCTGCTCAATTATTTGAAACCTTAATTGTGAGACATTGTGAGCACACCTGTCAAAATGAAGGGGAACCGGCAATAGCAAATTTTTCTTACGTATGGTCGATTTATGATTACTGAACCTGTCCTTCATTCTGACAGATGTCTCACCAATGTACAATAAGCCACAAGGGCATTTTAGCAGATATACAACAAAATTGCTATCACAAGTGAAGAAACCTTTTACTGGAAATTTCTAACCAGTGTGTGGATGAAAAAAGGATTCGCCTTTAATTACCGCAGAACAGTGAACACACTGTAGACAGGGGAAAGTGCCTCTTTTTGGTGTGGAAAGAAAAAGTTGACGGGGCATGCTGGTAGTACCACCTATGTCCGCTTTTACAATGGTGTCTCTAATGTTCCTGGTTCTCTTATAGAAGATCATAGGGATATCGTGGAATTCGGCAACATCTGGATAAGCTGAGCGCATAATCCCCCAGTGTTTATTAACCACATGACGAAATTTATTTATCATGGGATAATATTTGACAATAAACGGTAACCGCTTATTTTCAACATGGGGCTTAAATGTCTCAATCTTACATTTCTCTATCTCTGAATCTAAGAGGGGTTTAGGATATCCCCTTAGCAAGAATTTTTGACCTCCCTCACTGATGGATCTGACACAATCCTCTTGATGCGCTTAAACTGTGAGGAGGGTAAAGACCTTTTCACCGACGGTGAATGGTTGCTAGAGTAGTACAACAAACTGTTCTTATCTGTTTTTTTGATGTATAAATCAGTCTGTACACAACCATCATGACCCTTTATCACCAGAGTATCTAAAAAATTAATTTTGTCATGGTCATGCTGCACTGTAAAGCACAACTCGGGCCATATATTGTTAATGTACTGGGTATAGCGGTGCGGCATGCGAGCCCATCGCGGTACCCCGTTTCTGCTGAAAGAATGTGTCCTGGAACAGAAAATAATTTTCCTGTAAAATCAGTGCCAATAATTGTAGAAAAAATAGTTTTTCTTGACCAGAATATTCTGACTGTTCCAGGATCCATTCTACAGCAGTAAGACCTTTTGTGTGCTCAATGGATGTGTAAAGACTGCATACATCAAATGTTACCAATAAATCTCCTACCTCAAGACGTAAATTTTTAATGTCTGACAAAAATTGATTAGTGTCAAGTACAAAAGATGGCATTTTTTTCGTTAATGGGGTGCTATGGCTGCTGGGGAGAGGTGGGGTGGCAGGAGCAGTACCAGCTCCATCAGCAGCAGCCTGAGTTTACAGTCGGTGATGAGTAGCTTTATTCAACCGCATAGTGAAGAAACTACTCACCACTTTGGCTGGACTACTGGGCAGCCAAACTGGATTTGTGGCCGCAACTAGCAGAGTTTTCCCTGGAAAAGCTGTCCTGCCCGGCCAGTAGAGTGGCATCAGAGCGGGTGTTTAGCACGGCAGGGGCCATAGTTACCCCAAGAAGAACTCAACTGTCGTCCCAAAATGTGGAAAGACTGACTTTTGTCAAGATGAATCAGGCATGGATCAGCCAGGATTTCCAACCAACAATTCCTGATGCATCAGGCTAGATAATCCATGGTGTCACATTAACACTTTGATAAAAGTGACAGTTTTTTTTCTGAAAACCTGCCTCAGCTACTACTCTGATGCTGTAACTCACCTGATGCCACACATCTGATGCCAAGTGATCCTTCTTTCACCTACCTTTGTCAGCGAGTACTGGTATTGCCACCCACAGCCCCACTCTGTTACCTGGTCACTTTGTGGTCTCCTGATGTAGCTGCTGCCATCTCCATACTATGTCACCTTGCCACCCTGTGGTATCCTCCTGCTGCTGCTGCCATCTCCACACTATGTCCCCTTGCCACTCTGTGGTATCCTCCTGCTGCTGCTGCCATATCCACACTAAGTCACCTTGCCACTCTGTGGTATCCCGATGCTGCAATCTCCACACTATGTCACCTAGCCACTCTGTGGTGTCCTCCTGCTGCTGCCATATCCACACAATATGTCACCTTGCCATTCTGTGGCATCCTGATGCTGCTACTGCCATATCCACACTATGTCACCTTGCCACTCTGTGGTATCCTGATGCTGCTGCTGTTACTGCCATATCCACACTAAGTTACCTTGCCCTCTGTGGTATCCTCCTGCTGCTGCTCCTACTGCCATCTCCACAGTATGTCACCTTGCCACTCTGTGGTATCCTACTGCTGCTGCTGCTTTATCCACACTATGTCACCTTGCCACTCTGTGGTATCCTCCTGCTGCTGCCATATCCACACTATGTCACCTTACCACTCTGGGGTCTCCTGATGCTGCTGCTGCCATATCCACACAATGTCACCTTGCCTCTATGTGCTATCCTCCTGCTACGGCTGACATATCTACACTATGTCAACTTGACACTCTATGGTATCCTGATGCTGCTATCTCCACACTATGTCACCTTGCCACTCTGTGGTATCCTCCTGCTGCTGCTGCCATATCCACACTATGTTACCTTGCCACTCTGTGGTCTCCTGATGCTACTGCTGCCATCTTCACACTATGTCACCTTGCCACTTTGTCGTATGCCGATACTGTCATATCCACACTATCTCACCTTGCCACTCTGTGGTCTCCTGTTGCTGCTACTGTCATCTCCACACTATGTCACTTTGCCACTCTGTGGTATCCTCCTGCTGCTGCTACTGCCATCTCCACACTATGTCACCTTTCCACTTTGTGGCATCCTCCTGATGCTGCTGCCATCTCTACACTATGTCACATTGCCACTCTGTGGTATCCTGATGCTGCTGCTGTTACTGCCATATCCACACTAAGTTACCTTGCCCTCTGTGGTATCCTCCTGCTGCTGCTCATACTGCCATCTCCACAGTATGTCACCTTGCCACTCTGTGGTATCCTACTGCTGCTGCTGCTTTATCCACACTATGTCACCTTAACACTCTGTGGTATCCTCCTGCTGCTGCCAAATCCACAATATGTCACCTTGCCAGTCTGGTGTCTCCGGATGCTGCCATATCCACACAATGTCACCTTGCCACTCTGTGCTATCCTCCTGCTACAGCTGACATATCTACACTATGTCAACTTGACACTCTATGGTATCCTGATGCTGTTGCTGCTGCTATCTCCACACTATGTCACCTTGCCACTCTGCGGTCCCCTCATGCTGCTGCCAACTCTAGACTCTGTAATTGTGCCACTCTGTGGCTTACTCCTGTTCTTGCTGATGCCACCTCCACACTCTGTCATTGGGCCACTCTGTGGTCTCCTCATGCTGCTTCCACGCCTGTATGATCCCATCAGAATTGGCGTATGATTTGGTAGCCAAAAGCAGGAGTCGGTAAAAACACATAACACATGCAAATATTCACTTCACGTGTTATCTGTTTTAGATACACTCTGTTTTTTTTTTTGCATTAGCAATACTGAGTGAAGGTGTATGCTCCACAGACAGGATCCGTTTTTTGTGGGTTATTTTTCTGACGGATCAGAGGAAGGGCAAATGAATCAGTGACGTCAACACAAACTTACTGCTGACACCCTCTCCACTCTGTCCAGGGGTCTCTACTTGTATACGTGTTTAATAGAACAGGTTCTGATAGCATCTATGTGGAATCAGCTGGCGACAGTGTAAAAGGAGTGCGCTTCTTCTTGGCACTTACATCGACCTGTAAGGCTGAGTTCATACTTGAGTTATTTGGTCAGTTTTGGCCCCGTGACTGCCCAAATAAGTAATGTGTGCAGTGATTCTAAGAGCGACGCCTGTCATCTGCATGTCATACGGACTCATAGTATTATTTCACTACCGAAGCAGACTCCCTATGCATGTTACTACAAGGCACAGTGTTCTACGCCACTATAAAGGCTCTCAACAGCCAGGAAATAGCCGTTTTTTTTAATGTAATTCGCAGAAAATATATTCAGATCTTTATTTTCCTGAAAAATTTGGCGAACTGGCCAATTGAATTTTTGAAAATTTGCTCATCTCTAGAGTCGGCTGTGCATGTCGAGGCATTGGGAAAGAAGTTGGAGGAGTTCTTTAGCAATAACCTTGACACACAAATATCTCCACAAGTGGTCTGGGAGGCTCATAAAGCCTTCATCAGAGGGCAATAGAGTTGAGCGAACACCTGGATGTTCGGGTTCGAGAAGTTCGGCCGAACATCCCGGAAATGTTCGGGTTCGGGATCCGAACCCGATCCGAACTTCGTCCCGAACCCGAACCCCATTGAAGTCAATGGGGACCCGAACTTTTCGGCACTAAAAAGGCTGTAAAACAGCCCAGGAAAGAGCTAGAGGGCTGCAAAAGGCAGCAACATGTAGGTAAATCCCCTGCAAACAAATGTGGATAGGGAAATGAATTAAAATAAAAATTAAATAAATAAAAATTAACCAAAATCAATTGGAGAGAGGTTCCATAGCAGAGAATCTGGCTTCCCGTCACCCACCACTGGAACAGTCCATTCTCAGATATTTAGGCCCCGGCACCCAGGCAGAGGAGAGAGGTCCCGTAACAGAGAATCTGTCTTCATGTCAGCAGAGAATTAGTCTGCATGTCATAGCAGAGAATGAGGCTTCACGTCAGCCACCACTGCAACAGTCCATTGGCATATATTTAGGCCCAGCACCCAGGCAGAGGAGGGAGGTCCCGTAACAGAGAATCTGTCTTCATGTCAGCAGAGAATTAGTCTGCATGTCATAGCAGAGAATGAGGCTTCACGTCAGCCACCACTGCAACAGTCCATTGGCATATATTTAGGCCCAGCACACACACAGGCAGAGGAGAGAGGTCCCGTAACAGAGAATCTGGCTTCATGTCAGCAGAGAATCAGTCTGCATGTCATAGCAGAGAATGAGGCTTCACGTCAGCCACCACTGCAACAGTCCATTGGCATATATTTAGGCCCAGCACACACACAGGCAGAGGAGAGAGGTCCCGTAACAGAGAATCTGGCTTCATGTCAGCAGAGAATCAGTCTGCATGTCATAGCAGAGAATGAGGCTTCACGTCAGCCACCACTGCAACAGTCCATTGGCATATATTTAGGCCCAGCACCCAGGCAGAGGAGGGAGGTCCCGTAACAGAGAATCTGTCTTCATGTCAGCAGAGAATTAGTCTGCATGTCATAGCAGAGAATGAGGCTTCACGTCAGCCACCACTGCAACAGTCCATTGGCATATATTTAGGCCCAGCACACACACAGGCAGAGGAGAGAGGTCCCGTAACAGAGAATCTGGCTTCATGTCAGCAGAGAATCAGTCTGCATGTCATAGCAGAGAATGAGGCTTCACGTCAGCCACCACTGCAACAGTCCATTGGCATATATTTAGGCCCAGCACACACACAGGCAGAGGAGAGAGGTCCCGTAACAGAGAATCTGGCTTCATGTCAGCAGAGAATCAGTCTGCATGTCATAGCAGAGAATGAGGCTTCACGTCAGCCACCACTGCAACAGTCCATTGGCATATATTTAGGCCCAGCACCCAGGCAGAGGAGGGAGGTCCCGTAACAGAGAATCTGTCTTCATGTCAGCAGAGAATTAGTCTGCATGTCATAGCAGAGAATGAGGCTTCACGTCAGCCACCACTGCAACAGTCCATTGGCATATATTTAGGCCCAGCACCCAGGCAGAGGAGGGAGGTCCCGTAACAGAGAATCTGTCTTCATGTCAGCAGAGAATTAGTCTGCATGTCATAGCAGAGAATGAGGCTTCACGTCAGCCACCACTGGAACAGTCCATTCTCAGATATTTAGGCCCCGGCACCCAGGCAGAGGAGAGAGGTCCCGTAACAGAGAATCTGTCTTCATGTCAGCAGAGAATTAGTCTGCATGTCATAGCAGAGAATGAGGCTTCACGTCAGCCACCACTGCAACAGTCCATTGGCATATATTTAGGCCCAGCACCCAGGCAGAGGAGAGAGGTCCCGTAACAGACAATCTGGCTTCATGTCAGCAGAGAATCAGTCTTCATATCATAGCAGAGAATCAGGCTTCACGTCACCCACCACTGTAAGAGTCAATTTTCATAAATTTAGGCCCAGAACCCAGGCAGAGGAGAAAGGTCCCGTAACAGACAATCTGGCTTCATGTCAGCAGAGAATCAGTCTTCATATCATAGCAGAGAATCAGGCTTCACGTCACCCACCACTGTAAGAGTCAATTTTCATAAATTTAGGCCCAGAACCCAGGCAGAGGAGAAAGGTCCCGTAACAGACAATCTGGCTTCATGTCAGCAGAGAATCAGTCTTCATATCATAGCAGAGAATCAGGCTTCACGTCACCCACCACTGTAAGAGTCAATTTTCATAAATTTAGGCCCAGAACCCAGGCAGAGGAGAAAGGTCCCGTAACAGACAATCTGGCTTCATGTCAGCAGAGAATCAGTCTTCATATCATAGCAGAGAATCAGGCTTCACGTCACCCACCACTGTAAGAGTCAATTTTCATAAATTTAGGCCCAGAACCCAGGCAGAGGAGAAAGGTCCCGTAACAGACAATCTGGCTTCATGTCAGCAGAGAATCAGTCTTCATATCATAGCAGAGAATCAGGCTTCACGTCACCCACCACTGTAAGAGTCAATTTTCATAAATTTAGGCCCAGAACCCAGGCAGAGGAGAAAGGTCCCGTAACAGACAATCTGGCTTCATGTCAGCAGAGAATCAGTCTTCATATCATAGCAGAGAATCAGGCTTCACGTCACCCACCACTGTAAGAGTCAATTTTCATAAATTTAGGCCCAGAACCCAGGTAGAGGAGAAAGGTCCCGTAACAGACAATCTGGCTTCATGACAGCAGAGAATCAGTCTGCATGTCATAGCAGAGAATCAGGCTTCACGTCAGCCACCACTGCAACAGTCCATTGTCATAAATTTAGGCCCAGCACCCAGGCAGAGGAGAGAGGTCCCGTAACAGACAATCTGGCTTCATGTCAGCAGAGAATTAGTCTGCATGTCATAGCAGAGAATCAGGCTTCATGTCAGCCACCACTGCAACAGTCCATTGGCATATATTTAGGCCTAGCACACAGGCAGAGGAGAGGTTCATTCAACTTTGGGTAGCATCGCAATATAATGGTAAAATGAAAATAAAAATAGGATTGAATGAGGAAGTGCCCTGGAGTCCAATAATATATGGTTATGGGGAGGTAGTTAATGTCTAATCTGGACAAGGGACGGACAGGTCCTGTGGGATCCATGCCTGGTTCATTTTTATGAACGTCAGCTTGTCCACATTGGCTGTAGACAGGCGGCTGCGTTTGTCTGTAATGACGCCCCCTGCCGTGCTGAATACACGTTCAGACAAAACGCTGGCTGCCGGGCAGGCCAGCACCTCCAAGGCATAAAAGGCTAGCTCTGGCCACGTGGACAATTTAGAGACCCAGAAGTTGAATGGGGCCGAACCATCAGTCAGTACGTGGAGGGGTGTGCACACGTACTGTTCCACCATGTTAGTAAATGTTGCCTCCTGCTAACACGTTGCGTATCAGGTGGTGGTGCAGTTAGCTGTGGCGTGTTGACAAAAGTTTTCCACATCTCTGCCATGCTAACCCTGCCCTCAGAGGAGCTGGCCGTGACACAGCTGCCTTGGCGACCTCTTGCTCCTCCTCTGCCTTGGCCTTGGGCTTCCACTTGTTCCCCTGTGACATTTGGGAATGCTCTCAGTAGCGCGTCTACCAACGTGCGCTTGTACTCGCGCATCTTCCTATCACGCTCCAGTGCAGGAAGTAAGGTGGGCACATTGTCTTTGTAGCGTGGATCCAGCAGGGTGGCAACCCAGTAGTCCGCACAGGTTAAAATGTGGGCAACTCTGCTGTCGTTGCGCAGGCACTGCAGCATGTAGTCGCTCATGTGTGCCAGGCTGCCCAGGGGTAAGGACAAGCTGTCCTCTGTGGGAGGCGTATCGTCATCGTCCTGCCTTTCCCCCCAGCCACGCACCAGTGATGGACCCGAGCTGCGTTGGGTGCCACCCCGCTGTGACCATGCTTCATCCTCATCCTCCTCCACCTCCTCCTCATCCTCGTCCTCCTCGTCCTCCAGTAGTGGGCCCTGGCTGGCCACATTTGTACCTGGCCTCTGCTGTTGCAAAAAACCTCCCTCTGAGTCACTTCGAAGAGACTGGCCTGAAAGTGCTAAAAATGACCCCTCTTCCTCATCCTCCTCCTCCTCCTCCTGGGCCACCTCCTGTTCCATCATCGCCCTAAGTGTTTTCTCAAGGAGACATAGAAGTGGTATTGTAACGCTGATAACGGTGTCATCGCCACTGGCCATGTTGGTGGAGTACTCGAAACAGCGCAACAGGGCACACAGGTCTCGCATGGAGGCCCAGTCATTGGTGGTGAAGTGGTGCTGTTCTGTAGTGCGACTGACCCGTGCGTGCTGCAGCTGAAACTCCACTATGGCCTGCTGCTGCTCGCACAGTCTGTCCAGCATGTGCAAGGTGGAGTTCCACCTGGTGGGCACGTCGCATATGAGGCGGTGAGCGGGAAGGCCGAAGTTACGCTGTAGCGCAGACAGGCGAGCAGCAGCAGGATGTGAACGCCGGAAGCGCGAACAGACGGCCCGCACTTTATGCAGCAGCTCTGACATGTCGGGGTAGTTGTGAATGAACTTCTGCACCACCAAATTCAGCACATGCGCCAAGCAAGGGATGTGCGTCAAATTGGCTAGTCCCAGAGCTGCAACGAGATTTCGCCCATTATCACACACCACCAGGCCGGGCTTGAGGCTCACCGGCAGCAACCACTCGTCGGTCTGTTGTTCTATACCCCGCCACAACTCCTGTGCGGTGTGGGGCCTGTCCCCCAAACATATGAGTTTCAGAATGGCCTGCTGACGTTTACCCCGGGCTGTGCTGAAGTTGGTGGTGAAGGTGTGTGGCTGACTGGATGAGCAGGTGGAAGAAGAGGAGGAGGAAGCCGAGAAGGAGGAGGTGGCAACAGGAGGCAAAGAATGTTGCCCTGCGATCCTTGGCGGCGGAAGGACGTGCGCCAAACAGCTCTCCGCCTGGGGCCCAGCTGCCACTACATTTACCCAGTGTGCAGTTAGGGAGATATAGCGTCCCTGGCCGTGCTTACTGGTCCACGTATCTGTGGTTAGGTGGACCTTGCTACAGATGGCGTTGCGCAGTGCACACTTGATTTTATCGGATACTTGGTTGTGCAGGGAAGGCACGGCTCTCTTGGAGAAGTAGTGCCGGCTGGGAACAACATACTGTGGGACAGCAAGCGACATGAGCTGTTTGAAGCTGTCTGTGTCCACCAGCCTAAATGACAGCATTTCATAGGCCAGTAGTTTAGAAATGCTGGCATTCAGGGCCAGGGATCGAGGGTGGCTAGGTGGGAATTTACGCTTTCTATCAAATGTTTGTGAGATGGAGAGCTGAACGCTGGCGTGTGACATGGTTGAGACGCTTGGTGACGGAGGTGGTGGTGGTGGTGTTGGTGGTACATCCCCTGTTTGCTGGGCGGCAGGTGCCAACGTTCCTCCAGAGGCGGAGGAAGAGGCCGAGGCGGCAGCAGCAGAATAGGCCGAGGCGGCAGCAGCAGAAGAGGTAGCAGGGGGAGCCTGAGTGACTTCCTTGGTTTTAAGGTGTTTACTCCACTGCAGTTCATGCTTTGCATGCAGGTGCCTGGTCATGCAGGTTGTGCTCAGGTTCAGAACGTTAATGCCTCGCTTCAGGCTCTGATGGCACAGCGTGCAAACCACTCGGGTCTTGTCGTCAGCACATTGTTTGAAGAAGTGCCATGCCAGGGAACTCCTTGAAGCTGCCTTTGGGGTGCTCGGTCCCAGATGGCGGCGGTCAGTAGCAGGCGGAGTCTCTTGGCGGCGGGTGTTCTGCTTTTGCCCACTGCTCCCTCTTTTGCTACGCTGTTGGCTCGGTCTCACCACTGCCTCTTCCTCCGAACTGTGAAAGTCAGTGGCACGACCTTCATTCCATGTGGGGTCTAGGACCTCATCGTCCCCTGCATCGTCTTCCACCCAGTCTTGATCCCTGACCTCCTGTTCAGTCTGCACACTGCAGAAAGACGCAGCAGTTGGCACCTGTGTTTCGTCATCATCAGAGACATGCTGAGGTGGTATTCCCATGTCCTCATCATCAGGAAACATAAGTGGTTGTGCGTCAGTGCATTCTATGTCTTTCACCGCTGGGGAAGGGCTAGGTGGATGCCCTTGGGAAACCCTGCCAGCGGAGTCTTCAAACAGCATAAGAGACTGCTGCATAACTTGAGGCTGAGACAGTTTCCCTGGTATGCATGGGGGTGATGTGACAGACTGATGGGGTTGGTTTTCAGGCGCCATCTGTGCGCTTTCTGCAGAAGACTGGGTGGGAGATAATGTGAACGTGCTGGATCCACTGTCGGCCACCCAATTGACTAATGCCTGTACCTGCTCAGGCCTTACCATCCTTAGAACGGCATTGGGCCCCACCATATATCGCTGTAAATTCTGGCGGCTACTGGGACCTGAAGGTAGTTGGTACACTAGGACGTGTGGATGTGGCAGAACGGCCACGTCCTCTCCCAGCACCAGAGGGTCCACTAACACCACCACGACCATGTCCACGTCCGCGTCCCTTACTAGATGTTTTTCTCATTGTTATGGTTCACCACAACAACAAATATATTATTTGGCCCAATGTATTGTATTCAAATTCAGCGGGATATAAATTTGAGGCCTAGTATTTAGGCGCTGGGTGACCGGTATGGATTTAGTGACAGAATTAGACTTGGAAATGCACAGAAGCGTGTGTGTGTGAAGTTATTCTGAATGACCCAATGTGCACCTTGAATATTATATACCCTTTTAGGGATAGATTTCAAATAGCTCTGATATAGCAGAAACCACTAAATTATGAAATTGCTAAATTGGGAATTGTACTTCAACCCAGAACAAAAAATGTGCTTTGACGGACACTAAATATCTTGCCCAGCAACAACAGTACAACGGTGGGTAACGAGAGATTTAGAGGGAATTAAATTTGAGGCCTAGTATTTAGGCGCTGGGTCACCGGTATGGATTTAGTGACAGAATTAGACTTGGAAATACACAGTAGCGGGTGTGTGTGAAGTTATTCTGAATGACCCTATGTGCACCTTCAATATTATATACCCTTTTAGGGATAGATTTCAAATAGCTCTGATATAGCAGAAACCACTAAATTATGAAATTGCTAAATTGGGAATTGTACTTCAACCCAGAACAAAAAATGTGCTTTGACGGACACTAAATATCTTGCCCAGCAACAACAGTACAGCGGTGGGTAACGAGAGATTTAGAGGGAATTAAATTTGAGGCCTAGTATTTAGGCGCTGGGTCACCGGTATGGATTTAGTGACAGAATTAGACTTGGAAATGCACAGAAGCGTGTGTGTGAAGTTATTCTGAATGACCCAATGTGCACCTTCAATATTATATACCCTTTTTGGGATAGATTTCAAATAGCTCTGATATAGCAGGAACCACTAAATTATGAAATTGCTAAATTGGGAATTGTACTTCAACCCAGAACAAAAAATGTGCTTTGACGGGCACTAAATAACTTTCCCAGCTACAACAGGACAACGGTAACGAGAGATTTAGAGGGATTTAAATTTGAGGCCTAGTATTTAGGCGCTGGGTGACAGGTATGGGTTTAGTGACAGAATTAGACTTGGAAATACACAGTAGCGGGTGTGTGTGAAGTTATTCTGAATGACCCTATGTGCACCTTCAATATTATATACCCTTTTAGGGATAGATTTCAAATAGCTCTGATATAGCAGAAACCACTAAATTATGAAATTGCTAAATTGGGAATTGTACTTCAACCCAGAACAAAAAATGTGCTTTGACGGACACTAAATATCTTGCCCAGCAACAACAGTACACCGGTGGGTAACGAGAGATTTAGAGGGAATTAAATTTGAGGCCTAGTATTTAGGCGCTGGGTCACCGGTATGGATTTAGTGACAGAATTAGACTTGGAAATACACAGTAGCGGGTGTGTGTGAAGTTATTCTGAATGACCCTATTTGCACCTTCAATATTATATACCCTTTTTGGGATAGATTTCAAATAGCTCTGATATAGCAGGAACCACTAAATTATGAAATTGCTAAATTGGGAATTGTACTTCAACCCAGAACAAAAAATGTGCTTTGACGGGCACTAAATAACTTTCCCAGCTACAACAGGACAACGGTAACGAGAGATTTAGAGGGATTTAAATTTGAGGCCTAGTATTTAGGCGCTGGGTGACAGGTATGGGTTTAGTGACAGAATTAGACTTGGAAATACACAGTAGCGGGTGTGTGTGAAGTTATTCTGAATGACCCTATGTGCACCTTCAATATTATATACCCTTTTTGGGATAGATTTCAAATAGCTCTGATATAGCAGAAACCACTAAATTATGAAATTGCTAAATTGGGAATTGTACTTCAACCCAGAACAAAAAATGTGCTTTGACGGACACTAAATATCTTGCCCAGCAACAACAGTACAGCGGTGGGTAACGAGAGATTTAGAGGGAATTAAATTTGAGGCCTAGTATTTAGGCGCTGGGTCACCGGTATGGATTTAGTGACAGAATTAGACTTGGAAATACACAGTAGCGGGTGTGTGTGAAGTTACTCTGAATGACCCTATGTGCACCTTCAATATTATATACCCTTTTTGGGATAGATTTCAAAGAGCTCTGATATAGCAGGAACCACTAAATTATGAAATTGCTAAATTGGGAATTGTATTTCAACCCAGAACAAGAAATGTGCTTGAACGGACACTAAATAACTCGCCCAGCTACAGCACTAGGGACAGATTTAGCTGGATATAAATTTGAGGCCTAGTATTTAGGCGCTGGGTGACAGGTATGGGTTTAGTGACAGAATTAGACTTGGAAATACACAGTAGCGGGTGTGTGTGAAGTTATTCTGAATGACCCTATGTGCACCTTCAATATTATATACCCTTTTAGGGATAGATTTCAAATAGCTCTGATATAGCAGAAACCACTAAATTATGAAATTGCTAAATTGGGAATTGTACTTCAACCCAGAACAAAAAATGTGCTTTGACGGACACTAAATATCTTGCCCAGCAACAACAGTACAGCGGTGGGTAACGAGAGATTTAGAGGGAATTAAATTTGAGGCCTAGTATTTAGGCGCTGGGTCACCGGTATGGATTTAGTGACAGAATTAGACTTGGAAATACACAGTAGCGGGTGTGTGTGAAGTTATTCTGAATGACCCTATGTGCACCTTCAATATTATATACCCTTTTTGGGATAGATTTCAAATAGCTCTGATATAGCAGGAACCACTAAATTATGAAATTGCTAAATTGGGAATTGTACTTCAACCCAGAACAAAAAATGTGCTTTGACGGGCACTAAATAACTTTCCCAGCTACAACAGGACAACGGTAACGAGAGATTTAGAGGGATTTAAATTTGAGGCCTAGTATTTAGGCGCTGGGTGACAGGTATGGGTTTAGTGACAGAATTAGACTTGGAAATACACAGTAGCGGGTGTGTGTGAAGTTATTCTGAATGACCCTATGTGCACCTTCAATATTATATACCCTTTTTGGGATAGATTTCAAATAGCTCTGATATAGCAGAAACCACTAAATTATGAAATTGCTAAATTGGGAATTGTACTTCAACCCAGAACAAAAAATGTGCTTTGACGGACACTAAATATCTTGCCCAGCAACAACAGTACACCGGTGGGTAACGAGAGATTTAGAGGGAATTAAATTTGAGGCCTAGTATTTAGGCGCTGGGTCACCGGTATGGATTTAGTGACAGAATTAGACTTGGAAATACACAGTAGCGGGTGTGTGTGAAGTTATTCTGAATGACCCTATGTGCACCTTCAATATTATATACCCTTTTTGGGATAGATTTCAAATAGCTCTGATATAGCAGGAACCACTAAATTATGAAATTGCTAAATTGGGAATTGTACTTCAACCCAGAACAAAAAATGTGCTTTGACGGGCACTAAATAACTTTCCCAGCTACAACAGGACAACGGTAACGAGAGATTTAGAGGGATTTAAATTTGAGGCCTAGTATTTAGGCGCTGGGTGACAGGTATGGGTTTAGTGACAGAATTAGACTTGGAAATACACAGTAGCGGGTGTGTGTGAAGTTATTCTGAATGACCCTATGTGCACCTTCAATATTATATACCCTTTTTGGGATAGATTTCAAATAGCTCTGATATAGCAGAAACCACTAAATTATGAAATTGCTAAATTGGGAATTGTACTTCAACCCAGAACAAAAAATGTGCTTTGACGGACACTAAATATCTTGCCCAGCAACAACAGTACAGCGGTGGGTAACGAGAGATTTAGAGGGAATTAAATTTGAGGCCTAGTATTTAGGCGCTGGGTCACCGGTATGGATTTAGTGACAGAATTAGACTTGGAAATACACAGTAGCGGGTGTGTGTGAAGTTACTCTGAATGACCCTATGTGCACCTTCAATATTATATACCCTTTTTGGGATAGATTTCAAAGAGCTCTGATATAGCAGGAACCACTAAATTATGAAATTGCTAAATTGGGAATTGTATTTCAACCCAGAACAAGAAATGTGCTTGAACGGACACTAAATAACTCGCCCAGCTACAGCACTAGGGACAGATTTAGCTGGATATAAATTTGAGGCCTAGTATTTAGGCGCTGGGTGACCGGTATGGATTTAGTGACAGAATTAGACTGGGATATGGCCAAAAAATGAACAGACTATTGCTGGTTAAATGCACTTGGTGTGACAGCTTCACCCTGATGTAGGCTTTAGCCAAAAAACAACCACACCATTGAGGGTTAAATGCACTTGGTCGCAGCTTGTGCTGGCGCACCACAAGACACAAAATGGCCGCCGATCACCCCAGAAAAATGAGACTGACAAACGGTCTGTGCAGCCTAAAAACAGTGAGCAATTGAGGATCAGCAGCTCAATGATCCACAGCTGCAGATCGATCAGTTAATCAAGTCCTTTGGAGGAGTTAATCTGCCTAATCTCGCCCTACTGTCGCAGCCGCAACCTCTCCCTACGCTAATCAGAGCAGAGTGACGGGCGGCGCTATGTGACTCCAGCTTAAATAGAGGCTGGGTCACATGGTGCTCTGGCCAATCACAGCCATGCCAATAGTAGGCATGGCTGTGATGGCCTCTTGGGGCAAGTAGTATGACGCTTGTTGATTGGCTGCTTTGCAGCCTTTCAAAAAGCGCCAAGAAAGCGTCACAAAAGCGCGAAGAAAGCGACGAACACCGAACCCGAACCCGGACTTTTACGAAAATGTCCGGGTTCGGGTCCGTGTCACGGACACCCCAAAATTCGGTACGAACCCGAACTATACAGTTCGAGTTCGCTCATCCCTAGAGGGCAACTTATAGCTCTTGGCACACATGTTAAAAAGCAACAAACAAAAGCACTTAACTCCTTAATGACCCAAATCCAGATGTTGGAAAAAATGCACAAACAATCCAAAACTGAAACCCACCTATAAGCCCTTGCGGCCCATAGACAAAAAGTTAAGGATCTTCTTAATATTAGAGCTGCAAAATCCCTGCAACTGCTAAAATATAAATACTATGCCCACGGAGATAAAAGTAACAAGATAATGTTGCAATTTATCAAAGAAAGAAGGCGGAAAACATTCATTTCCTCTGTCCGTACAGCAGGGCCTCACAAAGCCACTACCACCCCATTGATTGCCAAGGCTTTTCAGGAATACTATACTAAACTATATAATATTGTTAACAACCCAACATCCGCTAATGAAATATCAGAGTCAACTTCGTCATTAATCTCTTCCTTTCTTGATTCCATTAGTTCCCCCAGGTTGACTACTGAAGAGAAAAATCTCCTCCTGCTCCCATTCACCGCTGCAGAAAGTATTGAACTCCATTCCTTCAGGCAAAAGTCCAGAACCAGATAGTCTGCCGATCATTTACTACAAAAAGTTTATAAAACACCTATTGCCCCGTTTCCTTGAGTTGTGTAACTCTCTCCTTCTTGGCACACCCCTACCAGCACTGGCTCTGAGAGCACATATCACTATCCTGCATAAGGATGGCAAAGATCCAGAAGATTGTGGTAATTATAGACCCATATCTCTCTTAAACTGGGATCTTAAATGGTGGTCAAAGCTTCTTGCCCACCGGATAGGCCCATTTCTATCCACATTGATAGATCTTGAACAAGCTGGGTTTGTGCCGGGGAGGGAGGGGAAGCATAACGTTTGGAGGGTAACACATGTAATATATGCAGCAAAATATAAGAAATTTCCACTTCTCCCTCTAGGTACAGCTGCTGAGAAGGAGTTCGACAGGGTGAAGTGGGAGTTCATGATGGAGACCTTAAAGAAATTTTACTTTCCCTCACAATTTATAGAAGCAATTTTTTTCGTTATATTCTCAACTGTCCACCCAAGTATTGATAAATGGAACACTTTCTGACCCATTTCAAGTCACAAACGAAACGCTTCAGGGCTGCCCATTATCCCCGTCACTCTTTATCCTATGTATAGAAACCCTTCTGCTCAAAATACGACAAACAGAAGGACTCACCCTCGGTTAGTTCACGCACAAAACCACAGCCGTTGTGCATGATTTATTGCTGATGGTGTCTAATCCAGAGTCCGTTCCAAAAATATTGCAGATCTTTGACACATATGGCAAAGTACCATATCTAACTTCAAAATAAATTACTCTAAATTTGAAGCTTTGAACATATCAGTAGACCCTAAATCTCTAGCCAACCTGAAAACCTCATCCCCATTTAAATGGCACATTTTTTTAAATTAATTTTAGAAAAATGTTAAATATCTTTTTGTGGAGGAGTAAAAAGACTGAGATTGGCCTACTCTTACCTGATACAAAAGAAGTAAAAGGGAGGTATCTCTATACCTGATCAAATATTATATTATAGATCCATACAACTTGCTAGGTGGGCACTATTGGCGAATAACAACTTGGTTACACCTTACCTAGATATTGAAAGGTACTTGAAGGTTCCCCATTTACACAGCTGTTTATGGTTGAAAGTATTGCCTGTACAATCTAACATAGAGTTCAATGATTGACCAAGGGAATGATAAAAGTCTGCCGTCTCACCTCCCTCCTACCTCAATCTACTAAAGATCTTTCTAAACTGGCCCCATTGACAGTTATTCCTAGTTTTCTAGATCACAGATGGAATCCGTAGGGAAGTTGGTGGCTGAAATTGAAAGAAACAAGGATTGCCTCCTTAATAGATAAAAAGACCTCTCCATTCCTATTGGAGTTATGTAATACATTTAATCTGGGCACACCTCTCTCCTTACATAATTTAGATTACACACAAACTTGCCGTAAGGTGAGGTGTGTCGTTTCCTTGCCTCTTTATGATCCTTCATGGTTGGAAAACCTTACATTGTTTCCCCTCCAAAGAAACTGGTCTCCCTAATATACAAAAATTTGCTAGAAAACCAAGCACCTTCCAATCCTTACTATATTTTGCAATGGGAGAAATAAATGGGTAGGACCTTTCTGAAAGAAGACACTGATTATATTCTTGCCCATGCCTGTGGCTTTTCTAGATGCATAAGACTCCAAGAAAACTCTTTTAAGGTTATCATGAGATGGTATAAAACACCAGATTTTCTATTCATGCTAGGTTTCTCACCCAACGACAGGTGTTGGAGGTGTGGGAAAGAAAAAGGTACTATGTTACACATATGGTGGACATGCCTTTTAATAATACAGTTTTGGAAGGATGTGAAGAAAGCTATAAATAATATATGTTCTTTGAATATATCAATGACCTCGGAGTTGGTTCTTCTATGGCTGCCTCATTCAGCATCCACACCATCTAAAGTGAATCTCCCTACGCATATGCTAGCTCCAGCTATACTCCTCATCCCTTCGAAGTGGAAAGATCCAGCTGGGAAATTAACAACAGACAACTATACCTAAAGATTTGGCAGCCATGGATGAATACAGTGTCGAGAGATGATTGAGATACATTGTAGGGACTTTTTCTTTCTTTTTTCAGTTTCTTTCTCTTATCTTATAATACCGTTCATGTAGGCTTGGCCTACATAAGGAATATAAATATTAGCATAAGTATATGTTGCCTTCAAACGAATGAAGTGCCTAGGGGTCCTGCCGCAAGCCATGGACTCAGAGTTTTCTTTTGAGTCTAATTGTTTTGCTTTTCTTTTCTTTTATGTTTGCTTCTCATATAGTTAGTTTATGTGGATCACTAGCTTTGTCTGATCAAAATGGACAGTTGTGATATATACTTATCTAGGAACAACAGCAACTCACCAGAACCTAGAGACTGCATGCTTTTCCCATCTCAAGCATGTATGACTATTTTTGAATTGCTGTATAGTTAAAAACACCTTCTCTTTAGTCAAGATTGTCCGATTGGGGTTGTACCCTTTATAATATGTGATGTGTTTACTTGTCTAATTTTATGTTCACAGAATATTTAATAAAAAGAGATTACATTAAAAAAATCCTCTATTTCTCTACCTTTTGCAGCAGCACAAGGGGAAACAATGAGCAAATACTACCAATGAGCAAACAATGCAAACACACAAACAATGAGCAAATGTCTACTAAAGTGTTTTTGCATTCAGTCTCGATGGGGAGGTAACCTATGTTTATTATGGGTCAAAAACCTCACAACAACACCTGACTTGGGAAGCATGTTTGTACTTTAAGGCATTTTTGCCCATATAGTATGTTTTGTTTTGATTGTATTCACTTATATATAGCACTGACATATTCCGCAGTGTTTTACAGACATTATCATTATTCACTGTCCTAAATGGAGCTCACAATCTAAGTTCCCTAACATATGTTTTTGGAGTGTGGGAGGAAACCCGAGGAATCCCGGAGAAAACACATTTAAACACAGGATGTTGAGATTCGAACCTGTGACCAGCCACATCCCAGGCAGTAGCCCTGCTTACTAGGCTACCGTCCTCTCTGGACATTCCTCCCTGAAGCCTATTAGTTAACCTCAGTCTTGCCAAGCCTTGCTCATCACCCTTGATTCCCACACCTGGTACTTCCCTATATAAGTCCAGCCCCTTGCACTCCAGTTTGCTGATTTTTGAGCTCCTGAGCCTTGATCAAGCTTCTCCTCATCTGCTGCTCTTGCTACTACTGGAAATCCACTGCTGACCAGGAATTGACTACCGACTACTCTTCTGCTTTGTCCCTACCTACTGAACTGCTACCACCGTTGCCATCCGGATTGTCTGACCACGCTTACTGCCGCCTGCCCTGACCCACCGCCTGCCTACCGACTACGCCTCTGCCAGACTTCCTGCACCTACTACCTGCCTTCGGTCCTTGCCACTGGGCTCCACTCTTACCTCCAGCCAGCTGTCCTCTGACTCAGGTGAGCCTGTAGGACTGTTACAGAATAATCAGCCACACTATGGAGTCCGCAATGGCCACTCTGCGTAAATCAGGTCTCCGAACTTCAAGAATTTGGTACTACATATCAGGAGAAATTTGCCCAGCTCCAAGGCGTAGTCCAAAGTCAACAGAGCGAGATTATTGAACTACAGAGGCAATTCCTGGACGTCCGCGGCGCGGCTGCAGACACCCGCATGCCACTCCCATCAAGATTCGGCGGCGACAGACGCCAGTATTGGGGGTTTCTAAACCAATGCCGCATCTATTTTCAGATGTACCCGGCCCCCTTCACCACCGAGAAAAAGAAGGTGCTATTCATGGTCAATCTCCTGACGGATGAAGCATTAGCATGGGCATCACCATACGTGGAGACTAACAGTCAGCTCCTGAACAACCTAAACAACTTCATCACCGCCATAAGCCAAGTCTTCGACGACCATAACCGCTGTGCGACAGCCGAGGCGCGACTACATAGTCTGCGACAAGGGAGACGCTCCGTCGCCGAATACACCGCTGAGTTTCACCGTTGGGTCACGGACACCACCTGGAACCCAGCGGCACAGAGGAGCCAATTCCGGCGAGGCCTGTCCGAATTAATAAAGGACGAACTCGCCAGAGTTGAGGCCCCGGACGATCTGGATAACTTCATTCAGTTATGCATCCGGATAGATCAAAGACTCTCCGAGAGGAAGAAAGAAAGACTCTGGTCCTTGGACCACAGACCCACTTACTCCTTCTCTTCCACCACCCAGCGCAACCCCCAGTCAGCAACTGAACCTATGCAGGTCGACGCTCTACGTAGGTCTCTATCCACAGCTGAGAAGGAGAGACGGCTGGCCGAAAACCTCTGCCTCTACTGTGGGGAGCCAGGTAATTTTGCCATCAAATGTCCTCATAAGATCCGAAATACTATTGCCGTCACGGAACTAAAGGAGCAACCACAGACTCCAACCCTGCCAGCAGCCCCTGAAAATAACAACATGGTGGCTCTTGGATCCCACTTCATCGTCCCCATCCTCATCGACATTGAGGGGCGACAACTCCCCTGTTCAGCGATGTTAGACTCCGGGGCGGGAGGCAACTTCATGGACCTAACCTTCGCCCACGAAAAGAACATTCCACTGACAGTCAAGGCAGCCCCCGCTGACCTGGAAACCGTCGACGGATCCCCACTCTCCTCGGGGCCAGCCACTCACGAGACCACCGAACTACAACTCCTCATAGAACCCGATCACCGCGAAAAGATCCACTTCTCACTGATCGCCTCCCCGAAGTTACCGGCCACCCACAACCCCTCGGTGGACTGGGAAACCCGCTGCATACGATTCCCGCCTGAGTTCTGCTCGCTTAATTGCTCCCACAAACCCGTCCTTCCACCCGAAGACACCACCATCTCAAAACTATCCGTCAAGGATCTGCTACCCCCTCAATACCGTGAGTTCCAGGATGTCTGCGACAAGAAAAACGCAGACAAGCTGCCACCACACCGACCCTACGACTGCCCTATAGAACTGTTGCCCGGGGCCGAAATACCCTTTGGCAGTATCTACCCCCTCTCAGAGCCTGAACTCAAGGCTCTGAAAGAGTACCTGGACGAAGACCTGAGTAGGGGGTTCATCCGGCCCCCTACCTCCCCCGCGGGAGCTCCCTTTTTTTCGTAGAGAAAAAAGACTCCTCCCTGCGTCCCTGCATAGACTACAGAAAGCTTAACAACATAACTGTAAAAAAACGGTACCCGCTCCCACTGATTTCAGAACTCCTCGAGAGACTCCGGGCAGCGAAGATCTTCACTAAACTCGACCTTCGAGGGGCCTACAACCTCGTCCGAATCCGCCCTGGGGATAAATGGAAGACCGCCTTCCGGACGCATTATGGTCATTTCGAGTACCTGGTCATGCCTTTCGGACTCTGCAATGCTCCCGCCACCTTCCAGCACTTCATTAACGACGTCCTCAGGGACATGCTGGATCTGTTTGTAGTCGTTTACCTGGACGACATCTTGATCTTCTCTGAAGACCTCGAGCAGCACCGCGAACACGTCCGTAGGGTACTGCAGAGACTCCGACAGAACTCTCTCTATGTCAAGCTAGAGAAATGCGAGTTTGAGCGAACCACCACTCAGTTCCTCGGATACATCATCTCCCCAGAGGGCCTAAATATGGATCCGAGGAAGGTCCAAGCTGTGTTGAACTGGCCCGTTCCGAGAAACGAGAAGGAGATACAAAGATTCATTGGCTTCGCCAACTTCTATCGGAAGTTTATCCGGAACTTCTCCAAGGTCATAGCACCACTCACCCAACTCACCAAGAAGGCAGTTCCCTTCTCCTGGACACCCGAGGCCCAGGAGACCTTCACCAAGTTGAAACTCCTCTTCACTTCTGCTCCAATCCTAATCCACCTGAACCCCGAGCTGCCGTTTACAGTCGAAGTGGATGCATCAGACTCCGCGGTGGGGGCAGTTTTGTCACAACGGACAGGGGAGAGGATGCTATTACACCCGTGCGCATATTTCTCCCGCCAGATGTCCCCCTCCGAGAGGAACTATGACATCGGGAACAAAGAACTACTGGCGATCAAGGATGCCTTCTCTGAGTGGAGACACCTGCTGGAGGGAGCCACCAACCCCATAATCGTACTAACTGACCACAAGAACCTCGAGTTCATCCGCAGCGCTAAGAGACTCTCAGCCAGACAGGCCAGATGGAGCCTATTCTTTTCCTGCTTCAACTTTCTCATCACCTATCGCCCCGGATCAAAAAACGGCAAGGCTGACGCTCTCTCCAGAATGTTTTCTGAGCCCTCACAGTGTAACAAGGGCCAAAATAACATCCTACCCGAGAGAAGGGTCGTAGGGGCCACCTACTCTAAAGAACTCCTGGGCACAATCAAAGAATGATATGAAAATGACCCCTTCCTCACCCACCCCACAGGGAATGTCAGCCTTACGTTTAAGAACGGTCATTGGTTTCATCAGGACCTACAACTATACGTACCAGAAATCGCACAGCTCGAAGTGCTCAAACTCAACCATGACTCCAAGGTGGCCGGCCGTTTTGGCACAAGAAAGACCCAGGAGCTTCTCTCCCGATCCTTCTGGTGGCCAACATACAAGGAGGACATCAAGAGGTACATCTCCTCGTGCACGGTCTGTGCCCGCAATAAGACTCCTCGTTCCTCTCCCGTGGGTCTGTTACAACCCCTCCCGATTCCCTCCCGCCCCTGGGGCTCGATCTCCATGGACTTTGTGGTAGACCTTCCTCCTTCAAAAGGGATGAACACCATCCTGGTCGTGGTCGACTGTCTTACCAAGATGGCCCATTTTATCCCCTACAAAGGCCTACCCACCGCCAAACAGACGGCCGATCTTATTCTCAGAGAGGTCTTCAGGCTGCATGGGATCCGGGATGACGTGGTCTCCGACCGAGGCGTACAATTTGCCTCAAAGTTCTGGAAGAACTTCTGCCTGGCGCTCGGGGTTAAAGTGAACCTGTCCTCTGCTTTCCACCCTCAGTCAAACGGGCAGACGGAGAGAACTAATCAGACCCTAGAGCAGTACCTATGATGTTTCAGCTCCCACCTGCAGGATGACTGGCTTGATCATCTCCCCACTGCCGAGTTCGCCTACAACAATGCTGAGCACAGCTCAACCAAGCACAGCCCCTTCTTTGCTAACACAGGCTCACACCCGGTCTTAATTCCCCACCTACCTGTCGCCTCCACCCTCCCAGCAGTGACCAAATGCCTAACAACCCTACAGGAGGCACAAAAGAACATTATAGACAACCTCCAGCTTGCCCAGAGGTGCTTTAAACAGGGAGCAGACAGACATCGCAAACCCACCCCGGGCTTCCATGTGGGAGACAAGGTGTGGCTGTCCACCAGGAACCTCCGATTGAAGGTCCCCTCCAAAAAGTTGGAACAAAGATACATGGGTCCATTCCGGATCACCGCACAAATCAACGAGGTCACGTTTTGGCTCGACCTTCCGGACTCCATTAGAGTGCACCCTGTCTTCCATTGCTCACTCCTCAAGCCATACGCCCCCTCCACCGCCCGTGAGGGTACAGGGTGAAGAAGAATACACTGTTGCAAAGATCCTCGACTCCAGGATCCTCCGGGGAAGACTACAATACCTAATTGGGTGGGAGGGTTACCCTCCCAAGGATAAATCCTGGGAGCCAGAAGAAAATGTCCATGCCCCCAGACTGGTAAAAGAGTTCCACCAACGGCACCCCGGTAAGCCTGTCCCTGCGGTGCCCGGAGGTCACCTTGGAAGGGGGGGAGTACTGTCGGGATTCGAACCTGTGACCAGCCACATCCCAGGCAGTAGCCCTGCTTACTAGGCTACCGTCCTCTCTGGACATTCCTCCCTGAAGCCTATTAGTTAACCTCAGTCTTGCCAAGCCTTGCTCATCGCCCTTGATTCCCCACACCTGGTACTTCCCTATATAAGTCCAGCCCCTTGCACTCCAGTTTGCTGATTATTGAGCTCCTGAGCCTTGATCAAGCGTCTCCTCATCTGCTGCTCTTTCTACTACTGGAAATCCACTGCTGACCAGGAATTGACTACCGACTACTCTTCTGCTTTGTCCCTACCTACTGAACTGCTACCACCGTTGCCATCCGGATTGTCTGACCACGCTTACTGCCGCCTGCCCTGACCCACCGCCTGCCTACCGACTACGCCTCTGCCAGACTTCCTGCACCTACTACCTGCCTGCGGTCCTTGCCACTGGGCTTCACTCCTACCTCCAGCCAGCTGTCCTCTGACCCCCCCCCCCCCCCCATAATGCCACTTCCTCTGCAGCACTGTATGGAAAAAAGCATTGTTTAAAAAAAACATTAAAAATACTAACATACTCTCACAATACTAGTGGAATACTGCTAGAATCCAATTGCAGGGACAAGGCCTAAACACAGGAGGCACCGGAGTTTTGAACAGGAGGTAGCAGGAATGCAGAAGAAGGCAGGGATCCAGACTAGCGGTCAGGGGGAAACCTAGCGAGCTGTCGGCAGGTGTCCAGGAGTAGCAGGGTAAACCGCAAGGAGAAGGATCAAACCAGAGATCAAGAGATCAATTTCCAGGTGAGAGGACTGCAAGAGCAGGAGCTAAAACACAATATTTAAGCAATGAGTAACAGGCTTGAGAGGTTTATATATGAAACAGGAAGTAAGATGGCACTAAGCTGAGACACAATCTACCATCTTAACTGAGGGAAAACTTAATGGCAAGACAGTCTGAACTAAACAGACATAACAGGATGATTCCTGACATTACTCCCGCCTCAACAGAGGCTTCTCGAGACCTAGCTTGGTCTCCCAGGATATCTTTGATGAAACTGTTTGATCAGTCGGGGAGCATTAATATTACTCACCGGTTCCCAATAATTATCTTCAGACCCATAACCTTGCCACTTAATAAGGTATTGTAGATGGTTCCTGAAAAATCTGGAGTCCAAGATTTTCTCTATAACAAACAGTTTTTGCCCATCTATATCCACCGCATCGGGAGGAGGAGGGACACGTTCTGGAAAAGGGTTGGGCATGGCAGGCTTTAGTAGAGACACATGAAAAACAGGATGAATCTTCATCGATTGTGGGATCTTGAGCCGAACAGCTACTGGACTTATTATCCTCATAATCTTATAAGGCCCAACAAACCTCTGTCCTAGTTTTGATGAAGGAATCTTACATTTCAAATTTCTAGTGGAAAGCCATACTTCATCCCCTATTTTAAAGATTGGTGCTGGTCTACAAAATGTATCTGCCGCCTTCTTGTAATTTTCTTGAGCCCTCTCGAATGTGCCTTTCAGCAGTTCAAAATTTTGCTGTAATGCAGAGATCCTTTCCACGACTGCTGGAATAGGTGAAACAGCAGGGAATTTGGGAAGAATATTTGGATGATAACCCAAATTTGCAAAGAAAGGAGTTTGCTTGGTGGAGGCATTTTGGGAGTTATTGTAAGAGAACTCAGCCACAGGAAGCAGATCGACCCAATCTTGTAAATAACAGATATAGCATAGAAGATACTGTTCCAGAGTCTGATTTGTGCGTTCAGTTTGTCCATTAGATTGTGGGTGAAAGGCGGTTGATACGTTAATATCAATCTCAAGTGCTGTGCAAAAACTACGCCAGAATTCTGATGTAAACTGCACCCCACGATCCGAGATAACGTCATCAGGAACTCCATGAAAACAAAACACATTCTGAACTACAAGGTCAGCGGTATCTCTGGCAGAAGGTAGGCCAGTACATGGAATGAAATGTACAGCCTTGGTGAGCCGGTCAACTACTACCAGAATTTTATTTTTTCCCTTAGAGATAGGTAGATCTACAATAAAGTCCATAGAAATAGAATCCCAGGGACGAGAGGGGACCGAGAAAGGCTGTAATAAACCCATGGGTGAAGAATGTGAAGTCTTGCATCTAGCACAAATGTCACATGACATGACATATTTCCTTACACCCTGTTGATAATTGGGCCACCAAAAGAAACGGTATAAAAATTCCTGTGTCTTCTGCACTCCTTTGTGACCCGCAATCTTAGAATCATGGACTAACTTTAGAATTTTCAGTCTTATTGTTTTCGGGTATATATAGCTGCTGTGCATGGGTCCACACCTTGTTATTAAGTATTAAATACACATAATCAGGAGGTCGAGACAGCAAGGAGTCAGTGTCATAGGCCTTTTTTTTTTATCTCTTTAAGCAAGTCCTTGTTATGGATTACTCCCACAAAATTAGACTCAGGAACAATAGTCTTGAGCGGAATTGTAGAAGTTGAATCATTGGAAAAGATTCTAGATAGAGCATCTGCCTTGCCATTACGGGAACTGGGCCTGTTCAAGATTACAAAGTTGAATTGATTAAGAAAGAGACTCCAACGAGCTTGGCGAGGAGATAAACATTTGGCAGATCTAACGAATTCCAAATTACGGTGATCAGTCAGAACTATTATTTGCTGTGAGGTTCCTTGAAGATGATGTCTCCATTCCTTAAAAGCTGCAATGAAAGCTAACATTTCTTTATTCCCTACATCATAATTCTTCTCAGCAGGGGATAAACGTTGGGAGAAAAAAGCACATGGATGCAATAAACCCTTGTCTCCTGTTCTCTGACACAGAATAGCCCCTATAGCACAGTCTGAAGCATCTACTTCTACAATGAAGGTGAGTTCTGGGTCGGGATGAACTAATACAGGGGCTGGACTTTAGGAGACAAAAGGATTCCTGTGCTTGGGTAGACCAGGCAAAACATTTTTTTTCTTAGTCAACTGTGTAATAGGAGTAGTTATTTCTGAGAAATTCTTAATAAAGGGTCTATAAAAATTGGCAAAACCTATGAAACGTTGAACATCTTTTTTGCTCCCGGGAGTAGGCCAGTTTACTATTGCTTTAATCTTGCTAGAGTCCATGTGTAGACCATGAGTTGAAATTATATAGCCAAGGAATTGGATCTCCGTTTGGTGAAATTCACTTTTTTTTTTATCTTAATGTAAAGTTGATTCTTTCTTAGACTTTCCAAAATGAGTCTCACATGTCTCTGATGTTCTTCCATAGAGTTGGAGAAGATCAAGATATTGTCCAAATAGATGACTACGAACTGGTCCAGAAGATCTCTGAAGATATCATTGATGAGACGCAGGGGCATTGCAAAGACCAAAAGGCATAACAAGTTATTTGAAATGTCTGTAACGTGATCTAAAAGCTGTCTTCCAGATCTGATACAGACCAGGTTATAGGCGCCTCGCCTTTTAATTTTGTTAAGTTCTCGGTAATCAATGCAAGGTCTTACAGAACTGTCCTTCTTCTTAACAAAGAATATAGGAGCCCCCGCCGGTGAAGAACAGAGGCAAAATACAAGTTCTTAACTCAAAACGTCAGTGTTAATTCACACTTGAGGCAATTACACAAAACAGCATGTAACTTTGCAGTCTTGGTGTCAATTCACACACAATGGAAAGTTCATATAACATAAATCACCTTGCTTGCAGTTCTGCCTTCAGTAGTACACAGCAGGGTTTAGGGGGCCTGTCAGCCCTCCAGCATGGCACAAAGCCTCAGATCCCAAAAACAGAGACATCTCTGCTGAGCCCAGCTGCCAATTTAAGGACAGCCAGATGCTGCCAAAACCCATCCTGGATGGTAGGGAGTAGTCACCCACCCAGCACTACTCCCAGTAAGAGCCATCCCAGATCAGTTATTTACAGCCATACTAGCTAGTAGGGATGAGCGAACCCGAACTGTATAGTTCGGGTTTGTACCGAATTTTGGGGTGTCTGTGACACGGACCCGAACCCGAACATTTTCGTAAAAGTTCGGGTTCGGTGTTCGTCGCTTTCTTCCCGCTTTTTGAAAGGCTGCAAAGCAGCCAATCAACAAGCGTCATACTACTTGCCCCAAGAGGCTGTCACAGCCATGCCTACTATTGGCATGGCTGTGATTGGCCAGTGCAGCATGTGAACCAGCCTCTATTTAAAGGGAACCTGTCACAGGGATTTTGTGTATAGAGCTGAGGACATGGGTTGCTAGATGGCCGCTAGCACATCCGCAGTACCCAGTCCTCATAGCTCTGTGTGCTTTTATTGTGTCAAAAAAACGATTTGATACATATGCAAATTAACCTGAGATGAGTCCTGTCCCTGACTCATCTCACATACAGGACTCATCTCAGGTTAATTTGCATATGTATCAAATAGTTTTTTTTACACAATAAAAGCACACAGAGCTACGGGGACTGGATATTGCGGATGTGCTAGCGGCCATCTAGCAACCCATGTCCTCAGCTCTATACACAAAATCCCTGTGACAGGTTCCCTTTAAGCTGGAGTCACGTAGCGCCACACGTCACTCTGCTCTGATCAGTGTAGGGAGAGGTTGCAGCTGCGACATTAGGGCGAGATTAGGCAGTGATTACCTCCTCCAAAAGACTTCATTCAGTGATCGATTTGCAGCTGTGGATCATTGAACTGCTGCTATTCAATTGCTCACTGTTTTTAGGCTGCCCAGAGCGTTTTTCATTCACTTTTTCCTGGGGTGATCGGCGGCCATTTTGTGTCTTGTGGTGCGCCAGCACAAGCTGCCACCAAGTGCATTTAGCCCTCAATAGTGTGGTTATTTTTTTGGCTATATCCTACATCAGGGTCAAGCTGTCACACCAAGTGCATTTAACCATCAATAGAGTGGTTATTTTTTGGCCATATACTACATCAGGGGCAAGCTGAGCCTGTCACCAAGTGCATTTAACCCTCAATAGTGTGGTTGTTTTTTGGCTATATCCTACATCGGTCAAGCTGTCACACCAAGTGCATTTAACCATCAATAGTGTGGTTATTTTTTGGCTATATCCTACATCAGGGGCTTGGCTGTGCTTGCTATTTTATTGAGGGGTGAAATACAATTGCCAAAATAGCAGTACCCTAAATCTGGTGTTTCAGCTGTGGCCAGCCAATTGTAATACTGTCTGCTGTCTGGCAAAGGATATATTTTTGTTCAGGGTTGAAATACAATTCCCAACTTAGCAATTTCCTAAATTAGTGGTTTCTGCTGTATCAGGGCTACTGTAAATCTATTCATTAAAAGGGTATATAAGATTCAAGGTGCAGATAGGGTCATTCTCAATAACTTCACACACACGCTACTGTGCATTTCCAAGTCTAATTCTGTCTGTAAACGTATACCTTTCACCCAGCGCCTAAATACTAGGCCTCAAATTTACATCCATCTAAATCTGTGGTTATTGCTGTGGCTGGTCAAGTTATTTAGTGTCCGTCAAAGCACAGTTTTTGTTCTGGGTTGAAATACAATTCCCAATTTAGCAATTTCCTAATCTAGTGGTTTCTGCTGTATCAGGCCTACTTTAAATCTATCCCTAAAAGGGTATATAAGATTCAAGGTGCAGATAGGGTTATTCTCAATAACTTCACACACACGCTACTGTGCAATTCCAAGTCTAATTCTGTGTGTAAACGTATACCTGTCACCCAGCGCCTAAAAAATAGATCTTAAATTTATATTCATCCAAATCTGTCATTATTGCTGTAGCTGGTCAAGTTATTTAGTGTCCGTCAAAGCACAGTTTTTGTTCTGGGTTGAAATACAATTTCTAATTTTGCAATTTCCTAATTTAGTGGTTTCCGCTGTATCAGACCTACTTTAAATCTATCCCTAAAAGGGTATATAAGATTCAAGGTGCAGATAGGGTCATTCTCAATAACTTCACACACACGCTACTGTGCATTTCCAAGTCTAATTCTGTCTGTAAACGTATACCTTTCACCCAGCGCCTAAATACTAGGCCTCAAATTTACATCCATCTAAATCTGTCATTATTGCTGTAGCTGGTCAAGTTATTTAGTGTCCGTCAAAGCACAGTTTTTGTTCTGGGTTGAAATACAATTCCCAATTTTGCAATTTCCTAATTTAGTGGTTTCTGCTGTATCAGACCTACTTTAAATCTATCCTTAAAAGGGTATATAAGATTCAAGGTGCACATAGGGTTATTCTCAATAACTTCACACGCTACCGTGCATTTCCAAGTCTAATTCTGTCCGTAAACGTATACCTGTCACCCAGCGCCTAAATACTAGGCCTCAAATTTATATTCAGCTAAATCTGTTGTTACTGCTGTGCCTTTATTAGTGTAATACGGTACCTAAATAGATAGCCAGATAGTGTTAGGTGTCTGTAAAAAAAAGGCCTGAATTTAAATTCAATACATTGGGCCAAATAATATTTTTCTTATTGTGGTGAACGGTAACAATGAGGAAAACATCTAGTAAGGGACGCGGACATGGTCGTGGTGGTGTTAGTGGACCCTCTGGTGCTGGGAGAGGACGTGGCCGTTCTGCCACAGCCACACGTCCTAGTGTACCAACTACCTCAGGTCCCAGTAGCCGCAATAATTTACAGCGATATTTGGTGGGGCCCAATGCCGTTCTAAGGATGGTAAGGCCTGAGCAGGTACAGGAATTAGTCAATTGGGTGGCCGACAGTGGATCCAGCACGTTCACATTATCTCCCACCCAGTCTTCTGCAGAAAGCGCACAGATGGTGCCTGAAAACCAAGCCCATCAGTCTGTCACATCACCCCCATGCAGTGTTGGGTGACGTGAAGCATGATTCTCTCCTATGATATGAAGACTGATTCTCTGCTGACATGAAGCCAGATTCTCTGTTACGGGACCTCTCTCCTCAGCCTGGGTGCCACTGCCTGGGCCTAAATATCTGACAATGGACTGTTCCAGTGTTGGGTGACGTGAAGCATGATTCTCTGCAATGACATGAAGACTGATTCTCTGCTGACATGAAGCCAGATTCTCTGTTACGGGACCTCTCTCCTCTGCCTGGGTGCTGGGCCTAAATATATGACAATGGACTGTTACAGTGGTGGGTGACGTGAAGCATGATTCTCTGCTATGGGACCTCTCTCCAATTGATATTGGTTAATTTTTATTTATTTTATTTTTATTTTAATTCATTTCCCTATCCACATTTGTTTGCAGGGGATTTACCTACATGTTGCTGCCTTTTGCAGCCCTCTAGCCCTTTCCTGGGCTGTTTTAGGCTACTTTCACACTAGCGTTCGGAGCGGGTCCGTCTGATGTTTCATCAGACGGATCCGCTCCTATAATGCAAACGTTTGCATCCGTTCAGAACGGATCCGTCTGCATTATAACTTAGAAAAATTTCTAAGTGTGAAAGTAGCCTGAGCGGATCCGTTCAGACTTTACATTGAAAGTCAATGGGGGACGGATCCGCTTGAAGATCGAGCCATATGGTGTAATCTTCAAGCGGATCCGTCCCCATTGACTTCCATTATAAGTCTGGACGGATCCGCTCGCCTCCGCACAGCCAGGCGGACACCCGAACGCTGCTTGCAGCGTTCAGGTGTCCGCTCACTGAGCGGAGCGGAGGCTGAGCGCTGGCAGACGGATGCATTCTCAGTGGATCCGCCTCCACTGAGAATGCATTAGGGCCAGACGGCTGCGTTCAGGGCCGCTTGTGAGCCCCTTCAAACGGAGCTCACGAGCGGACACCTGAACGCAGGTGTGAAAGGAGCCTTACAGCCTTTTTAGTGCCGAAAAGTTCGTGTCCCCATTGACTTCAATGGGGTTCGGGTTCGGGACGAAGTTCGGGTCGGGTTCGGATCCCGAACCCGAACATTTCCGGGAAGTTCGGCCGAACTTCTCGAACCCGAACATCCAGGTGTTCGCTCAACTGTACTAGCTAGCAAGGTGTCAAACAGCAACTGCTGCTGACACAGAAAACTGGCTCTTACTCCACCAAGGCCAGGAACCTCAGTGACACATACCTAATATCTATGATGATTCCTTGTACCTTCTTACAGGTGTTATAATTATTTCAAGTGGTTCTGTCTCTTGATCCACTGGCCCTGAGCTCATTAGAGACCCATCTACGGTCTCTATTACCACGGGTGAGAATTTTTCGAAATGTAACCCCATGCCTTTGAGCAAAAGAAAGGTCCATGAAATTGTCACTAGCCCCGGAGTCCACTATAGCAGAGGTGGATATCCACTGAGAGTTAATCAAGAACTTGATGAGAAGGAAGCAATAGGAGTCTTTATTCTCTTTCTTAATATGAGAGGCCACCGATGAGATGGAATGGATGATTGCTTTCTCAGATAATTCTGTTTCCGAAGCAATTGATTCTCCATCTGAAAAGTCAGGATCTGCAATAGAGCCACCAACCTCCGGGGACGGCTAGGGCAGTTGATAAAGAAGTGGTCAGACTTTCCACAGTAAAAGCATAGACATTCTCGTAGCCTGTCCTCCCTTCAATCAACGCTTTCACGTCTTAGTATGGAATCTACTTGCATAGGCTCACTTACTGATTCTCTGTAAATCTGTCCTCGGGGTTCCTTGGAAATGGAGACAGGAAAAGAGGGGGACTGCTTAGTATCATAATTCAAGGTAGCCCATTTCTCTTGTTGTCGTTCAGACAGTCGGGTATTGATTCAAATGCAATGGTTAATAAAAGCATCCAAACTTAAAGGAGCCTCCGCACGGGCAAGTTCATCTTTTAATGCACTGCATAGTCCTTCCCTAAAAAAAATTAAAATAAATTTGCTGCGTCATTCCAATCGGTGTTGGCAGCCCACCTCTTGAACTCCATTGCATATTCGGTGACAGGGGTCTGCCCTGGCGCAATGCTAGTAATGCTGCTTCAACTGTAGCACCTCGATTGGGGTCGTCAAACATTTGACTCATGGCATCAATAAAGTCCTCTAAGTGATTTAGCCAGGCTTCTTGAGTCTCAATCAACGGACTAGCCCAGGCAATGGCTTTATGTGTCAGCAGCATAATAATACATAAGACTTTAGATCTATCAGTAGGAAACTGAGTTGAATTTGCATCAAAGAATAGCCTACATTGATTGAGGAATCCCCGGAATTTGTCACGGTCTCCGCCAAATCTGAATGGTGGCAACTAAGGGGTCAGTGTAGGCACTCTAGCGGATGGTACAGAAACTCGATTCTTCAAGTGGACTATCCGGTCAGATAATGTCTGCGCGGTACCATGTAGCTCTTGAATCGCTTGTCCATAAATTTGGATGTTGTCGGAAGTCTGTCCTTCGAAAGCGTCATATTTATTCTTTAAAGTCTGCATCTCGGTGGGCATATTAGCCATAGCAGTCTGCAGTTGCTTAATGCAAACCTCTGAACTCCCAGTCCCGGCGGGCTCTATTTTAGGCTTGAGTATTCTGTCACGATACTAGTGGAATACTTCTGGAATCCAATGGCAGGGACAAGGCCTAAACACAGGAGGCACCAGAGTCTTGAACAGGAGGTATCAGGAATGCAGATGAAGGCAGGGATCCAGATAAGAGGTCAGGGGGAAAGCCACCGAGCGGTCGGCAGGTGTCTAGGAGTAGCAGGTAAACCGCAAGGAGAAGGAACAAACCAGAGAGAAAGTTCCAGGCAAGAGGACTGCACAAGCAGGAACTAAAACAAAAATACTCAAGCAATGAGTAACAGGCCAATGAAACAGGAAATAAGATGGCATCCAGCTGAGACACAATCCACCGTCTTAATTGAGGGAAAACTTAAGGGCAGGACAGTCTGAACTAAACAGACATAACAGGATGATTCCTGACACATACATTGCACATAGGTTGCAAAATAAATAAATGCATAAATATATTCATTAATAAATAAATAAAACAATGGAGGTCAATGGGAGAAAAAACACCAGAGTATACAACGATTAAAAAAAAAAAGGAAGTGACCTAAAAAGCACCACATCAAGGGTGTAAAAAATGCTACTACAAAAAACTTTGCTTGTCTTGTTTTTAATAGAATACTTTTCGCCCTATAAGACGCACCGGTCCATAAGATGCACCTAGGTTTTAGAGGGGGACAATAAGAAAAAAATAATTTTTCATTACAACTCAGGTCAGACCACCAATCAGACCCCCAATGTTAATAAGACCCCAATAAGACCTCAGATCAGACACCCGTGCCTCATATCAGTCCTCCATGCCTCTAATCAGCCCCCAGCCATATATGTAATCAGCCCCCAGCCATATATGTAATCGGCCCAAGCCATATATGTAATCAGCAGCCCCCAGCCATATATGTAATCAGCAGCCCCCAGCCATATATATAATCAGCAGCCCCCAGCCAAATATGTAATCAGCCCACAGCCATATGTAAACAGCAGCCCCCAGCCATATATGTAATCATCAGCCCCCAGCCATAAATATAACCAGCAGCCCCAAGCCATATATGTAATCAGCAGCCCCCAGCCATATACAGTATGTAATCAGCAGCTCCCAGCCATAGATCACAAAATAAATAAACCACTTACCTCTCCTGCTCCTGGACGCCGCCGCTCCTCTCCTCCATCGTGAGCCTCTTGCTCCTCCGTCGGCTGTGCCGTGAACTGGCACGCACAGCGTGAGGTCACAGAGCGCCCTTACACTGTGCGCAGCCACTGCACAGCTGACAGCCGAGTACCAGGAAGCGGTGAGTACAGAGCCTTCACCGCTTCCTGGTCCTCCGGTACTAATGAGCGCTTCCATAATGGAAGCACTCATTAGTATTCACACCATAAGACGCAATTTTTTTGGGGGGGGAGTGTTTCTTATGGGGCGATAAATACAGTATTTTCCATAGATTTCCAACAGAAGCATCTTGAACTGGAATTTTTGCCTAAAAAAAGACAGCAAAAAATAGTGCCATATATGAAGAATTTAGTAAGTAGTTTATTACAATCTGGCTTCCGATCCCACCACGCAACTGAAACTGCCCTTACCAAATTCACCAATGTCCTGCTAACCACCAAAACAATATTACTTTGTCCTCTTCCTCCTTGACCTATCCTCTACCTTTTACACCATCAATCACTCCCCTCTTTTACAAACTCTCTCATCTCTTGGCATCAATGGACCTGGCCCTCTCCTGGATCACATCATACCTCACTGACTGGACATTTACTGTCTCCCACTCTCACACCACCTCCTCTTCTCATTCCCTCTCTGCTGGTGTCCCACAAGACTCTGTACTAGGATCCCTGCTCTTCTCAATGTACACCTTCAATGTGGGACAGCTCATAAAGTACCATGGCTTTCAGTATCACTTATATGCTGACGACAAATTTACCTCTGGTCCAGACATCACTACCTATAATAATCTCCACATAACTATAATAATCCCTCAATGCCTATCTTCTTTATCCTTATTCTTCTCCTCTCGCTTTCTAAAACTTAACATGCTCAACCTTTCCAACAGACCTATCTATCACGATCAATAGCTGCACAATCTCCTCGGTCAACCAAGTCTGCTGCCTTGGAGTAACCTTAAATTCTGCCCTGTCCTTCAAACCGCACATCCAAGCTCTTTCCACCATCGGCCGCCTCCAACTCAAAAATATCTCCCACATCCGTGCAGTTCTCAACCAGAAGTCTGCAAAAATGCTTGTACATGCCATAATCATCTCCCACTTAGACTACTGTAACATCCTTCTATGTGGCCTTCCATCTAGCACTCTCGTACCCCTCCAATCTATCCTCAACTCTGCTGCCCGACTAATTTACCTCTCACCCCATTACTTCTCTGCCTCTCCCCTCTGCAAATCCCTTCACTGGCTCCCCATTTAATTAAAAATACTAACAAATGCATATAAGGCCATCCATAACCTGTCCCCTCCCTTCATCTCTGAGCTACTTTCCCTATACATCTCCACACATAGACTCCAATCCTCACAAGACCTCCTTCTTTCCTCTCCTCTTATCACCTCTTCCCACAATCGTCTCCAAGATTTCTCCAATGCATCCTTTATACTCTAGAATTATCTACCCCAACATTTCAAACTCTTACCTATAGTTGAATCCTTCAAAAGAAACCTGAAAACCCACCTCTTCAGACAAGCCTACAACTAGTGACCCTGCTACTGCTATACCCCTATGTCCAGCTTTACCCTCACCTACTGTGTCCTTCTCCCATACTTTGTACATTGTAAGTCCTCACGGGCAGGGCCCTCTCTCCTTCTGTACCAGTCTGTAACTCGTCTTGTTCATGCTTATTGCAATTGTCTGTATTATGTATGTATACCCCTTTTCATAATTACAGTGCTATGGAATGAATGGTGCTTTAATAATAAATAATAATAATATTGTCAGAATCTGTGGATCCCTTGAATTTCAGCACTTTAGTAGTAATGTTCACACTACATAACAACAAATAACACAAATTACTACATAGCGATTCCTTCTTCTTTGCTTGTTTCACATTCATTTCTTGGGCTGCTGTCTGAATATCTATTTGCATTGTACTAAAGACATTGCAGCCAATAGAAGGCTTCAATAATTAAATAGGAAAAAGGCAGCCACTGATCGCCATGCCGTTACCTCGAATGTTTTTCCTTCCTGACATTTGAAAAGGTTTCATTGTACTTCAGACATTCTCATTTCATTGAAACTGCCCGCATTTCAACCATAAACTGCTACTCCATAGATGTCTGATTTGAAGGATACAATTGCTAGTCTTTGAAGTATATTGCTCAGAAAATCTATAATAGTGTGATAATAAGTATTACCTCACTGAATTACCTTAGCTGTAGGAGGCTAAAAAAAATCTTGAGTTCCCTATTAGAGTTAATTAGCTTCAGGTCACAACTGCCAATTAAGTTGTCACTTTAATATAGAACCAAAAAGGATTTGAGCAAATACCATCAACCTTCATTAAATTAAGTCTGTCCAAGCACCAATTTTATTAAATGTTATGTCACGGACCATGGCCAACATTAACTTTATTACCCACAGGTTGATTATTAAATGAAACAAAAATGTATTTGGAATTCAAGTGTAAGATTGAGGCAAAAAGTTAGGAAATTGCGCTCCTTTGATTCTGTTGGTGGGCACCGTGGTTCAGCCACCACCTTTAAATAGTCCAGGCAGACAGATGCAAAAGGGGCAAGGATGAAAATAATGAAAAGGAAATCAAAACTGACAACAATCTAGTGTAAATGGGCTCCTAAATAGGTTTTCCAACTGTCTAAAAAATCTACATAAGCTTTATCTTGCAAAAAATTGGCAAATACCTACTTTTCATAACTTATGCCGTCCTGTGGAAATGCTAAACCATCAGAGCAGTAGTGGAGGTGAATTTTTTTAGTATCAGTCATGTGTAGCTAATATACCTTTAAAGAATATTCCCACCTAAATTAATAATAAATATAAAGTTCTTGAACTCACCTCTCTCTCCCTTTACATTGTTATCTCTTTCCAGACATCTGTCATATGACGGATGTGGTGTCTTCAAACATTGGGTCGGCTCTGGAGCTAAGTGGACACCAGAGCCGTCTGATGCATGTTGTTTTACACAGTAGACATCTGCTGGCAGTGTCTATGATCAGAGACAACTCCTATCATGGATATTTAACTTCTCAAATGCTGTGGGAGCCATTCAGTTACTATGACAGCTGAGGCCTGCCATTGTAAAGTTCCAATTAGGTCCTGTCTCAGAGAAAGGCTTTTTTTTTTTTTTTTGCCGTAGAGTGAAATAGTATGTTATTGCAGTCTAAGGGGATAAGTTCAAGTCCCCTTGGAGATCTGAAAATAAAGTTAAAAACTAAAAGTTAAAAACATTTAAAAAAAATATAAAAACAAAGGAATATAAAAATCCTAATTATCCCTTTTTCTCATTTTATAAGAAGAAAATAAATAAAACAATATTATTAATAAAACAAAAAATATAAACATCTTTGGTATCGCCACTTTTGAAGGTACCAAAATATAAAAATGAAAAGTATTGATCATCACATTTAAACATACCAGAATCAATGTTCAATGGTCCCTTCACCTCTTGCAAAAAAAATGTATAAAAAGTCAAAATGTTATATATCCCCCAAAATGGTATCAATAAAAACTACAGTTTGTCCTGCAAAAAAAAAAAAAAACTGACACAGCTCCATACATGGAAATATAAAAAGTTATGGGTGTCAGAATAGGGCAGGACAAATAATTTTTTTCTAAGATTCTTTACAAAATATTAAAACATAACAAAAACTGTATACATTTTGTATTATTGTGATATACATTGACCCAATGAAAAAAGTTAACATGACACTATTACTGCACAGTGAACATCGTAAAAATTAAACCAATAAAACAGTGATGCAATTGACTTTTTTTCCCATTTCCACCCCATTAATTATTTTTTTGCACTTTATATGGAATATTAAATAGTGTCTTTATAATACTGCCAAGTGATTAGAAAAATAAAACAGCTATAGCTCCTGGAAGATGACGTTCACCACGTTCACCAAATATGTTTGATGATACTATCTGAGATGTATGCCCCAGATATATTCAACTGTATGCCCATACAACAAATCTACTGAAGAAGCGAGGCGAAACGTGCATCGGTTTGGTGCCATCATCCTCTCTCCAGTCCGGGTTAGTAATTGCTTGTCTTATGCCCATTGTTATTTTTTATCCATTATCCAGTTTTTGCATTCATGTTAGCACACTATTGGTGTACTTGGAGATGCCTCTGGAGACTCCATGTCTAACTTATATGCAATGACATTCTAATGGGTATGGTTAGCTATTATGGCATCAGGTCAAGATATGAGATATGTCCACTATTGATACTTTTAGATGTGATTTTTACACAACATTTGTATTAGTTGTTGGTGTGGAATCTCTCTATTGACTGTGCAAAACGAACCATAGGAGTTATTGGAGTTGGAGGGATGGTGGTTTTATACTTGACGCAGTATTTTCCTGCACTGCTACCACTATATGCATTTTCTGCTGTATCATGTAATTAATTGTTCCTTTTTTTTAAAAATAATAAAGATTGAGTTTATACTATATGTGCGTAATATTATTTGGTTATCTGTCTAGTGACACACATATTCAACTATTGATATTAACGTTTTGGTTCTTAACAAATACTACTGACTGACACCACTCCCAGATGTGAAATAAATGTCATCTTTATTAAATATCCATTGTTAAACATATTGAAAAATCAGTGACCAAACACATACAACACAGCACAGAGAGGAACTGTAGGCAATACTAGTAAACATTTAGAATAAACTGTGTCCACAATACACAATTGTTGATGGTCCCACATATAGTTAACATCCAAGTGCATATACAAGCATAATATACTCAGACCAACACTTAAACACAGTGCATATAAGGGGATATAATGCTTAAGGCAAACTTTAGGCTACTTTCACATCAGCGTTTTTGCTGGATTCGGCAGGGATCAGCGAAATAACGCTTCTGTTACGATAATACAGCTGCATCTATTCTGAACTGATCCGTTTTTATTATCTCTAAAATGACCAAGACAGATCCAGCACTAAAACCATTGTAAGTCAATGGGCGCCGGATTCGTTTTCTTTTTGGTCAGAGAAAACGGATCCGGCATTGACTTACATTGTGTTTCATGTCAGATCTGTCTTGATCAGTATCCCATGATGCACACAAAAACACTGCTTGCGGCAGTTTTGTGTTCAGCATGGGAACGCTACCAAATGGAATAGAATGCGTTCAGGTGCACTCCGTTCCGTTCAGTTCAGTTGTGTCCCTATTGACAATACATGAGGACAAAACTGAAGCGTTTTCCTCCGGTTTTGAGATCCTATGATGGATCTCAATACCGGAATGGAAAACGCAGATGTGAAAGTAGCCTTACCCTGGCAAAATAGACTCCACCTTAGATTTTATTTTCTGTATATATTTAATGGGAGCTGTTAACAGCAGTCACCATGGGCCGTAGACACCACAAACTGGAGGCAACTCATTGACTTCTATAGAAGAGTTTTCAAGACATGTTCTATGACATGTGCAGAGGTCATTGTTCAGGGAGGGGGAGAAGATAAGCTGTGACAATCAACTATTATGAATGGTGGAAACTGTATTATCTATTAAGGTGCTATCTGTCATGGTTATCCTGTCTGTGATGATAATGAGAAGACTGCAGAAAAGTGATCTCTGCAGAATAGAAATTGTCAGCTAATTATAATGACCAGTGTGAAAACTGCAGGATTTTATGATTGTCAGCCAATTCAGCATTTCTACGATGTGATTTACGTAGCTCCCATCCACTACAATGGAAGTTATGGAAACAGCAGAGCACTGGCCCATTTGGCTGCCTCCATAAGCACACCCACCTTAGTCCCATCTCGTCGTGGAAAGAGCAAAATGGGACAACCCCTGTAAATGTAGACAGTGCAAGATAATTAAAAATAACATTGCAGAAAATTCTTACAAAATATGTTTAGCATAAAACATGATTTAAGCAATAGGTTGCTTCCGAATGACACATTCCCTTTAAGTAAACTTAACTTTAGTAAAGGTGGACGTTTATCTCTTGTTCATTAAAGAAAACAACTTACCAGTATTTTACAACTTGGTGACCCTCCCAATTAGAAGTCTTCATTACAAAAGAAAAATATTTCTGATACATTTTAAATGAGACAGAAAACGCTTCTATGACAAATTCGCTCTACTAGCCTGTCACATTATAACAGCAATACTCATTTCCAATGGCACCCGACAGACTCATTTCTCACGGTTTGCAATTTTTTGTTATTTTAGTTAGTGATACAGCAATTTACTTCCATTCAGGTCATACAAAAATCCTCTAAGCATATACTTTCTTCGTTTACTTCATTAAGTCTTTGGTCTCTGCCTGCTGAATTAGATTGTTTCTCTTAAGTGTTTGAAAATGTTCTTAGTTGGACTTTCTCATATACCTGCACAAATACAGTACAGACCAAAAGTTTGGACACACCTTCTCATTTAAAGAGTTTTCTTTATTTTCATGACTATGAAAATTGTAGATTCACACTGAAGGCATCAAAACTATGAATTAACACATGTGGAATTATATACATAACAAAAAAGTGTGAAACAACTGAAAATATGTCATATTCTAGGTTCTTCAAAGTAGCCACCTTTTGCTTTGATTACTGCTTTGCACACTCTTGGCATTCTCTTGATGAGCTTCAAGAGGTAGTCACCTGAAATGGTTTTCACTTCACAGATGTGCCCTGTCAGGTTTAATAAGTGGGATTTCTTGCCTTATAAATGGGGTTGGGACCATCAGTTGCGTTGTGGAGAAGTCATGTGGATACACAGCTGATAGTCCTACTGAATAGACTGTTAGAATTTGTATTATGGCAAGAAAAAAAGCAGCTAAGTAAAGAAAAACGAGTGGCCATCATTACTTTAAGAAATGAAGGTAAGTCAGTCCGAAAAATTGGGAAAACTTTGAAAGTGTCCCCAAGTGCAGTCACAAAAACCATCAAGCGCTACAAAGAAACTGGCTCACATGCGGATCGCCCCAGGAAAGGAAGACCAAGAGTCACCTCTGCTGCGGAGGATAAGTTCATCCGAGTCACCAGCCTCAGAAATCGCAGGTTAACAGCAGCTCAGATTAGAGACCAGGTCAATGCCACACAGAGTTCTAGCAGCAGACACATCTCTAGAACAACTGTTAAGAGGAGACTGTGTGAATCAGGCCTTCATGGTAGAATATCTGCTAGGAAACCACTGCTAAGGACAGGCAACAAGCAGAAGAGACTTGTTTGGGCTAAAGAACACAAGGAATGGACATTAGACCAGTGGAAATCTGTGCTTTGGTCTGATGAGTCCAAATTTGACTTCTTTGGTTCCAACCACCGTGTCTTTGTGCGACGCAGAAAAGGTGAACGGATGGACTCTACATACCTGGTTCCCACCGTGAAGCATGGAGGAGGAGGTGTGATGGTGTGGGGGTGCTTTGCTGGTGACACGGTTGGGGATTTATTCAAAATTGAAGGCCTACTGAACCAGCATGGCTACCACAGCATCTTGCAGCGGCATGCTATTCCATCCGGTTTGCGTTTAGTTGGACCATCATTTATTTTTCAGCAGGACAATGACCCCAAACACACCTCCAGGCTGTGTAAGGGCTATTTGACCATGAAGGAGAGTGATGGGGTGCTGCGCCAGATGATCTGGCCTCCAGAGTCACCGGACCTGAACCCAATCGAGATGGTTTTGGGTGAGCTGGACCGCAGAGTGAAGGCAAAAGGCCCAACAAGTGCTAAGCATCTCTGGGAACTCCTTTAAGACTGTTGGAAGACCATTTCAGGTGACTATCTCTTGAAGCTCATCAAGAGAATGCCAAGAGTGTGCAAAGCAGTAATCAAAGCAAAAGGTGGCTACTTTGAAGAACCTAGAATATGACATATTTTCTGTTGTTTCACACTTTTTTGTTATGTATATAATTCAACATGTGTTAATTCATAGTTTTGATGCCTTCAGTGTGAATCTACAATTTTCATAGTCTCGAAAGGAAAGAAAACTCTTTGAATGAAAAGGTGTGTCCAAACTTTTGGTCTGTACTGTATACTCCACCATTACTAGGAAGTAGATATCCTTCAGTAATTACTATAGGGGTCTTTACTCCATATCCAACCTTTAAATATTTGATTGATCAAGACCAACGTGTGCTACGCCAGACTTGATAGGACATGTACCGCCGGAACAGACATTTCATTTATGACGAGGTGTAGGACTCATTATAAATGAAATACCTCCTCCAATGGTCCATGCGCCAGCTTTAAATCTACTCCAGCTTATAGCTGCCATAGATTTCTGGCATAAATTATGATGAATTATAAATTCCCCCCGAAATGCTGTAAAAAGTGTATACAACAGAGGACATCTGATTAAACATATAATACACTCAAACACATGGATACAGCGGCAGCATGCAGGCACTAAGAAATGCATGCATATAGTAAATAATGATATCATTTTACACTGCTTATTTTTACCTTTTTACTATAAAGTACTGTATATCACTTTGATCAAAGAGTGGAAATTCAGATGTCCTCGTTCAGATGAGTATTTACACTAACTTATATACCTGTATAATATAAATTTTATAGCGGACTTGTAACCACCACATGCAGTGCAATTTGCAGGGAGCATGTTATAGATCAGGAGGAGTTGAGAAGATTGATATGTATTTTTGCGGGAAAAGACTTAATAAAACCTGTTATTTATACATTTATATTTTTTATTTTTCCACCTCCTGTGGACAGCTATCGGTACAAGGAGGAGGTGTTATCAATGACTAACACCTGTCTGTGTATGGGCACTTATACACACAATGCTATCAGGGGGATCTGCTAAGCCAAATGTTTGGAAGAGCATGCCTCAAGTAAAACGCGGACAGGTGGTACAGGTGCAGCAGAGCAGTAAGACTAATGTAGCAGAGCCATTAAGCAGGTGAATTGAAGCCGTAGATGCAAGACAGCAGAGCTTAAGCAGGGTTGAACAGAAGAATGATGAAGCAAAGTTGATTTAGCAAAGCTGACTGAAGACCAGTGAAGCAGAATAGTTGAGTCAGAGCAGAGGTAACAAGAGACTAGTGTAAAGTGATGTAGCAGCATACTGGACATCTGTATAGCAGATGAAGTAGCAGGGTTGTAGCATTCTCCTGGAGCAGGACCAATTCTAGCTTTTCTGCTGCCTGAGGCGAAAAATGTGGCCAGGGGCAGGGGAGCCCCTAGCATTTCTGTTGCCTGAGGTAAAAAATTGAACGTCACCCACATGCCAAATTCTCAACCTAACCCATTCCCTCCAGATCAGTGGGGGTTCGACACCCGAAACCCCCGACGATCAGCTGTTTGAAGAGAATGCAGCGCTATAAGAGCTGTTTTCTCTGCTCTGTTCACCTGCTCACCGCATCATTTGCAGTGATAAGCAGATAAACAGAGCAGAGAAGGCAGCGCTTGTACGAAAAAAAAGCTAAACACACATTCAGACAATACAGTGGCTGCAGGGCAGGCCAGCACCTCCAAGGCGTAAAGGGTAGCCCAGGCCATGTGCCCAATTTGGAGACCCAGAAGTGAAGGGGGCAGACCCATTATTTAGTACATGTTGGCGTGTGCACACATACTGCTCCACCATGTTTCAGAAATTCTGCGTCCTGCTAAGACGTTCCATATCAGCTGGTGGTGCTGGTTGTTGTGGCGTGATGACAAAACTTTTCCACATTTCGGCCATGCTAACCCTGCCTTCTAAGTTGCTGGCGGTGCCCCAGTTGAGTTGGGGACCTCTTCCTCCTCCTCTGCCTTCGCCTTGTGCTTCCACTGTGCCCCCGCTGTCAGGTGGGAATGCCACCAGCAGCGAGTCTAACAGCGTGCGCTTGTACTCGCGCATCTTACGATCATGCTTCAGTGACGGAATTAAGGACGGTACGTTGTCCTTATAACGGGGATCCAGCAGCGTGGCCACCCAGTAGTCAGCACAAGTTAGAATGTGGGCAACTCAGTGGTTGTTGTGGAGACACTGCAGCATGTAATCGCTCATGTGTGCCAGGCTGCCCAGAGGCAACGACAAGCTGTCCTTTGTAGGAGGTGTATTGTCTGTGTCCTCTGTATCCCCCCAGCCACGCACCAGTGATGGCCATGAGCTGGTTTGGGTGCCACCCTGCTGTGAACATGGTCCCTCCTCCTCCATCTCCTCATCCTCCAGAACTGTGCCCTTGCTGGACAATTGTGTACTTGGCATTTGTGGGTGCAGGAACCCACCCTTGGAGCCACTTGTGAGTGACTGGCCTGAAACCTGGCCTGCCACATCATCTTCCATCACCGCCCAAAGTTTTTTTTCAAGGAGGCATTGAAGTGGGATAGTAATGCTGAGAACAGCGTCATCGGCACTGGCCATGTTGGTGGAGTACTCGAAACAGCGCAACAAGGCACACAGGTCTTGCATGGAGGCCCACTCATTGGTAGTGAAGTGGTGCTGTTCCACAGAGAGACTCACCCATGCGTGCTGCAGCTGAAACTCCACTATCGCCTGCTGCTGCTCGCACAGTCTGGCCAGCATGTGCAAGGTGGAGTTCCACCTTGTGGGCACGTCGCATATGAGGCGGTGAGCCGGAAAGGACAAAGTTACGCTGCAGCGCTGACAGGCGAGCAGCAGCTAGGTGAGAACGCCGAAAGCGCTCACAGACGGCCGGCGCTTTCTGCAGCAGGTCTGACATATCGGGGTAATTTTTAAGGAACCTCTGCACCACCAAATTCAGCACATGCGCCATGTAAGGGATGTGCGTCAAACCGGCTAGGCCCAGAGCTGCTACGAGATTTCGCCATTATCGCACAACATTAGGCCGGGCTTGAGGCTCACTGGCACCAACCACTCATCGGTCTGTTGTTCAAGGCCTGTCCACAGCTCCTGCGCGGTGTGGGGTTTGTCCCCAAAACAAATATGTTTTAAAACTGCTTGTTGTCATTTACCCCTGGCTGTGCTGAAGTTGGTGGTGAAGGTGTTACGCTGACAGGATGAGGAGGTGGTAGAGGATGAGGAAGCGGAGTAAGAGGAGGAAGCAACAGGAGGCAAAGAGAAGCACCCTGCAATCCTCGGTGGTGGAAGTACAGGCGCCAAACTGCTATCCGCCTCAGGCCCAGCCGCCACTGCATTTACCCAGTGTGCTGTTAGGGAGATATAACGTCCGTGACCATGCTTACTGGTCCACGTATCTGTAGTTAGGTGGACCTTGCCACAGATGGCGTTGCGCAGTGCACACCTGATTTTGTCCCCCACTTGGTTGTGCAGGGAAGGGATGGCTCACCTGGAAAAGAAGTGGCGGCTGGGCACGACGTACTGTGGGACAGCCACCGCTATAAGGCTTTTAAAACTCTCCGTCTCCACCAGACAGAATGACAGCATTTCAAAAGCTAAAAATTTTTAAATGCTGGCATTCAGGGCCAGGAATCGTGGGTGGGTAGGGGGGTACTTCCTCTTTCGCTCCAGTGTTTGGGAGATAGAAAGCTTCCATGGGACATTGTGGAGATGCTTGGTGACCCAGGTGGTGGCGCTGCTGGCAGATCCTCTGTTTGAGGGGTGGCAGGTGCCACTGTCACTCCAGATGGGGATGAAGAGGCCAAGACTGCAGCAGAAGAGGAAGCAGGAGGAACCAGAGACCTTTCTTGTTTTTTGAGGTGTCTACTCAACTGCAGCTTGTGCTTTGCACTTAGATGCCTGGTCATGCAGGTTGTGCTCAGGTTGAGAACATGTATGCCTCTCTTCAGGCTCTGATTGCACAGTGTGCAAACCATTCGTGTCTTGTCATCAGGACATTGTCTGAAGAACTGCCACGCCAGGGAACTCCTTGGAGCTGGCTTTGGTGTGCTTGGTCCCTTTGTGCGGTGGGCAGTAGCAGGCGTAGGAGACGGCCGCTCCACTTTTGCACCCTGCTCCCTCTTCTGCTGAGCTGGTGGCTAGGTGTGACCACTGCCTCTTCCTCCGAACTAGACAGGTCACTCTCATGACCTTGATTCCATGTGGGGTTGAGGACTTCATCGTCCTCCACATCATCTTCCACCCAGTCTTCACCCCTGCCCTCCTTTTTGGTCTACACACTGCAGAAAGCCACAGCAGTTGGCACCTGTGTTTCGTCATCGTCCGAGACGTGCTGCGATTGTCCTCCCATGTACTCATCCTGAAACATAAGTGGTTGGTTCACTCAATCTCTTCCACTTCTGGGGCAGAGCTATGTGGATGGCCCTGGGAAACCCTTCGAGCAGAATCATCAATAAGCAAAAGAGTGTCACGGAAGGCATGTAAGCAGGGAAATAAGTGCAGTTGTAGGAGCTGTTTTGCTTTAACCATTGGCCCCTCCCACTCTAGCTACCCTCTTTGGACAGCCGGCGCTGCGCTCTGCCCCGATTACGCCCTCATGCCATGACGTTGATGAGTGCGCCGTGACGTCGGTGAGGCTGCGCCGCAAATGGGCTGCCCAACAAGCAGATGTGCATGCGCTAGTGGGCACGGAGCTCACCGTGTCACGTGACATATACATAGTCACGTGGGCGGCGGCTACGCCTATCATGCATGCGCACAGCCACCCCTCCCCTTCCATTTAAACTCCACAGCACGCTTTGTCGCGCTGTCAGATGCCGGCAGACTGGCACCACGCTCCTCTGCCCTGCCGCACCTCCTGGTAAAGGCCACACGCGCTCCATGGAAAATAGTGAGTAACCATCCCGACATGCTACTAGATTGAGCCACAGTTAGTTCCTCACCCTGATTGGATTCTTCTTGATGTTTTCCACTTTACAGGTATCTAGGTTGAATAGGACTAAAAATGTCCTTCTACGTCTGCGCCACTACAATTCCATCTCCCCCCCCCCCCATCTGTTATAACTACACAGCTGCTTTGGGAGTGGGGGACTCTTGTCCCCTGATGAGTTAAGGGGTCTTTCACAGGTAGAGGTCCTTTTCCTTTAGATTAGGATATATTCTCATTTGAAACGCGTAGGGACGTTGAGTATATCTCCACATTAGTTCTTCACTACCTCTACCTTCTTGATACACCCTGGGTTACTTTCCTTGCCCCTAATAGGGCCACTTTCCCTGTCCTTGACAGGGTCACCTAGGGTAATTTATTTAGGGTTAGGTTCCGGACGGGGCCACCCCTTGCGGGGATAGGACCCTGTGTTAGGAGGTTTTACTTTAGGGCATAACAGGCCAAGTAGGGCATAAACAGGGACAGACTTTCCCTGTGGTCCTCCTGCATAAAGTAACCACCACTGGAGGACGTATCCTCTGCTTGGGTACTGGACTAGAAGGTTCTGATCATCCACCACCGGTAAGACCCACCCTATTCTTTTGCCTATTGGCATGTCTATAGACCTCTGGCACACCGTTTATGTTTATTGGTCCATCAGTCCTACTTCCGCCCTGCCCAGAGGCAGTAATGCGGACTTGATCAAAAGGTGACCTGTTACCCCAGGTTCCCTTACGTTGTCTGTATTGTTTGTCTGTAAGGGTTTCTCTCTCCCAAGTCTGGGATCTTAATTTCTGACAATAAAAGTTAGGTTTTAATACATTACTGCCCCTTTTGTTTCATACAGTTATATGTTCTAAAGCCTTTTGTGGCGTGTTTAGTGGCCTATTTGACGTTCAGTAGTGCAGTTATATGTTCTAAGGCCCTTTTTGGCATGTATTAGTTGCAAAAAAATATCTATTATTTGGCATTCAGCGGTGCAGTTATATGTTCTAAAGCCCTTTTTAGCATGTATTAGTGACACAAAAAAATTATTTGCCGTTGTGTGGTGAAATAAGAAAATTACAGCCCTTTTTGGCTTGTATTATTGGCAAAAAATATGTATTTACCGTTCAGAGGTGCAGTTATATGTTCTAAAGCCCTATTTGGCGTGTACTAGTGGCAAAAAAAAATAATATTATTTGCAATTCAGCGGTGCAGTTATATGTTCTAAAGCCCTTTTTGACATGCATTAGTGGCAAAAAAATATGTATTATTTGCCGTTCAGCGGTGCAGTGTCACGGCCAATTTAGGTTTGACCGTGACGCTGTTGCGTGCAGAATGGTTGCCGGGGGCAACGTGTAGGTTTCTGTTTGCACGTACACTTTTCCTTTATTTGGTGCTTTCCCCGTTTTGGTTGTCACGGGGTTAATTTAGATGTGTCTGCTAGGTGTGGTGGGTGTGACCTCAGGCCTCTTTATAAGATGGTGTGTTGGAGCCTGTGGTCATTCTTATTTTATTGTCTGCCTGGGTAGGAGCTCTGCTCCCTGGCGGTATGTCTTTGTGTCTGTGTGAGTCACCCTTATTTATTATATTGTTTCCTTACCCTGGCTGTGTCCCCTCCGGTGTGTCTCTGTTTTCCTCCCCCACCTGGTGTATGTTGTATTGGTGTGGTTGGTGTATGGAGGTTTTCAAGTGGTGTCTCTGCTCCGGAAGGGGCGTGCTTTCCCGGAGGGGTTAAGCGAAGGCAAGACCGTGGGTTTCCCAGCCTGGAGCCTCCGTCCATCTTGGCTGCGGCAGGTAAGAGTAGATAACATTGTTATTTTGCTGTGTGACTTACCTGCCGTACTGCTTTACCCATGTTCTTGTCTCCTATCTGCCACTGGGTCTCTGGAGACACCTTTTCATCCGTTGTGTAGGATGAATGGGTGGTCTCTGCCCTGTCATCAGGCCTAGGGCGTAGCAGGGATAGCAGGGTCCTAGGTTGGTGAGCATGAGCCCCCTTACCTTATGAGGCGGCTCATGCGCTAGGAGTCTAGGGAGAGCGTTTAGGGTTACGTGAGGAGGTGACCTGCTCCCTGTTCCCTGCTATCTGGCGTAGCAGCCTCAGCAATTGCACGGTGGGGGGTTTTCCCCACTCCCCGCAGTGACATGCAGTTATATGTTCTAAAGCCCTTTTTGGCGTGTATTAGTGGCAAAAAAATATATATTATTTGCCGTTCAGCAGTGCAGTTATATGTTCTAAAGCCCTTTTTGGCATGTATTAGTGGCAAAAAAATATATATTATTTGCCATTCAGCGGTGCAGTTTTATGTTCTAAAGCCCTTTTTGGCGTGTATTAGTGGCTCAAAAAAAAGTATTTGCAGTTGTGTGGTGAAGTAAGAAAATGACAGCACTTTTTGCGTGTATTAGTGGCAAAAAAATATATATTTGCCATTTAGCGGTGCAGTTATATGTTCTAAAGCCCTTTTTGGCATGTATTAGGGCAAAAAAATATATATAATAATGGCCGTTCAGCGGTGCAGTTATATGTTCTAAATATATAATATATAAAAATATAAAAAATATATATTTGCCATTCAGTGGTACAATTATATGTTCTAAAGCTCTTTTTGGCTTGTATTAGTGACACAAAAAAAATTATTTGCTGTTGTGTGGTGAAGAAAATTACAGCCCTTTTTAGCTTGTATTAGTGGCAAAAAATATATATTTGCCATTAATCTGTGCAGTTATATGTTCTAAAGTCTTTTTTGCCGTGTATTAGTGGCAAAAAAAATATATTATTTGCTGTTCAGCTGTGCAGTTATATGTTCTAAAGCCCTTTTTGGCATGTATTAATTGCAAAAAATATATATTATTTGCCGTTCAGGTTTGTAGTTATATGTTCTAAATCCTTTTGTGGTGTGTATACGTGGAATAAAATAAGGGCCTATTTGCTGTTCAGCAGTGCAGTTATATTATTATTATTATTATTTAAGCGCCATTCATTTCATAGCGCTGTACATATGATAAGCGGTGCACATACAGTTGCAAGAAAAAGTATGTGAACCCTTTGGAATGATATGGATTTCTGCACAAATTAGTCATAAAATGTGTTCTGATCTTCATCTAAGTCACAACAATAGAAAATCACAGTCTGCTTAAACTAATAACACACAAAGAATTAAATGTTACTATGTTTTTATTGAACATACCATGTAAACATTCACAGTGCAGGTGGAAAAAGTATGTGAACCCCTAGACTAATGACATCTCCAAGAGCTAATTGGAGTGAGGTGTCAACCAACTGGATTTCAATCAATGAGATGAGATTGGAGGTGTTAGTTACAGCTGCCCTGCCCTATAAAAAACACACACCAGTTCTGGGTTTGCTTTTCACAAGAAGCATTGCCTGATGTGAATGATGCCTCGCACAAAAGAGCTCTCAGAAGACCTATGATTAAGAATTGTTGACTTGCATAAAGCTGGAAAGGGTTATAAAAGCCTTGCTGTTCATAAGTCCACGGTAAGACTGTCTAAAAAATTTAGAAAGTTCAGCACTGCTGCTACTCTCCCTAGGAGTGGCCGTCCTGTAAAGATGACTGCAAGAGCACAGCACAGACTGCTCAATGTGGTGAAGAAGAATCCTAAAGTGTCAGCTAAAGACTTACAAAAGTCTCTGGCATATGCTAACATTCCTGTTAGCGAATCTACGATACGTAAAACACTAAACAAGAATGGATTTCATGGGAGGATACCACAGAGGAAGCCACTGCTGTCCAAAAAAAACATTGCTGCACGTTTACAGTTTGCACAAGAGCACCTGGATGTTCCACAGCAGTACTGGCAAAATATTCTGTAGACAGATAAAACCAAAGTTGAATTGTTTGGAAGAAACACACAACACTATGTGTGGAGAAAAAGAGGCACAGCACACCAACATCAAAACCTCATCCCAACTGTGAAGTATGGTGGTGTGGGCATCATGGTATGGGGCTGTTTTGCTGCGTCAGGGCCTGGACAGATTACTATCATCAAAGGAAAAATGAATTGCCAAGTTTATCAAGACATTTTGCAGGAGAACTTAAGGCCATCTGTCCTCCAGCTGAAGCTCAACAGAAAATGGGTGTTGCAACAGGACAACGACCCAAAGCATGGAAGTAAATCAACAACATAATGGCTTAATCTGAATATAATACGCCTTCTGGAGTGGCCCAGTCAGAGTCCTGACCTCAACCCGATTGAGATGCTGTGGCATGACCTCAAGAAAGCGATTCACACCAAAAATCCCAAGAATATTGCTGAACTTAACAGTTCTGTAAAGAGGAATGGTCAAGAATTACTCCTGACCGTTGTGCACGTCTGATCTGCAACTATAGGAAACGTTTGGTTGAAGTTATTGCTGCCAAAGGAGGTTCAACCAGTTATTAAATCCAAGGGTTCACATACTTTTTCCACCTACACGGTGAATGTTTATATGGTGTGTTCAATAAAAACATGGTAACATTTAATTCTTTGTGTGTTATTAGTTTAAGCAGACTGTGATTGTCTATTGTTGTAACTTAGATGAAGATCAGATCACATTTTATGACCAATTTGTGCTGAAATCCATATCATTCCAAAGGGTTCACATACTTTTTCTTGCACCTGTACATAACACAGACAATTGTACTAATCATAAACAAGATGAGTTACAAACTGGTACAGAAGGAGAGAGGGCCCTGCCCGTGAGGGCTTACAATCTACATGGTATGGGAGAAGGACACAGTAGGTGCGGGTTAAGTTGGTCATGGCGGTATAGAGGCAGCAGGGTCACTGGTTGTAGGCTTGTCTGAAGAGGTGGGTTTTCAGGTTTCTTTTGAAGGATTCCACTGTAGGTGAGAGTCTGATATGTTGGGGTAGCGAGTTCCAGAGTATGGGGGATGCACGGGAGAAATCTTGGAGTTGATTGTGGGAAGAGGCGATAAGAGGAGAGGAGAGAAGGAGGTCTTGTGAGGATCGGAGAGTGCGTGTGGGGATGTATCGGGAAAGTAGCCCTTTTTGATGTGTATTATTGGCAAAAAAATATGTATTGTTTGCCATTCAGTGGTGCAGTTATATGTTCTAAAGCCCTTTTTGGCATGTATTAGTGACACAAAGAAAATTATTTGCCATTGTGTGGTGAAGTGAGAAAATGATAGCCCTTTTTGGCTTGTATCAGTGGCAAAAAAATATATATTTGCCGTTTAGCTGTGCAGTTATATGTTCTAAAGCACTTTTTGGCGTGTAGTAGTGGCAAAAATATACTGTATTTTTCTCCTTATATGATGCACCTGCCCCCTTAAGACGCACCTAGGTTTTAGAGGGTGAAAATAGGAAAAAAAAAAATTTGAACAAAAGGTGTGTTAAATTTTTTAATAAAATAACAGAAAAATATTTTAACACTGTAAACATTAACAGTAGTAACCAGCAGCATTAACAACCATCATTACTGACTTAAATGTCCATGTACACTACTGCTCTATTCATGAGGGAACCCCAAAAACTCCTCATCACTACTGTCCAAGTTAATCACACTCTGTTGCTCAGGATCACTAGTATCGCTGCCTTCAGTTTCGTCATACAGCATATTGTTCTCAGTGGCATCCAAGGCATTGCTAATGCCACACTTTTTGAACGATCTGACGACGATTTCATCGTTGACTGCCTGCCATGATATTTTTACCCACTGACAGACTTGGGTGATGTGGGCCTCTTCATCCGTCCAGTGGGAGTCAGGTCATGGTTTTCAGCTGCCATCCACTTGTTCCATTCCTCCCTCTTGAACACTTTAAATGGCTTATTAATTTAAACGTCCAGAGGTTGTAGCTGGCTAGTAAATCCCCCAGGAATAACCGCTAGATATGTGTTCAATTCCTTAAATCTTGTTTTTGTGGTTTTGCTGATATGTGCCCTAAACTGGTCAAGCACTAGTAGGGCTGGTTTCTTCAGAAATCCTCCAGGACGTTTGGACCACACCTTTTCGATCCATGCTTTTCTGCCGTTTTCGTCTATCCACCCTTTGTCGTGAACATGGACAATCACTCCTTGTGGGATGACCTCTTTTGGCATGTTCTTTCTTTTGAAAATCAGCATTGATGGCAGCTTGGTGCCATCTGAACAGCAGGACAACACAACCGTGTAATGGGTTTTCTCATGTCCTGAGGTTTTCACCGTTATGGTTTTTGAGCCTCTCACATCAACGGTCCTGTTCGATGGAACTTCAAAGGGGACTTCATCCATGTTCCCAATCTGGCCTATTTCATAGCCATTTTTCTTTCTTGAAACCAGCACAAATTTAGGCCTCATGCACACGACCGTGGTGTGTTTTGCGGTCCGCAATTTGTGGAACGGCGCGGACAGCCTTCAATATAAATGCCTATTCTTGTCCGCAAAGCGCGGACAAGAATAGGACATGTTATATTTTTTTGCAGGGCCACGGAACGGAGCAACGGATGCGGACAGCACACAGAGTGCTGTCCGCATCTTTTGCGGCCCCATTGAAGTGAATGGGTCCGCATCTGAGCCGCCTAAATGGCGGCTCGGATGCGGACCCAAACAACAGCCGTGTGCATGAGGCCTTATGAAAAGAGAATCTTCTACTCAAATTCTTCGGTCATTGCACATAGCAAGACCACATACTGTATGTATCCTCATTAACCTGTAGCACCATGATGCCCATCCAGTGAAGTCGTCAATTCCTTTCTCTGCAGCAAGATGTTTGGCTTCTTATATGATAATTTTTGTAGATACTGAGAAGCCGTTGTTCCTGTGACATGTGATCCACTCTTTCATGTCCACGTCTAGCTGTGGCCACTTTGCAACACACCCACGAAAAGTGTTTTTACTTTTATCTACTTTTTCCAACTGATTCTCTTGTTTCCTCCATTCACGAGATATCTTTTCAGTTGGAGGTAGCCCAAAATGTCTCTCTAAAATGTTTCTGTGCTTTTCTATGCTTTTTGGCGTATTTTATCACCTCGAGTTTAAAAGGAGACTTATAAGAAAGCCTTTTCTGCTTTGAGATTGTTCAGAAATGTACCGTATGCAGCAGGAGACTACGGTAATTTTCTGCAACAGAATACAGTAATGGAAGAACTGCCAGCACTACAATTATTGGGGTACTGTACCTAAGAACATTAGTGGATGACAATTTTATGGGGGGATCTGCTGCAAACACAATGTTAGGGGGGGGATCTGCCGCTGACACAAGTTTATGGGGGTAATCTGTTGCTGACACAATGTTATGGGGGATCTGCTGCTGACACACTTATGGGAGATCTGCTGCTGACAAACTTATGGGCGGATCTGCTGCTGACAGTAGTTTATGGGGGTAATCTTCCGTTGACAAACCTATGGGGGATTCTGCCGCTGACACAAGTTTATGGGGGTAATCTGCTGCTGACACACTTATGGGGGGGATCTGCTGCTGGCACAAGTTTATGGGGGTACCGAAATCTGTTGTTGACACAATGTTATGGGGGGGGGGGATCTGCTGCTGACACACTTATTGGGAAAGGGGGGATCCAGTGACACTTTAATAAGGGGGTCACTTTATTAGAGGGGTCACTTTTTTAGGAGTGGGGTCACTTTATTAGGAGTAGGTTCACTTTGTTATGGGGGGGTCACTTTATTAGGAGTGGGCTCACTTTATTAGGAGTGGGGTCACTTTATTGGGAGTGGGGTCACATTATTGGGGGGGTTACTTTATTAGGAGTAGGGTCACTTTATTAGGGGGGGTTACTTTATTAGGAATGAGGTCACTTTATTAGGGGGCGTAACTATTAGGAGTGAGGTCATTAGGGGTACCTTAGGGATGACTTTCTGGCAGGGCACAGTTCTGCAGCTCTGCACGTACGGTAGTCAAGAGCAGGCACGTGTGGGAACGTGGCCTGACCGAGCTCGATGGCGGCTGCTTGTTAGCAGAGCTCTCGCCACCAGAACCTATCTCAGCCTCTTTCTAAGCACTACCCTGTGACCGGCATGAAGATTCAGCCGAAGGATTGCACACAAGCCACTCCTGGGCATAAAGAAGACCCAAATCTGAGGTCAGACATGGAGAAATTCTTCAGTAAGTCGGCCTCTCAGCCGCCAGCACGGTCCTCTAAGATGGCGCCGAAACATCATGGCACGGCTCTGGACGACACCGTAGTCTCCCAGGCATCGAAAGATGAGGAGGCCATAGGGGCTGGTAGCTTACAGCACCAGAGAGTTTCTGGAAGGAGCACTACAGAGAGCTCTGACTCCGTTGGCTGCAGATCTAGCGTCCATAAAAACTGACATTCACCACATTGGAGACCGGGTTGAAACCCTCGAGCAGTCCCAAGACGCCAAACTTACCTTCAACTCAGCAGTAAAAGACTTCTTGTACTCCCACGCCAGGGCGATGAATACACTCCTGCTGCAAATGGAGGACCAGGAGAACAGAAACAGGCGAAGAAATATCAGGATCCGAGGTCTGCCAGAGGCGGAAGATAAGGAAGATCTGTTTCAGGTCATGGACTCCCTCTTCCATATGCTTTTAGGCCCGGAACAAGCGGCCCATGTCACAGTTGAAAGAGTGCATCGGGCCTTGAAACCGAAACCGGTATCCCGTGATAATCTTAGAGATATTATTTGCGGCATCCTGAGCTACAGGGACGTTTCAAGGGGTTAATGTCCAGTTATACCAGGACAGCTGCTTCTACCCTGCAAAAAAGGAGGCTTCTGAAACCACTCACCGATCTCCTCCGCTCCTCCAAGCTCCCTTACAGATGGCTTTTTCCCTTTGGGATTCTGATTACAGCGGGGAACCGTCGCATAACCGTCCACTCACCTGAAGACCTTCCGCCAGTTTGGGAGGCGCTGCAACAGTCACCATTGGAGAACCCTTCATGGCTGCCTATTCCATCTATGGAGGACTTACCACTGCTACCATCGGTATCGAAATGGATGAAGAGGAAACCTCAGAGATCCGGGAAGTACAAAAAGACCTGGTCCAAAGGTGTACCAGATTCAGGGTCTGCCATAGGCGGTATTGTTTCATACTAGTAACTAGAGTTGAGCGAACACCTGGATGTTCGGGTTCGAGAAGTTCGGCTGAACTTCCCGAAAATGTTCGGGTTCGGGATCCGAACCCGATCCGAACTTCGTCCCGAACCCGAACCCCCTTGAAGTCAATCGGGACCCAAACTTTTCGGCACTAAAACGGCACTAAAACGGCTGTAAAACAGCCCAGGAAAGGGCTAGAGGGCTGCAAAAGGCAGCAACATGTAGGTAAATCCCCTGCAAACAAATGTGGATAGGGAAATGAATAAAAATAAAAATTAACCAAAATCAATTGGAGAGAGGTCCCATAGCAGAGAATCTGGCTTCCCGTCACCCACCACTGGAACAGTCCATTCTCAGATATTTAGGCCCCGGCACCCAGGCAGAGGAGAGAGGTCCCGTAACAGACAATCTGGCTTCATGTCAGCAGAGAATCAGTCTTCATGTCATAGCAGAGAATCAGGCTTCACGTCACCCACCACTGCAACAGTCCATTTTCATAAATTTAGGCCCAGCACCCAGGCAGAGGAGAGAGGTCCCGTAACAGACAATCTGGCTTCATGTCAGCAGAGAATCAGTCTTCATGTCATAGCAGAGAATCAGGCTTCACGTCACCCACCACTGCAACAGTCCATTTTCATAAATTTAGGCCCAGCACCCAGGCAGAGGAGAGAGGTCCCGTAACAGACAATCTGGCTTCATGTCAGCAGAGAATTAGTCTGCATGTCATAGCAGAGAATCAGGCTTCACGTCAGCCACCAATGCAACAGTCCATTGTCAGATATTTAGGCCCAGCACCCAGGCAGAGGAGAGAGGTCCCGTAACAGAGGATCTGTCTTCATGTCAGTAGAGGATCAGTCTTCATATCATAGCAGAGAATCAGGCTTCACGTCACCCACCACTGCAACAGTCCATTTTCATAAATTTAGGCCCAGCACCCAGGCAGAGGAGAGAGGTCCCGTAACAGACAATCTAGCTTCATGTCAGCAGAGAATCAGTCTTCATGTCATAGCAGAGAATCAGGCTTCACGTCACCCACCACTGCAACAGTCCATTTTCATAAATTTAGGCCCAGCACCCAGGCAGAGGAGAGAGGTCCCGTAACAGACAATCTGGCTTCATGTCAGCAGAGAATTAGTCTGCATGTCATAGCAGAGAATGAGGCTTCACGTCAGCCACCACTGCAACAGTCCATTGGCATATATTTAGGCCCAGCACCCAGGCAGAGGAGAGAGGTCCCGTAACAGAGGATCTGGCTTCATGTCAGCAGAGAATCAGTCTGCATGTCATAGCAGAAAATCAGGCTTCACGTCAGCCACCACTGTAAGTGTCCATTTTCATAAATTTAGGCCCAGCACCCAGGCAGGGGAGAGAGGTCCCGTAACAGACAATCTGGCTTCATGTCAGCAGAGAATTAGTCTGCATGTCATAGCAGAGAATGAGGCTTCGCATCAGCCACCACTGCAACAGTCCATTGGCATATATTTAGGCCCAGCACACAGGCAGAGGAGAGAGGTCCCGTAACAGAGGATCTGGCTTCATGTCAGCAGAGAATCAGTCTGCATGTCATAGCAGAAAATCAGGCTTCACGTCAGCCACCACTGTAAGAGTCCATTTTCATAAATTTAGGCCCAGCACCCAGGCAGAGGAGAGAGGTCCCGTAACAGAGGATATGGCTTCATGTCAGCAGAGAATTAGTCTGCATGTCATAGCAGAGAATGAGGCTTCACATCAGCCACTACTGCAACAGTCCATTGGCATATATTTAGGCCCAGCACACAGGCAGAGGAGAGAGGTCCCGTAACAGACAATCTGGCTTCATGTCAGCAGAGAATCAGTCTTCATGTCATAGCAGAGAATCAGGCTTCACGTCACCCACCACTGTAAGAGTCCATTTTCATAAATTTAGGCCCAGCACCCAGGCAGAGGAGAGAGGTCCCATAACAGACAATCTGGCTTCATGTCAGCAGAGAATCAGTCTTCATGTCATAGCAGAGAATCAGGCTTCACGTCACCCACCACTGCAACAGTCCATTTTCATAAATTTAGGCCCAGCACCCAGGCAGAGGAGAGAGGTCCCGTAACAGACAATCTGGCTTCATGTCAGCAGAGAATTAGTCTGCATGTCATAGCAGAGAATGAGGCTTCACATCAGCCACCACTGCAACAGTCCATTGGCATATATTTAGGCCCAGCACCCAGGCAGAGGAGAGAGGTCCCGTAACAGACAATCTGGCTTCATGTCAGCAGAGAATCAGTCTTCATGTCATAGCAGAGAATCAGGCTTCACGTCACCCACCACTGCAACAGTCCATTTTCATAAATTTAGGCCCAGCACCCAGGCAGAGGAGAGAGGTCCCGTAACAGACAATCTGGCTTCATGTCAGCAGAGAATTAGTCTGCATGTCATAGCAGAGAATGAGGCTTCATGTCAGCCACCACTGCAACAGTCCATTGGCATATATTTAGGCCCAGCACACAGGCAGAGGAGAGAGGTCCCGTAACAGAGGATCTGGCTTCATGTCAGCAGAGAATCAGTCTGCATGTCATAGCAGAAAATCAGGCTTCAAGTCAGCCACCACTGCAACAGTCCATTGTCAGATATTTAGGCCCAGCACCCAGGCAGAGGAGAGAGGTCCCGTAACAGAGGATCTGTCTTCATGTCAGCAGAGAATTAGTCTGCATGTCATAGCAGAGAATCAGGCTTCACGTCACCCAACATTGGAACAGTCCATTGGCATATATTTAGGCCCGGCACCCAGACAGAGGAGAGGTTCATTCAACTTTGGGTAGCCTCGCAATATAATGGTAAAATTAAAATTAAAATAGGATTCAATGAGGAAGTGCCCTGGAGTCCAATAATATATGGTTCAGGGGAGGTAGTTAATGTCTAATCTGGACAAGGGACGGACAGGTCCTGTGGGATCCATGCCTGGTTCATTTTTATGAACGTCAGCTTGTCCACATTGGCTGTAGACAGGCGGCTGTGTTTGTCTGTAATGACGCCCCCTGCCGTGCTGAATACACGTTCAGACAAAACGCTGGCCGCCGGGCAGGCCAGCACCTCCAAGGCATAAAAGGCTAGCTCTGGCCACGTGGACAATTTAGAGACCCAGAAGTTGAATGGGGCCGAACCATCAGTCAGTACGTGGAGGGGTGTACACACGTACTGTTCCACCATGTTAGTGAAATGTTGCCTCCTGCTAACACGTTGCGTATCAGGTGGTGGTGCAGTTAGCTGTGGCGTGTTGACAAAAGTTTTCCACATCTCTGCCATGCTAACCCTGCCCTCAGAGGAGCTGGCCGTGACACAGCTGCCTTGGCGACCTCTTGCTCCTCCTCTGCCTTGGCCTTGGGCTTCCACTTGTTCCCCTGTGACATTTGGGAATGCTCTCAGTAGCGCGTCTACCAACGTGCGCTTGTACTCGCGCATCTTCCTATCACGCTCCAGTGCAGGAAGTAAGTTGGGCACATTGTCTTTGTAGCGTGGATCCAGCAGGGTGGCAACCCAGTAGTCCGCACAGGTTAAAATGTGGGCAACTCTGCTGTCGTTGCGCAGGCACTGCAGCATGTAGTCGCTCATGTGTGCCAGGCTGCCCAGGGGTAAGGACAAGCTGTCCTCTGTGGGAGGCGTATCGTCATTGTCCTGCCTTTCCCCCCAGCCACGCACCAGTGATGGACCCGAGCTGCGTTGGGTGCCACCCCGCTGTGACCATGCTTCATCCTCATCCTCCTCCACCTCCTCCTCATCCTCGTCCTCCTCGTCCTCCAGTAGTGGGCCCTGGCTGGCCACATTTGTACCTGGCCTCTGCTGTTGCCAAAAACCTCCCTCTGAGTCACTTCGAAGAGACTGGCCTGAAAGTGCTAAAAATGACCCCTCTTCCTCCTCCTCCTCCTCCTGGGCCACCTCCTCTTCCATCATCGCCCTAAGTGTTTTCTCAAGGAGACATAGAAGTGGTATTGTAACGCTGATAACGGCGTCATCGCCACTGGCCATGTTGGTGGAGTACTCGAAACAGCGCAACAGGGCACACAGGTCTCGCATGGAGGCCCAGTCATTGGTGGTGAAGTGGTGCTGTTCTGTAGTGCGACTGACCTGTGCGTGCTGCAGCTGAAACTCCACTATGGCCTGCTGCTGCTCGCACAGTCTGTCCAGCATGTGCAAGGTGGAGTTCCACCTGGTGGGCACGTCGCATATGAGGCGGTGAGCGGGAACGCCGAAGTTACGCTGTAGCGCAGACAGGCGAGCAGCAGCAGGATGTGAATGCCGGAAGCGCGAACAGACGGCCCGCACTTTATGCAGCAGTTCTGACATGTCGGGGTAGTTGTGAATGAACTTCTGCACCACCAAATTCAGCACATGCGCCAAGCAAGGGATGTGCGTCAAATTGGCTAGTCCCAGAGCTGCAACGAGATTTCGCCCATTATCACACACCACCAGGCCGGGCTTGAGGCTCACCGGCAGCAACCACTCGTCGGTCTGTTGTTCTATACCACGCCACAACTCCTGTGCGGTGTGGGGCCTGTCCCCCAAACATATGAGTTTCAGAATGGCCTGCTGACGTTTACCCCGGGCTGTACTGAAGTTGGTGGTGAAGGTGTGTGGCTGACTGGATGAGCAGGTGGAAGAAGAGGGGGAGGAAGCCGAGAAGGAGGAGGTGGCAACAGGAGGCAAAGAATGTTGCCCTGCGATCCTTGGCAGCGGAAGGACGTGCGCTAAACAGCTCTCCGCCTGGGGCCCAGCTGCCACTACATTTACCCAGTGTGCAGTTAGGGAGATATAGCGTCCCTGGCCGTGCTTACTGGTCCACGTATCTGTGGTTAGGTGGACCTTGCTACAGATGGCGTTGCGCAGTGCACACTTGATTTTATCGGATACTTGGTTGTGCAGGGAAGGCACGGCTCTCTTGGAGAAGTAGTGGCGGCTGGGAACAACATACTGTGGGACAGCAAGCGACATGAGCTGTTTGAAGCTGTCTGTGTCCAGCAGCCTAAATGACAGCATTTCATAGGCCAGTAGTTTAGAAATGCTGGGATTCAGGGCTAGGGATCGAGGGTGGCTAGGTGGGAATTTACGCTTTCTCTCAAATGTTTGTGAGATGGAGAGCTGAACGCTGCCGTGTGACATGGTTGAGAAGCTTGGTGACGGAGGTGGTGGTGGTGTTGGTGGTACATCCCCTGTTTGCTGGGCGGCAGGTGCCAACGTTCCTCCAGAGGCAGAGGAAGAGGCCGAGGCGGCAGCAGCAGAAGAGGTAGCAGGGGGAGCCTGAGTGACTTCCTTGGTTTTAAGGTGTTTACTCCACTGCAGTTCATGCTTTGCATGCAGGTGCCTGGTCATGCAGGTTGTGCTCAGGTTCAGAACGTTAATGCCTCGCTTCAGGCTCTGATGGCACAGCGTGCAAACCACTCGGGTCTTGTCGTCAGCACATTGTTTGAAGAAGCGCCAAGCCAGGGAACTCCTTGAAGCTGCCTTTGGGGTGCTCGGTCCCAGATGGCGGCGGTCAGTAGCAGGCGGAGTCTCTTGGCGGCGGGTGTTCTGCTTTTGCCCACTGCTCCCTCTTTTGCTACGCTGTTGGCTCGGTCTCACCACTGCCTCTTCCTCCGAACTGTGAAAGTCAGTGGCACGACCTTCATTCCATGTAGGGTCTAGGACCTCATCGTCCCCTGCATCGTCTTCCACCCAGTCTTGATCCCTGACCTCCTGTTCAGTCTGCACACTGCAGAAAGACGCAGCAGTTGGCACCTGTGTTTCGTCATCATCAGAGACATGCTGAGGTGGTATTCCCATGTCCTCATCATCAGGAAACATAAGTGGTTGTGCGTCAGTGCATTCTATGTCTTTCACCGCTGGGGAAGGGCTAGGTGGATGCCCTTGGGAAACCCTGCCAGCGGAGTCTTCAAACAGCATAAGAGACTGCTTCATAACTTGAGGCTGAGACAGTTTCCCTGGTATGCATGGGGGTGATGTGACAGACTGATGGGGTTGGTTTTCAGGCGCCATCTGTGCGCTTTCTGCAGAAGACTGGGTGGGAGATAATGTGAACGTGCTGGATCCACTGTCGGCCACCCAATTTACTAATGCCTGTACCTGCTCAGGCCTTACCATCCTTAGAACGGCATTGGGCCCCACCATATATCGCTGTAAATTCTGGCGGCTACTGGGACCTGAGGTAGTTGGTACACTAGGACGTGTGGATGTGGCAGAACGGCCACGTCCTCTCCCAGCACCAGAGGGTCCACTAACACCACCACGACCATGTCCACGTCCGCGTCCCTTACTAGATGTTTTCCTCATTGTTATGGTTCACCACAACAACAAAAATATTATTTGGCCCAATGTATTGTATTCAAATTCAGCGGGATATAAATTTGAGGCCTACTATTTAGGCGCTGGGTGACCGGTATGGATTTAGTGACAGAATTAGACTTGGAAATGCATAGTAGCGTGTGTGTGAAGTTATTCTGAATGACCCTATGTGCACCTTGAATATTATATATCCTTTTAGGGATAGATTTCAAATAGCTCTGATATAGCAGAAACCACTAAATTATGAAATTGCTAAATTGGGAATTGTATTTCAACCCAGAACAAAAAATGTGCTTTGACGGACACTAAATAACTTGCCCATCCACAACAGGACAGCGGTAACGACAGATTTAGCGGGATATAAATTTGAGGCCTACTATTTAGGCGCTGGGTGACCGGTATGGATTTAGTGACAGAATTAGACTTGGAAATGCACAGTAGCGTGTGTGTGAAGTTATTCTGAATGACCCTATGTGCACCTTGAATATTATATACCCTTTTAGGGATAGATTTCAAATAGCTCTGATATAGCAGAAACCACTAAATTATGAAATTACTAAATTGGGAATTGTATTTCAACCCTGAACAAAAAATGTGCTTTGACGGACACTAAATAACTTGCCCAGCCACAACAGTACAGCGGTAACGACAGATTTAGCGGGATATAAATTTGAGGCCTGGTATTTAGGCGCTGGGTGACCGGTATGGATTTAGTGACAGAATTAGACTGGGATATGGCCAAAAAATAACCACATTATTGCTGGTTAAATGCACTTGGTGTGACAGCTTGACCAACCACACTACTGAGGGTTAAATGCACTTGGTGATGGGCGCAGCTTGCCCCTGATGTAGTATATGGCCAAAAAATGAACAGACTATTGCTGGTTAAATGCACTTGGTGACGGGCGCAGCTTGCCCCTGATTTAGTATATGGCCAAAAAATGAACAGACTATTGCTGGTTAAATGCACTTGGTGTGACAGCTTCACCCTGATGTAGGCTTTAGCCAAAAAAACAACCACACCATTGAGGGTTAAATGCACTTGGTGACAGGCGCAGCTTGCCCCTGATGTAGTATATGGCCAAAAAATAAACAGACTATTGCTGGTTAAATGCACTTGGGGTGACAGCTTCACCCTGATGTAGGCTTTAGCCAAAAAACAACCACACCATTGAGGGTTAAATGCACTTGGTCGCAGCTTGGATGCACTTGGTCGCAGCACCGCACAAGACACAAAATGGCCGCCGATCACCCCAGAAAAAAGTGACTGACAAACGGTCTGGGCAGCCTAAAAACAGTGAGCATTTGAATTTCAGCAGCTCAATGATGCACAGCTGCAGATCGATCAATTAATCAAGTCCTTTGGAGGAGTTAATCTGCCTAATCTCGCCCTACTGTCGCAGCCGCAACCTCTCCCTACGCTAATCAGAGCAGAGTGACGGGCGGCGCTATGTGACTCCAGCTTAAATAGAGGCTGGGTCACATGGTGCTCTGGCCAATCACAGCCATGCCAATAGTAGGCATGGCTGTGACGGCCTCTTGGGGCAAGTAGTATGACGCTTGTTGATTGGCTGCTTTGCAGCCTTTCAAAAAGCGCCAAGAAAGCGTCACAAAAGCGCCAAGAAAGCGACGAACACCGAACCCGAACTTTTACGAAAATGTCCGGGTTCGGGTCCGTGTCACGGACACCCCAAAATTCGGTACGAACCTGAACTATACAGTTCGAGTTCGCTCATCCCTACTAGTAACGGCTGCTGGGTTGGACTGCCTCCTTAGAGTTAATAAGTCACCCTTAACAGCAGTTTTTCCTAGGTGCACCGTTTTATAGTTGTTTTCTGATAGCTATGCATTTAGGTTCACTTTACCTATAGCCGATTAAGAGCTTTATCTATCACCCAATCAAGTGTGTCATAAAGGGTGGTACCAGTCTATCTAGTTTTATTTAACGATGAGGCTGGGATGGCGGGGTTCTGGGATGGTGGGGTTCTGGGCTGGTCGGGATACACATGCTACTAGCATGCATACTTACTTTTCCCCCCAGCACAAAACTCAGAATACATCGGAAATTACCTTTTAGTTATGTTCATTTGCTTTAAGGTTTTGTTTGATTTGTTATGTTTATCCTTGATGTCTGGTCAGATGTATGGCCTTAGCTCATGGTCCTATAGATAATACAAATGGCCCCATTAACGTTAAGTTTTTCCACATTTAACGTACATGGATGTAATAACCCCATGAAATGCAGCAAAAATTTTCAAGTCCTCAAAAAAATTGCAGTTGATACAGCCTTCCTTCAAGAGACCCACTTCTTCAGCTCCCGCGTGCCTAACCTAAGTAACTCCCCCTTCAACCTATGGTATCATGCTACTTCTAATAGCTCAGCAGCAAGAGGAGTCAGCATTAGATTCAAACGGGGTATTCCCTTTACATTACGCTCAGAGTTAAGAGACCCGGAGGGAAGATATCTTCTATTGAAGGGTGAAATAGGTCATCTGACGGTCACTATATGCAATGTGTATGCGCCAAATGTAAAAACGGTCAGCTGGTTAAAAGATGTGCTTAACAAAATCAGTGCCTTTGTCACAGGTGTCCTTTTAGTAAGGGGGGGGACCTCAACCTCACCCTGAATCCCCTGTTCGATTCATCAACCCTAAAATCGTCCATCTCATTTCGCGCTCTCAAGTCAGCCCATTCACATCTTAGAGCTCTTCACCTCAGTGATTTCTGGAGATCGGTGCATGGTGGTAGACGAGACTACATGTTCTACTCTAATCCTCATAAGTCCTACAAGAGGTTGGAATATTTCTTCATCTCTGATAGATACTTACCAGCAGTTCAATCCTCAGTGGTTCATAATATCACGGTATCTGACCATGCACCTGTCTCCTTTGTCATCAGTTTCCCTGACTTGTGTAGAAGGGAATGGACCTGGAGATTGAATTATACCCTCCTTGACTCACAGAAACAAGTGGAATCCATATCACAAAAGTTGTAAGAGTACTTCACTCTGAATGTCGACTCCACATCGTCTAGGGACATAGTATGGGAGGCGCATAAAGCGGTGATACATGGGGAGTTCATAGCGCTGGGTTTACACATTAAAAAAAGCAGAATGAGGAAAATGTCGGATCTGCTATACCGTATTGCCACACTTGAAGCGTCTCATAAAAAGTCACTCGCACTGAGGGATTTAGAAGAACTTAAAACCCTAAGACATGAACTTAAGGGGCTGTTAAACATGAAAGCGTCTAGGGCTTATCTGAGAGTAAAACACAAACATTATGTCCATGGAAATAGAGGAGGTAAATTCATGTCAGCACGCCTCAAAAAACGAAATGACCAGGTCTTCATCAAGCATATGAGATCACAGGATGGGTCTCTCACAACAGACACAAGATATATAAAATATTCAGCGATTATTATCACGCTCTGTATAATTTTAGGCATGGCGAACATAGTGATGCAGTGCTAGCAAGGGAGGAGGAAATAGGGAAGTTTTTCACAAAGGTTAAATCTACCAGTTCTTACAGAATCTTCTAAACTAACCCTGTTGGCCCCTACAACCCTAGACGAGGTAAAAAGGGTCCTTAAAACTACACCGTCAGGTAAGAGCCCTGGCCCAGATGGACTCACGGTGGCTTACTATAAACGTTTTCACCCAGTTCTAGGCCCACAACTTGTTGCTTTTTTCAATTCACTGCTGAACTATACCCCCCTGACTAAACAGGCATTAGAGGCACATATTATTGTACTGCCGAAACCAGGCAAAGACCTAGAGGTCCCTTCCAGCTTCAGACCGATTACGCTATTAAACGCGGACGTGAAACTGTGGGCGAAACTTTTAGCCAGTAGACTCTCTTCTTTACTACCAGGGATCATATCTCCGGAGCAATCTGGTTTTGTGGGGGGCAGGGAGTGCAGAGACAGCACGTTTCGAGTTCTACAAGCTCAGCAATTCGCCTTAAAGTATGGGAAGAAGCTTGCGTTTCTCAGGACTGACGCTGAGAAGGCGTTCGATAGGGTAGATTGGAGTTATATGAAAGCCACCCTGTTGAAATTCGGCCTCCCCTCGCAGTTTGTTAATGCGGTGCTGTCTCTGTATTCTAACCCCTCTGCAAAAGTCCAAGTAAACGGTATCCTATCCCCTACCTTTAGTATAGCAAACGGGACGAGGCAGGGATGTCCGCTCTCGCCCACATTGTTTATACTCTGCTTGGAGACGTTCATCCAAGCTTTGAGACAAGATTCTGCAATCCAAGGGCTGAAGGTGGGGAATGAGGTTCATACTGTAGCCGCGTTCGCGGACGACATGCTAATATTTCTAACAAGGCCAGAGGAAGCGCTCCCAGCCCTCCTGAAACAATTAGACATATTTGGATCCCTGTCCATCTTTAAAATTAACCTCTCTAAATGCACTGCCTTAGGCATTAACATTGCCCGCTCGTTAACAGAGAGACTTAAAGGGACACTGACAGCCCCAATTAGCATATTTAGGTATATATACGTGAGTACAGGTCTTATAAAGTCTATTAAAATGATCTAAGTATCCCCCCTGTCCACCTTATAAGTACCAAAATATAAAGTTATATAACCTGCTTGTCCGGTCACCAATCTGCCCAAGGGGCGGCGTTTCATCACAAAATGCGCCCAGCCAGCCGCTCCTAACTGCCGTTCTGAAGCCCCGCCCAGCTCATCAATATTCACTTAGCTGGGCGGCGGCTACAACTCTCCCGACTCAAGTGCCCGGCGCATGCGCATAAAGCAGAGGCTGCAGCACTTGAGTCCGGAGAGTTGTAGCCGCCGCCCAGCTAAGTGAATATTGATGAGCTGGGCGGGGCTTTAGAACGGCAGTTGGGAGCGGCTGGCTGGGCGCATTTTGAGATGAAACGCCGCCCCTTGGGCAGATTGGTGACCGGACAAGCAGGTTATATAACTTTATATTTTGGTACTTATAAGGTGGACAGGGGGGATACTTAGATCATTTTAATAGACTTTATAAGACCTGTACTCACGTATATATACCTAAATATGCTAATTGGGGCTGTCAGTATCCCTTTAAGAAAGATTTCCCTTTTCAATGGCATGACTCCCACATTAGTTACTTAGGCATCAAGGTGACAAAAGACCCTAATCAGCTATTTTCCCAGAATTATTCGCCGTTACTATCCAGTATTAGACAACAACCTGCAGATATTAAGATCCCTTACCTATCCTGGGTAGGGAGAAAAAATTTACTAAAAACGTATATTTTACCCAAACTACTATATACTTTGCAGACCCCGCCCATTCCCCTTCCTCAATATTTCCTGGCACAAGTCCACAGCCTTTTCTCCTCCTTCATATGGGGTAACAGCAGCCCTAGACTTGCATATAGGGCTTTAGGTAAACCTAGATTTAGAGGCTGCTTTGGACTCCCAGATGTGGCTACTTATTACAGAGCAATACAACTAAGATTACAATCTGAACTCAGCAACCCTAAGATTCGCAAGTTGGGATGCCAGATAGCCCGGAAATTACTAGGTCCCGGGGGTCTAGCAGGCTTGTGGGATCCTAATGCGGTAGTTAAAGGCAGCAAAGGTTTGGGAAAACTTGACCCTCTCAATGGCGTTCTGGTCACATGGTCTAAAATGTCAGCACACATATACCCCTCTCAATGTTTGTCCCCGTTTACTCCTATATGTTATTAACCATACTTACTAACCAAAGGATTCCAGGATGACCTGGGTCTATGGGCGGCGCTAGGCACGGATGCAGTAGGCGACTTATTGAAACAGCGTGAGGTCCCTTCCCCTCAATGGCTCCGAACTAGCTTCCCACATATTCCATGGTCACCTCTTCATTATTCACAATTCTTGAAAATTTGCACTCAATACATAAAGTGTACTCCTGGCCATCTTGACCCTACTTGGTACGATACAAATCTGACGCAATAAACGAACAAGAGAGCGATCGTCTCTAAGTTATATAATAAGTTATTAGACACTGAAGGTCCATCCAAACCCCTTTTCATCTCTTAATGGGAAAAAGACATGGATACCTCCTTTGATAGTGAAACAAAATATAGGATTCTTTGTCATTCCCATGGGTACTCTAGATGTATTAGGATCCAGGAAAACGCCTATAAGTTAGTCACTAGGTGGTACAACACACCTATCAAACTTCATGCCATGGACTCCTCACATTCAGATCAGTGTTGGAGGTGTAGAGGTGCTAAAGGCACGTTGTTTCATATATGGTGGGAGTGTCCATTGATCTCCCCCTTCTGGGACATGATCTCCAAACGTATCCAAGAGATTTGACCCTCCTCCTCGCCACTTACTCCTTTAGTGGTCTTGCTTAATTTGCCCAATGTTAAGTTTGTGCTGACAAAGCACTCCGTGCTAGCCTCATTCGTTTCCGCAGCAAAGCTACTAGTTCCTATGTTCTGGCTCACCAGAAAAGCACCACAATTGGTTGATTGGATTGGAGCTGTCTAGTTGGGAGTCTCTGTCCCATGATAGGTATCTATTCGTGTGGAATCCATGGCTAAAAGTTCCTCATATAATTAGGACTTATTTGACAATGGTGCTGGATGTCATAGGAAATGTTAGTGTGGCTAGTTACGCCATACTGCACTTAATGTACCGTTGTATGACTGGTAGCGTAGCTTTTTTTTTTTTACAAATATCTGTTTTATTTGTTTTCCACAATGAGAATACAGGTATTATTTGCAGTGTTACAGAATAGCATAGAATTATATATTCTTTTCACATAGTTGCAAATATAGAGATAAAACAGTCATATGGTAGCGTAGCTTTGTAGCCTGATTGATTCATGTGTGACTTGGATTGTTAGGTCGTCGTTAAAACGTATGACCTCATTAACTACTGCTTAGGCTCATCTTTTAGTATAGGGGTGGAATTGTCAGACACAAGCAATTTAGTTTTTTTTTTTATTGTTTCTGTATGTACTCAATCATGCACTATGTATACTCTGTATCAGATTAAGGATATGTTATATGTTTTCTCTTCATTGTTCATTTGTAGTGTTGAGCGCGAATATTCGAATTGCAAATTTTTTTCTCGAATATCGCAATTTCGAGATTTTGCGAATATTTAGAATATCGTTCTATATATTCGCGAATTCGAATATTCGTTTTTTTTTTATTATTATATTTTTTTCTTTCCCACTTCTCTAAAGTTGTTCTTACCTGTCCTTTGGATTCCTGGCTTCCTGGCTGCTCCAGTCAGTGGCGTTTTCAACTTACTGCTATATTCCATATTAGCTAAATTACAATCTAATCTATATGTGTATTTTACGAAATTTCGCAATAGTCGAAATTGCGATGCGAGTAATATAACACAAAATAATCGCATGAAGATTTCAATTTAGCACTGCTATATTCCATATTCTAGCCTAATATGGAATATAGCTGTGCTAAGTTAGCACTGCTATATTCCATATTAGGCTAGAATATGGAGTATAGCAGTGCTAAATTGAAATCTTCATGCGATTATTTCGTGTTATATTACTCGCATCGCAATTTCGACTTTTGCAAATGTTCTTAATATTGCTCTAACTTCGTCTTTTAGAATATTCGTAATATTCTGAAAGACGAAGTTAGAGCAATATTACGAATATTCTAAAAGACAAAGTTAGAGCAATATTACGAAATTTCGTAAAATACACATATAGATTGTAATTTAGCTAATATAGTGCTATAATCCCTTTTTTTCCTCTAATTTTTTTTGCCTCTTCTGAACTTAAGTTTTGTAAAATATGTACACTATTAAAAAATATTACTATAGCAGTATATTAGCTTAAATACAATCTATGTGTATTTTACGAAATTTCGTAATATTGCTCTAACTTCGTCTTTTAGAATATTCGTAATATTCTAAAAGACGAAGTTAGAGCAATATTAAGAACATTTGCAAAAGTCGAAATTGCGATGCGAGTAATATAACACGAAATAATCGCAAGAAGATTTCAACTTAGCACTGCTATACTCCATATTCTAGCCTAATATGGAATATAGCAGTGCTAACTTAGCACAGCTATATTCCATATTAGGCTAGAATATGGAATATAGCAGTGCTAAGTTGAAATCTTCATGCGATTATTTCGTGTTATATTACTCGCATCGCAATTTCGGCTTTTGCAAATGTGGAAGTGTGTCCGCCCCTCGTCTGCCTGCTCCCGCAATACCATCAACTTTTCTCCTCCTCCATAACAGCGCATCTTCGGGCTGGCCGATCCCTACCACCCCGCACTTGTTGCAGCTGGCCAGTCTCTACGACAGAGCACCCACAGAGGCGACCAGCACCTGCATCCCACCATCTGCAGCGGCGGCCGGTCCCTTCCTCCCAGCACCTGAGGCGTGCCCGGTCCTTTCCGCCCAGCACCCGCAGCACGGCCGGCTCTTTCATCCCATCACTGTAGCGGCAGGCAGGTAACATCAGAGGCCACATCAAAGCGCCGGACATTTTTTTTTCTATATTCACACCATAAAAAGCACTAACTTTTCTTATGCTACATACATAGTGCTGTGATGTCACAAGTTCACAATACTTAGTGCACTAATCACTAAGAAGTAGTCAGACCTGTTAAAATGTGAGGTTGCACATATTGCACCAAAATATCTGCATCATTAGTGCCGATTTCACAATCGCGAATATATTGGAGCACTCTATCTGCATATAAAGCTATTGTAATGTTTTCTTTAGTCTCAGGAAACTTTTAACAGCTTGAAAAATTTAGCTATAGTGACCCACGCCTGTATTTCACGCGCATTACACAAATATTACATTGCTGATTTTTCGAGATCAAGAAAATAATCTCGGATTTGCAAATACATGATGAATATTCTACCAAATATTTGTGAAATATCGCAAATTCGAATATTGCCCCTGCCGCTCATTATTAGAGCCTACCTGCATCAAAAGTAGTGGTGCAGGGCTTTACGGAAGCAGCGGTGGTAGAAGTCAGTCAATATGAAGTGTTGGGGGTAAAATCACCAACTCGGCGGTGTGGCAGTTTTTTGTTAAGCCGCCGGAGAAGGTGAACTTGGCTATTTGTATAATCTGTGGGCAGAAGGTGAAGTGTGGCCAGGGTGCCAATGTTGGCACCACGGCCATGCATTAACATATGCAGCGTCACCATAAAGTGGCCTGAGAGAACCATGGCTCCGATACTGGTCCTGATGCTCCTGCTTCTCCTCCTACTCCTCATCAATCATTCCGTCAGCAATTGATCACTGAAGCGATTGCCAAGTGACAACAGTATGTGTGCACTCATCCAACGGCGCAGAAGCTAAATGTGCTCCTGGCCAAGTTGCTGGTGCTGCAGTCCCTCCCTTTCCAAGTGGCGGACCTTGCACCTTTCAGAGAACTGATGGCTTGTGCCGAGCCGAGGTGGAGATTCTCAAGCCATCATTTCTTTGGCAAAAAGGCAGTACCAGCCCTGCACACGTATGTAGAACAGAAGGTGGGCCAGTCCTTGAGCCTGTCGATGTCTACCAAAGTGCACGGCAGCGCCGACGTGTGGAGCTATAACTACGGTCAGGGACAATACATGTCCTTTACGGCCCACTGGGTGAATGTGGTTTCTGCACAGCCACACCAGCAAGTTGGCCAGGTGACGCCGCTTCCGCCTCCACATTCTCACGCTGTTGGTCCTGCAACAATGTCCGCCTCTGCCTCCTCATTCTCCACCGTGTTGTCAGCCTCAACTGCAGGTATAATTCACAGTCTCCTCCAGCATACCAAATGTGCAGGGCACAGCGGTTTCACGCTGTTATGCACCTCGTTTACCTCGGCGAACAGAGTAACACAGTAGAGGAACTGCTCCGTGTCCTTCATCAAGAAATCGAACCCTGGCTTTCTCTGCGACAACTCAAAATTGGAACCATGGTGACCGACAACGGGAAAAACATGGTGTCGGAGCTGCGTCAAGGAAGGGTTAGCCATGCGCCCTGCATGGCACACGTGTTCAATCTGGTTGTCAAGCGGTTTCTGAAGTCTTCCACCCATCTGTTTCTGAAGTCTTCCACCCATTCTAAAAATGTCCAGGAAACTTTGCATGCACTTCAGCCACTCAGACACCGCAAAGCACACCCTTTTTGAGCTGCAGCGGCAGAACGGCATCCCCCAACATAGGCTGATATGAGACGTTTCCACCCGTTGGAATTCCACCTTCTATATGTTGGAACGACTATATGAACAGAGTTAGGGCATAGACAATTTCTTGATGCTCCAAGCGGACAGGAGTACTCCCCTGTATAACTTCCCCAGTCAGGGGACTGGAGACATGGCTCCTACATCTCATGGCCACAAGAGCCCTGTGGGGGCTGAACTGGAGGAGGAGGAGTACATTCGAGCACAAGCAATGTGTAGCGAAATAGGTGGTTTTTATACACAAGTGACCGGAGAGAAGGAGCAGGAGCAGTCAGAGAAGCTACAGGGTGATGAGGAAGAGAATGTATAGGACCCAAACACACCGTGGCAGTGTGCAGTGGAGATGGAGGCAGGGTGTCCCTCCGAGTCACTTGCACAAATTGCCCGAATTCCACCCTTCATAGGTTGGACCGACTATACAAACAGAGAAAGGCCATAAACGATTTATTGATGATTCAAGCGGACAGGAGTACTCCCCTGTGTAACTTCAATGTCAACCAGTGGCAGCTCATGCGTGACACCTGTCGTTTGTTCAGGCCCGTTGAGGATGCCACGTTATTTGTCATTCGCCAGGACTACGGGATGAATAACGTCATTCCACTGCTCCATTTCCAGGAAAAGATGCTGGTAAATCTGGCTGGTCAGGGGACCGGAGACGTGGCGCCTAGATCTCACGGCCACATGAGCCCTGTAGGGGCTAGATTGGAGGAGAAGGACATTGGAGCACAAGCAATATGTAGCAAAATGGGTGTTTTTTCTGCACAGGTGACAGGAGAGGAGGAGTAGGAGCAACCAGAAGAGCTACAGGTCAATGAGGAAGATGAGGCAGATGACCCAGACACACCGTGGCAGTATGCAGTGGAGATGGAGGCAGGGAGTCCCTCCGAGTCACTTGCACAAATGGCCCGATGCATCCTCACTTGCTTGATTAGTGAAAGCTGAATTGTTACCATTCGGCAGAGGGATGACTTCTGGCTCTCCACCTTGTTGCGCCCTTTCTACCGGTCCAAAATGGGGGCCTTTTTTACACCCGCTGAGAGGGAGGACAAACTGAACTACTATAGAGACATCCTATGTAGTCAGTTGGCCTCTGCCTATCTGCACCATTGTCCATCTTCTCGCAGGTCTGACTGGGGGAGCCCTCTGCGCTCATGTTTCTCTGCCATGGCTGCTGTGTCGGGGGGAGGGGGGGCTGTAGGAACAGTTCCAGCTCCATCAGAAGCAACTTGAGTGTAGAGTCACTAATGACCAGCTTTCTTCACCCATCTACTGAAGAAACTATTCACCAGCAGCAGCTAGACCTGGAGCAGGACCTGAACCAGCAGGTGGTGGCATACTTAGACAGCACCCTGCCACCCCACATTGAAGATCCGCTGGACTACTGTGCAGCCAAACTGGATTTGTGGCTGAAACTGCCCTGGAAAAGCTGTTCTGACTGGCTAGCAGTGTAACATTTACACTGTGTTTAGTGTGGCAGAGGCCATAGTTACCCCAAGAAGAACTCGCCTGTCCACCCAAAATGTGTAGAGACTGACCTTTGTCAAGATGAATCAGGCGTGAATAAGCAGGGATTTCCACCCACCAATGCCTGATGCATCATACTAGATAATCCATGGTGCCACACCCACACTTTGACAAAAGAGATTTGTTTCTTCTGGCTACCTGCCTTAGCTACTATTCTGATGCTGCCACCCACCTGATGCCACACATATGATGCCAAGTGTTCCTTCTTTCACCCACCATCTTCAGCTGGTACTGGTATTGCCACCCACCTCCCCTCTCTGTCACCGGGTCACTCTGTGGTCTCCTGTTGCTGCTGCCACCTCCACACTATGTAATCTTGCCACTCTGGTCTCCAATTGCTGCTGCCACCTCCACACTATGTCACATTGGCACTCTTTGGTCTCCTGATGCTGCTGCTACCTCAACACTATTTCAACTTGCCACTCGGTGGCCTCCTGATGCTGCCACCTCCACACTGTCATTTTGACACCCTGTTTCCTTCTCCTGATGCTGCTGCTGCTGCCGCCTCCTCCTCCACACTCTGTCATTGTGCCACTCTTTGGCCTCCTGATGCTGCCACCTCCACACTGTCATTCTGCCACTCTGTGGCCTCCTCCTGATGCTGCTACCACCTCCATACTCTGTCATTAGGCCACTCTGTGGTCTCCAAATCCTGCTGCCTCATCACCACTATTGGATAATTTAGACAGCACTCCAATTTTGGTTAATTTATTTATATTTTTATTAGCCGGACATAGTGGTCCTTCTTGAGACAGACAACGTTTCGGGCAGAAAGCATGCCCTTCATCAGGCTGATGTAAAGAATGAAAACAAACATGTATGAATACATAATTTGAGAGATACATGATTTTGTGATACAAAATGACAAAAAACAGGAAAGGAAAAAAAAAACTATATAGGTACATAATTCATATAATGTATGGTTCCTGTGCATAATTTAGTAATATGCTGCATGATTCACATGAAAAATAAATAAATAAACAAACAAAATACATGATTCTGAGAAATGATGGATCCCATTTGCTCCATGGATAAAAATTCTGGCTATATAAATTCATAATAGCAAAGATTATATTGAGGAAAACATGCATGCATAAGCATTAAACACATCAATTGCATCAGACATCAGAGCAAAGTGGACCACTAGTTGAGATGTACAACAGATTGAGTAAAGGGGGAAGATAGTAATATAGAGGTGAGAGCACTAGATATATACACTAGGTGCACTGTGTATATATAGGGGGAGCAGTAAAGCCTTCCCATCCTGTTAGAGGTGGATAGAAGAAATAGCAGGCAGTGATGGAGGGCAATATAGGTGGTAAGGGAGAAAACCCACATGAAAGTCAGCTCTGTGTAAAGTAAAGTTGGGCTTGCTTACCTACTTATGCGCTCATGTGAATGAATGGCCAGCGTGGTTAAGGTACGCTATTCTGCTCTTTAAATAGGCGGATTCGCGCCTTGTAACCAGCGCTCAAAATCTCGCGATATCACGCGTATGTCATAATCGAGCGCCAGCCTAGTCAAGTGACGTGTAGGTGTGTGGATTGGATTAACTGTGCGCACATGTGCACAAGAACCGGATGGCAGGGGACGGCCATTTTGGAATAGGGAAGATCGCTCATATGTGATAAAATGATAGAGATCTATACGTATGATTAAAAAATTGGCATAATACTTTATAGCAATAAGGCTAAGGCGATAGGTCAATTGATTGGTTGTCACAAAGTCCTAGGCGCGCAATATAATATGGTATGGAATATCATGGTATAGCGATACCATGTTATACAAGGTAGTAGGTTACTTTTTGAGTACTGTAGGCTCCTAAAGCTAAGTATATCCACAACATATTATAATAGATGGCCGCATGAGTTAGGTGGCACTAAAGTGTACTCCTGCATATGCGTATATAGATACTTATATATGTGCGAGCCCTAGTAGAGAGTCGGTAGGCATATGTCGATCAAAACCGCGAGGGGGATGTGACGTCATAAGAGTATATTAAGAGGAATAAGTAAGATTCTCAGTGGGTACAGTTGTTGAACATGGTTAGAGTATGAACACAGACATCACATAAGACATACACCAACAACATGGTCGGGTATACAAACCCAACAGGCTAGAGCGTGCTTCGCGGGTGTTGCCACCCGTTATTAGACGGCTCTGGCTCTAGAATAAAATATAAGGAAAAAATGTTAGAATTAAAGAAGAGGATGAATTTTTCAAGAATCAAAAACATAATCTCTATTAAGACCATAGGGTTCAAGGGTGTTGAGACGTCGGATCCACGACATCTCTCTCTCCTGTAATTGCAGTTCATGATTACCCCCTCGTCCTGAGGGGGGTATCCAGTCAATAACCTGGAATCGAAGTTGACTGACTGTATGTTTGTGTTTAATGAAATGTTGTACATGGGGGGCCTTTAGCTTGACAGTGCATATGTTTAATTTGTGTTGAGATATGCGTTCTTTGATTTTTTGGGATAGAGGCAGGAATAGTGTCCATTGATGTTGTATGCCTTTCCGGTAGACGGGTGTGTGAAGGTAGGGCCTTTTGCAACGTTCCCGCATTGTGCACAAGATAGGCAAGGGTATGTTCCTTTAATAGCGGAGCCAGTGATTGTGCTTTGTATGCTGTGTACCTTGTTGGAACCAAGATCAGATCGTACAATTCTATCTTTGATATTTTTTGCCCTCTTGTATGACATTAGAGGTTTGTTTTGAAATATATTGGGAAAATTATTAGATAATACGGACAAATGTTTGTATATGATCCGTTTAATATCAGGGCTGAGGTGAGAAAATGTGGTAATGCATGGGATACGTTTCTGTGAATGGTCAAGTCTGGGGGGTTTGGGTTTGAGTAAATCAGTTCTGGAAAGATGAATCGTTCTCTCAATGTGGTCTTCTAAAACGTGTTCTGGGAAACCTCTGTTGAGGAATTTATTAGACATTTCTAAAAGTCGGGATTTGGCAATATTTGGATCCGATACTATATGTTTGACTCGCATGAGTTGTGAACGTGGCAAAGAACGGATGAGTCCAGGGGGGTGAAATGAATTGTGCCTTAAAAGGCTGTTCGTATCTGTTGGTTTAGTATAAAGATCTGTGTGTAGTGTGTTATTTCTTACCTTGAGTAAAACGTCCAGAAAAGAGATCTCGGTGTCGCTGCAAGCCAAGGAGAGATAGATGGAATCTGTGGCAGAGTCAATGGTTCTGTGGAATGTATACAAGTCTTCTGATGGACTCTGCCAAATACAGAAGATATCGTCGATATATCTATACCAACATTTCACGTGTTTGCTAAACAACTCATTAGTGTATACAAAAAGATTTTCAAAATGATTCATATATAGAACTGCAAAGGTAGGTGCCACATTACAGCTCATAGCTGTCCCGGTAGTCTGAAAGTAAAATTGATCCTCAAAGAGGAAATAGTTATTTTTAAGTACAAAAGATAAGAGAGAGACAATGAATTCTTGTTCTAAAACAGAGAACTCTGCTTCTTGTTGAATGGTTTCTCTGACACATGCTATGCCTTCGTCGGTGGGGATGTTAGTGTAGAGGCTACTGACATCCATTGTAGCAAGAAGAATATTCTCATCCTCCAATTCCAGGCACTGAATCTTATTCAGAAAATCAATAGTGTCTTGGATAAAAGAGACGCCTTTTTGTGCATAAGTCCTTAAGAGGTTGTCTAGCATTTTAGCTGCTGGTTGGAAGATGGACTCGCAACCAGAGACTATGGGCCTGCCTGGGGGGTGATCTTTATTCTTATGAATTTTTGGTAATATGTAAATGACCGGGATACGAGGGTGAGTCGGGACAAGGTAATTTGCTGTTTTCTTACTTATGATACCATTGTTAAGAGCTGTCTCGACTATAACAGAAAGTTCCTTAAGACAATCTCTAGTAGGGTCATAGTCTATAGGTAAGTAGATCCCTCGATCTGCAAGTTGCCGAAGGATCTCCTGTCTATAGTCCTCTTTGTCCATCACAACAATCCCCGAGCCTTTGTCAGCCGGCTTGATGATTGTGTCTTTATTGTCACATAAGTTTTTTATGGCAAGGGACTGTTTTTTTAGATATGTTATGTCTTACCTTAATAGTTGGAGATCTTTTATCCAAGGATCTTAGATCTTGTAAGACATGTGACATATATTCTTCAACCACCTCGTACCTTGTAGGGGGAATAATTTTGCTTGGAGGTTTGCAGCCTTTGATACGATCCTGGAAGGGCGAGAGGACGTCTTGGTTCATTAAGGTCCATGATGGCTTCTCGATCTCTATGTAGGTCCGTAGTCTGATGGCTCTGAAGAATTTTGACATTTCCTTGTCAAGGAGGTAGGGGTCTGTGAAATTGGTGGGGACGAATCCGAGTCCCAAGTTCAATACAGATATTTAATTGTTTGTCAAGGTTTTATGTGATAGGTTAATGACTAGGTCGTTTGAAGTTGGTTGTTCGGTCTGGGTTGTCATATCTGGGGAGTGGATCTCGTTCCAATTGGTTCCTGTTGTTAATAATAACCACATCTTCTTCCTCTTGTGTTTCTTCCCCGACCTCCTCGGTAGCCTCCTCCTCTGGATATTGGTGAACCTCTCTCTAAAAAATCAGTTTCGCCACTGGTACTAGATGATGCTGATACCTGAGTGGTAGATGGACCAAATGTTGGATAATTGCGTGTGACTGTGCGGTATACTTGGTTCGTTGCATAGTCTTTGACGTCCCTTTGGTACTTAGACCTTTTACGGTCCTCTAAGTTCCGTCTAAAGAAATTATCTTTTTGTGTGATATTATTCTTGATTGAGGCAGCTTCGTCTCCAGGTAACTCTTGGAAAAGCCTTTGCTCAAGAGAATTAATCTCGTCTTTTACTTTTCTTAATTCTGTGCTTGCACGTTCCACAGTCAGAAGGATTATATCGAGGGATGCCTAATTTAGAATTCTTTCGAACTGATTACAGAATTCGGAGTCGTCTGAAAATAACGTTGGCCGCAGGTTGCACCGCAAACCCCTTGGAATGATCTTCTTTTTGTGGTATTCCACCAACGTGGCTATGTGTAATTCCAGTGAAATTGCTTTTTTATGAATCTTTTCCAGTGAGTCAAGAGATACTCTGGTTAGTACTGGATATTCTTCTTGCTACAATGGATGTCAGTAGCCTCTACACTAACATCCCCACCGACGAAGGCATAGCATGTGTCAGAGAAACCATTCAACAAGAAGCAGAGTTCTCTGTTTTAGAACAAGAATTCATTGTCTCTCTCCTATCTTTTGTACTTAAAAATAACTATTTTTTCTTTAAGGATCAATTTTACTTTCAGACCTCCGGGACAGCTATGGGCTGTAATGTGGCACCTACCTTTGCAGTTCTATATATGAATCATTTTGAAAATCTTTTTGTATACACTAATGAGTTGTTTAGCAAACACGTCAAATGTTGGTATAGATATATCGACGATATCTTCTGTATTTGGCACTGTCCATCAGAAGATTTGTATACATTCCACAGAACCATTGACTCGGCCACAGATTCTATCTCTCTCCTTGGCTTGCAGCGACCCCGAGATCTCGTTTCTGGACGTTTTACTCAAGGTAAGAAATAACACACTACACACAGATCTTTATACTAAACCAACAGATAGGAACAGCTTTTTAAGGCACAATTCATTTCACCCCCCTGGACTCATCCGCTCTTTGCCACGTTCACAACTCATGCGAGTCAAACATATAGTGTCGGATCCAAATATTGCCAAATCCCGACTTTTAGAAATGTCAAATAAATTCCTCAACAGAGGTTTCCCAGAACACGTTTTAGAAGACCACATTGAGAGAACGACTCATCTTTCCAGAACTGATTTACTCAAACCCAGACCCACCAGACTTGACCATTCACAGAAACGTATCCCATGCGTTACCACATTTTCTCACCTCAGCCCTGATATTAAACGGATCATAAACAAACATTGTTCCATATTATCTAATAACTTTCCTAATATATTTCAAGACAGACCTCTAATGTCATACAAGAGGGCAAAAAATATCAAAGATAGAATTGTACGATCTGACCTTGGTTCCAACAAGTTACACAGCATACAAAGCACAATCACTGGCTCCGCTATTAAAGGAACATACTCTTGCCTATCTTGTGCACAATGTGGGAACGTCGCAAAAGGCACACACCCGTCTACCAGAAAGGCATACAACATCAATGGACACTATTCCTGCCTCTCCAACAATATGGGTTACCTAATCACATGTCCATGTGGCCTAGGATATGTTGGAGAAACTATCCAAAAAATCAAAGAACACATATCTCAACACAAATCAAACATATGCACTGTGAAGCTAGAGGCCCCCCTGGTACAACATTTCATTAAACACAAACATATAGTCAGTCAACTTCGATTCCAGGTTATTGACTGGATACCCCCCTCAAGACGAGGGGGTAATCGTGAACTGAAATTACAGGAGAGAGAGATGTCGTGGATCCGACGTCTCAACACCCTTGAACCCTATGGTCTTAATAGAGATTATGTTTTTGATTCTTGAAAAATTAATCCTCTTCTTTAATTCTAACATTTTTTCCTTATATTTTATTCTAGGGCCAGAGCCGTCTAATAACGGGTGGCAACACCCGCGAAGCACGCTCTAGCCTGTTGGGTTTGTATACCCGACCATGTTGTTGGTGTATGTCTTATGTGATGTCTGTGTTCATACTCTAACTATGTTGAACAACTGTACCCACTGAGAATCTTACTTATTCCTCTTAATATACTCTTATGATGTCACATCACCCTCACGGTTTGGATCGACATATGCCTACCGACTCTCTACTAGGGCTCGCACATATATAAGTATCTATATACGCATATGCAGGAGTACACTTTAGTGCCACCTAACTCATGCGGCCATTTATTATAATATGTTGTGGTTATACTTAGCTTTAGGAGCCTACAGTACTCAAAAAGTAACCTACTACCTTGTATAACATGGTATCGATATACCTTGATATTCCATACCATATTATATTGCGCATAATAGAAAGTTTGGAACCGCGCTGCTCTAGACTAGATTCCCCGGTCACTGATGGATGGTATTGGGCTCCACAAGCCTTTTCTTTATCACCCCAGCAGGGTCCGATCTTCCAAACACAGTAGCCTCTATGAGGTTCAAAAGGATAGGCAAAAATAGTGAAGTACCCTTTATCAGATGGTTTAAAGGGTTTTAATCTACTCACAAGAGAGTTGTTCAACAAAGGCATATAGTAAATTCACTTTAAAAGGTCTCGTTCCTGCCCGACCCGGGTTTCGCTGCCTCGCTTCTTCAGGGGCGAACTGCGCATATGCGCAATCAGGCTCCTTAAATAGCCCAGCTGCCTCGTCGTATTCAATGTTTAACCGGATCGTACCCGGGAATTATACAGCAAACTTTTGCATTATATACTTTTAAAACAACATTATTTTCATCATAATTGTTATCATCAATTTTGTCATAAATAATGACCACTCTTCTTTTATGTCACAATATCATTATAGTCAGCCTAATCATAATCCATGACCACATTTGTCTAATACAGCAATTCCTACTCGTAGCCACACTCTAAACACATTTTCAAAAAGTTGTTATACATCATTTTCACATCTCATAACCTTATCCGTCATCTCCTTTTATCTATCAATATTCATAATACCGTCATTTCACCCCACCTTCTCCTAGAGCGTCATTCGAGTCTGCCCAATCCCGCCTCCCTTCTTACCTCCAGCCACGTCACACCATGACGCTCCCCTATCAAGGCAGTCCAGCCCCTTGACGTCACCCGAAGGTCCTCAAGAGGCGAGATGGGGAAGAATCAAATATCGCACCAGGTAAGGTTATATCACAAAAGACACGGTTTCAGATCAAATTCGATATTTAATCCACCTGGCTGCAGGGTCCCTAACTGGTAGATCCACTCGACCTCTTTCTTATTTATTTGTGCCAGTGAATCCCCTCCTCGCCAATGTGGTCTAACAGTCTCGACTCCAGCAAATTTCAAACCCCGTGGATTTTTCCCGTGTACAAGTTTGAAATGGGCTGATACACTATGGGTGATAAGACCTTTTTTAATATTTCGTATATGTTCTTGTATTCAAACTTTTAGCTTCCTTATTGTTCTACCCACGTACTGGAGCCCACATGGGCACTCCAGTACGTATATGACATTCTCGTTTTCGCATGAACAGTTCCCTCTTATGCGGAATTCCATTCCATTCTTGCTAGATATTATATTATTGCTGTTTCTCTTATGTTCCTTTGTGTTCCGGTTTCTGCAGCCTGCGCAGAAACCACACCAAGTAAACTTTCCTCCCTCTCTATTTATTTTAATATTTGCAGGTGGAATAGCGCTGTGTACAAGCTTGGTTTTAATATTGGCTGCTTTTTTGAAAATAAAGGAAGGATTTTCGGGTATGATCTTTCCTAAAACCGGATCATTCTTCAGTGTCCCCCAGTTCTTTTTTACCATTTTCTTAATATTATCGGACATGGAACAATACTTTGTCACAAATGAAAACTTATAGTCCCTATTCTCCTTTTTCTTCACCATTCCCTTTGTGTTATCACTTTCTTCCTTTTTCTCTTTTTCCACAGTATTTATGCATACGTCCAGATCCGCCTCATCGTAACCCCTTTCAATAAACCTGTTTTTTAGTATATTACTTTGTATTCTATATTCTTCCGTTTTTGTGCAATTACGGGCCATCCTCTTGAATTGTCCCTTTGGGATATTCTTGAGCCAAGGTCCGTAGTGGCAACTAGTCACATCAATATAGGAGTTGACGTCTGTCTCCTTAAAGTATGAACTGGTCAGGAACTGGCCGTCTTCTATCCGTATGCATAGATCGAGGAAATTCACTGAACTATTACTAATTTCCCCCACAAATTTCAAATTCCAGTGGTTATTATTTAGTTGACCGATGAAGGACTCAAGACCTTCTCTCTCTCCTTCCCACACTAGGAGACAGTCATCGATATACCTCCTCCAGAAGGTCAATCTTCCTCCTGGGGTATCTGCTCCTAGTGTGGGAAGGATAGTGGCCTCTTCCCATGCCCCCATAAAAATGTTAGCAAAACTTGGGGCGAATTTCGCCCCCATCGCCGTACCAATACACTGTACATAGTGTGAGTCAATACACCAAAAATAGTTATGATCAAGGCAATAGCTGAGGCATTCCATGATAAAAGCTCCCTGTGGTTCCCCTATTTTCAAATCTTTTTTAATCCTGTTTTCCACAGCTCCCATCCCTAGATTTTTTGGGATGACAGTATATAGGGATGCCACATCAATTGTGGCCATCCAAGTATTAATAGTAGGGGGATTTAGTTCTTTAATCAGTTGCAATACTGCCCCGGTGTCTTTCAGGTGCGAGGGATTCTGTACCACATATCCCTGCAGATGGAAATCTATATATTCAGTAACCCTGCATGTTAGTGAGTTAAGACCCGAAATTATAGGTCTTCCCGGGGGGTCGATCAGGCTCTTATGTACCTTTGGCAAGTGATATATCACTGGTACTACCGGAAAGGGAACAGTGAGATATTCATATTCTTTTTTATCTAGTATCCCCTTTTTATAACCCTCTTTCAAGATATTATCAAGGATCTTTTTATATTCTTGAGTGGGATTACTTTTCAATTTTCTATACGTTGTTACGTCCGATACCAATCTTGCCATTTCTATCTCATATTTTTCTTTATTCATCACGACCACTCCCCCCCCTTTGTCTGCCGGCTTAATTATTAAATCTGGGTTCTTTTCCAGGTCTTTAAGAGCTTTTCTTTCTTTATAACTGAGATTCTGTTTCACCTTATTTGTATCCATCTCTTCTAATTCTTTTAGCAAGCCTGTTTTAAAGGCCTCCACACATTCATTATTCCGATTTTTTGGGAAAAACTTTGATTTTCCTTTCATATTTGTATGTACAATCCCTTCTTTCTCTTCAGTTTGTGTTGGTAATTCTACAGAATTTCTACTCTGTGGTGCAGGGTTATTGATCCAGTATTTGGCCATATTAATTTTCCGAATAAATTTATGGATATCAAGAAATGCCTCAAACTTGTTAATCTTCTGATTAGGGGCATATTTTAGGCCCCTACTCAGAACACTCTTTTCTCCCTCCGTTAGGGTGTGATCACTTAAATTAAATATTCCTATGTTTCCTTGATTCTTTTGGTTTTTGGACTCATCCTTCCTCTTTCCCTTTCCCCGTCCTCCTCTATTAGACTTCTTTTTTGTGGTGTCCTTATTAGCGGGTCTTTCGTTTCTCCCTCCCTCTGAACTCCTTTTATACTCTGATGGGGAAAATTCTGTTCATTTTGTTGTTTATGGTTAGGTCTATTATTTTCACTATTGTCACTTTTTTGCTCACAGATCACAAGAAAACTATAGAATGAATAACTATGAAGGAGGATACCAGGTAGATAGGAATTATGGTGATAAGCAAAAAAGTGACAATAGTGAAAATAATAGACCTAACCATAAACAACAAAATGAACAGAATTTTCCCCATCAGAGTATAAAAGGAGTTCAGAGGGAGGGAGAAACGAAAGACCCGCTAATAAGGACACCACAAAAAAGAATTCTAATAGAGGAGGACGGGGAAAGGGAAAGAGGAAGGATGAGTCCAAAAACCAAAAGAATCAAGGAAACATAGAAATATTTAATTTAAGTGATCACACCCTAACGGAGGGAGAAAAGAGTGTTCTGAGTAGGGGCCTAAAATATGCCCCTAATCAGAAGATTAACAAGTTTGAGGCATTTCTTGATATCCATAAATTTATTCGGAAAATTAATATGGCCAAATACTGGATCAATAACCCTGCACCACAGAGTAGAAATTCTGTAGAATTACCAACACAAACTGAAGAGAAAGAAGGGATTGTACATACAAATATGAAAGGAAAATCAAAGTTTTTCCCAAAAAATCGGAATAATGAATGTGTGGAGGCATTTAAAACAGGCTTGCTAAAAGAATTAGAAGAGATGGATACAAATAAGGTGAAACAGAATCTCAGTTATAAAGAAAGAAAAGCTCTTAAAGACCTGGAAAAGAACCCAGATTTAATAATTAAGCCGGCAGACAAAGGGGGGGGGAGTGGTCGTGATTAGGGATGAGCGAACTCGAACTGTATAGTTCGGGTTCGTACCGAATTTTGGGGTGTCCGTGACACGGACCCGAACCCGGACATTTTCGTAAAAGTCCGGGTTCGGGTTCGGTGTTCGTCGCTTTCTTGGCGCTTTTGTGACGCTTTCTTGGCGCTTTTTGAAAGGCTGCAAAGCAGCCAATCAACAAGCGTCATACTACTTGCCCCAAGAGGCCATCACAGCCATGCCTACTATTGGCATGGCTGTGATTGGCCAGAGCACCATGTGACCCAGCCTCTATTTAAGCTGGAGTCACATAGCGCCGCCCGTCACTCTGCTCTGATTAGCGTAGGGAGAGGTTGCGGCTGCGACAGTAGGGCGAGATTAGGCAGATTAACTCCTCCAAAGGACTTGATTAACTGATCGATCTGCAGCTGTGGATCATTGAGCTGCTGATCCTCAATTGCTCACTGTTTTTAGGCTGCACAGACCGTTTGTCAGTCTCATTTTTCTGGGGTGATCGGCGGCCATTTTGTGTCTTGTGGTGCGCCAGCACAAGCTGCGACCAAGTGCATTTAACCCTCAATGGTGTGGTTGTTTTTTGGCTAAAGCCTACATCAGGGTGAAGCTGTCACACCAAGTGCATTTAACCAGCAATAGTCTGTTCATTTTTTGGCCATATCCCAGTCTAATTCTGTCACTAAATCCATACCGGTCACCCAGCGCCTAAATACTAGGCCTCAAATTTATATCCAGCTAAATCTGTCCCTAGTGCTGTAGCTGGGCGAGTTATTTAGTGTCCGTTCAAGCACATTTCTTGTTCTGGGTTGAAATACAATTCCCAATTTAGCAATTTCATAATTTAGTGGTTCCTGCTATATCAGAGCTATTTGAAATCTATCCCAAAAAGGGTATATAATATTGAAGGTGCACATTGGGTCATTCAGAATAACTTCACACACACCCGCTACTGTGTATTTCCAAGTCTAATTCTGTCACTAAACCCATACCTGTCACCCAGCGCCTAAATACTAGGCCTCAAATTTAAATCCCTCTAAATCTCTCGTTACCCACCGCTGTACTGTTGTTGCTGGGCAAGATATTTAGTGTCCGTCAAAGCACATTTTTTGTTCTGGGTTGAAGTACAATTCCCAATTTAGCAATTTCATAATTTAGTGGTTTCTGCTATATCAGAGCTATTTGAAATCTATCCCTAAAAGGGTATATAATATTGAAGGTGCACATAGGGTCATTCAGAATAACTTCACACACACGCTTCTGTGCATTTCCAAGTCTAATTCTGTCACTAAATCCATACCGGTGACCCAGCGCCTAAATACTAGGCCTCAAATTTAAATCCCTCTAAATCTCTCGTTACCCACCACTGTACTGTTGTTGCTGGGCAAGATATTTAGTGTCCGTCAAAGCACATTTTTTGTTCTGGGTTGAAGTACAATTCCCAATTTAGCAATTTCATAATTTAGTGGTTTCTGCTATATCAGAGCTATTTGAAATCTATCCCTAAAAGGGTATATAATATTGAAGGTGCACATAGGGTCATTCAGAATAACTTCACACACACGCTTCTGTGCATTTCCAAGTCTAATTCTGTCACTAAATCCATACCGGTGACCCAGCGCCTAAATACTAGGCCTCAAATTTAAATCCCTCTAAATCTCTCGTTACCCACCGCTGTACTGTTGTTGCTGGGCAAGATATTTAGTGTCCGTCAAAGCACATTTTTTGTTCTGGGTTGAAGTACAATTCCCAATTTAGCAATTTCATAATTTAGTGGTTTCTGCTATATCAGAGCTATTTGAAATCTATCCCTAAAAGGGTATATAATATTGAAGGTGCACATAGGGTCATTCAGAATAACTTCACACACACGCTTCTGTGCATTTCCAAGTCTAATTCTGTCACTAAATCCATACCGGTGACCCAGCGCCTAAATACTAGGCCTCAAATTTAAATCCCTCTAAATCTCTCGTTACCCACCACTGTACTGTTGTTGCTGGGCAAGATATTTAGTGTCCGTCAAAGCACATTTTTTGTTCTGGGTTGAAGTACAATTCCCAATTTAGCAATTTCATAATTTAGTGGTTCCTGCTATATCAGAGCTATTTGAAATCTATCCCTAAAAGGGTATATAATATTGAAGGTGCACATTGGGTCATTCAGAATAACTTCACACACACCCGCTACTGTGTATTTCCAAGTCTAATTCTGTCACTAAACCCATACCTGTCACCCAGCGCCTAAATACTAGGCCTCAAATTTAAATCCCTCTAAATCTCTCGTTACCCACCGCTGTACTGTTGTTGCTGGGCAAGATATTTAGTGTCCGTCAAAGCACATTTTTTGTTCTGGGTTGAAGTACAATTCCCAATTTAGCAATTTCATAATTTAGTGGTTTCTGCTATATCAGAGCTATTTGAAATCTATCCCTAAAAGGGTATATAATATTGAAGGTGCACATAGGGTCATTCAGAATAACTTCACACACACGCTTCTGTGCATTTCCAAGTCTAATTCTGTCACTAAATCCATACCGGTGACCCAGCGCCTAAATACTAGGCCTCAAATTTAAATCCCTCTAAATCTCTCGTTACCCACCGCTGTACTGTTGTTGCTGGGCAAGATATTTAGTGTCCGTCAAAGCACATTTTTTGTTCTGGGTTGAAGTACAATTCCCAATTTAGCAATTTCATAATTTAGTGGTTCCTGCTATATCAGAGCTATTTGAAATCTATCCCAAAAAGGGTATATAATATTGAAGGTGCACATTGGGTCATTCAGAATAACTTCACACACACCCGCTACTGTGTATTTCCAAGTCTAATTCTGTCACTAAACCCATACCTGTCACCCAGCGCCTAAATACTAGGCCTCAAATTTAAATCCCTCTAAATCTCTCGTTACCGCTGTACTGTTGTAGCTGGGAAAGTTATTTAGTGCCCGTCAAAGCACATTTTTTGTTCTGGGTTGAAGTACAATTCCCAATTTAGCAATTTCATAATTTAGTGGTTCCTGCTATATCAGAGCTATTTGAAATCTATCCCAAAAAGGGTATATAATATTCAAGGTGCACATTGGGTCATTCAGAATAACTTCACACACACGCTTCTGTGCATTTCCAAGTCTAATTCTGTCACTAAATCCATACCGGTCACCCAGCGCCTAAATACTAGGCCTCAAATTTATATCCCGCTGAATTTGAATACAATACATTGGGCCAAATAATATATTTGTTGTTGTGGTGAACCATAACAATGAGAAAAACATCTAGTAAGGGACGCGGACGTGGACATGGTCGTGGTGGTGTTAGTGGACCCTCTGGTGCTGGGAGAGGACGTGGCCGTTCTGCCACATCCACACGTCCTAGTGTACCAACTACCTCAGGTCCCAGTAGCCGCCAGAATTTACAGCGATATATGGTGGGGCCCAATGCCGTTCTAAGGATGGTAAGGCCTGAGCAGGTACAGGCATTAGTCAATTGGGTGGCCGACAGTGGATCCAGCACGTTCACATTATCTCCCACCCAGTCTTCTGCAGAAAGCGCACAGATGGCGCCTGAAAACCAACCCCATCAGTCTGTCACATCACCCCCATGCATACCAGGGAAACTGTCTCAGCCTCAAGTTATGCAGCAGTCTCTTATGCTGTTTGAAGACTCCGCTGGCAGGGTTTCCCAAGGGCATCCACCTAGCCCTTCCCCAGCGGTGAAAGACATAGAATGCACTGACGCACAACCACTTATGTTTCCTGATGATGAGGACATGGGAATACCACCTCAGCATGTCTCTGATGATGACGAAACACAGGTGCCAACTGCTGCGTCTTTCTGCAGTGTGCAGACTGAACAGGAGGTCAGGGATCAAGACTGGGTGGAAGACGATGCAGGGGACGATGAGGTCCTAGACCCCACATGGAATGAAGGTCGTGCCACTGACTTTCACAGTTCGGAGGAAGAGGCAGTGGTGAGACCGAGCCAACAGCGTAGCAAAAGAGGGAGCAGTGGGCAAAAGCAGAACACCCGCCGCCAAGAGACTCCGCCTGCTACTGACCGCCGCCATCTGGGACCGAGCACCCCAAAGGCAGCTTCAAGGAGTTCCCTGGCATGGCACTTCTTCAAACAATGTGCTGACGACAAGACCCGAGTGGTTTGCACGCTGTGCCATCAGAGCCTGAAGCGAGGCATTAACGTTCTGAACCTGAGCACAACCTGCATGACCAGGCACCTGCATGCAAAGCATGAACTGCAGTGGAGTAAACACCTTAAAACCAAGGAAGTCACTCAGGCTCCCCCTGCTACCTCTTCTGCTGCTGCCGCCTCGGCCTATTCTGCTGCTGCCGCCTCGGCCTCTTCCTCCGCCTCTGGAGGAACGTTGGCACCTGCCGCCCAGCAAACAGGGGATGTACCACCAACACCACCACCACCACCTCCGTCACCAAGCGTCTCAACCATGTCACACGCCAGCGTTCAGCTCTCCATCTCACAAACATTTGATAGAAAGCGTAAATTCCCACCTAGCCACCCTCGATCCCTGGCCCTGAATGCCAGCATTTCTAAACTACTGGCCTATGAAATGCTGTCATTTAGGCTGGTGGACACAGACAGCTTCAAACAGCTCATGTCGCTTGCTGTCCCACAGTATGTTGTTCCCAGCCGGCACTACTTCTCCAAGAGAGCCGTGCCTTCCCTGCACAACCAAGTATCCGATAAAATCAAGTGTGCACTGCGCAACGCCATCTGTAGCAAGGTCCACCTAACCACAGATACGTGGACCAGTAAGCACGGCCAGGGACGCTATATCTCCCTAACTGCACACTGGGTAAATGTAGTGGCAGCTGGGCCCCAGGCGGAGAGCTGTTTGGCGCACGTCCTGCCGCCGCCAAGGATCGCAGGGCAACATTCTTTGCCTCCTGTTGCCACCTCCTCCTTCTCGGCTTCCTCCTCCTCTTCTTCCACCTGCTCATCCAGTCAGCCACACACCTTCACCACCAACTTCAGCACAGCCCGGGGTAAACGTCAGCAGGCCATTCTGAAACTCATATGTTTGGGGGACAGGCCCCACACCGCACAGGAGTTGTGGCGGGGTATTGAACAACAGACCGACGAGTGGTTGCTGCCGGTGAGCCTCAAGCCCGGCCTGGTGGTGTGTGATAATGGGCGAAATCTCGTTGCAGCTCTGGGACTAGCCAATTTGACGCACATCCCTTGCTTGGCGCATGTGCTGAATTTGGTGGTGCAGAAGTTCATTCACAACTACCCCGACATGTCAGAGCTGCTGCATAAAGTGCGGGCCGTCTGTTCGCGCTTCCGGCGTTCACATCCTGCCGCTGCTCGCCTGTCTGCGCTACAGCGTAACTTCGGCCTTCCCGCTCACCGCCTCATATGCGACGTGCCCACCAGGTGGAACTCCACCTTGCACATGCTGGACAGACTGTGCGAGCAGCAGCAGGCCATAGTGGAGTTTCAGCTGCAGCACGCACGGGTCAGTCGCACTACAGAACAGCACCACTTCACCACCAATGACTGGGCCTCCATGCGAGACCTGTGTGCCCTGTTGCGCTGTTTCGAGTACTCCACCAACATGGCCAGTGGCGATGACACCGTTATCAGCGTTACAATACCACTTCTATGTCTCCTTGAGAAAACACTTAGGGCGATGATGGAACAGGAGGTGGCCCAGGAGGAGGAGGAGGAGGATGAGGAAGAGGGGTCATTTTTAGCACTTTCAGGCCAGTCTCTTCGAAGTGACTCAGAGGGAGGTTTTTTGCAACAGCAGAGGCCAGGTACAAATGTGGCCAGCCAGGGCCCACTACTGGAGGACGAGGAGGACGAGGATGAGGAGGAGGTGGAGGAGGATGAGGATGAAGCATGGTCACAGCGGGGTGGCACCCAACGCAGCTCGGGTCCATCACTGGTGCGTGGCTGGGGGGAAAGGCAGGACGATGACGATACGCCTCCCACAGAGGACAGCTTGTCCTTACCCCTGGGCAGCCTGGCACACATGAGCGACTACATGCTGCAGTGCCTGCGCAACGACAGCAGAGTTGCCCACATTTTAACCTGTGCGGACTACTGGGTTGCCACCCTGCTGGATCCACGCTACAAAGACAATGTGCCCACCTTACTTCCTGCACTGGAGCGTGATAGGAAGATGCGCGAGTACAAGCGCACGTTGGTAGACGCGCTACTGAGAGCATTCCCAAATGTCACAGGGGAACAAGTGGAAGCCCAAGGCCAAGGCAGAGGAGGAGCAAGAGGTCGCCAAGGCAGCTGTGTCACGGCCAGCTCCTCTGAGGGCAGGGTTAGCATGGCAGAGATGTGGAAAACTTTTGTCAACACGCCACAGCTAACTGCACCACCACCTGATACGCAACGTGTTAGCAGGAGGCAACATTTCACTAACATGGTGGAACAGTACGTGTGCACACCCCTCCACGTACTGACTGATGGTTCGGCCCCATTCAACTTCTGGGTCTCTAAATTGTCCACGTGGCCAGAGCTAGCCTTTTATGCCTTGGAGGTGCTGGCCTGCCCGGCAGCCAGCGTTTTGTCTGAACGTGTATTCAGCACGGCAGGGGGCGTCATTACAGACAAACGCAGCCGCCTGTCTACAGCCAATGTGGACAAGCTGACGTTCATAAAAATGAACCAGGCATGGATCCCACAGGACCTGTCCGTCCCTTGTCCAGATTAGACATTAACTACCTCCCCATAACCATATATTATTGGACTCCAGGGCACTTCCTCATTCAATCCTATTTTTATTTTCATTTTACCATTATATTGCGATGCTACCCAAAGTTGAATGAACCTCTCCTCTGCCTGTGTGCTAGGCCTAAATATATGCCAATGGACTGTTGCAGTGGTGGCTGACATGAAGCCTGATTCTCTGCTATGACATGCAGACTAATTCTCTGCTGACATGAAGCCAGATTGTCTGTTACGGGACCTCTCTCCTCTGCCTGGGTGCTGGGCCTAAATTTATGACAATGGACTGTTGCAGTGGTGGCTGACGTGAAGCCTGATTCTCTGCTATGACATGCAGACTGATTCTCTGCTGACATGAAGCCAGATCGTCTGTTACGGGACCTCTCTGCTCTGCCTGTGTGCTAGGCCTAAATATATGCCAATGGACTGTTGCAGTGGTGGGTGACGTGAAGCCTCATTCTCTGCTATGACATGCAGACTGATTCTCTGCTGACATGAAGCCAGATTGTCTGTTACGGGACCTCTCTGCTCTGCCTGTGTGCTAGGCCTAAATATATGCCAATGGACTGTTGCAGTGGTGGGTGACGTGAAGCCTCATTCTCTGCTATGACATGCAGACTGATTCTCTGCTGTCATGAAGCCAGATTGTCTGTTACGGGACCTCTCTGCTCTGCCTGTGTGCTAGGCCTAAATATATGCCAATGGACTGTTGCAGTGGTGGCTGACGTGAAGCCTCATTCTCTGCTATGACATGCAGACTGATTCTCTGCTGACATGAAGCCAGATTCTCTGTTACGGGACCTCTCTCCTCTGCCTGTGTGTGTGCTGGGCCTAAATATATGCCAATGGACTGTTGCAGTGGTGGCTGACGTGAAGCCTCATTCTCTGCTATGACATGCAGACTGATTCTCTGCTGACATGAAGCCAGATTCTCTGTTACGGGACCTCTCTCCTCTGCCTGTGTGTGTGCTGGGCCTAAATATATGCCAATGGACTGTTGCAGTGGTGGCTGACGTGAAGCCTCATTCTCTGCTATGACATGCAGACTAATTCTCTGCTGACATGAAGACAGATTCTCTGTTACGGGACCTCCCTCCTCTGCCTGGGTGCTGGGCCTAAATATATGCCAATGGACTGTTGCAGTGGTGGCTGACGTGAAGCCTCATTCTCTGCTATGACATGCAGACTGATTCTCTGCTGACATGAAGACAGATTCTCTGTTACGGGACCTCTCTCCTCTGCCTGTGTGCTAGGCCTAAATATATGCCAATGGACTGTTGCAGTGGTGGGTGACGTGAAGCCTCATTCTCTGCTATGACATGCAGACTGATTCTCTGCTGTCATGAAGCCAGATTGTCTGTTACGGGACCTCTCTGCTCTGCCTGTGTGCTAGGCCTAAATATATGCCAATGGACTGTTGCAGTGGTGGGTGACGTGAAGCCTCATTCTCTGCTATGACATGCAGACTAATTCTCTGCTGACATGAAGACAGATTCTCTGTTACGGGACCTCTCTCCTCTGCCTGTGTGTGTGCTGGGCCTAAATATATGCCAATGGACTGTTGCAGTGGTGGCTGACGTGAAGCCTCATTCTCTGCTATGACATGCAGACTAATTCTCTGCTGACATGAAGACAGATTCTCTGTTACGGGACCTCTCTCCTCTGCCTGGGTGCCGGGGCCTAAATATCTGAGAATGGACTGTTCCAGTGGTGGGTGACGGGAAGCCAGATTCTCTGCTATGGAACCTCTCTCCAATTGATTTTGGTTAATTTTTATTTATTTAATTTTTATTTTAATTAATTTCCCTATCCACATTTGTTTGCAGGGGATTTACCTACATGTTGCTGCCTTTTGCAGCCCTCTAGCCCTTTCCTGGGCTGTTTTACAGCCGTTTTAGTGCCGAAAAGTTCGGGTCCCCATTGACTTCAATGGGGTTCGGGTTCGGGACGAAGTTCGGATCGGGTTCGGATCCCGAACCCGAACATTTCCGGGATGTTCGGCCGAACTTCTCGAACCCGAACATCCAGGTGTTCGCTCAACTCTAGTCGTGATGAATAAAGAAAAATATGAGATAGAAATGGCAAGATTGGTATCGGACGTAACAACGTATAGAAAATTGAAAAGTAATCCCACTCAAGAATATAAAAAGATCCTTGATAATATCTTGAAAGAGGGTTATAAAAAGGGGATACTAGATAAAAAAGAATATGAATATCTCACTGTTCCCTTTCCGGTAGTACCAGTGATATATCACTTGCCAAAGGTACATAAGAGCCTGATCGACCCCCCGGGAAGACCTATAATTTCGGGTCTTAACTCACTAACATGCAGGGTTACTGAATATATAGATTTCCATCTGCAGGGATATGTGGTACAGAATCCCTCGCACCTGAAAGACACCGGGGCAGTATTGCAACTGATTAAAGAACTAAATCCCCCTACTATTAATACTTGGATGGCCACAATTGATGTGGCATCCCTATATACTGTCATCCCAAAAAATCTAGGGATGGGAGCTGTGGAAAACAGGATTAAAAAAGATGTGAAAATAGGGGAACCACAGGGAGCTTTTATCATGGAATGCCTCAGCTATTGCCTTGATCATAACTATTTTTGGTGTATTGACTCACACTATGTACAGTGTATTGGTACGGCGATGGGGGCGAAATTCGCCCCAAGTTTTGCTAACATTTTTATGGGGGCATGGGAAGAGGCCACTATCCTTCCCACACTAGGAGCAGATACCCCAGGAGGAAGATTGACCTTCTGGAGGAGGTATATCGATGACTGTCTCCTAGTGTGGGAAGGAGAGAGAGAAGGTCTTGAGTCCTTCATCGGTCAACTAAATAATAACCACTGGAATTTGAAATTTGTGGGGGAAATTAGTAATAGTTCAGTGAATTTCCTCGATCTATGCATACGGATAGAAGACGGCCAGTTCCTGACCAGTTCATACTTTAAGGAGACAGACGTCAACTCCTATATTGATGTGACTAGTTGCCACTACGGACCTTGGCTCAAGAATATCCCAAAGGGACAATTCAAGAGGATGGCCCGTAATTGCACAAAAACGGAAGAATATAGAATACAAAGTAATATACTAAAAAACAGGTTTATTGAAAGGGGTTACGATGAGGCGGATCTGGACGTATGCATAAATACTGTGGAAAAAGAGAAAAAGGAAGAAAGTGATAACACAAAGGGAATGGTGAAGAAAAAGGAGAATAGGGACTATAAGTTTTCATTTGTGACAAAGTATTGTTCCATGTCCGATAATATTAAGAAAATGGTAAAAAAGAACTGGGGGACACTAAAGAATGATCCGGTTTTAGGAAAGATCATACCCGAAAATCCTTCCTTTATTTTCAAAAAAGCGGCCAATATTAAAACCAAGCTTGTACACAGCGCTATTCCACCTGCAAATATTAAAATAAATAGAGAGGGAGGAAAGTTTACTTGGTGTGGTTTCTGCGCAGGCTGCAGAAACCGGAACACAAAGGAACATAAGAGAAACAGCAATAATATAATATCTAGCAAGAATGGAATGGAATTCCGCATAAGAGGGAACTGTTCATGCGAAAACGAGAATGTCATATACGTACTGGAGTGCCCATGTGGGCTCCAGTACGTGGGTAGAACAATAAGGAAGCTAAAAGTTCGAATACAAGAACATATACGAAATATTAAAAAAGGTCTTATCACCCATAGTGTATCAGCCCATTTCAAACTTGTACACGGGAAAAATCCACGGGGTTTGAAATTTGCTGGAGTCGAGACTGTTAGACCACATTGGCGAGGAGGGGATTCACTGGCACAAATAAATAAGAAAGAGGTCGAGTGGATCTACCAGTTAGGGACCCTGCAGCCAGGTGGATTAAATATCGAATTTGATCTGAAACCGTGTCTTTTGTGATATAACCTTACCTGGTGCGATATTTGATTCTTCCCCATCTCGCCTCTTGAGGACCTTCGGGTGACGTCAAGGGGCTGGACTGCCTTGATAGGGCAGCGTCATGGTGTGACGTGGCTGGAGGTAAGAAGGGAGGCGGGATTGGGCAGACTCGAATGACGCTCTAGGAGAAGGTGGGGTGAAATGACGGTATTATGAATATTGATAGATAAAAGGAGATGACGGATAAGGTTATGAGATGTGAAAATGATGTATAACAACTTTTTGAAAATGTGTTTAGAGTGTGGCTACGAGTAGGAATTGCTGTATTAGACAAATGTGGTCATGGATTATGATTAGGCTGACTATAATGATATTGTGACATAAAAGAAGAGTGGTCATTATTTATGACAAAATTGATGATAACAATTATGATGAAAATAATGTTGTTTTAAAAGTATATAATGCAAAAGTTTGCTGTATAATTCCCGGATACGATCCGGTTAAACATTGAATACGACGAGGCAGCTGGGCTATTTAAGGAGCCTGATTGCGCATATGCGCAGTTCGCCCCTGAAGAAGCGAGGCAGCGAAACCCGGGTCGGGCAGGAACGAGACGTTTTAAAGTGAATTTACTATATGCCTTTGTTGAACAACTCTCTTGTGAGTAGATTAAAACCCTTTAAACCATCTGATAAAGGGTACTTCACTATTTTTGCCTATCCTTTTGAACCTCATAGAGGCTACTGTGTTTGGAAGATCGGACCCTGCTGGGGTGATAAAGAAAAGGCTTGTGGAGCCCAATACCATCCATCAGTGACCGGGGAATCTAGTCTAGAGCAGCGCGGTTCCAAACTTTCTATTATTTGCATTAAGTGTGATTACCTACCACACTGCTCCGGAGCCTGCAGCAGCGCAAGTATCTGCCCTTATTGGGACACAGGACTGACTTTTGTTGTATTGCTTTTCTATATTATATTGTGCGCCTAGGACTTTGTGACCACCAATCAATTGACCTATCGCATAGCCTTATTGCTATAAAGTATTATAGCGATCTTCCCTATTCCAAAATGGCCGCCACCTGTTACTCGGCTCTCGTGAGCATGCACGCAGATAGAGCAATCTTTTCCCCACTCCAAAATGGCCGTCCCCTGCCATCCGGCTCTTGTGCGCATGTGCTACACGTACTACACGTACCTTGACTAGGCCGGCGCCCGATTATGACATACGCGTGATATCGCGAGATTTCAAGCGCTGGTTACAAGGCGCGAATCCGCCTATTTAAAGAGCAGAATAGCGTACCTTAACCACGCCGGCCATTCATTCACATGAGTGCATAAGTAGGTAAGCAAGCCCAACTTTACTTTACACAGATCTGACTTTCATGTGGGTTTTCTCCCTTACCACCTATATTGCCCTCCATTACTGCCTGCTATTTCTTCTATCCACCTCTAACAGGATGGGAAGGCTCTACTGCTCCCTCTATATATACACAGTGCACCTAGTGTATATATCTAGTGCCCTCACCTCTATATTACTATCTTCCCCCTTTACTCAATCTGTTGTACATCTCAACTAGTGGTCCACTTTACTCTGATGTCTGATGCACTTGATGTGTTTAATGCTTATGCATGCATGTTTTCCTCAATATAATCTTTGCTATTATGAATTTATATAGCCAGAATTTTTATCCCATGGAGCAAATGGGATCCGTCATTTCTCAGAATCATGTATTTTGTTTGTTTATTTATTTATTTTTCATGTGAATCATGCAGCATATTACTAAACTATGCACAGGAACCATACATTATATGAATTATGTACTTATATATTTTTTTTTTCCCTTTCCTGTTTTTTGTCATTTTGTATCACAAACTCATGTATCTCACAAATTATGTATTCATACATGTTTGTTTTCATTCTTTACATCAGCCTGATGAAGGGCATGCTTTCTGCCCGAAACATTGTCTGTCTCAAGAAGGACCACTATGTTCCAAGAGGTGGAGCCTGGAACACACCGAGACGTGCACCCAAACCAGTCAGTAAAAGATAGAGTGCCATGATCATTACGAGATTTTAATGCCTCGTCACAACTATGTCATAGGACCAATCTGTGGACTTCTAATGCTGTTTCCCCCCCCTACCCACTTCATGACTGGGCCACTATTTTGCCTTTTCGCCTGGCTGACATCATCATTTATTTGACCTTTCTTCTGATCTGTCAGAAGGAAGTTAAAATGAGACGCACAACGGATTCTGTCTATGTAACAGCTGTAAGGCCTGCATGACGTGGTTTTTATTTTGCACCAGAATTGGCTTATGATTTGGTAGCCAAAAGCAGGAGTGGGTACAAGACACAGAAGACATGCAAATATTCCATTCACGTGTCATCTCTGTTTTGGATCCACTCCTGTTTGTGTTGGCTTTAGCAATACTGATGGATTCCTGACCAAATGCTGACCGAGTGAAGGCGGATGCTCCACAGACAGGATCCGTTTTTTGGAGGTTATTGTTCTGACGGAGGGGGGCTCTACTTGTATAAGTATTTAATAGAACAGGTTCTGTAGACATCTATGTGGAATCAGTTGATGCCGGTGTAAAAGGAGGGCGCTTCTTCTTGACACTAACATTGACCTGTAAGGCTGAGTTCCCACTTGAGTTTTTTGGTCAGTTTTGGCCCCGTAACTGCCCAAATAAGTGAAGTGTGCAGTGATGACGCCTGTCATCTTCATGTTATACTGGCTCACGGTATTGTTTCAATACCACAGCAGACTCCCTATGTGGGTTACTGCAAGGCACAGTGTTCTAAACCACTATAAAGGCTCTCTGCAGCCAGGAAATAGCCTTTTTCTAATGCGATTCGCAACAAATAAAGTCGATCGAAAAATTTGGCGTACATGCCGAATCAAATTTTTGGGAAATTCACTCATCTCTACTGAAAATGTAGCAGAGTTGTTGCCTACAGTATATGCACGCACGCTGGGTCAGGCGAGTAACACCATTTATATGAGGTATTTATACATATATGGAGAGCATTCCACATTTGTGAAACATGTCTAAAAATCTACAGAAAGTCATGAATTTTCAAAATCATCCCTAAATACAGTAGAAAATTGAATCTATTGTTGGTTTTAGAGTGTGTCTGAGCAGATACTTTGTCACATTATGCACCTTAGTGAAAGATCCATTATCTCAAATTTAGGCATACAACCATAAAATAGCATCAACCTATCAAATTCTTGTCTTCAAGTAAAAAAAACCCATAATAATGGCATGAGCAAAATAAAAACTTCATGCTCTAGCCTGCTAAGCTGATAAAATTCATCCACTCACAATGTGAATTTGTGACCTGACATAATGTGATTCTTGACCTGAACAACAGTGATGAGGATCAAAACTGCTTATTCTTCGGAGGAACAGGTTGAGTAGAATTGATTTCAAGCATAAATCACTGTAATAGCGAGATAGGTATCAGTTGAGCTGATGTGTTTTTATAGAAATATTATGATTTCACCGAAACCAAATACTTTAAATTGAAATGTATTCCCACATCAGACGATTCCGAGAGCCTCGAAGAAGATGTAGAATAAAGTGGCTTAATATCCTCCTTGTCTTTATATTGTAATACCTATTTAAATGAAATGCCATCTTCTGGTTTATGTACAAATGTGTAGATGAGATGTATAAAAGATATATATAAACTAAGCAAAATAATAAAACATTAACAAATTGGGACAGATTTACTAATCCTGTCTAAAATATAGATAGTGTAAGGGAGTCCAAAGATTTGCCAGATTTGTCACAGTAACTCATGCTGGATGATACATTTGGCTCATGGTTAGACACGTTTGCTGCATACTGACGATTTGGTTGCAATATGTCACATCTTTGGTAAAGCCCCTTTTATGCTAAGTCATGCCCCTTTTCCGCTAAGCCCACTTAGTGAGCTAGGTCCACTGGATTTTACTGAAACTGGATGTGCCGAATTGCAATAAAAATACACAAAATTGTGCCAAATTTTCTAACATGGCCAGATGGAACAGACGTTTGTCGGGAATGACTTGTTCCTTTTTGACAATCACTTGCTCATCAGTGGAGGATAATGCTGCATCTACTTGCACGAATCTACTCCACAGTATGAGGAGGAAAGGCAGCTAATGCGATCACTAGTCCCCATACAGAATCATTGATTGCCGACAGCAGAGGCTGTTTAATCACCATAATCTGCTACCGGCAAACAATGATTTAGGGGACCGCCCAACGATTGTATTACCTGATAAACAAGAGTTTCGCTCATTCACTGGGTAATCGGTTGCCCCTTTACAACAGCAGATTATCGCTAAAGAGCATCTGTACAGACACTCATTAGCGATAATCTGCCAGAACATTGGGCAGTGTAAATGACCCTTAAGTGTGGACTATTGTCTTTATCTTTAAATCAGGACTGAAAAGTAAATACTTTGGGAAAGATTTATCATCTCCCTTGCACCAGAAAAGTGACTTTAAAAAGTCACAAGCTGTGAGTTTCTGACTTTTTAAATGTACAAACCGGATTCTAAAAAAGTTGGGACACTAAACAAATTGTGAATAAAAACTGAATGCAATGATGTGGAGATGGCAAATGTCAATATTTTATTTGTAATAGAACGTAGATGACAGATCAAACGTTTAATCCAAGTAAATGTATCATTTTAAAGGAAAAATACGTTGATTCAAATTTTCACGGTGTCAACAAATCCCAAAAAAGTTGGGACAAGTAGCAATAAGAGGCTGTAAAAAGTAAATTTGAGCATAACGAAGAGCTGGAAGACCAATTAACACTAATTAGGTCAATTGGCAACATGATTGGGTATAAAAAGAGCTTCTCAGAGTGGCAGTGTCTCTCAGAAGCCAAGATGGGTAGAGGATCACCAATTCCCACAATGTTGCGCAGAAAGATAGTGGAGCAATATCAGAAAGGTGTTACCCAGCGAAAAATGGCAAAGACTTTGCATCTATCATCATCAACTGTGCATAACATCATCCGAAGATTCAGAGAATCTGGAACAATCTCTGTGCGTAAGGGTCAAGGCCGTAAAACCATACTGGATGCCCGTGATCTCCGGGCCCTTAAACGACACTGCACCACAAACAGGAATGCTACTGTAAAGGAAATCACAGAATGGGCTCAGGAATACTTCCAGAAACCATTGTCAGTGAACACAATCCACCGTGCCATCCGCCGTTGCCAGCTGAAATTCTACAGTGCAAAGAAGAAGCCATTTCTAAGCAAGATCCACAAGCTCAGGCGTTTTCACTGGGCCAGGGATCATTTAAAATGGAGTGTGGCAAAATGGAAGACTGTTCTGTGGTCAGACGAGTCACGATTCGAAGTTCTTTTTGGAAATCTGGGACACCATGTCATCCGGACCAAAGAGGACAAGGACAACCCAAGTTGTTATCAACGCTCAGTTCAGAAGCCTGCATCTCTGATGATATGGGGTTGCATGAGTGCGTGTGGCATGGGCAGCTTGCATGTCTGGAAAGGCACCATCAATGCAGAAAAATATATTCAGGTTCTAGAACAACATATGCTTCCATTCAGACGTCATCTCTTTCAGGGAAGACCCTGCATTTTTCAACAAGATAATGCCAGACTACATTCTGCATCAATCACAACATCATGGCTGCGTAGGAGAAGGATCCGGGTACTGAAATGGCCAGTCTGCAGTCCAGATCATTCACCTATAGAGAACATTTGGCGCATCATAAAGAGGAAGGTGCAACAAAGAAGGCCCAAGACGATTGAACAGTTAGAGGCCTGCATTAGACAAGAATGGGAGAGCATTCCTATTTCTAAACTTGAGAAACTGGTCTCCTCGGTCCCCAGACGTCTGTTGAGTGTTGTAAGAAGAAGGGGAGATGCCACACAGTGATGAAAATGGCCTTGTCCCAACTTTTTTGGGATTTGTTGACACCATGAAATTCTGATTCAACATATTTTTCCCTTAAAATGGTACATTTTCTCAGTTTAAACTTTTGTTCCGTGATTTATGTTCTATTCTGAATAAAATATTAGAAGTTGGCACCTCCACATCATTGCATTCAGTTTTTATTCACGATTTGTATAGTGTCCCAACTTTTGGGGAATCCGGTTTGTAGTTAAAAAAAAAAAAAAAGTCATAAGTGCCTCTTTTTTATGCCACCCTCGCACTTTTCCAAAAGGGGACATGGCAAGGGCAGGAAAGGGGAGTAACCAACACCCAAGACAAATTAATCTTCATTTACACCAGTTTGCTGGCATCTTTTCTAAGGAGCGAGCGCCACGTGTATTCACAAACCAAGGCAGCGTGTCACTGTTGCAACTGTTATTGGGACTGATACCTCCTTCCATTAATTCACACATCGGGACAAACCTATCACTGTGCTGGTCCAGGGTGGTAAGCTCAGAACTACTATATGTAACCACTGTGATAATTTATCTCCTAATGCTGCAACATTGTATCGCAGAGCAAGTTATAAAAAGAGAGACAAAAACCAACATCATGATCTATGAGCGGAAACATTTATAATAGGAGTGTCTTTACTACAGGGAGTGCAGAATTATTAGGCAAATGAGTATTTTGACCACATCATCCTCTTTATGCATGTTGTCTTACTCCAAGCTGTATAGGCTCGAAAGCCTACTACCAATTAAGCATATTAGGTGATGTGCATCTCTGTAATGAGAAGGGGTGTGGTCTAATGACATCAACACCCTATATCAGGTGTGCATAATTATTAGGCAACTTTATTTCCTTTGGCAAAATGGGTCAAAAGAAGGACTTGACAGGCTCAGAAAAGTCAAAAATAGTGAGATATCTTGCAGAGGGATGCAGCACTCTTAAAATTGCAAAGCTTCTGAAGCGTGATCATCGAACAATCAAGCTTTTCATTCAAAATAGTCAACAGGGTCGCAAGAAGCGTGTGGAAAAACCAAGGCGCAAAATAACTGCCCATGAACTGAGAAAAGTCAAGCGTGCAGCTGCCAAGATGCCACTTGCCACCAGTTTGGCCATATTTCAGAGCTGCAACATCACTGGAGTGCCCAAAAGCACAAGGTGTGCAATACTCAGAGACATGGCCAAGGTAAGAAAGGCTGAAAGACGACCACCACTGAACAAGACACACAAGCTGAAACGTCAAGACTGGGCCAAGAAATATCTCAAGACTGATTTTTCTAAGGTTTTATGGACTGATGAAATGAGAGTTAGTCTTGATGGGCCAGATGGATGGGCCCGTGGCTGGATTGGTAAAGGGCAGAGAGCTCCAGTCCGACTCAGACGCCAGCAAGGTGGAGGTGGAGTACTGGTTTGGGCTGGTATCATCAAAGATGAGCTTGTGGGGCCTTTTCGGGTTGAGGATGGAGTCAAGCTCAACTCCCAGTCCTACTGCCAGTTTCTGGAAGACACCTGCTTCAAGCAGTGGTACAGGAAGAAGTCTGCATCCTTCAAGAAAAACATGATTTTCATGCAGGACAATGCTCCATCACACGCGTCCAAGTACTCCACAGCGTGGCTGGCAAGAAAGGGTATAAAAGAAGAAAATCTAATGACATGGCCTCCTTGTTCACCTGATCTGAACCCCATTGAGAACCTGTGGTCCATCATCAAATGTGAGATTTACAAGGAGGGAAAACAGTACACCTCTCTGAACAGTGTCTGGGAGGCTGTGGTTGCTGCTGCACGCAATGTTGATGGTGAACAGATCAAAACACTGACAGAATCCATGGATGGCAGGCTTTTGAGTGTCCTTGCAAAGAAAGGTGGCTATATTGGTCACTGATTTGTTTTTGTTTTGTTTTTGAATGTCAGAAATGTATATTTGTGAATGTTGAGATGTTATATTGGTTTCACTGGTAAAAATAAATAATTGAAATGGGTATATATTTGTTTTTTGTTAAGTTGTCTAATAATTATGCACAGTAATAGTCACCTGCACACACAGATATCCCCCTAAAATAGCTAAAACTAAAAACAAACTAAAAACTACTTCCAAAAATATTCAGCTTTGATATTAATGAGTTTTTTGGGTTCATTGAGAACATGGTTGTTGTTCAATAATAAACTTAATCCTCAAAAATACAACTTGCCTAATAATTCTGCACTCCCTGTATACTAGGAGGACATTTCAAACCTTGATGGCCAGATTTTTTAAATATATTTATTTTATATACATTAAGGGTCCTGCTGGTGTATATTGCATTGTATATAATTGGTTTTATTAAATTATGTCATTCTTTTTATTTTATTAATCTCAGACCTTTAAACCACCAGGCAATCAGAAAAAAAAATCTTATATTCCAGATTTGTTCTTGTATTCTGTATTTCTCATAGTTTGTCCTACATACTGGAGGCCACAAGGGCACTCCCGCATGTATATGACCCGGAAATGCTCACATGTAAGTTCCCCTTCATAGGAATGCTCATTAGCAATTATCTGACGGTGTGAATGTGCCGCCGATTACCCAATGAACAAGCAAAATCCTCGTTCATTAGGTAATATATAATAACACGTGGCTTGATCTGACATGTTTTCTGTTTGGATCAAATGACATCTGTGTTGTTTCTGGTGCTTACCACACCTTCTTTCCTCAGGTGTTACTATTATGGTCATTTAACCTTCTGTATTTATTGTTGTTTCTTCTTCTATGCTATGTGGTTTATAGCTTCTGTTGGAGTTGTGGATAGCTGGTGTGTGGATCTCGGCTGAGTTCATGGTGCCACTTAACGTTAAGTGTTTTCTTTCCCTTTTGTATTTTGTTTGGGTTATTTTGTGTGTTGCATTTCCCTGTCACTTGTATTAAGGTCTGAGGGAGGCTCCTGTTTGTCATTCCTTTTGGAGGAACAGGTTGTCTCAGTCCTGACATTAGTACCAGGGTCCTATAGGGTGAGATAGGATACTATGTATTCCAGTGTCACGTGGCGGATGTCCCCAGGGGGACCTCCGGGACATCATACGAGCAGGACAAGGCAAACAGGCCAAGGACCACGGAGCACATAACTTATTACAAAGGAACCAAGACACATGACAATGATTATAACAGAAGACCTCAATGTACTGAAACGGATCAGTGGGTGTGAACCTACTGCACCACTGACTAGCAATACTCTGGAGGGGCGTAACTAATCAGCTACCTGGTCTTCGCTAGAACCTCAGATGGTGAGAATAGGCTTATGCTGTTAGAGTAGTTGCCAGGGGCTACTCCAGAGCATAAACCGAGTCAGTGGCAGCAGGATCAGGTGGCAAGGGGATACCGGACAAGGTACCGACAGTACATTGAGTCCACAGACAGGCAGGAAGAATGGAACAGAGGCAGAAGCAGGTACCTTCGCCCCAAGAAATAGAAGCAAGGCGGCCCCAGGAAGAGATGCACAGAGACATGGGGGGAACATAGGAACCTTCTTTTGAAGGCAGATATGGACAGACATGGATGGAAGACCAGAAGCAGTAAGGACTGCCAGACAAACAATAATAGAAACATAGATCAGACGCAGATAAGCTCTGCTAGGCTATACAGATACAAAGATCAGATACAAGGCAAGGTACAGGGCCAGAAGACAACAATACAGAACCAGGCAGAACATACCTATGTGTAGATAGTAGGACCCCTTGGGTCAGCAGCAAAGGGCAAAACCTAGCAAGAAAAACGTAGACAGACAGACTACACGGAGCAGAAGGGTGAAACACCCACAAGACAAGACAGAACAGACTGACCTCAACACTCCACGCTCAAAGGCAGAAATAGCAGCCTAACGAGCGCACCTGAAAGGACCCACCCAGGAACCGACCAGGGGAGTTTAACCCCATCAGAACCAAACAGGGAGGTACCAAATCAGGTCAGGGGTAACCAGAAATCACAGCATACCAAGCTGCAATACAGGACGTTGCCCCTAGCAAACAGCATGCATGGAACACTGCAGCCAGTAAGAGTGCAACCAACCTGACATACCCACAGGGAGATGATAAAGCCAAAGGGGGTACACACACACGGGCAGGTTCACACTAAATACCACAGCCAGCACACAGCAAAAAGCAACCAGCCAACACCTGTAGCCAGTACGCAAAAGGCGTGTAGCCATCTTGCAGGCAAACCACGTCACGGTGAACCGCACCGTGACATCCGGTATATGAACTCGCCTACCTTTGGGGTCTGTTCATACTGGTAGTTAGTCAGGACTTTGATTAGGGTTTTACTAGAAGGTGTCCATCTCCTTTCCCTAGTTTCCAGGCCAATTGGGGCATTTTTGAAGATCTGAATCAAATTGGCCGAATAAAAGGAAAGTCGCTCATCACTAGATACGAAAAACAAATTATTATCATCATTTATAATTTTTTTTCATTTTATACAATTTATTATTTTATACTTAATGAGGCCGACAGAAAACTGCAACAAATAAAGCATTATAGGAGACAGGAGGAGCGCACAATATTTAGATGCAGTGAAAAGATGATGGGTACACAATGTACAACACAAAGCCAGGATTAAGTGCGTTACACAAGTGAACACTGTAACTGCGCTCAGGCTGAAAAATCCTGTTCAAATCCAATAAGTGGTTTAAGATGTACAAATAAAGGTTTCTGCAGGGAGTCAGGCATTAGAAACCACCTGGAGCATGTGGTAGATATCGTATCCATCACTACAGCAGCTGGGCTAAAATTATAAATACTACAGCTTTTCATCACGCCTGTTTTAATGCATACATTTGTGCTGTCACTGGCACCCCAGGAAACATGCTAACTACAAAAACTAATGGTACCCATTACCTGATATTCATACATGGAACTGGAGTGAATAGACCCATAACACAACAGTAAGCACAAACTGATATCCAAATTATTTGTTAGTGCTGGCAATAGAAAATCCAAATAACCAATTGGTAATATTTAATGGTACACCGTGTTTTCGAAAGGGGAAACAAGGCAATTTGGCAGAAAGTCACAGCCATCCATCTGATTTAAGCAGGGAAAAAAAAGACCAGACAGAATGTTTGCAGAAAGAACGCGTGAAAATTAGCTGCTAATTTTAGCTGCGTCTGTTTCCCATGGCCAAATATTATGCTCCGAACCAAGAAGTTTCACTTGAAACAGAACGAATGGCGTCTACAGTATTCTAATTGGCCTGAAATATTTAGTGACTTGCACTGACAACCAGTGTTAAATATTAGTAGATAGACGTGACGTTATAAAAGTGATACAATGAAGAATCTGTAGTATGTGTGTATATATACTGTATATATATATATTGTAAGCAGACAGCAGGAATTGTATTGGAGGGAGTGTATATCTCGCTCAGAAAGTTAAGCTGGGCGAGATATTAAGAGCCAGATAATGTTGTTTTGTTCAGGAGCCTAGTTGCTAAACAGTTCGTAAATGGTAAAATCAGGGCCGGCTTGGTTGGAGTGGTGAATAGAGATGGCCTTGCGGTCGTTTTGTTTTCGCGCCCGCCATATTCTTTTACATTGTGAAGAACTTTGACCCATGACACATCCATCAGGTGGTACAGAACAGCCAATTGAGACCTTTCAGCACCTGGACATACCCCCTACCTTATAAATAAACCTGATCTTGCTGCCATTTTACATTCAGTCTTTTGCCAGTGTAGGGAGAGGTTGCTGTGTGGAGCAGGGACAGGCTGTTAGGGACACCAAACGCTAGTAAATAGGGCCACAAAAGTCCTTTTAAAGACTGGTATAGGTGTGCTATCGATAGACGTGACATACTGAGGGGTGTAATATACTTATAATATACTTTCTAACATGCGATACTGCAGCCACACAGAGTGCCAAACGCTATTGGAACAAATAATTTCTATTGGTGTGATATACTAGTCCCCCCCCCCCCCAATAAACTGATTGAATCAGGGGTGTTATATACCAATAATATACTTTATATATAGTGCATTTAGGTAGTGCAGCATTTGTCTGCGGTTTTGCTGCTTTACCGCATCTACACAGAGTGAAAAACAGTATTTGAAGAAATAATTTTTACTGGTGTGATTAACCCCTTCCCGACTTCCATACGGATATATACGTGCTAGCTTCACATACCTTGTGCAGTTAGCACGTGTATAGACGTCATGGCAGCTCTTTAATCCAAGCGCTGCAAAACGCTTGGATTAAAGCTTCTGCCCCTGTCTTGCTGATGTCACCGACAGCATACAGTTCAGTAATGCCGGCAAGGGACCAATTGTTATATACCAATAATGTACTTTCTATATAGTGCATTCAGGTAGTGCAGAATTTGTCTGCGGTTTTGCTGCGTTACCGCATCTACACAAACGGAAAAACACTATTTGAAGAAATCATTTTTTTTTAAGTAGTGACGGGTCTTAAAAAAATCTGGGTTATTGCCTCATATTGCCCTGCTAAACCCTGAGCCTGTCGCTCTATCCCCCATCCTAGTCAGGTCAGGAGAAAAAAGCATATCAAAGTGACCACATCTAACTGAAATACTGAAAATCCTCTTTTTAGTTAGTCACGGTGGAGGTGAAGATGATCTGCTCGTGTTTCTCATTGTCTTGTTCGCCTTGCTCATGGGTATGTTCTTCCAGGGCTCAATGATCGGTAGGCACGGTAGTGATGTTGGTTGTACAATGGGCATTCAAGTGGGTATCTCTACGGGCTGGAGACCCAAGACCGACCACGCTGTGCCGGTTGTTGAAAGTGACGCACATATGTACCTCTGTATATCATCCTCAAACGGATGGGTTATTCAAAAGATTTATTAAGACCCTAAAGCATATGCTATAAAAGGTAGTGGAACAAGACTTTTGCAACTGGAACTGTCTCCTCCCATACCTGATGTTCTCCATATGGGAGGTGACGCAGGCTTCTACAGGTTTCTCATCTTTTGAGCTGGTTTATGGTGGACACCCAAGGGGATTGTTAGACGTGGCAAAAGAAACCTGTAAAGCTGAGGCCACCCCCTATAAAAGTGTTATTTAACACGTGGCGCAAATGCAGGATCGAATCAAAAAGGTTTTGCCCATTGTTAGAGAGCACCTGCAAAAGGCGCAAGAGGCGGGTGACAGGGTGTTAGTCTTGGTGCCAACAGTCGAAAGTAAGTTCTCGGCAAAGTGGCAAGGTCCTTATGAGGTAGTAGAGAAGGTTGGAGAAGTAAATGATAAGGTACATCAACCAGGAAGACGTAAAAAATACCAAGTGTATCATGTAAACTAAATAAAACATTGGAATGACAGGGAGGCCTTGGTCGCAGCCAGTCCCAAGAGTAGTATGTCACCACATCCAGCTCCCACAATTAAAATAGGAGAAACCCTCTCTGAGACCAAACAGCAGGAAGTAAAACAGTTTCTGCAGAGGAATAAAAGGAAGTTCTCGGACCTGCCCGGGAGGATCCACCTAGTAAAACATGATATTGTCACTGAGCCAGAAAAAAAATGTAAACTCGAAACCCTATAGAATACCAGAAGCCCGTCGGGAAGCAGTCTCGATCGAAGTGAAACTTATGCTAGAATTGGGGATAATAGAAGAGTCCCAAAGTGGGTGGTCCAGCCCGATAGTGTTGATTCCCAAACCAAATGGGACTTGCATTGACTTTAGGAAGCTAAATGAAATCTCAGAATTTTAATGCATATCCCATGCCCAGAGTCGACAAATTGATTGATAAAGTAGGCAGGGCCAGATATATGACGACTCTGGATCTGACCAAAGGGTATTGACGATGTGGCTGTGTTTAGTGTAGATTGGGGAAGTCACCTCCGTAAAGTACAGGCAGTACTAGATGCTATAAGTGATGCAGGTCTTACAATAAATGTAGAAAAGTGCGCAGTGGGACTGAAAGAAGCCAAATACCTAGGATATGTTATAGGCAGGGGTATAACTAAGCCCCAAGTGGAGAAAGTGGAGGCGATACAGAATTGGCCGAGGCCAGTAACTAAAAAACAAGTGGCGGCCTTCATAGAGATCACTGGATACTACCGGAGGTTTGTACCTAATTTTTCGGCAATAGCAGCACCCTTGACGGACTTGACAAAAGGAACAAAGTCCGTAATGGTGTCTTGGTCCCCAGAATCTGCGAAACCGTTTCACCGTCTGAAATCTGCTCTGTATGTTGGTAGCACTGGACTTCACCAAGGAGTTCTTAGTACAGACAGATGCCTCTGACACAGGACTGGGGGCAGTACTATCCCAAACGGTAAACGGTGAAGAAGACCCGGTATTATATTTAAGCAGGAAGTTGACGCCGGAGGAGAAGAACTACGCAATTGTAAAGTGCAAATGCTTAGCAATAAAGTGGGCATTAGACTCCTTGAAGTATTACCTGCTAGGTAGGAAATTTAAACTAATGTCAGACCATTCCCCACTAGTTTGGATGAAGCTTAAAGGGACACTGACAGGCCCAAAAAGCATATTTAGGGGTATATATGACAATATAGGTCTTATAAAGTATATTAGAATCATCTAAGTATCCCCCCTGTCCACCTCATAAATACAGTAAAAAGAAGTTTTATAACCTGCTTTTCTGGTGTTCAATCTGCCCAAGGGGCGGTGCTTCATATCAACTTGCGCCCAGCCAGCCTCGCCACAACTGCCGTTTGAAGTGCCGCCCAGCTCATCAATATTCACTGAGCTGGGCGGCTACTCTGAAGCGCTGTACTAGTGTCCCCGGCCATCTTCAGCGCATGCGCCCGGCACCCTCACTGGCCGGGATCGCATCGCGCGTCTGCTTTATGCGCATGCGCCCGGCACCCTCACTGGCCTGGATCGCATCGCGCGTCTGCTTTATGCGCATGCGCTGGGCACAGCAGCGCCCCGCATGCGCATAAAGCAGACGCGCGATGCGATCCCGGCCAATGAGGGTGCCGGGCGCATGCGCTGAAGATGGCCGGGGACACTAGTACAGCGCTTCAGAGTAGCCGCCCAGCTCAGTGAATATTGATGAGCTGGGCGGCGCTTCAAACGGCAGTTGTGGCGAGGCTGGCTGGGCGCAAGTTGATATGAAGCACCGCCCCTTGGGCAGATTGAACACCAGGAAAGCAGGTTATAAAACTTCTTTTTACTGTATTTATGAGGTGGACAGGGGGGATACTTAGATGATTCTAATACACTTTATAAGACCTATACTGTCATATATACCCCTAAATATGCTTTTTGGGCCTGTCAGTGTCCCTTTAATAAGCAGTGGCGACTCTAGGAACAATATATAGGGGGGGGCACAAAGATACCACAGTCAAAAATGGGGGGGCAAAAACAAAATAAGTATATATCAATAAGATTACAGAATACGAGAGAATTGCGGTATGCAGGGATACATTTATAATAAAGCAATTTACTTACAAAAGAAGCTATTCAGTCGTCTACTGTGCCGTCCTCTGCTTGCTTCCACAGATTCTTTCCCCTTCTTTCTGTCTCTCGTCAGTGCACAGGCGCACTGTTATGGTGGATCTGTGGAAGACACACTGTTATGGGGGCATCTGTGGATGACACATTATGCCTCTCATTAGCCCTCATTATGCCTCTCATATCAGCCCCCATATGAGCCCTTATGCCTCATTAGCCCCCATTATTCCTCTTATTACCCCCATTATGCCTCTTATCACCCCCATATCAGCCCTTATGCCTCATTAGCCCCCATATCAGCCCTTATGCCTCATTAGCCCCCATTATAAGCCCTTATGCCTCATTAGCCCCATTATAAGCCCTTATGCCTCATTAGCCCCCATTATTCCTCGTATTAGCCCCATTATGCCTCATTAGCCCCCATTATGCCTCATTAGCCCACATTATGCCTCTTATTAGCCCCATTATGCCTAATTAGCCCCCATTATGCCTCTTATTAGCCCCATATGCCTCATTAGCCCCCATATGCCTCCAATTAGCCCCCATATGCCTCCAAAGATCCCCATATGCCTCCTATTAGCCCCCATAGCCCCCATATGCCTCCAATGAGCCCCCATATGCCTCCAATTAGCCCCCATATGCCTCCAATTAGCCCCCATATGCCTCCAATTAGCCCCATATGCCTCCTATTAGCCCCCATAGCCCCCATATGCCTCCAATTAGCCCCCATAGCCCCCATACGCCTCCAATTATCCCCCATATGCCTCCAATTAGCCCCATATGCCTCCTATTAGCCCCCATAGCCCCCATATGCATCCAATTAGCCCCATATGCCTCCAATTAGCCCCCATATGCCTCCAATTAGCCCCCATATGCCTCCAATTAGCCCCCATATGCCTCATATTAGCCCCATATGCCTCCAAATGCCCCCATATGCCTCCAATTAGCCCCCATATGCCTCCTATTAGCCCCCATATGCCTCATATTAGCCCCTATATGCCTCATATTAGCCCCCATAGCCCCCATATGCCTCCAATTAGCCCCCATATGCCTCCAATTAGCCCCATATGCCTTCAATTAGCCCCCATATGCCTTCAATTAGCCCTCATATGCCTCCAATTAGCCCCCATAATGCCCCCAGCAGCCAAATTTTTTATAAAATAAAAAAAAACACTTACCTCTCCTGCTCCTGGACGGACGCCGCCTGCAATTTTCTCCCTCCTCAGTCGACTGTGCTCTAAACTGGCGCGCACAGCGTGAGGTCACAGAGCGTCCTAACGCTGTGCGCAGCCCTGCACAGCTGACAGCCGAGGACCAGGAAGTGGTGAGTACAGAGCGTTCACCACTTCCTGGTCCTTCGGTACTAATGAGCACTCATTAGTATTCACCTGGGGGAATCAGCGGGGGGGGGGGGGGGCGCCCGGGGGGGCAAAGAACAACATAGGGGGGGGCGATTGCCCCCCCTCGCCCCCCTCTAGCGACGCCACTATTAATAAGGAAAAGAATGCCAGGGTTACAAGATGGTTTCTCGCGCTACAGAATTGTAATTTTTGCCTAGAACATAGATCAGGGAAGTCACAGGGCAATGCAGATGCGCTGTCAAGAATCCATTGCATGGTGGCTCAAAGGGCCCAGACCTCCAGTCTGGAGAAGAGGTGGGGGATGTGTAAGCAGACAGCAGGAATTGTATTGGAGGGAGTGTATATCTCGCCCAGAAAGTTACGCTGGGCGAGATATTAAAAGCAGGATAATGTTGAATTGTTTAGGAGCCTAGTTGCTGAACTGTTCATAAATGGTAAAATCAGGGCCGGCTTGGTTGGAGTGGTGAATAGGTGGTGGTGGGATTCACCACTCCCACTCCATTACAGAGAGTGGGGGAGACTCAGCCCGTTCAGCTGAGGAAAGAGTCCCTCATTACGGGTACATAAAGGTCTGAGGCAACTAGCAGTCTCTGTCTGCAAACAACCCAGCTGAGAGACACCAGCAGTATATACAGTACTGTGCAATACAATTAGGAAGGTGTGAGAAAAATGCTGCAATGTAAGAATGCTTTAACAAATTAAAAGTGTTAATAGTTTATTTGTATCAATTAACAAAATGCAAAGTGAATAAACAAAAGAGAAATCTAAATCCAATCAGTAGTTGGCGTGATCCCCCTTTGCTTTCAAAACACCATCAGTTCTTCTAGGTACACTTGCACATAGTTTTTGTAGTCACTCAGGAGAGAAGTTGTTCCAGACATCTTGGAAAAGTAACCACAGATCTTCTGTGGATGTACGGCTTGCTCAAATCCTTCTGTCTCTTCATAAAATCCCAGACAGATTTGATGATGTTGAGATCAGGACTTGGTGAGGGTCATATCATCACTTCCAGGACTTCTTGTTCTTCTTTACACTGAAGATAGTTCTTAATGACATTGGCTGTATGTTGTTGTCCTGCTCCAGATTCAATTAAAACTATTGCTTTTTAAAGGATTACTTACTTTTCCAGCATTTTTATGCACCTATCTAAAACTTTTTCACAGTACTGTGCCACCAGAGGAGAAACTAAGCATTAAAGCAGCACTCATACGTGTAGGTTCAGATGCAAATTAAATCATTTATTAAGGAGTCCAAAATCACAAGTAACAAAGCAGCAAAGTGATGTTTTGGACAGTCCTACCGTTTATCAAGCTGTGATACAAATAAATAGATAAATAAATAAAAATTATCAAGGGCAACTGACAAATATACAAAATGTGCAATGGGGAGTAATATAATACTCTATATACATATTTAGAAAATACAGTAAAGTAGAATAGTTTCCAAAATATCCTGAAGATAAAACAGCATATAGTAATTACTAAGGAGTAGAGTTGAGGGGACACCTGGATGTTCGGGTTCGACGAGTTCGGCCGAACTTGAAAAAAAAGTTCGGGTTCGGGACCCGAACTTGACCCCGAACCCGAACCCCATTGAAGTCAATGGGGACCCGAACTTTTGGGCACTAAAATGGTTCTTGAATAGTCCTGGAAAGGGCTAGATGGCTGCAAAAGGCATCACAATGTGCTTAAGAGCATGCAACTGTTCTGCAAACAAATGTGGATAGGGAAATGACTTAAAATAACATAAAATACAGAAAAATTTAAAATAATCTGGATCTAGGAGTAGGAGGTTGACGAGGCGGTGGATGTGGCGGTGTAGGTTGGCGTGGCGGTGTAGGTGGAAGCAGCAGTGAAGGAGGAATAGGTAGCCAACACTGATTTGTGTTATTTTTTATTTTTAAAGTGGGGTATCCCCCAAAATATTGGGACATATAACAAAATAAAACAAAGAATAAGTGCACTTGAGTACAAGAATGGATGGTTGAGGCTGGTATAAATGTCTATTCTGCACAAGGTACGGACAAGTCCTGTGGGATCCATGCCTGGTTCATTTTAATAAACGTAAGCTTGTCCACACTGGCTGCAGGGCAGGTCAGCATCTCCAAGGCTGACAAAGCTTTTCCACATTTGGGCCAAGCTAACCCTGCCTTCTCAGGTGCTGGCGGTGCCCCAGCTGCGTTGGCGACCTCTTCCTCCTCCTCTGCCTTCGCCTTGTGCTTCCAGTGTGCCCCCGCTGTCAGGTGGGAATGCCATCAGCAGCGTGTGCTTGTAGTCGCGCATCTTCCGATCAGTAACAGATGTTTTCACTAAATTTAGTTCCCTGTCAGCAAAGCAGAGCAGGGATTCATTCATGGCAAAAGGGGGGTTCATTTCACCCAGCAAAATAACAGAGTATTTTGAGAGATTTAGGCCCCTGTCACCCAGGCACAGCAGAGGTTCATTCACGGCAAAAGGGGGTTCTTGTCACCCAGCAATAGAACAGAGGATTTTGAGAGATTTAGGCCCCTGTCACCCAGGCACAGCAGAGGTTCATTCACGGCAAAAGGGGGTTCTTGTCACCCAGCAATAGAACAGAGGATTTTGAGAGATTTAGGCCCCTGTCACCCAGGCACAGCAGGGGTTCATTCACGGCAAAAGGGGCTTTATGTCACCCACCAATAGAACAGAGAGTTTTGAGAGATTTAGGCCCCTGTCACCCAGGCACAGCACGGGTTCATTCACGGCAAAAGGGGCTTTATGTCACCCACCAATAGAACAGAGGATTTTGAGAGATTTAGGCCTATGTCACCCAGGCACAGCAGGGGTTCATTCACGGCAAAAGGGGGTTCATGTCACCCAGCAATAGAACAGAGGATTTTGAAAGATTTAGGCCCCTGTCACCCAGGCACAGCACGGGTTCATTCACGGCAAAAGGGGCTTTATGTCACCCACCAATAGAACAGAGGATTTTGAGAGATTTAGGCCTATGTCACCCAGGCACAGCAGGGGTTCATTCACGGCAAAAGGGGGTTCATGTCACCCAGCAATAGAACAGAGGATTTTGAGAGATTTAGGCCCCTGTCACCCAGGCACAGCAGGGGTTCATTCACGGCAAAAGGGGGGTTAATGTCACCCAGCAATAGAACAGAGGATTTTAAGAGATTTAGGCCCATGTCACCCAGGCACAGCAGGGGTTCATTCACGCCAAAAGGGGGTTCATGTCACCCAGCAATAGAACAGAGGATTTTGAGAGATTTAGGCCCATGTCATCCAGGCACAGCAGGGGTTCATTCAAGGCAAAAGGTGGTTCCTGTCACCCAGCAAAAGAACAGAGGATTTTGAGAGATTTAGGCCCCTGTCACCCAGACACAGCAGGGGTTCATTCACGGCAAAAGGGGCTTTATGTCACCCACCAATAGAACAGAGGATTTTGAGAGATTTAGGCCTATGTCACCCAGGCACAGCAGGTGTTCATTCACGGCAAAAGGGGGTTCATGTCACCCAGCAATAGAACAGAGGATTTTGAAAGATTTAAGCCCCTGTCACCCCGGCACAGCAGGGGTTCATTCACGGCAAAAGGGGGTTCATGTCACCCAGCAATAGAACAGAGGATTTTGAGAGATTTTGGCCCCTGTCACCCAGGCACAGCAGGGGTTCATTCACGGCAAAAAGGGGTTCTTGTCACCCAGCAATAGAACAGAGGATTTTGAAAGATTTAAGCCCCTGTCACCCCTGCACAGCAGGGGTTCATTCACGGCAAAAGGGGGTTCATGTCACCCAGCAATAGAACAGAGGATTTTGAGAGATTTGGGCCCCTGTCACCCAGGCACAGCAGGGGTTCATTCACGGCAAAAAGGGGTTCTTGTCACCCAGCAATAGAACAGAGGATTTTGAGAGATTTAGGCCTCTGTCATCCAGGCACAGCAGGGGTTCATTCACGGCAAAAAGGGGTTCTTGTCACCCAGCAATACAACAGAGGATTTTGAGAGATTTAGGCCCCTGTCATCCAGGCACAGCAGGGGTTCATTCACGGAAAAAGGGGGTTCATGTCACCCAGCAATAGAAGAGAGTATTTTGAAAGATTTAGGCCCATGTCACCCAGGCACAGCAGGGGTTCATTCACGCCAAAAGGGGGTTCATGTCACCCAGCAATAGAACAGAGGATTTTGAGAGATTTAGGCCCATGCCACCCAGGCACAGCAGGGTTTCATTCACGGCAAAAGGGGGTTCATGTCACCCAGCAATAGAACAGAGGATTTTGAGAGATTTAGGCTCCTGTCACCCAGGCACAGCAGGGGTTCATTCACAGCAAAAGTGGGTTCATGTCACCCAGCAATAGAACAGAGGATTTTGAGAGATTTTGGCCCCTGTCACCCAGGCACAGCAGGGGTTCATTCACGGCAAAAAGGGGTTCTTGTCACCCAGCAATAGAACAGAGGATTTTGAGAGATTTAGACCCCTGTCACCCAGGCACAGCAGGGGTTCATTCACGGCAAAAAGGGGTTCTTGTCACCCAGCAATAGAACAGAGGATTTTGAGAGATTTAGGCCCATGTCACCCAGGCACAGCAGGGGTTCATTCACGGCAAAAAGGGGTTCTTGTCACCCAGCAATAGAACAGAGGATTTTGAGAGATTTAGGCTCCTGTCACCCAGGCACAGCAGGGGTTCATTCACGGCAAAAGGGGGTTCATGTCACCCAGCAAAAGAACAGAGGATTTTGAGAGATTTAGGCCCCTGTCATCCAGGCACAGCAGGGGTTCATTTACGGCAAAAGGGGCTTTATGTCACCCACCAATAGAATAGAGGATTTTGAGAGATTTAGGCCCCTGTCACCCAGGCACAGCAGGGGTTCATTCACGGCAAAAGTGGGTTCATGTCACCCAGCAATAGAACAGAGGATTTTGAGAGATTTTGGCCCCTGTCACCCAGGCACAGCAGGGGTTTATTCACGGCAAAAAGGGGTTCTTGTCACCCAGCAATAGAACAGAGGATTTTGAGAGATTTAGGCCCCTGTCACCCAGGGACAGCAGGGGTTCATTCACGGCAAAAGGGGGTTCATGTCACCCAGCAATAGAACAGAGGATTTTGAGAGATTTAGGCCCATGTCACCCAGGCACAGCAGGGGTTCATTCACGCCAAAAGGGGGTTCATGTCACCCAGCAATAGAACAGAGGATTTTGAGAGATTTAGGCCCCTGTCACCCAGGGACAGCAGGGGTTCATTCACGGCAAAAGGGGGTTCATTTCACCCAGCAAAAGAACAGAGGATTTTGAGAGATTTAGGCCCCTGTCACCCAGGCACAACAGGGGTTCATTTACGGCAAAAGGGGGTTCATGTCACCCAGCAATAGAACAGAGGATTTTGAGAGATTTAGGCCCCTGTCACCCAGGCACAGCAGGGGTTCATTCACGGCAAAAGGGGGTTCATGTCACCCAGCAATAGAACAGAGTATTTAGAGAGATTTCGGCCCATGTCACCCAGGCACAGTAGGGGTTTATTCACGGCAAAAGGGGCTTAATGTCACCCAGCAATAGAGGATTTTGAGAGATTTAGGCCTCTGTCACCCAGGCACAGCAGGGGTTTGTATACGCCAAAAATAGTAAAAAGTCACCCAACAATTGAAAATAAGAATTTTTTTAATTTAGGGCACTACATGGCATTAAAATGGCTCTAAAATAGTCCTTGAAAAGGCTAGAGGGATGTAAAAGGCAGTAAAATGTGCTTAAGAGCATGGCAACTGCTCTGCAAACAAGTGTGGATAGGGAAATTACTTAAAATGAAATAAAATAACTAAAAATTACAAATTTTTAACCTGCAACTCAGTGAAGGAGGTGGATATGGAGTCGGAGGTCGAGGAGGCAGTGAATGTGGTGTTGTAGGTGGAGGCAGCAATGGAGGAGGAGGAGATAGCCAACAATGTTTTTTATTTTTTATTGGGGTAGGTATCCCCCAAAATATTGGGACAAATAAAATAAAATAAAACAAAGAATCATTGCACTTGACTTGAGTACAAGAATGTATGTTTGATGGTGGTATAAATGTCTATTCTGCACAAGGTACAGACAAGTCTTGTGGGATCCAAGCCTGGTTCATTTTAATGAACGTGAGCTTGTCCACGTTGGCTGTGGACAGGCGGCTGCGTCTGTCTGTAATGACGCCTCCTGCCATGCTAAATACACATTCAGAGAGTACACTGGCTGCAGGGCAGGCCAGCACCTCCAAGGCATACAGGGCAAGCTCTGGCCATGTGGACAATTTGGAGACCCAGAAGTTGAATGGGGCAGAACCATCAGTCAGTACGTGTAGGCGTGTGCACAGGTACTGTTCCACCATGTTGTTTAAATGCTGTCTGTCACGGATGGTGTAACAGAAAACAAGAAGTAACAAATAAGGATCCGACTGGCTTGATCCAAAACTAAGGAACAAAATGGTGACCCCTATTAAAGCCCTGAAGCTCTCCCTGTCTTCTCAGCCCATGCAAAGATCTCAGTGATAGAAGGTTGCATGTCCAAGTGCCTAGACTGAATGACACCAGCAAACCCTATAATAGTAAGGGGACACGACCACCAGCTCCCTGCACTTAATACGGAGGGAGTCAGGGTCACCTAGAACCAAGCCAACAGGAAAAAAACAAATACAAAAAAAGACTTATCTGAAAACCCAGCTGTAGCAATTTCTAGCAGAGAACACAATCCAGGATGTAATATAAACCGCAAGGTGAGGCAGTATGGGGAGGAGATATATAGGGAGGCAATCACTGCTAATAGATTACCGCTGGGAGAGGGAGGAGAGATGTCAAAATGAAAGCAAAACAAAAGAAGATCATGCAGGAGGTACTGAAGAACATCTATCAGAACTTCTCAAAGATCTGGTGGTGACAGTACCCCTCCCTCTATGAGTGGACTCCGGACACTCAGAGCCCACCTTCTCAGGATGGGACCTATGGAATGCCCTGAGAAGACGAGTGGCCTTAATGTCCGCCACTGGAACCCACATCCTTTCCTCAGGACCATAACCCTCCCAATGAACGAGGTACTGAAGAGAACCGCGGACAATCCTAGAGACCTGAAATTCAAGATTACCATCAACCACAATCGGAGGAGGAGGAGGCAAAGAGGAGGGTACAGTGGGTTGGACATAAGGTTTTAATAGGGACTTGTGAAAAACATTATGGATCTTCCAAGTCTGAGTAGATCAAGACGGTAGGCAACGGGATTGATGACGGACAAGATTTTGTAAGGCCCAATAAACTTAGGATCCAGGAGGGAACCTTCAATTTGATATTCTTAGTAGACAACCATACCAGATCACCAACATTCAGGTTCGGATCAGGCACACGTCTCTTATCCGCCACACGCTTATATCTCTCACTCATGCTCTTTAGATTATCCTGAATCTTTTGCCAAATAGATGATAAAGACGAGGAGAATCTCTCCTCATCAGGTAAACCAGAAGCCCCCTCTCCAGAGAATGTCCCAAACTGCGGATGAAACCCATATGCACCAAAAAATGGTGACTTATCAGAGGACTCCTGACGACGGTTATTTGGTTATTTAAAGCAAACTCAGCAAGAGAGAGAAAAGAACACCAATCCTCCTGATTCTCCGTCACAAAACAATGCAGATATGTCTCCAGATTCTGATTGACGTGCTCTGTCTGGCCATTCGACTGCGGGTGGAAAGCAGAAGAGAATGACAACCGAACCCCCCAAGCGAGAATAGAAGGCCTTCCAGAATCTGGAAACAAACTGCGTGCCCCTATCAGAGACTATGTCTGAAGGGATACCATGCAGTTTGACAATGTGATCAAGAAATGCCTGCGCCAGCTAAAACGGTCCACCACCACCAGAATCACAGTCTTCCCCGAGGAACGAGGCAGGTCCCTAATGAAATCCATGGACAGATGTGTCCAAGGATGGGAAGAAATGGGTAACGGAAGGAGAGGACCCGATGGCCGTGAATGAGGGACTTTGGCACGAGCGCAGGTCTCGCAGGCTGCCACAAAACCCTCAACCGACTTACGAAGAGCAGGCCACCAGAATCTCCGAGCAATGATATCCACTGTGGCTCTAACCCCCCCGGTGCCCAGCAAGGACAGTATCATGGTGCTCCTTAAAAACCTTGTGTCGTAAAGTGAGAGGCACAAACAACCTCCCAGGAGGACAAAGATCAGGAGCCTCTGCCTGGGCTGCCTGAACCTCTGCCTCCAATTCAGGATAAAGAGCAGACACAACCAGCCCATCAGCCAAAATGGGACCCGGGTCTTCAAAGTTCCCCCCTCCCAGAAAGCAACGTGACAGGGCATCCGCCTTCACATTCTTAACCCCGGGGCGGAATGTGACAACAAAATTAAACCTTGAAAAGAACATAGACCATCTGGCCTGTCTCGGGTTCAGACGCTTGGCTGACTCCAAGTAGGCCAGATTCTTATGGTCGGTAAACACGATAATAGGGTGTCTGGCTCCCTCTAGCCAATGGCGCCATTCCTGAAAAAGCTAACTTGATGGCCAACAACTCCCTATCTCCCATATCGTAATTTCTCTCTGCAGAGAAAAAAGGCACACCCACCTCAGAAGCGTTCACCTCAACTATGAAGGGCAGAGAGATATCAGGTTGTACCAAGATGAGAGCGGAAGCAAAACTCTCCTTGATACTAGAAAAGGCCTTACGCGCCTCTACCGACCAGGAGGAAAAATCTACCCCCTTTCTAGTCATATCAGTGAGTGGTTTAACAACAGAGGAATAATTCTAAATAAACTTCCTGTAATAATTGGCAAAACCCAAAAAACTCATCAGCGCCTTCTGATTCTCAGGAAGCTCCCACTCAAGCACAGCGCGGACCTTCTCGGGGTCCATGCGAAAACCAGAAGCGGAGAGAAGAAACCCCAGAAATTGAATTTCTGGAACCGCAAACACACATTTTTCCAGTTTAGCGTACAATTTATTCTCCCGCAGAATGAGCAAGACCTGACGTAGGTGGTCCTTATGAGTTTTGAAATCAGGAGAAAAAAATCAAAATGTCATCTAGATACACTAGTACAAATTTCCCCATTAAATGATAAAAAAAATGCTGTTCACAAAATGCTGAAAGACGGCTGGAGCATTTATCAAACCAAAAGGCATAACCAAATTCTCAAAATGGCCCTCAGGGGTATTGAAGGCAGTCTTCCATTCGTCTCCTTCTCTAACCCTGACCATGTTGTATGCCCCTCTTAAATCCAACTTGGAAAAAACTTTAGCCCCAACAATCTGGTTAAACAGGTCCGGGATCAGAGGAAGCGGATAAGGGTCACGAATTGTGATACTGTTCAGCTCCCTGAAATCCAGACATGGTCTTAAAGAACCATCTTTTTTCTTAAAGGGAACCTGTCACCGGGATTTTGGGTATAGAGCTGAGGACATGGGCTGCTAGATGGGCTACATTCGCAATACCCAGTCCCCATAGCTCTGTGTGCTTTTATTGTGTAAAAAAACGATTTGATACATATGCAAATTAACCTGAAATGAGTCCTGTCCCTGAGATGAGTCATGGACAGGACTCATCTCAGGTTAATTTGCATATGTATCAAATCGTTTTTTTTACACAATAAAAGCACACAGAGCTATGGGGACTGGGTATTGTGAATGTGTTAGCGGCCATCTAGCAGCCCATGTCCTCAGCTCTATGCACAAAATCCCAGTGACAGGTTCCATTTAACAAAGAAAAAAACAGCGGCAACAGGTGACTTCGAGGGTCGTATGTGTCCCTTTCTCAGGCTCTCAGAGATATAAGCACGCATAGCGACCCTTTCAGGTTGGGAGAGATTGTATAAACGAGATTTAGGCAGCTTGGCGCCTGGGATGAGATAAATAGGGCAATCGTACTCCCTGTGAGGAGGCAGCTCCTGAACACCACTCTCAGAAAACACATCCGCAAATTCAGAGAGAAAAGATGGTACAGTCTTAGTAGAAACCTCTGAAACAGATGTCGTGAGGCAATTCTCTCTGCAAAAGTCACTCCAACCATTTATTTGCCTCGCTTGCCAATCAATGGTGGGGTTATGTTTAGTGAGCCAGGGTAGCCCCAACACTAGAGGAGTAGGCAACCCGCTTAGGACGAAACATGACACATCCTCAACATGAGTATCACTCACAATCAAACGGATATTGTGAACTATGCCCTTTAACGATTTCTGAGAAAGTGGAGCAGAATCAATAGCAAAAACAGGTATATCCTTTCCCAAAGTGTATACCTGGAAACCATGTGTTATAGCAAATTGATTATCAATGAGATTGACAGCTGTTCCACCATCTACAAAAATCTCACAAAAAATGTTCTTGCTCTCTAGCGCCACCCTGGCAGGTAGGACAAAATGGGAACTACAAGCAAACGGAAAAAGTTCAATTTCCGCATCAACCTTGCCAATAGTAACAGATGGAACGTTTTTAGAGGATTTTTTTCTTTTTGTTTCTTTATTACTCTCAAAAAACTGCCTGAATCTCCTAGAGGGACAAACATTTGCCAAATGATTTATACCTCCATAACAGAAACAAACCCTCCTCTGAGAGCTGAATCTTCTATTGTCAGAGGCAAGCAAACCCAGCTGCATCGGCTCCTGCTCAGAGGGGATTGAGAGAGACCGAGACCCCTGCGCACTGAATGAAACCGCCGCACTGTCCTTGGACTGAGTATGACAGGAAGGAGTGACCTCTCCTCTCTCTCTAAGACGCCTGTCAATACAAACGGCCCGAGACATGGCAGACTCCAAGAAGGTAGGTCTCTCATGAAAGGCAAATGCATCTTTTAATCCCTCTGAAAGACCATGGCAAAATTGATTTCGGAGTGCAGCATCATTGCAACCAGTATCAGCTGCCCATCTCCGAAATTCTGAACAGTATATCTCTGCGGACTGTTTACCCTGGCATAAAAGACGCAGATTAGATTCAGCCAGAGCAATACGATCCGGATGATAATATATCTGACCCAGGGCTACAAAAAATTCATCCACTGATCGGAGGGGCCGTGCCCCCACCGGCAGCGAAAAGGCCCAAGACTGAGCGTTATCCCTGAGCAGTGAGATGATGATCCCCACCCTCTGCTCCTCATCACCAGAGGAATGGGGAAGTAGGTGAAAATGGAGTTTGCAAGCCTCTCTAAAACGAAAAAAATTCTCACTACCCCTAGAGAAGGTATCCGGAAGCGAGATCTTAGGCTCAGAACAAACTCCATGAACGCAAGCAGAACCGGTCACCTGAAACTGAGATACAGTTTTACGGAGCTCTGCGACCTCCAGTGAAAGACCCCGCATGCGGTCTGTCAAGGCTAAAGCCGGATCCATGCTTAAGACGGTTTAGGCGGTTTATAATGTCACGGATGGTGTAACAGAAAATAAGAAGTAACAAATAAGGATCTGACTGGCTTGATCCAAAACTAAGGAACAAAAGGGTGACCCCTATTAAAGCTCTGAGGCTTTCCCTGTCTTCTCAGCCCATGCAAAGATCTCAGTGATAGAAGGTTGCATGTCCACGTACCTAGACTGAATGACACCTGCAAACCCTATAATAGTGAGGGGACACGACCACCAGCTCCCTGCACTTAATACGGAGGGAGTCAGGGTGTCACAACCAGACAGCTGAGAAGCTCTGACAGAGGCCTTTCAGAACCTCCTCCTTGAGTTTCTGTGTTGTGGTATTCAGCTCCTCCTCTCCTTAGCCTCTCTCAGCTGTTATGTGTTGGACTAATTGCTTCCCTTTAAATTCTTCCCCAGAAGGCTTTTCTGGGCGGCTTATATTTCTTCCTGGAGTATGTGTACATGCCCATCTGGTTCTCCTCTCCTCTACAAAGTTAAGTGTTATACTGTTATCTGTTATTTTCTGTTTGCTGGATCCCAGGTGACCCTGACTCCCTCCGTGTCTGGTGTAGGGAGCCGGTGGTCGTGTCCCCTCACTATTGTAGGGTGCTCAGGGGTTATATAGTCAAGGTACGTGGATATGCATACCTCCACCATTCGGATCTATGCATAGGCTGAGCAGCCAGGGAAAGTCCCAGGTCTTCTACAGGGGTCTCCCTTTTGTTCCTTAGCTTCTGGATCCAGCGAGTCATTTATGCATGTTGTTTTGCCTTGTTTCATGTACACCGTCCGTGACATTATAAGCCGCCATAACCGTCTCAAGCATGGATCCGGTTTCACTTTTGGCTGAACGCCTTCAGGGTCTTTCATTGGAGGTAGCTGATCTCCGCAGGACTTTTTCTCAGCTTCAAGTGACCGGTTCAGCTGGCGTTCATGGAGTTTGTTCTAAGCCTAAGATCTCGCTCCCGGATACGTTCTCCGGGGGTAGTGAGAATTTTGTGCGTTTTAGAGAGGCTTGCAAACTCCATTTTCGCCTTCTTCCCCATTCTTCTGGTGATGAGGAACGGAGGGTGGGGATCATTATATCGCTGCTCAGGGGTAACGCTCAGTCCTGGGCCTTTTCGCTGCCGGAGGGGGCACGGCCCCTCCGTTCAGTGGATGAATTCTTTTTAGCCCTGGGTCAGATATATGATGATCCGGATCGTATTGCTCTGGCGGAGTCTAGACTACGTCTCCTATGCCAGGGTAAACAATCCGCAGAAATATACTGCTCAGAATTTCGGAGATGGGCAGCTGATACTGGTTGGAATGATGCTGCACTCCGAAGTCAATTTTGCCATGGTCTTTCAGAGGGATTGAAAGATGCATTTGCCTTTCATGAAAGGCCTATTTCTTTGGACTCTGCTATGTCTCAGGCCGTTCGTATTGACAGGCATCTTAGAGAGAGAGGAGAGATCTCTCCTTCCTGTCATACTCGGTCCCAGGACTGTGCAGCGGTCCCATTCTCTGCGCAGGGGTCTCAGTCGCTGTCAGCCCCTTCTGAGCAGGAGCCCATGCAGCTGGGGTTGATTGCTTCTGACAATAGAAGATTCAGCCCGCATGGGAGGGTTTGTTTTTGTTGTGGAGGTATTAATCATTTGGCAAATATTTGTCCCTCTAGGAGATTCAGGCAGTTCTCTGGGTATAATAAAGAAACAAAGAGGAAAAAATCTTTGAAAAATGTTCCGTCTGTTACTATTGGCAGGGTTGAGGCGGACATTGAAGGTTTTCCGTTTGCTTGTAGTTCCCGTTTTGTCCTGCCGGCTAGGGTGGCGCTAGAGAGCAAGAACATTTTTTGTGAGATTTTTGTGGATAGTGGAGCAGCGGTCAATCTCATTGATAATCACTTTGCGATAACTCATGGTTTCCAGGTGTGCGCTTTGAGAAAGGATATTCCTGTTTTTGCTATCGATTCCGCTCCACTTTCTCAGAAATCATTAAAGGGCATAGTTCACAATATCCGTTTAATTGTGAGTGATGCTCATGTTGAGGATGTGTCATGTTTCGTCCTTAGCGGTTTGCCCACCCCTCTGGTGTTGGGGCTGCCCTGGCTCACTAAGCATAACCCCACCTTTGATTGGCAAGCGAAGCAAATAAATGGTTGGAGTGACTTTTGCAGAGAGAATTGCCTCATGACATCTGTTTCTGAGGTTGCTACTAAGACTATACCATCTTTTCTCTCTGAATTTTCGGATGTCTTCTCTGAGAGTGGAGTTCAGGATTTGCCCCCGCACAGGGAGTACGATTGCCCTATTAATCTCATCCCAGACGCCAAGCTGCCTAAATCTCGTTTATACAATCTTTCCCAACCTGAGAGGATCGCTATGCGTGCTTATATCTCTGAGAGTCTGAGAAAGGGACACATACGACCCTCGAAGTCACCTGTTGCCGCTGGTTTTTTCTTTGTTAAGAAAAAAGATGGTTCTTTAAGACCTTGTCTGGATTTCAAGGAGCTGAACAATATCACAATTCGTGACCCTTATCCGCTTCCTCTGATCCCGGACCTATTTAACCAGGTTGTTGGGGCTAAAGTCTTTTCCAAATTAGATTTAAGAGGGGCATACAACCTGGTCAGGGTCAGAGAAGGGGACGAATGGAAGACGGCCTTCAATACCCCTGAGGGCCATTTTGAAAACTTGGTTATGCCTTTTGGTTTGATGAATGCCCCAGCCGTTTTTCAGCATTTCGTGAACAGCATTTTTTATCATTTGATGGGAAAATTTGTATTGGTGTATTTGGATGACATTTTGATTTTTTCTCCCGATTTCAAAACTCATAAGGAACATTTACGTCAGGTCTTGCTCATCCTGCGGGAGAATAAATTATATGCGAAACTGGAAAAATGTGTGTTTGCGGTTCCAGAAATTCAATTTCTGGGGTTTCTTCTCTCCGCTTCTGGTTTTCGCATGGACCCCGAGAAGGTCCGCGCTGTGCTTGAGTGGGAGCTTCCTGAGAATCAAAAGGCGCTGATGCGTTTTTTGGGCTTTGCCAATTATTACAGGAAGTTCATTTTGAATTATTCTTCTATTGTTAAACCACTCACTGATATGACCAGAAAGGGGGTAGATTTTTCTTCTTGGTCAGTTGAGGCGCGTAAGGCTTTTTCTGATATCAAGGAGAGTTTTGCTTCCGCTCCCATCTTGGTGCAACCTGATATTTCGTTACCCTTCATAGTTGAGGTTGATGCTTCTGAGGTGGGTGTGGGGGCGGTCTTGTCTCAGGGTTCCTCTCCTGCCAATTGGCGACCGTGTGCCTTTTTCTCAAGAAAACTCTCCTCCGCAGAGAGAAATTACGATGTGGGAGATAGGGAATTGTTGGCCATCAAGTTGGCTTTTGAGGAATGGCGCCATTGGCTAGAGGGAGCCAGACACCCTATTACCGTATTTACTGACCATAAAAATCTGGCCTACTTGGAGTCAGCCAAGCGTCTGAACCCGAGACAGGCCAGATGGTCGTTGTTCTTTTCTAGGTTTAATTTTGTTGTCACGTTCCGCCCTGGAGTTAAGAATGTGAAGGCAGATGCCCTGTCACGTTGTTTTCCGGGAGGCGGGAATTTTGAAGACCCGGGTCCCATTTTGGCTGAAGGTGTGGTGGTCTCTGCTCTTTTTCCTGAATTGGAGGCAGAGGTGCAGGCAGCCCAGTCAGAGGCTCCTGATCTTTGTCCTCCTGGGAGGTTGTTTGTGCCTCTCGCTTTAAGACACAAGATTTTTAAAGAACACCACGATACGGTCCTTGCTGGGCACCCGGGGGTAAGAGCCACACTGGATCTCATCGCTCGGAGATTCTGGTGGCCTGCGCTTCGTAAGTCGGTTGAGGGTTTTGTGGCAGCCTGCGAGACTTGCGCTCGTGCCAAAGTCCCTCATTCACGGCCATCAGGTCCTCTCCTTCCCTTACCCATTCCTTCCCGTCCTTGGACACATCTGTCCATGGACTTTATCACGGACCTGCCTCGTTCCTCGGGGAAGACTGTGATTCTGGTGGTGGTGGACCGTTTTAGCAAAATGGTGCATTTCATCCCTTTTCCTGGTTTGCCCAATGCTAAGACGCTGGCGCAGGCATTTGTTGATCACATTGTCAAATTGCACGGTATTCCTTCAGACATACTCTCTGATAGGGGCACGCAGTTTGTTTCCAGATTCTGGAAGGCTTTCTGTTCTCGCTTGGGGGTTCGGTTGTCATTCTCTTCTGCTTTCCACCCGCAGTCGAATGGCCAGACAGAGCGCGTCAATCACAATCTGGAGACATATCTGCGTTGTTTTGTGGCGGAGAATCAAGAGGATTGGTGTTCTTTTTTGTCCCTTGCTGAGTTTGCTTTAACCACCTCCGGACCGCCTAACGCAGATTCGCGTTCCGGAGGTGGCAGCCCTGCGCACAGTCACGCATATATGCGTCATCTCGCGAGACGCGAGATTTCCTGTGAACGCGCGCACACAGGCGCGCGCGCTCACAGGAACGGAAGGTAAGCGAGTGGATCTCCAGCCTGCCAGCGGCGATCGTTCGCTGGCAGGCTGGAGATCTGATTTTTTTAACCCCTAACAGGTATATTAGACGCTGTTTTGATAACAGCGTCTAATATACCTGCTACCTGGTCCTCTGGTGGTCCCTTTTGTTAGGATCGACCACCAGAGGACTCAGGTAGCTCAGTACAGTCGCACCAAACACCACACTACACTACACCCCCCCCCCGTCACTTATTAACCCCTTATAAACCCCTGATCACCCATGATCACCCCATATAAACTCCCTGATCACCCCCCTGTCATTGATCACCCCCCTGTCATTGATCACCCCCCTGTCATTGATCACCCCCCTGTCAGGCTCCGTTCAGACGTCCGTATGATTTTTACGGATCCACGGATACATGGATCGGATCCGCAAAACGCATACGGACGTCTGAATGGAGCCTTACAGGGGGGTGATCAATGACAAGTGGGTGATCACGCATATAGACTTCCTGATCACTTCCCTGTCATTGATCACCCCTCTGTCATTGATCACCCCCCTGTAAGGCTCCATTCAGACATCCGCATGATTTTTACGGATCCACTGATACATGGATCGGATCCGCAAAACGCATACGGACGTCTGAATGGAGCCTTACAGGGGGGTGATCAATGACAAGTGGGTGATCATGCATATAGACTTCCTGATCACTTCCCTGTCATTGATCACCCCTCTGTCATTGATCACCCCCCTGTAAGGCTCCATTCAGACATCCGCATGATTTTTACGGATCCACTGATACATGGATCGGATCCGCAAAACGCATACGGACGTCTGAATGGAGCCTTACAGGGGGGTGATCAATGACAAGTGGGTGATCACGCATATAGACTTCCTGATCACTTACCTGTCATTGATCACCCCTCTGTCATTGATCACCCCCCTGTAAGGCTCCATTCAGACATCCACATGATTTTTACGGATCCACTGATACATGGATCGGATCCGCAAAACTCATGCGGACCTCTAAATGGAGCCTTACAGGGGGGTGATCAATGACAAGGGGGTGATCACGCATATAGACTTCCTGATCAATGACAGAGGGGTGATCAATGACAGGGAAGTGATCAGGAAGTCTATATGCGTGATCACCCCCTTGTCATTGATCACCCCCCTGTAAGGCTCCATTTAGAGGTCCGCATGTGTTTTGCAGATCCGATCCATGTATCAGTGGATCCGTAAAAATCATGCGGATGTCTGAATGGAGCCTTACAGGGGGGTGATCAATGACAGAGGGGTGATCAATGACAGGGAAGTGATCAGGAAGTCTATATGCGTGATCACCCACTTGTCATTGATCACCCCCCCTGTAAGGCTCCATTCAGACATCCGCATGATTTTTACGGATCCACTGATACATGGATCGGATCCGCAAAACACATACGGACGTCTGAATGGAGCCTTACAGGGGGGTGATCAATGACAGGCGGGTGATCACCCATATAGATTCCCTGATCACCCCCTGCATTGATCACCCCTCGGTCATTGATCACCCCCCTGTAAGGCTCCATTCAGACGTCCGCATGATTTTTACGGATCCACTGATACATGGATCGGATCCGCAAAACACATGCGGACGTCTGAATGGAGCCTTACAGGGGGGTGATCAATGACAGGGGGTTGATCACCCCATATAGACTCCCTGATCACCCCCCTGTCATTGATCACCCCCCTGTAAGGCTCCATTCAGACGTCCGCATGTGTTTTGCGGATCCGATCCATGTATCCGTGGATCCGTAAAAAATCATACGGACGTCTGAATGGAGCCTTACAGGGGGGTGATCAGGAAGTCTATATGGGTGATCACCCCTCTGTCATTGATCACCCCCCCCCCCCCCCTGTAAGGCTCCATTCAGACGTCCGCATGTGTTTTGCGGATCCGATCCATGTATCCGTGGATCCGTAAAAAATCATACGGACGTCTGAATGGAGCCTTACAGGGGGGTGATCAGGGAGTCTATATGGGTGATCACCCCTCTGTCATTGATCACCCCCCCCCCCTGTAAGGCTCCATTCAGACGTCCGCATGTGTTTTGCGGATCCGATCCATGTATCCATGGATCCGTAAAAATCATACGGACGTCTGAATGGAGCCTTACCAGGGGGGTGATCAGTGACAGGGGGGTGATCAGTGACAGGGGGGTGATCAGGGAGTCTATATGGGTGATCACCCCCCTGTCATTGATCACCCCCCTGTCATTGATCACTCCCCCTGTAAGGCTCCATTCAGACATTTTTTTGGCCCAAGTTAGCGGCAATTTTTTGTTTGTTTTTGTTTTTGTTTTTTCTTACAAAGTCTCATATTCCACTAATTTGTGTCAAAAAATAAAATCTCACATGAACTCACCATACCCCTCACGGAATCCAAATGCGTAAACATTTTTTGACATTTATATTCCAGACTTCTTCTCACGCTTTAGGGCCCCTAAAAAGCCAGGGCAGTATAAATACCCCACATGTGACCCCATTTCGGAAAGAAGACACCCCAAGGTATTCCGTGAGGGGCATATTGAGTCCATGAAAGATTGAAATTTTTGTCCTAAGTTAGCGGAAAGTGAGACTTTGTGAGGAAAAAAAACAAAAAAAATCAATTTCCGCTAACTTATGCAAAAAAAAAAAAAATTCTATGAACTCGCCAGGCCCCTCATTGAATACCTTGGGGTGTCTTCTTTCCAAAGTGGGGTCACATGTGGGGTATTTATACTGCCCTGGCTTTTTAGGGGCCCGAAAGTGTGAGAAGAAGTCTGGGATCCAAATGTCTAAAAATGCCCTCCTAAAAGGAATTTGGGCACCTTTGCGCATCTAGGCTGCAAAAAAGTGTCACACATCTGGTATCGCCGTACTCAGGAGAAGTTGGGCAATGTGTTTTGGGGTGTCATTTTACATATACCCATGTTGGGTGAGAAAAATATCTTGGTCAAATGCCAACTTTGTATAAAAAAAATGGGAAAAGTTATCTTTTGCCAAGATATTTCTCTCACCCAGCATGGGTATATGTAAAATGACACCCCAAAACACATTCCCCAACTTCTCCTGAGTTCGGCGATACCAGATGTGTGACACTTTTTTGCAGCCAAGGTGGGCAAAGGGGCACATATTCCAAAGAGCACCTTTCGGATTTCACAGGCTATTTTTTACAGATTTTGATTGCAAAGTACTTCTTACACATTTGGGCCCCTAAATTGCCAGGGCAGTATAACTACGCCACAAGTGACCCCATTTTGGAAAGAAGACACCCCAAGGTATTCTGTGAGGGGCATGGCGAGTTCCTAGAATTTTTTATTTTTTGTCACAAGTTAGCGGAAAATGATGATTTTTCTTTTTTTTTCTTTTTTCCCTTACAAAGTCTCATATTCCACTAACTTGCGACAAAAAATAAAAAAATTCTAGGAACTCGCCGTGCCCCTCACGGAATACCTTGGGGTGTCTTCTTTCCAAAATGGGGTCACTTGTGGCGTAGTTATACTGCCCTGGCAATTTAGGGGCCCAAATGTGTGAGAAGTACCTTGCAATCAAAATGTGTAAAAAATGGCCTGCAAAATCCGAAAGGTGCACTTTGGAATATGTGCCCCTTTGCCCACCTTGGCAGCAAAAAAGTGTGACACATCTAGTATCGCCGTACTCAGGAGAAGTTGGGGAATGTGTTTTGGGGTGTCATTTTACATATACCCATGCTGGGTGAGGAAAATATCTTGGTCAAATGCCAACTTTGTATAAAAAAATGGGCAAAGTTGTATTTTGCCAAGATATTTCTCTCACCCAGCATGGGTATATGTAAAATGACACCCCAAAACACATTCCCCAACTTCTCCTGAGTACGGTGATACCAGATGTGTGACACTTTTTTGCTGCCAAGGTGGGCAAAGGGGCACATATTCCAAAGTGCACCTTTCGGATTTCACCGGTCATTTTTTACACATTTTGATTGCAAAGTTCTTCTCACACATTAGGGCCCCTAAATTGCCAGGGCAGTATAACTACGCCACAAGTGACCCCATTTTGGAAAGAAGACACCCCAAGGTATTCTGTGAGGGGCACGGCGAGTTCCTAGAATTTTTTATTTTTTGTCGCAAGTTAGTGGAATATGGAACTTTGTAAGAAAAAAAAAAAAAGAAAAAATCATCATCATTTTCCGCTAACTTGTGACAAAAAATAAAAAGTTCTATGAACTCACTATGCCCATCAGCGAATACCTTAGGGTGTCTACTTTCTGAAATGGGGTCATTTGTGGGGTTTTTCTACTGTTTGGGCATTGTAGATCCTCAGGAATCATGACAGGTGCTCAGAAAATCAGAGCCGTTTCAAAAAGCGGAAATTCACATTTTTGTACCATAGTGTGTAAACGCTATAACTTTTACCCAAACCATTTTTTTTTTGCCCAAACATTTTTTTTTTATCAAAGACATGTAGAACAATAAATTTGGCGAAAAATTTATATATGGATGTCGTTTTTTTTGCAAAATTTTACAGCTGAAAATGAAAAATGTCATTTTTTTGCAAAAAAAATCGTTACATTTTGATTAATAACAAAAAAAGTAAAAATGTCAGCAGCAATAAAATACCACCAAATGAAAGCTCTATTAGTGAGAAGAAAAGGAGGTAAAATTCATTTGGGTGGTAAGTTGCATGACCGAGCGATAAACGGTGAAAGGAGTGTAGTGCCGAAGTGTAAAAAGTGCTCTGGTCATGGAGTGTGTTTCAGCTAGCGGGGCTGAAGTGGTTAAATAACCGTCGTCAGGAGTCCTCTGATAAGTCACCATTTTTTGGTGCATATGGGTTTCATCCACAGTTTGGGACTTTCTCGGGAGAGGGGTCTTCTGGTTTACCTGATGAGGACAGATTCTCCTCGTCTTTGTCATCTATTTGGCAAAAGATTCAAGATAATCTAAAGAGCATGAGTGAGAGATATAAGCGTGTGGCTGATAAGAGACGTGTGCTTGGTCCGGACCTGAATGTTGGTGATCTGGTGTGGTTGTCTACCAAGAATATCAAATTGAAGGTTCCCTCCTGGAAGTTGGGTCCTAGGTTTATTGGGCCTTACAAAATCCTGTCTGTCATCAATCCTGTTGCATACCGTCTTGATCTTCCTCAGACTTGGAAGATCCATAATGTTTTTCATAAGTCCTTATTGAAACCTTATGTTCAACCCATTGTACCATCGCCTTTGCCTCCTCCTCCGATTATGGTTGATGGGAATCTTGAATTTCAGGTCTCTAGGATTGTGGATTCTCATCTTGTCCGCGGTTCTCTTCAGTACCTTGTTCACTGGGAGGGGTATGGTCCTGAGGAGAGGATGTGGGTCCCAGTGACGGACATTAAAGCCTCTCGTCTCATCAGGGCTTTCCATAGGTCCCATCCTGAGAAGGTGGGTTATGAGTGTCCGGAGTCCACTCGTAGAGGGAGGGGTACTGTCACAACCAGACAGCTGAGAAGCTCTGACAGAGGCCTTTCAGAACCTCCTCCTTGAGTTTCTGTGTTGTGGTATTCAGCTCCTCCTCTCGTTAGCCTCTCTCAGCTGTTATGTGTTGGACTAATTGCTTCCCTTTAAATTCTTCCCCAGAAGGCTTTTCTGGGCGGCTTATATTTCTTCCTGGAGTATGTGTGCATGCCCATCTGGTTCTCCTCTCCTCTACAAAGTTAAGTGTTATACTGTTATCTGTTATTTTCTGTTTGCTGGATCCCAGGTGACCCTGACTCCCTCCGTGTCTGGTGTAGGGAGCCGGTGGTTGTGTCCCCTCACTATTGTAGGGTGCTCAGGGGTTATATAGTCAAGGTACGTGGATATGCATACCTCCACCATTCGGATCTATGCATAGGCTGAGCAGCCAGGGAAAGTCCCAGGTCTTCTACAGGGGTCTCCCTTTTGTTCCTTAGCTTCTGGATCCAGCGAGTCATTTATGCATGTTGTTTTGCCTTGTTTCATGTACACCGTCCGTGACACAGGGTCACCTAGAACCAAGCCAACAGGAAAACAACAAATACAAAAATAGACTTATCTGAAAACCCAGCTGTAGTAGCTTCTAGCAGAGAACACAATCCAGGATGTAATATAAACCGCAAGGTGAGGCAGTATGGGGAGGAGATATATAGGGAGGCAATCACTGCTAATAGATGACAGCTGGGAGAGGGAGGAGAGATGTCAAAACGAAAGCAAAACAAAAGAAGATCATGCAGGAGGTACTGAAGAACGTCTATCAGAACTTCTCAAAGATCTGGTGGTGACACTGCCTCCTGCTAACACGCTCCATATCAGCAGTTGGGGCCGGTTGTTGCGGCGAGGTGACAAAGCTTTTCCACATGTCGGCCATGCTAACCCTGCCTTCTGAGTTGCTGGTGCTGACACAGCTGCGTTGGCGACCTCTTCCTCCTCCCCTGCCTTCGCCTTGTGCTTCCACTTGTCCCCTGGCGTCAGTTGGTAATGCTCTCAGGAGCGCGTCTACCAGCGTGCGCCTGCATTTGCGCATCTTCTGATCACACTTCAGTGAGGGAATTAAGGATGGCACATTGTCTTTGTAACGGGGATCCAGCAGGGTGGCCACCCAGTAGTCAGCACATGTTAAAATGTGGGCAACTCTGCTGTCGTTGCGCAGGCACTACAGCATGTAGTCGCTTATCTGTGCCAAGCTGCCCAGAGGTAAGGACAAGCTGTCCTCTGTGGGAGGTGTATCGTCTGCATCCTCCGTATCCCCCCAGCCACGCACCAGTGATGTGCCCGAGCTGCGTTAGATGCCACCCCGCTGTGAACATGCTTCATCCCCATCCTACTCCTCATCCTCCTCGTCCTCCAGTAGTGGGCCCTGGCTGGCCAAATTTGTACCTGGCCTCTGCTGTTGCAAAAATCCTCTTTCTGAGCCACTTCTAAAAGACTGGCCTAAAAGTGTTAGAGATGACCCCTCTTCCTCCTCCTCGTCCTGGGCCACATCCTTTTCTATCATCGCCCAAGTGTTTTCTCAAGGAGACATAGAAGTGGTATTGTAACGCTGATAACGGCGTCATCGCCACTGGCCATGTTGGTGGAGTACTCAAAACAGCGCAACAGGGCACACAGGTCTCGCATGGAGGCCCAGTCATTGGTGGTGAAGTGGTGCTGTTCCGCAGTGCGACTGACCCGTGCGTGCTGCAGCTGAAACTCCACTATGGCCTGCTGCTGCTCGCACAGTCTCTCCAGCATGTGCAAGGTGGAGTTTCACCTGGTGGGCACGTCGCATATGAGGCGATGAGCGGGAAGGCCGAAGTTACGCTGTAGAGCAGACAGCCGAGCGGCGGCAGGATGAGAACGCCGGAAGCGCGCACAGATGGCCCACACTTTACGCAGCAGCTCTGACATGTCAGGGTAGTTGTGAATGAATTTCTGCACCACCAAATTCAGCACTTGCGCCAGGCAAGGGATGTGCATCAAACCGGCTAGTCCCAGAGCTGCAACGAGATTTCGCCCATTATCGCACACCACCAGGCCGGGCTTGAAGCTCACTGGCAGCAACCACTCATCGGTCTGTTGTTCTATTCCCCGCCACAACTCCTGCGCGGTGTGGGGCCTGTCCCCCAAACACATCAGTTTCAGAATGGCCTGCTGACGTTTACCCCTGGCTGTGCTGAAGTTGGTGGTGAAGGTCTGTTGCTGAACGGATGAGTAGGTGGTAGAAGAGGAGGAGGAAGTCGAGTAGGAAGAGGAGGAAACAGGAGGCAAGGAATGATGCCCTGCGATCCTTGGCGGCGGAAGGACGTGCGCCAAACAGCTCTCCGCCTGGGGCCCAGCCGCCACTACATTTACCCAGTGTGCAGTTAGGGAGATATAGCGTCCCTGGCCGTGCTTACTGGTCCACGTATCTGTGGTTAGGTGGACCTTGCCACAGATGGCGTTGCGCAGTGCACACTTGATTTTATCCGATACTTGATTGTGCAGGGAGGGCAAGGCTCTCCTGGAGAAGTAGTGGCAGCTGGGAACGACGTACTGTGGGACAGCAAGCGACATTAGCTGTTTGAAGCTGTCCGTCTCCACCAGCCTGAATGACAGCATTTCAAAGGCCAGAAGATTAGAAATGCTGGCATTCAGAGCCAGCGATCGAGGGTGGCTAGGTGGGAATTTACGCTTTCTATCAAAGGTTTGTGAGATGGAGAGCTGAACGCTTCCGTGTGACATGGTGGAGATGATTGGTGACGGAGGTGGTGTTGTTGGTGTGCCATCCTCTGTTTGCTGGGCGGCAGGTGCCAACATTCCTCCAGAGGCGGAGGAAGAGACCGAGGCAGCAGCAGAAGGTTTTGAAGGTGCTTACTCCCCTGCAGCCCATGTCTCGCATGTAGATGCCTGGTCATGCAGGTTGTGCTAAGGTTCAGAACGTTAATGCCTCGCTTCAGGCTCTGATGGTACAGCGTGCAAACCACTCGGGTCTTGTCGTCAGCACATTGTGTGAAGAAGTGCCATGCCAGGGAACTCCTTGAAGCTGCCTTTGTTGTGCTCGGTCCCTGGTGACCAGTAGCAGGTAAACTGTTTTGGCAACAGCTGCTCTGCTTTTGCACCCTGCTCCCGCTTTTGCTACGCTGTTGGCTCGGTCTCACCACTGCCTCTTCCTCCGAACTCTGAAAGTCAGTGGCACGACCTTCATTCCATGTGGGGTCTAGGACCTCATCGTCCCCTGCATCGTCTTCCCCCCAGTCTTCCTCCCTGACCTCCTTTTCGGTCTGCACACTGCAGAAAGACGCAGCAGTTGGCACCTGTGTTTCGTCATCTTTAGAGACGTGCTAAGGTGGTATTCCCATGTCCTCATCAGGAAACATAAGTGGTTGTGCGACAGTGCATTCTATGTCTTCCACCCCTGGGGAAGGGCTAGGTGGATTCCCTTGGGAAACCCTGCCAGCAGAGTCTTCAAACAGCATAAGAGACTGCTGCATGACTTGAGACTCAGACAGGTTCCCCAATATGCACGGGGGTGATGTGACAGACTGATGGGCATGGGTTTCAGGCGCCACCTGTGCGCTTTCTGCAGAAGACTGGGTGGGAGATAATGTGAACGTGCTGGATCCACTGTCGGCCACCCAATTGACTAGCGCCTGTACTTGCTCAGGCCTTACCATCCTTAGAACGGCATTAGGCCCGACCAAATATCGCTGTCGATTCTGGCGGCTACTGGGACCTGAGGTAGTAGGTTCAGTAGGACATGTAGCTGTGGCAGAACGGCCACGTCCTCTCCCTGCACCAGAGGCTCCACCAACACAACCACCACGACCGCGTCCCTTATTAGATGTTTGCCTCATAGTTAGCGTTCACAAAGCAAAGTAAAAAGTGGTTAAGTCTGTTAAAAATAATTAACTGCCAATAAAAACCCTGATGTAGGGTATTGCACTCAATTTTTTTTTTAACTCTATATGACAGCGGTATTTGTGGCCCAAATTTCACAGTAACTTATGCACGTCTAATACCAGATGTGCAGTATATCAGAGGGTTTTTTCACCCCAGTAACCAAAAAGCCTTATTTCTGGCCTAAATGTGATAGTCACTTATGCACGTCTAATTGCCAGATGTGCAGTATATCAGAAGGTTTTTTCACCCCAGTAATCAAAAAGCCGTATTTCTGGCCTAAATGGGACAGTAACTTATGCACGTCTAATCCCAGATGTGCAGTATATATTAGAGGGTTTTTTCACCCCAGTAACCAAAAAGGCGCATTTCTGGCCTAAATGTGACAGTCACTTATGCCCATCTAATCCCAGATGTGCAGTATATTAGAGGGTTTTCTCACCCCAGTAACAAAAAGCCGTATTTCTGGCCTAAATGTGACAGTAACTTATGCACGTCTAATCCCAGATGTGCAGTATATACTAGAGGGTTTTTTCACCCCAGTAACCAAAAAGCCGTATTTCTGGCCTAAATGTGACAGTCACTTATGCACGTCTTATCCCAGATGTGCAGTATATATTAGAGAGTTTTTTCACCCCAGTAACCAAAAAGCCGTATTTCTGGCCTAAATGTGACAGTCACTTATGCACGTCTTATCCCAGATGTGCAGTATATATTAGAGAGTTTTTTCACCCCAGTAACCAAAAAGATGTATTTCTGGCCTAAATGTGAACTGTCACTTATGCACATCTTATCCCAGATGTGCAGTATATTAGAGTTTTTTTTCACCCCAGTAAGCAAAAAGATGCATTTCTGTACTTGCAGACATGCAGATAGCCTGTGCTGGTGCACTATCGTTGCATAAAATGGCTGCCGATTATGTATTGATATTGACAAACTGAAGTAAAAAAAAGCTTGTTTTCAGCAGTAGTTCGCTCAGGGCAGGCTTAAAAAAATTGTGCACTGCACCAACAAAACACATTTGCTGTAGATCGCTGAGTAAAAAAAAGCAGTTCTTGATAAGATTTCTCCCTGATCTCTCCCTCACAGCAGCTGCAGCCTCTCCCTACACTAATCCGAGCAGAGTGACAGGCGGCGCTACTTGACTCCAGCTTAAATAGAGGCTGGGTCACATGCTGCAGTTGGCCAATCACAGCCATGCCAATAGTAGGCATGGCTGTGATGGCCTTTTTGGGCAAGTAGTATGACGCTTGTTGATTGTCTGCTGTGCAGCCTTTCAAAAAGCGCCAAGAAAGCGCCGAACCCCGAACCCGAACTTTTACGTAAATGTTCGTGTTCGGGTCCGGGTGCCGAGAAACCTAAAGTTCGGTACGAACCCGGTTCACTCAACTCTACTAAGGAACAAACGATATATGGGAACTTGTTATCGGGACCAACAAACCAGTAGATGGATTAATAATATACTCATAGGGCCAGATTTATCATTAGCTCAAGTCGGAATAATGGAGTGAAAAAATCGAAAATGTTTGTGCAATCGCTAAAACTGCGCAAAAAATAGCGACTTTTTCCGGCTCTGTGCTATGCTCACCAGTTTTCAGAAAGTGGGAGTGTTTTCCTATGTAAATGAATCTCTAGACAGATTTACTATTGCGAAAATTTAAAAAGTCGCAAAAAATGGCACAATTTCACTCCAGTGAGGACCATGCTTATATTATGAAACTTTTTATTGGAACATTGAACTTTTTCGTAAACATAGTAACATAGTACATAAGGCCCGAAAAAATACATTTGTCCATCCAGTTCGGCCTGTCATCCAGCAAGTTGATCCAGAGGAAGGCAAAAAAAACCTGTGAGGTAGAAGCCAATTTTCCCCACTTTAGGGGAATAAAAATTCCTTCCTGACTCCAATCAGGCAATCAGAATAAATCCCTGGATCAACGACCCCTCTCTAGTAGCTATAGCCTGTAATATTATTACGCTCCAGAAATACATCCAGGCCCCTCTTGAATTCCTTTATTGTACTCACCATCACCACCTCCTCAGGCAGAGAGTTCCATAGTCTCACTGCTCTTACTGTAAAGAATCCTCTTCTATGTTTGTATACAAACCTTCTTTCCTCCAGACGCAGAGGATGTCCCCTCGTCACAGTCACCGTCCTGGGAATGAATAGATGATGGGATAGATCTCTGTACTGACCCCTGATATATTTATACATATTAATTAGATCTCCTCTCAGTCGTCTTTTTTCTAAAGTGAATAACCCTAATTTTGATAATCTTTCAGGGTACTGTAGTTGCCCCATTCCAGTTATTACTTTAGTTGCCCTCCTCTGGACCCTCTCCAGCTCTGCTATGTCTGCCTTGTTCACTGGAGCCCAGAACTGTACACAGTACTCCATGTGTGGTCTGACTAATGATTTGTAAAGTGGTAGGACTATGTTCTCATCATGGGCATCTATGCCCCTTTTGATGCAACCCATTATCTTATTGGCCTTGGCAGCAGCTGCCTGACACAGTTTTTTGCAGCTTAGTTTGCTGTTTATTAAAATTCCTAGATCCTTTTCCATGTCAGTGTTACCGAGTGTTTTATCATTTAGTATGTACGGGTGACTTGCATTATTCCTTCCCATGTGCATAACTTTACATTTGTCAGTGTTAAACCTCATCTGCCACTTATCTGCCCAAGCCTCCAATCTATCCAGATCCCTCTGTAGTAGTATACTGTCCTCTTCAGTGTTAATTACTTTACACAGTTTAGTGTCATCTGCGAAAATTGATATTTTACTATGCAAGCCTTCTACAAGATCAGTAATAAATTTATTGAAGAGAATAGGGCCCAATACTGACCCCTGAGGTACTCCACTAGTGACAGTGACCCAATCTGAGTATTTACCATTAATAACCACCCTCTGTTTTCTATCATTGAGCCAGTTACTTACCCACATACAGACGTTTTCTCCCAGTCCGAGCATTCTCATTTTATATACTAACCTTTTATGTGGTACAGTGTCAAATGTTTTGGAGAAGTCCAGATACACGACATCCATTGATTCGCCGCTGTCAAGTCTAGAACTTACCTCCTCATAGAAACTGATTAAATTAGTTTGACATGACCGATCCCTCACGAAGCCATGCTGATATGGCGTTATTTGCTTATTTCCGTTAAGAGGCTCTAACATAGCATCCCTCAGAAAACCTTCAAACAGTTTACCCACAACAGATGTTAAACTTACCGGCCTATAGTTTCCAGGCTCTGTTTTTGGACCCTTTTTGAATATTGGCACCACATTTGCCATGCGCCAATCCTGTGGGACATTCCCTGTCAATATAGAATCTGCAAATATCAGAAATAAGGGTCTGACTATGACATTACTTAATTCCCTTAGGATACGGGGGTGTATGCCATCCGGTCCTGGCGATTTGTCTATTTTAATCTTTTTAAGTCGCTGTTGCACTTCTTCCTGGGTCAGACAGGACACTTTTAATGGGGAATTTATTTCAACATTCGTAAAGATGTGCGACTTTTTCGTAAAGATGTGCGACATTTGTAAAGCCGCTAACTGAAGGATAAACTGCTACCGTCAAAACACATTTATTACAGTCTTAAAGCGCCGATCATAAATCTGACTTAGGCTACTTTCACACTTGCGTTCGGAGCGGATCCGTCTGGTGTCTGCATTATATTTCAGAAAAAATTCTAAGTGTGAAAGTTAGTCAGACGGATCCGTCCAGACTTTACATTGAAAATCAATGGGGGACGGATCCCCCATCAAACGGATCTGTCCCTATTGACTTACATTGTAAGTCTGGACGGATCCGTTTGCCTCCGCACGGCCAGGCGGACACCCGAACCGGGTGTTCGGGTGTCCGCCTGCTGAGCGGAGCGGAGGCCAAACGGTGCCAGACTGATGCATTCTGAGCGGATCCGCATCCACTCAGAATGCATTGGGGCAGTACGGATGCGTTTAGGGCCGCTTGTGAGAGCCTTCAAACGGAGCTCACAAGCGGAGCCCAGAACGCTAGTGTGAAAGTAGCCTTAGCTAAAACTGACTTTAGCCATATGTGAAAGTGGAGTGAGCTGTCAGAGTAATAATAAATTTGGCCCATAGAATCTGTCCAAAGTGGTAAATGTAAAGGCCTGGACAGCGATCCGTTCCTTAGTAGTGTAATGTAGAAATGATGCAGAGCTGTCTACACCTGGGAAATAGGGAGGTGATGCACAATGTAAAGAGAGGGACCTTAGATTGTGAGCCCCATTGGGGACAGCTTGATGCTAATGTTTGTAAGTTGCTGCGGAATATCTCAGCGCTATATTGGTTATGAGTAAGGGTCATGTCCCTTTACTGCTGTTGAACTTTGTAGCACTAGATAACTGTATAAAATAAATAAATCAGTATAACCCCAAAAGGTACGATACATGGTTGTACTAAAAGTTTATGCACCATTGTGATATAGAGCAGCTTATCTTAACCCCTTAGTGACCAAGCCTGTTTGGGCCTTTATGACCAAGCGGTTTTCTTCCTTTTTTCATGGTCTCGCTCCAAGAGCTATAACTTTTTTCGTCTATATAGCTTTATGAGGGCTTGTTTTTTACGGGACAAGTTGTAGTTTTTAATGGCACCATTTTGGGGTACACATAACTTTTTGATTAACTTTTATTAACTCTTTCTGGGAGGGAGATGGGGGAAAATACCAATACTGCCACTGCGTTTTTACATTATAAATTTTACGGCATTCATTTTTCGGTACAAATAACATAATATCTTTATTCTTTGGGTCAGTACGATTACAGTGATACTAAATACTTATAATTTTTTTTACGTTTTACTACTTTTTTTTTCCAATAAAACCCCTTTTATTAACCCAAAAAATGATTTTGCATTGCCACCTCACAAGACCCATAACTTTTTTTTTTCTTTTTCTATGGAGTTGTGTGATGGCTTTATTTTTGAGGGACAACTTGTATTTTTCATTGGTATCATTTTGGAGTAAATGGTGCTTTTTGATCGCTTGTTATTACGTTTTTTTCGGTGGAAACTAAGAATAAATTAGAAATTCTGTCTTTTTTTTATTTTTATTTTTTACGGTGTTCACCATAGGGGATAATTTATGTAATATTTATGTAGTCCGGGTCGTTATGGACGCGGCAATACCAAACATATGGGGGATATTTTCTTTTTGCAATTTTTTTCATTGAAAAGCATATTTTCAATGGAAAAAAAAGCATATTTTTTTATATTATGGAATTTTTTTATTTAATAAATGTGTATTTAAAAAAAAAAAAAAATGTACTACTTAAAAGTCCCACAAGGGGACTATAATATACAGTATTTTAATTGCTTTTAAAATGTAATGCATTATCTCTATAAGGCATTACATTTCAATAGCAATGCATTTCAAACATTGACCAGCAGGCTGCGCCAGAGAGGCACAGCCTGCTGGAGAGAACTGAAGACAGGCTCGGGGCCCTGATCGGAAGCAAGGTAAGTTTCCGAACACATCAGCACCCCGCGATCTTATTTTCGGGGTGCTGATGGGAGACAGAGGGAGTCCGCTCCCTCTGTCACCACTTTACATGCAGCGGGCGCCATTGCGCCCGGCATGTAAAGGGTTAAACAGCCCGGATCGGCACTCCTGCCGGTACGGGCTGTTAGAGCAGGGTCCCGGCTCTCATGTGAGAGCAGGGTCCGCGCTCCCCGCTGCACGGGGGAGCCGTGCAGCGCTTAGACCGGGCCACCGTAAAAACGCGGCTGCCCAGCCTAAGGCCCCTTAGTGACCGCCGTAAAAACACGTATGGGTGGTAACTAAGGGGTTAAAGAGGTTGGCCACCTTAAGTATAAAAAATCCAAAGTGCCCCAGACAATAGCCCAAACCATGAAGTATTTATATAATTTGAAATGTACTGGCTATATGTCCTTTTTCTAACCTGTTCACCATGGCACACTTCCTGGAGGAGCTCCTCAGACCGGCTATGTGGGCGGAGCAGCTGTAAAGTGAAAGTAAAAATCCCAGCATGCACTGCAGCAAGTATCTTCAGTGGAGCAGTCACATGACATATCCGCCCACCTGTGTTCCCATGGAGACAAGAGCCCCTCCGACATTACCAATAACTCAGTCATCAGTGAACAGGCGAACATATGGCGATGTCCGCCGGTGCCATATTCTTTTGCATTGTGCAGAACTTTGACCCATGACACATCCATCAGGTGGGACAGGACAGCCAATTGAGACGTCCCAGGACATGGGCGTACCCCCTACCTTATAAATAAACCTGATCTGGCCGCCATTTTACATTCTGTCTTTTGACAGTGTAGGGAGAGATTGCTGTGTGGAGCAGGGACAGACTGTTAGGGACACCATACACTAGCTAATAGGGCCACAAAAGTGGCTCACTCAGCCTTCCGCTTCTGCACCCTACTCATCCTCTGCATCTGCACCCTTCTCACTCTCTGCTGTGTGCACCCACAAAGACACCACTACCACCACCATAGCCCCTCCGCTCAAGTCAGAGGAATGATTTTCTCATCCATTCCCAGACCTTACCAATGTGCAGCCATTCTTGGCATCAGATGAGGAAGAGGAGGTAGCAACGGCCACCACCCAGCGGTCTGACGACAGTACCCAGATCAGCCCAAGAACTGAGGTTCCCGCTGTTGCTGCCTACTCCAAGATCTCTAATGTTAGTGGTGGTGAAGGTGACGATGATGACGTGTCGATGGATGTCACGTGAGTGCCCACAAGAGAGGAAGAGGAGGAGAGATCAGAGGGAGAGACAGAGCAGCAGATAGGGAGGAGATGGAGGAGAAGCAGGCAGAACTCGCAGTACATAGGAGGCAAAAAGCAGACTGCAAATGTACCTGGAGCTAGTCATCCACCATGCACGGTCACATCTGGCACTCCCAGGAGGTTGGCACATGGCTCCGCAGTGTGGGCTTTTTTTTTTTATGTGTCCGCTGCTGACAATAGTGTTGTCATCTGCAGCCTGTGCTGTTCTGGCAACGCATAAGTCACGGTAAGCCCAACACTCACCTAGTGACAACCTCCTCAAGAAGGCACCTGGCCTCCCATCACCGTGCCCAATGGGAGCAACACTGTCAGAACCCACAAAGACACACTCCCGGCGCACCTCGTCCTGCCTCTTTTCCTTCTCCTCTCTCCTCTCATTTGTCCTCCACTCCACCTTCCACTGTGCCGTCATCGCGTGGCAAAAGGCAGGCTTCCATGGCCCAAATGTTCGAACGTAAAAAGGTGATGACGCTGGATAACCCTCTTGCCCAACGGCTTACCGCCGGCTTCTCAGAACTGCTAGTCCACCAACTGCTGCCATATAAACTGATGGACTCGGAGGCCTGTAGAAATTTGGCACACCGCAATGGTAGGTTCCCGGAAGGAAATATTTCTACCAGAAGGGCATCCCAGAGCTATATGGCCATGTTCAGCGGCAAGTGAATGTATCTCTGGCACACAGTGTCAGTGTCAAGATACATCTGACCACAGACACATGGTCTAGCAAACACGGGCAGGGAAGGTACACAACTTTTACTGCCCACTGGGTGAACCTTCTGACGGCTGTCAAGCATGCAACCCGTGGCACCCGTGTGGATTTGGTGTTACCGCCACGGATTGCATGGAGGCCTGACTCTTCTTCTCCTCCTCCTACTCCATCCTCCGTCTCCTCCTCGGCTGACTCCTCCTTTTCCACTGCTACCGCCTCTTCTGCTGCACCCCCCAAGCTCCCCGGAACCTATTTGACATGCCAGGTGAGACGTTGCTATGTTGTGCTGCGGCTGTTGTGCCTGGAAGCCACGAGCCACACTGGTCCTGCACTCCTTTCAGCTTTGCAGTCACAGACCGATCAGTGGCTAACCCCGCTCAATTTGACAGTTGGTAAAGTGGTGTGCGACAATGGTGCCAATCTGCTGAGCGCGCTGAAACAGCGCAAAATGACACACGTGCCGTGCATGGCACATATCCTGAACGTAGTCATGTAGCGATTCGTTGCCAAATACCCCGGGGTCCAGGACATCTTGCGGCAGGCCAGGAAAATCTCTGACCATTTTAGAAGATCTTACACGGCCATGGCTCGCCTGCTGACATTCAGCGGCGACACCACTTGCCCATCAGACGTCTGATTTGTGGCAGCCCGATGCTCTGGAACTCAACCTTGTATATGCTTGATAGGCTGCTCCAGCAGAAACGTTGAGTTAATGACTACCTGTACGAACTCTGGACAGTTTCTGGGAGCTTTTTTTTCACCACGCTAGTGGCTGCTCAGCGCAACGCATGCAGACTTCTGCGGCCATTTAATAAAATCACCAAACTGGTCAGTTGCAGCCAGGGCACCATCAGTGACATCATACCTTATGCCTTCTTTCTGGAGCGTGCATTGCATCGTGTAATTTATCAAGCCATCGAGGAGCAGGAAGATAATGAAGTCGCAATGCTGAATAAATTCCCAGTGTAGTGTCCCACCAGGTAGGAGTGGGCACTACACAAGGGTCAATTGGGTAACGTGTTACTTCTGCTCACAAGGGACAGTGATATTGTATTTATCCATGCATTGTAATGTATTTCCTGTGTGTTTTTGCATTGGTTTGTTTCCCCTGTTAATGCTTATCAGGCCTAGTTTGGTGTAATTAGACATTCCAGACACTAGAGGGAGATAGGGAGGCCCTCGTATAAATGTCCAGGCCCAGACAGGGAGGGGTTAAGTCATAGTCAGGAGTCTGTGGAGACAGAAGTGAGAAGGCACCAGCCCAAGATATGCTGAGGTCCTCCTCCTGACATGCAGCTAGATAGTCCTGGTTCCTAGCTGCACCAGGAGGCTAGAAGGAGTACAGCCTGCTTGGAGACCGAGTGTATTCCAGGGGACTAGAGGAGTCACCTAGTCAGCCTGAAGCTCCTGAGGCTAAGGATAGCTCAGTTGAGATACCCCAGTAGTAGGAAAGCACCTCCTGGGAGAAACCTGCAGCCACCTTTCCCATCCAGCAGTGAAGACAGCTAGGAAAAGAAGGTATTGTAACCTAGGCAAGTGCCAATACTGGAGGAAGGATTTTATACCAAGGATTTAAGTGCCCCTATACAGAGCCCCCCATATAAAATACCCCTTCTTTGTGGCCCCAGTAGATGCCCCCATAGTGCCTTCCAATAATGTGCTAGTAAGAAGTGCACCCATACTGCCACCTAATAATGTGCCAGTAAAAAGTGCCCCCATAGTGCCTCCCAATAATGTGCCAGTAAGAAGTGCCCCATAGATGCCCCCACAGTGCCCTCCAATAATGTGCCAGTAAAAAGTGCCCCTCTGATGCTCCCATAGTGCACCCCAATAATGTGCCAGTAACAAGTGCCCCCATAGATGCTCCCCAATCATGTGCCAGTAACAAGTGCCCCCCATAGATGTCCCCCAATCATGTGCCAGTAACAAGTGCTCCCATTGTGCTACTCTCCTGTACTGTACCATATACAAAAATTAACTCAAATACTTAGCTCCATCAGACTGGCAGCGATGCGATGCAGGCCTCTTCCGGCCTGTGTCCCACTCTGATCGGCTCAGGCGGCGCGATGACGTCATCGTGCCGCCTGCATTGGCCTCTGATAGGCTGCAGGCCTCGTGCCTGCAGCCTATCAGCAGAACAGGGAAGGGAGACGCCTCTCCCCTGCCCCGCAGCATCCATCAGTATCACAGTCCTTACGGTGATACAGATGACTATGGGAATGAGCGCTTCCACAATGGAAGCGCGCATCTCCCTGTACCCTGCCGCCGGCCCCTACTTGTCACCAGGGCTTTGCCACCTGAGGCAATTGCCTCACCTCGCCTGATTGGTGGTGCAGCCTTATGTGTGATGCCTGATTGCTGCTGATTTTATGAACCTGTGCACTACTATTGTGTTCCTCACAGGAAGTCTCCCGAGTAGCAGACAGTGTACCTCTCCTGCCTTTGGCTCCAAATCTCCCACTGCTTCCACCCTGCTGTCTCACGGGCACACTGCCACACTCGCCCCTGATGATGACGATGCCCCCTCATCCCAGCTCCCACATGCAATCGACTACATAATCATCTACATACAGTATTTTTGCAAGTCACTTCTTTCATTATCAGTGGCGTACTAATGTGGGGCGTGGGGGGCGGTCTGCCCCGGGTGCCAGCTCTCACGGGGGTGCCAGAAGCAATGAGCGCTTCCATGAATACAGATAGAAGCACTCATTGCTGGAGCGCAGAGAGCTGGGTCCTGTCACTCACCGCTCAGCTCCCAGCGTTCTTCCCATCCTTCAGGCCCGCGGCGCACAGAATGGTGAAGCAGGAAGACTGCTCCCCGCTCCACCATTCAGCCTGCAGGCACAGATCGCACTGACAGCCTGTGTGGGCAGAGCCAGCAGCACATAAATCTGCATAAGCTCCGCCTACACAGTGCTGCAGAGCGATCTGTGCCTGCAGAGAAGAGAGGTACAGTATGTGAGCTTCAGGAGCGGGACAAGGTGAGTAGTTACTGTGTTTTTTTTTTGTTTGTTTGTTTTTTAATACAGAGGGGGCACAGAGGGCTTTATTACTATTGAGGGGGCACAGAGGACTTTATTACTATGGAGGGGGCACAGAGGGCATTGCTACTATGAAGAGGCACAGAGCCAGAGGGCATTACTACAATGAAGGAGGCACAGAGGACATTATTACTAGAAAGGGGGCACAATAGGGATTTCTTCTATGGAGGAGACACAGAGGGCATTACTAGCACAGTGGGCATAACTACTATTAAGGGGGCACAATGGGCATTATTACTGTGAAGGGGGCACGGTGGGCATTATTACTACAAAGAGGGCACAATGGGGATTATTACTATGAAGGGGACACAATGGGGATTATTACTATGAAGGGGGCACAATGGGAATTATTACTGTGAAGGGGGCACAATCGGGATTATTACTGTGAAAGGGGCACAATCGGGATTATTACTGTGAAGGGGCACAAAGAGGGCAAAACTACTGTGGGGGGGCAGAATGTGGGCATAATTACTGTGAGAGGGCACAATGTGGCCATAACTACTGTTAGGGGGCACACATCTGTACAAAACTACTGTGAAGGTTGTACAATGAGGGCAATACTACTGTGAGGGGGTACATTTTTTTTTAAGTATTGGGGGAGTGTCAAAGAAAGGACCCGCCCCGGGTGCGAAACACCCTAGGCACGCCACTGTTCGCCATCACCTGTCTCTTGAGCACGTCCCTGACCTCCTCCAAGTCTGTTCTGGCCTGTAACTGCTGACTGTCCTTAAAAAGGTCATTGTCGCTGTAAAGTGCAGCAGAGCTGGCGGCTACCATTACTTGGTTAACAGACGGAGCAGCAAAAGCAAGAGACAGGTTTAGGACAGGTGAGGGCATAGAGGCTGTTCCTGGGCCATGCCAACTAAACGTGGTGTCAGAGAAACCCACTGATTACTGCCTGTGTGTATCTGTTTTAACTTCAGATGATTGTGAAGAGCGAGTCAACTATTCCAGTACAGCTGGATTATTGGTCAAAACAAGACCACTGCATGACAGTGGCAGCTCTGGCCTATTGCTGCAGCTGCTGCTACTTTTGATGAGCGGCAGAGGCAATATTCAAATAAGCGATATTTCGCTAATATTTTGTAGAATATTCATCATATATTAGCGAATTCGAGAATTTGCTATTATTTTCTTGATTGCAAAAATTGGCAATGTAATATTCACGTAATGCGAGCGCAATACAGGCGTGGGTCACTTTTGCTTCATTTTCCAAGCTACTAGAAGTTTCCTAACAGCAATGGAGCGAAGGCGCAGATGTAGCGGAGTGCGCTTTGACTCGGGTGGAAGTGCTCAGGCCAGGAAGGGGTTAAGGTTGGTAGTTGGGTCGGGGGGAGGAGTGAATTTTCGCGGGCAGTATATAGGAACGGGGGAGTGGCTTTGTAGGCAGGTGTTAGTGCAGGGAGAGTGTTTGCAAGATGTCGTCTCTGGAGGAGCTGGTGGCCGCGGTCAGGGCGGCTGTTCGCGAACATGGTGCGGAGCGTCTGCATGACACCCTGCAGGCGGCTCTTGTCCCGTCCCCTGTGGCAGTGGCGGCGGCTCGGCCCTATAGGGCACGGAGGTCGGTCCCCCCGGAGCGTTTGAGCCCGGAGTCGACGCCGCGTGTGCGCCGGCGTCTCCGGAGTCCCCCAGTTCACCCTCCGCTGTCGCCTGTGGTGCCGGAGACCAGGCGCAGCGGGAGGCGGTCGGCGGTGCGTGTTGGAGCGGCTGGAGGGGGCCGAGATACCCCCCGGTGTTGGCCCCCCAGTGTCCAGAGGCAGAGAGCGCGGGCCGGCGCGCGTGGCGCCTGGGGTGATGCGGCGTGGCGTGCGGTCTGGAGCGGCCTTACCTGTGAGTCGGAGGGAGAGTGCGGCCGGGAGGTCCTGCAGCCTGGGCCTTGAGGGCAGGAGTGAGGAGAGGTCGTCTGCGCCGCGGCTGGTGGCTTCCGGCCGGCGGCTGGAGTGTGTGGAGCCGGCGGTGGGCGGTGGAGGAGGACGGTCTGTGCGTGCGTCGCGACCCCTGGTGGTGGGTAGGCGACATGACAGCGTGGAGGGGGACAGGGTGGTTGCCTTGTCCCCTGGCCGGGGAGTGCAGGTTGCGGCTTCTGGCGGCACGTCTGGAGAGCCTGAGCTGCTGGATGAGATGGTGGAGGACGGTGTGCGGCCCTGCGTTGGGGTCGGTGCAGCGCATGACTTCCCGGATGACGCTCTCCTGCTGGAGCGGGGTGATGCGGAGCTGTCGCCGTTGGAGGAGGGCGAGGTGGATCCGGGTGACGATTCGGCGGCAGGCGGTATGGACGTTCCTCCTGTGGTTGAAGATGGGCCGTGCTGCTCGACTGCGCCATTGCGGATGTCTGGGAGCAGTTCTGCGGCTGCCGGCGATGTTGTCCGGGGACGGCCAGATGAGAGACCGGCGAGTCAGAATTATGTTGGGGGGGGTGGGGACACTGTGGGTGTTAATGTGGGGAGTTCAGATGCGTTGGTGAGGGAGGTACTGTCTGGTATGTTGTCCTTATTGTCGCGGTTGGGTTCCGTGCCTGTGGCGGCGCCTGTGTCAGTCTGGGCTCCGGCACCGGCGGTGGGTCAGGTGCAGGGGCCGGCGGTGCGGCCTGTTGGGGTGCGGGAGGACGGCGTTAGCGGGGGCGCCGTGGTGTCTGGCGCTGGAGCGGTAGCGGCTGCTGGGGGTGCAGCGGGGGATGGTGTTCGGTTGGCGGATGCGGCTAAAGGGGAGATTTATGTGTGTTTTGAGGGGCCGCTGGGGGCTCACTTGAAGCAGGAGGTTAAGGATAAGATATGGCGGGATGAGTTTGTGGAGATTTTTGCGTTGCTTCCCTTGGAGAAATGTAATTTGGATAGGGGTAAGCCGGACGAGAGTAAGAAGGAGGAACGGCGGAGGTATCGGCTGATACCGCGTACTTTTCAGAATTGGCTTCAAGCTTTCGCCATTCTGGCAAGTGTGATTGGGGAGAAGGCGCCTGAGCATTGCTCGGCTCTCTTCTGTTATATGGATGCTATCGGGGAGGCGCTTCGGACTTATGGGGGCGTGGCGTGGCTTAGGTATGATGAGCAGTTCCGGCAGCGGAAGGCGGTCAGGCCTAGCATTCGCTGGGTCCATAAGGACATTGGTCTGTGGATGCGATTGATGGCGGCTCCGAGGGGGGGTCCTCAGCCCTTTCGTGGAGGGGCCGGGGGTGCCTCGGCCTCGGCGGCTTCTGGGGGTGGTAGGAAAGGGTGTTGTTGGCAGTTCAATGAGGGGCATTGTCGGTTCTTGTCCGACTGTCGGTACAAACACGAGTGTTCCGGGTGTGGTGGTTCCCATAGTTTGTCCCGGTGCTTCAAGCGAGGTAAGGGCAAGGGATCCGAGGTTGTGCAGAAGAGGGGTGACGCCGGTGAGGGTGGACGAGATGGCGCCGTATTTAGGGATGTATCCAAATAGGGAGGCGGCGCGGTTGTTGTTGGCGGGGTTTACTGAGGGTTTCGTTATCCTGTGTGGTTCGGTGGGGGTCAGTCGGGCGCTGCGGAATTTGTCTTCGGCGTTGCGCCATCCGGCTGTGGTGCGGGATAAGATTGCTGGGGAGGTTGCGGCTGGCAGGGTTGTGGGCCCCTTTTTGGAGTGTCCGTTGCCGGATTTGTGGGTTTCTCCTTTGGGTTTGGTTCCTAAGAAGGAGCCCAACAAGTTTCGGCTTATTCATCATTTGTCTTATCCGGTGGGCAGTTCGGTGAATGATGGTATCGCGGATGAGTTATGCTCGGTGTCGTACACGTCTTTTGATGCGGCGGGTGCGTCGTTTTGGGAGGGGTGCTCTACTCGCGAAGACGGACATTGAGGCCGCTTTTCGGTTGTTGCCGATTCACCCTGATAGCTTGCATTTGTTGGGTTTTCAGTGGGATGGCTGTTATTATGTTGATTCTTGTCTGCCGATGGGTTGTGCGATCTCGTGCTCTTTGTTTGAGGCGTTTAGCTCATTTTTGGAGTGGGTGGTGAAGAAGGAGGCAGGTTGGAGTTCGGTCTTGCACTATTTAGATGATTTTTTGTTTTTGGGTCCGGCTGGGTCTAGGGTTTGTTCTGTTTTGTTGCGCACCATGGAGAGGGTGGCGGCGCGTTTTGGTATTCCGTTGGCTGCTGATAAGACGGAGGGCCCAGTCCACGGTGATAAAGTTTCTGGGGATCGAGATTGATAGCGTGGCTATGGAGTGTCGTTTGCCGGTCGATAAGGTGTCTGATTTGTTGGAGGAGGTGTTGTTCTTGCGGAGGGCGAAGAAGGTGCAGCTCAAGCGGGTTCAGTCGGTTTTGGGAAAATTGAATTTTGCCTGTCGTATTTTGCCGATGGGGCGGGTGTTTTGTCGTCACTTGGCCCTGGCTACGGCGGGCGTTTCTGCCCCTTTTCATTATTTGCGCTTACCGGCGGCGGTAAAGGAGGATTTGGTGGTTTGGGAGTCCTTTTTGTCGGAATACAATGGTCGGTCCGTGTGGATGGAAGCGGTGGTGGGCAGTCCTGAGTTGGACTTGTTCTCGGATGCATCGGGGTCATGTGGATATGGGGTTTTTTGCCAGGGTCAGTGGAGTGCGGGTGAGTGGCCGGTGGAATGGAGGCAGGCTGGTTTCCTTACTAACTTGGTGTTGTTGGAGCTCTTTCCTATTGTCTTGGCTACGGAGTTGTGGGGGACTTTGCTGAGGGATCGGCGGGTTCGCTTCTATTGTGACAATATGGGCGTGGTTCAGGCGATTAACAGCCAGTCGGTGAGCTCACCGCCGGTCTTGAATTTGCTGCGTCATCTGGTGTTACGGGGTTTGCAGTTGAATGCATGTTTTGTTGCTGTGCATGTGCCTGGCGTGGATAACTCACTTGCTGATGCCCTTTCTCGCTTTCAGTGGGATCGTTTTCGCGGCCTGGTGCCGAGGTCTCGGGGTTGCCCTGCCCCCAGTGGCTCTGGAGCATGGCCTTGGGGTGTCGGCGGGCCTCATTAGACAGTCGCTGAGTGGAGGTACGTGGTCGGCGTATTCGGCTGTGTGGGTGTTGTGGGAGGATTTGATTGACAGGATGGGTGGTTGCGGGTCTTTGGCGGATTTTAGAACATGGTGATATTTTGGGTGGGGCAGTGTTATGCGGATGGTTTGTCCTTTTCGGTTGCATCGAAAAGGGTGGCGGCAGTTGCCTTCTGGTTGCGCTTGAGGGGATTGGCGGACGTATCTCGGTGTTTTATGGTGCGGCAGGCCTTGAAGGGTTATAGTCGTAGTGTGGTGAGGAAGGATGCTAGGAGGCCGGTTTCTTTTGCGGTGTTACAGACGCTGTGGAAGGAGGCGGGGCGAGTCTGTCGGTCGGCGTATGAGGTGTGTTTGTTTAGGGCGGCATTTGTGTTGGCCTTTTTTGGGGCTTTCCGGATTTCTGAGTTGGTGGCTGCGAGTCGCACGAGTGGGGGCGGTTTGTTGTGGGAGGATGTCGAGTTGGTGGAGGGTGCTTTGAGATGTCGGATTCGCAAGTCGAAGACGGATCAAGTGGGTAAGGGCGTGGTAGTGTGGCTTAGGCTACTTTCACACTAGCGCTTGATCGGATCCGTTCTGAACGGATCCGATTATATTAATGCAGACGGAGGCTCCGTTCAGTACGGATCCGTCTGCATTAATAACTTAGAAAATTTTCTAAGTGCGCAAGATGCCTGAGCGGATCCGTTCAGACTTTCAATGTAAAGTCAATGGGGGACGGATCCGCTTGAAGATTGAGCCATATGGTGACCTCTTCAAGCGGATCCGTTCCCATTGACTTACATTGTAAGTCTGAACGGATCCGCTCACCTCCGCACGGCCAGGCGGACAGCTGAACGCTGCAAGCAGCGTTCAGCTGTCCGCCTGTCCGTGCGGAGGCGAGCGGAGCGGAGGCTGAACGCCGCCAGACTGATGCAGTCTGAGCGGATCCGCTCCATTCAGACTGCATCAGGGCTGGACGGAGGTGTTCGGGTCCGCTCGTGAGCTCCTTCAAATGGAGCTCACGAGCGGACCGACGAACGCTAGTGTGAAACTAGCCTTAGGCCGCTTGCTAATTCGGTTGTTTGCCCTGTGCGTTGTGTGCGGGAATTTTTGGAGTTACGGCCGGTTGGCTCGGGTGCTTTACTGGTGCATGTGGACGGCTCGTGTTTGTCTAGGTTTCAGTTTGTGGCTGTATTTCGGAAGTGTTTGTCGGCTGCTGGTTTTCCGGCGTCGGATTTTGCGTCTCACTCGTTCCGGATTGGGGCCACGACGGAGGCGGCCAGGTGGGGACTTGGAGGGGAGGTCATAAAGCGTATCGGGCGCTGGGAGTCTGACTGTTTCCGTACTTATGTTAGGCCTCATCTCTTGTAGAGGGGTTGGGGGGTGTTGTGTGTGATCTGGTTGTTGGAGCGGGTTTGACAGTGATGGTTGTTGATTTTGATTTGTTTGTTTTCTTGCAGGGGCAGCTCCTTGTCTCGCGTGGATTTTTGGGCATTCGTATGTCTACTGGGGGGCTTTGCGAGCTGACGTGCGGCGGAACGGCCGTCAATTGGGTTTTCCGGCGGAGGATCTGCAAGTACGGTGGATTGGGGTGCGGGGGCTTCTTTGGGGGCGGGTTTTGCCTGAGATCCGTACGAACGTTTTGTTGGACCGTGCGCCAGATATTTTGGTGTTGCATGTGGGTGGCAACGACCTGGGGGTTCGGCGGTCGCGGGATGTGATCAGGGACATCAAGTTGGACGTGTTGCGGTTGGTGTCGGATTTCCCGGACTTGTTATTGGTTTGGTCGGATGTGGTGGCGCGGAGTAGTTGGCGTGGTGCGCGTTCAGTGGCGCGATTGAATAAAGCACGGGCGAAGTTGAACAAGGAGGTTGGGCGTTTTGTGCGCAGGCAGGGCGGCATGGTGGTTCATCATCGGGAATTGGAGGCGGCGTCGCCTCAATTCTTGAGATCTGATGGCGTGCATCTTAATGATGTGGGTATTGACATGTGGGCCTTGGGTATACAGGAGGGGTTGGAGACGGCCTTGCGGGTGTGGCAGGATGCCCACAGGTGAGGTGTCACCGGTGGTCTTCTGGTGGCTGAGTTATATGAGATCCTGGGGGAGCAATACAATGGTTTTAAGAGATGCAGGACATGTTGGAGCCTGTATCTCATGTGGTTGGTGAATGCCGAAGATGGGGCTCCTGTTGGGCTAGAAGGTCTACAGGAGGAGATACTTGGATACTTCAAGGATTTGGTGCCCTTGGGTCGGTGAGCGCGGCCAAGGGTAATATTGAAGTATATGGAGAGATGGTTACGGAAGATACCGCGTGGTTGTGTTGCCCTCCAGGATCCTTGTTACAGTGCAGTGGTTCATAAGGTTGACGGATGTATTAAGGTGATTGTTATTATTATGTTATTTGTACAATAAAGTTGGCCGTAATGGTCATTTACCAAGCAAGAAGGTGTCGGAGTGGTTATTGGTAAGAAAAGGGTTGTGAGGTAGCCTGAGGAGAAATCTTCCATCCTTGAAGTCATGAGACTGGAGAAAATGGTTGGCACGGCATAACATTAAAAATGGCTTTATATGCAGATAGAGTGCTCTAATATATTTGCGATTGCGCTAATCGGCAATTAATGATGTGCATATTTGGGCGCAATACGTGAAACTTCACATTTTAGCAGGTCTGACTACATATTAATGATTGGTGCACTATGTTGTTCAAATTCTTTTATTAGAAGAGCCAAGAAAAGAACAATACACCAAAAACAGCCCAATTACAAGTTGAGGCTGTGTACATGTATACAATCAGATGGTCATGAATATAGTAAGCACATAAGCAGAAAAATATGCAAATAGGAATATAATCGGAGGTCGCATCTTCTCTTAAAATGACAAATCAAAATCTCAATGACAGGTGAAGAGAGGCAAAGGCCCTGACGTATACCACAAAACACAAAGACAAATGACTTAAGACAAAGACACGTAAGGAAAAGAGGGGAAGGGGAGGGGATTTCCTGACAAGGAAAAATAGTGGTTTATTAAGCAAGACAGTAATAAAAACCCCAAATTGCCCAACCCCACACTAAAATACCCTATAGCTCAAATGGAACTATCAAAGAGGTCTGAAAAAATGATATACCGTCAGGAGGATGCATCTCCCCAGGGACTGGCGACATCCCTACTTAACCAGTTGAGATAATCATTAGATCCCTTAAACAGAATCCAGGGAGTCCAGATTTTTAAGAACTTATTGGAGTTGTCCGTATCCTCCGCCCAGAATTCCTCCATTCTATAAATTTTCTCAACGGTGATGAGCCAGTCCCTAAGAAGAGGGGTGGATGTGGATTTCCAAAATCTAGGTATGACCAGGTGAGCGGCCTACACAAAGAATCGTAGGAGGCCTTTTTTCAGAGTGGAGGTGGAACTAGGGAACATAGAAAGCAGAGCACCCTCCGGTGTCCACCTGGAAGAGCTGCCACTGACTATATCATATAAATCATTAATAGAATCCCAGAATGGCATAATTTTGATGCAGAACCACCAGATGTGGGACATATTGCCCTCCTCCTGGCCACATCTCCAGCATAAACTGGGGCATGCGGGAAGGAAAGAATGCAGTAGGACCGGGGTCCTGTACCACCTGGACATGATCTTATTTTTTTTTCCTGAATACCACAGCTTATAGACGAATTATGGGATAATTCGAATGCCTTCTCCCATAGCTCGGAGGGGAATGACTTCCCCAATTCTTTTTCCCAAACACTTACAAAGGGTAGGGTGGAAATGGATTTGTCATTCCCCTGGAGTAGCCCGTAAACCAGAGACACTAAGTGTGTGGGAGGGGATGTTTGGGTGCACAATGCTTCAAAAGTGGTAAGATCCCTAGAAAGCGCGTCTTTGGGGCCTAAGAAAGACAGGTAAGTTTTTAAGCTGACATACCAAAGCCTCGCTCCTTTAGAAGACGTCTCAGGGAAGGAGGAAAGCGGCTGTAAGGAGCCCCTCTCCATAGCTGAGGACACAGAAGGGTTATCTGCAAGGTCCAGACCCAAAAACGATTTGCGACCCATGCCCAAAGGAAATCTAGGGTTATTGAGAAGAGGGGTCAGGGGGCTGGGGAGTTGGGTGAGGCCTAATGGTATTGCAATTTTATCAATAGGGGGAGGTGCGAGGGTCTTTTAGACTTAGAGATCCAGAGCAAGTTTTGGGCAGGGAACCCCACCTCATGCTTTTCAAACTGAATCCATCTTTTAGATTGTCCATTGTGAAACCAATCCAGTATGTACGAGAGGATTGATGCTCTATGATAATTTGGTAGGTCAGGGATCCCCGCACCTCCTCATGATCTATGGCGCACCAGAAATCTCATCCCCAACCTAGGAGAGGAGCCCGCCCCGAGAAAAATTTAAGGAGCATAGATCTAAGAGTCCTGAAGAAGGTGTGGAAGGGGTATGGGGATAGTGCGGAACAGGTATAAGATACGTGGAAGAATATTCATTTTAAGCGTGTGTATCCTACCAAACCAAGATAGTGGTAACCCTTTCCAGGCCCTCAGGTCCTTCTTAATGTCCTCAATAAGAGGCTTAAAATTCAAAGGGAAGAGGTTTGCGAAATCCGAAGGAATAACCATACCCAGGTATGCTATGTGACTGTGGGCCCATTTGAAAGGAAAAGAGGATTGCAGAGTGTTGACCAAGTTTTGGGGTAAAGTGACATTAAGGACCTCTGACTTATGGAGGTTAACTTTGAAATTACTGAGATCTCCAAAGGTCGAGAATTCTTTCAGTATGTTAGGGAAGCTGACCAGTGGGTCTGTGCAGTAGATAAGGAGATTATCCGCATAAATGGCAGTCTTCGACTCCAGATCTCCTATTCTCAGGCCCTTGATAGACTCATTGGCCCTAAGAGCTCTGGCTAAAAAATAACCATAATGTACAACAGAGGTGAAAGAGGACACCCTTGTCTGGTGCCATTTTGGATACGGAACGGTGTCGATAATGAACCATTAACACAGACCTGGGCGCTAGGGTCTCGGTACAATGCTAGAATTCTATCTATCATGCCAGGGCCGAAACTGAACGCCTTCAAAGACTCGTTTAGGAAGGACCAGTCCACCAAATCGAATGCTTTCTCTGCGTCGATCAATAAAAGACACAGTACCTCCATCTCTGATTTGTAGGTCTGCTCGAGTCGGTCCCAACCAATATCGGAGGTGCATGAAGAGGGACTCCTGGAGTCTGTATCCGAGGGAGCCGAGCGGGAGCCGTGGTCTGGAAGCTGCGTGGAGGTGCCAGCGGCCATCTTGGAAGCTCCCTGCTGTCCCTCTGTGTTTGGCTGGGATCCGAAGAATTTCTGAATGCCGGCTCCGTCACCTTGCTGGTCGGTGTCCGCATTGCCCTTTGCGGTTTTCCTGCCCATTTGATCAGGTAATTGCAGGGTTTATAGCCTGAGAATAGCTGTGTAAGCCGTAGTGGCGGGAGAGCTGCAGCGACACACGTCCTACTCAGCCATGAGCAAGCCACGCCCCTCGATTGGTGCACTATGTATTGTTGTGACATCACAGCACTATGTCTGTAGCATGTATGTATGGACAGCAGAACCTATCACACTACCTAACACCCTGCACTGCAACAGCTACACTATCAAAAATACGAAGGAAAATGTCTCTAGTTATCTTACGGTAAATCCTTGGCGCTGCAAGCCGCAAATAGTGACGTGGGTTTTTGTCACTTTTGATTCAACAGCTACACTATATCAGGATATAACCTACACTGACTATCTCCCACTAACTATCTGTGTTATATATATATATATATATATATATATAAGCTATCTATCTATCTAATGTAGTGTGGAAAGCACAGAGCACAGCAATGACACTGCTGTCTCTCAGAACTTTAATAAAACGGTAGAAAATGGCTGCTGCAAGTTTCCTATTGGTTGCTATGGATGTGGCTAAGCTCTGACAAAGACATTGCAGCCTTTTCATTGGTCCACAAGCAAGAAGCAGGGAGGGGTCATGGGTTCAGATGAAAGAAAAATCTAGAATATTCGAAAATATGAATATATATCACTATATTCTAAATATTCTCGAATTCTCGAATATATTAATAGTGATTAATATTCACTATTCAAATATTCGTGTCCAACAGTAGCTGCTACTACCACCCCTTCTTCTGCTGCTACTTGTGCCAGCTTCAGCATCATTTTTGCCACTGCCTGTTCCTTTGGAGTGCCCAGGCAACTGTCTGTTGGCCATAGTGTATAAAAACTGTATCGTTAAAACAGATTACCTATGTACACGGCAATAAATTCGACCTTTCTGTAATACTGGCGCACAGTAACGCTACAGTTAACAGAACGGATTAGCTATGAATCTTGGTGCACTGCCCTCCTACACACTTACTTTCACTTTCTAACACGTGCAGCCACCATTTTAGGAAAACTGATTGGTTACCCGAAGCGCAAGAAAATTCTGATTCGTTTAGAATAAAAGCTTTCCTAAACTTTACACCAAATTCCACTATGAATGCTTTTCTTTGCTCAACACTATCCATACTTAAGTCCATGGCTATGTGCTGTTACGGGACTTTGAGCACTGGTAGAGGCAGAAGTAAACCCACAGATCTTTGTTTCGGAGTCTTGTTTTGGGCACAGGTGGCACAAGCCGAAACAAAATGTCAGGTGTCCTTGGAGATAGAAGGCCATCTGTAGTATCGGAATAGACAAGGATAACCCCAGCTCGAGAGCAATGGCGCTCGACCAGTACCCATTTTCTCAGGTCAGCTAATAGCTTGTACCAATGCAGGCTATTAGATGAGCAGAGCAAGCACAGGGCAGGAGCTCCATATCACATTTCTCCTCTGCCTGTGTTTGCTTTGATATAGCACATCTATGCCAGGCTTTAGGAGAGCAGGTGCTTATTTCACACAAAATATCTGATCATTCAAGCATGGTATACATATTAATTTAGTTACATTTAGAGCAGGTTTAAACAATGTTAATTTGTGAATTTAGGTACTTTAATTCTAGGACAGCAAGAGCTCTTCATCTCTGTAAATATAATACAGTAGATATAAAACAATACATTCATGGAGATAAGAACTCCAAACTTATATCCCTCCTGTTGAAAAATCTGAAAGAAAATCTTTTATTAAAACCATTAAGGACTAGTTTGAAAATAGACTTGAAAGTGCAACTCTCATCCCTGTTCACTGCTGCAGAACTTGATAAAGTCCTTTCCACCATACCCAATGGCAAAAGTCCTGGTGCTGACAGTCTTCTGATCCTATACTATAAAATATATAAAGACAGCTTCCACATTTTCTTAAGGTATCTAGTTCTCTTGCAGAGGGGATCCTGTGGCCCTCACAATCCCTCGAAGCATGTATCACAATTAGCTCCAAAGAGGGTAAATACCCAGACCTTTGTCCTAGCGATAGAGCTATCTCGTTATTCAACACAGATCTAAACTGGTGAGCCAAGATTCTGGTAAAAAGGATCACTACATTTTTGGGATCTCTGATTGGACCAGAGCAGATGGGTTTTATAGCTGGAAGGCAAGGTAAACATATGTAACAAACTTAGGCTTATCTATTTCGGTCTATCAGCTGGTAAACACAGTATACCACTTGTCCTTCTCGACAGAGAAGCCAATTCTCTGCTTGCCTGCTGGAAGAGCCTTGCCAGAGTTTCACACTGGAGGGATAAAACTAGCCTTAACTGGACTCTGTACACCTGTATAGGTTCTGGTGCAGATATTGGTCTTCGGGCCACCTCAATCTCCAGTACCCAGGTGTGACTGATACTTCTGTACCCATATAGCTATGCCTTCTCTTGCTTTACCGTATAACATCTCTCATAAGCCGACAAGAAAGTCAGTGTGTGGAAAATCAGTGTCTATAACAATAAGATGGCAAATGCAAATGGCCACTATCTAAAGAACTTTTATGGTTTTTACAATAGTATTTATTCTACAATCTACAGTATGAGATCTCAAAAACCAATCCTGTTCGGCCCACATATTTATTTTTATTTTATGGACGTGCATGGTTCACATGCCACTCATCCATAAAATTACCTAAATAACTAAGTAAGGTATGTGACTTAGATCCATAGAGTAAGTTGTATTTATCTTTAATTACCATGAAGCCAATAGTATGGAGCGATAAGAAAAAGTTCTTGCCACTCAGTGAGAATGACTAGCCTGACTAGCAGTGATTACCTTCCTTCATAGTGCAGCAATTAAAAAGGTAAAAGTGCTGAAATACCATACAAATCAATGTTTTATATTCCTGCTCCAGATTTACAGGCTTCATGCACAATAACTGAATGTCCAAAGAGGCTCATGATTATAATTATGCTCCTTCCAATCCATATGGCAGGTGGAGGAAAGGCTAGCATTCCCGAACTGTGTTATTATGACTATAGTATTCATTTTTATTCATTACAGGCACTTATTCTGAAATCATAGTCAATGCACCTTGTAGCTTTTATTCCCAGCTACTTAGGAAAAAAAAAAGATCACTTTAAAGTTCCCAATATGACAGTCACATCACGGACAACCGTGAGAGCTAAATAACCTGAATACATTTCATAGCTCCTTACATTGTCACATAGCAATTTATATATCACTGCTTCATCAGTATTCAACATACATGATAGCGCCTGCTGTTTACCGGTTCATAGGGCTGGTAACAATGAATTAGACTGGTGTCTTATGTCTGGTAACTGGTAGAGATGCTCGTCATGTGAGCAAAGGGTAACCTATTTCCATAGTCTTGGTGACGGACTAATAGCCTGAAATGGTCAAAACAACAGATTATAGCTTATGACAACAAGGGCCGGGATTGTCAGTGCGCCGGAAAATGGAATATGAAATGAGAAAATACTAAACATGGCTTTCTATTATACTATCTGGTATTATTATTGTGTGTTAAATCTGCTCATCAGGGTCATGACTGGACCACAATGCATCAAAGAGTTATTGCCCACCTTAAAAAATATGTAGAAAAAAATATACCTACAATTCCTCTTTTTTTATGTTGCAGTTTTCTTCTTCTTATTATTATTATTATTATTATTATTATTATTATTATTATTATTATTCCGATGTTTGTGGTCTCTACAAATGGAAACTCCGAAAGCATCCCCATTAAATCCTCAGAGAACAGGTGCCTTTTGCAGCATACTGTAGGTATCTCTCATAACTACAGCAGGCGGTAATATCCCAGGTAGGGCATAGAGGGACTTGACACCGTCTAATGTTCAAGCTGGTAAAGTTGGTATTCACACCTTGTGTTTCTTATTTCACATAATGTTGACTGGATCCCATTATATTGTGGCGGATATGATGCTATAGTCAAACTACATAACTAAATGTCTAAACTTTGAAATACTAAATCTACGACCGGATTTTTGTAACACAGAATGTGTAAAAAAAAATGTCCAGCAATGGACCAGCAGCAGTGACATGCATGTAGATGGCACGTCACCTTTACAGCAGGGATCGGAAGCGGAGGGGAGCTGCATTGTTGTAATCGAGATCCATTGAGGAAGCATGAGGCGTTATTTTTAGCTAATCTACCCTCCCTAGCCACCCTGGAAATGTATGGGGTTTTGGATAACCCCTTTAACATAAATAGTTAATTTTAGATCCTGGACGCCAGTGGCCATGACTGTCAGAAGGCGGCAGCGCCAGCATCCAGTTTCCATAGAAACCAGGCCAGGGTTCCGAGTTCAGGAACACTGGCCAATCAGATGCATATGAGATCATGCAGATCACATGACTCATGGTGCATCATGTGACCTGCAAGGTGGGGTATTTAAACAGGCAACTGCTGGCCACAGTTGCCTGTGATTTGGTCTGTGTAAGCCACACCAGACTGTTTGCCTCTTTATTATTCTTTGATTTTGGACTTTGGACTGTGTTTCTGGGTGTGCCTCTGACTGCTGATTTTGCCTTGTGCACCCTGTTGTCACCCTCAGTTTGCATTTGGAACTTGACTTAACCCTCTGTGTTTGACCCGGCTTGGTATCGTTACTCCTTTTGTCTATTGATTTGGCTCTGTTCCCTCCTGGTTTGCCCCGGCCCATCCGTTTATTCTTCTGGTTTGCTATTCCCACCTGTCGTTTTAGGTGCCAGTCTATCCTTATGTTTTTATATTCTAGGCTTCTGCAACTAGTTGGGAAAGGACCGCCATCCAGTTGTGGGCTGTCATTTAGGACTGATTGTGCAAGAAAGTGGGGACAGTGGTGAGGGCAGAGTTTTTGGATTGTACTGTACCTTACTGTGATGCTTGGTTTAAATGATAGATCATTTGGAGACAATACATTCCTATTAACGGTTAAATTGATTTCTGTTGGGTTAGCATCTGTGACAACTGGTGACATTGTGACATGCACCATGAGTATTATTACACATGTTAATTTTATATATAAATAATCTGGAGACTGAGTTTGTTGTACATGGAAGCAATGGTGTGCTAGTATCAATAATTAGCAATAATGGACAGATTTTGATTTAGCCTACTGTACTTTCTTCTTTGAACTTAGTCTTGATTTCATAGCACAGTATCTTAATTGATCTGTGAATATCAGCTAGGAGAACAGATGCTCTACCACATGGCACATCAAGATGCTTCTTGCTACATTGTTCTCCATTAGTAGCAAATGTTGTGCTGTGATATGCTAAAGCAATCCCTATATTACATATCACATCATGGTGCTTTACAATCAGGAGTGGCCACAAAATTCCATATGAAAAGCAATCCTCTTTTAAAGGTCATGTTCACTTTAACCTTCAGAGTTTAATTGCTATTAAGTTTGAAAGAAATCTCTATAGTCTATATAGTCTATGGTCTATACAAGGATGAGTGTGAAATTCTCCGTCAAGAAACTTCTGGTAGATCCCGTATGCTTTCCCGAAACTACGGAAAAAGGAAGTATAGTATGACTCAGGCTTTGTTGTCGGAGTACCTTATACTTCTATGAATTGGTGACTTCCTCAGCTTATGCACAGTGACCTCTGAACCAAATAAATTCTTCATGGGCTGTGTAGGTCTACAATGAGCTAAATCTAATTGGTTCCATATGGCAGCTGAAGTAGTGGTCTTAGTCATGCAGCCACCAGCTCTTAGAACCTGAGGATTTAGTTTGTGTTGACCTCAATTAAATGTAACATAGAACATTGCTATGACTGTTCAATATAATTGATGTGGAACTTTTATCACATGATCAACTTGATCGGCGTATCTGCAAAATGTTTGAGGATTCTGCTCGATTGAGGTAATCTGAACTGTGTCTTCTAAAGAACCATGTTCCCGTGTGTTCATGAGGCGGCCAGGACAGATATTTATCCTCTGGCAGTAAATAATGACAGTTCCCACTGAATAACAGCAAGCCAAACTTATGAAAACGAGGAAATGATGCAGAAGATATATTGGAAAATTGTATAATATTTCGTTATATTGAAAAAAATAAAAAAATATATACTGTATATTTGCTGAAACTGGAAAATATTTCAAGAAACAATTTTAAAGAAAATGTTTCAAGAAAGAAAATAAATAATCTAGCTGGTTGGCACTCGTCCGTTTGTGAACGCTGCAACGGGAAGGAGCAACCTCCACTTGAAAAATAAAAATAAATCCCGGCAGTGGTATCTTCTTTTTCAATATATCCGTTTTATTCCATCCAAAGTGAAATGTCCTAACAACCAGGAAGCGTTTCGGCGATATGCCTTCGAGGTACCTGTTGATGAAGGCATAGCTCCGAAACGCGTCTTGGTTGTTGGGGCATTTCACTTTGGATGGAATAAAACAGATAGTCATGTGAAAAAATTAGGACACCCTTTGAAAGCATGTGGTTTTTTGTAACATTTTTAATAAAAGGTTATTTCATCTCCGTTTCAACAATACAGAGAGATTAAAGTAATCCAACTAAACAAAGAAAACTGAAGAAAAGTCTTTTCAAGATCTTCTGTAAATGTCATTCTACAAAAATGCCTATTCTAACTGAGGAAAAAGATAGGACACCCTCACATGTATTCCCTCTTAAATTGGCTCAGATCTCACACAGGTATATCACACCAGGTGCACATAATTAGTAGATCGTTACTCTGCATGTTGAATGAGGCTTGCCCTATTTAAACCTCAGACATTTAGTTTGGTGTGCTCCTGACTGTTGAAGTGAGAGTGAGCACCATGGTGAGAGCAAGAGAGCTGTCAGAGGACTTCAGAAAAAAGATTGTAGCAGCCTATGAGTCTGGGAAGGGATTTAAAAAGATCTCAAAAGATTTTGAAATCAGCCATTCCACTGTCCGGAAGATAGTCTACAAGTGGAGGGCTTTCAAAACAACTGCCAACATGCCCAGGACTGGTCGCCCCAGCAAGTTCACCCCAAGAGCAGACCGCAAGATGCTAAAAGAGGTCTCCAAAAACCCTAAAGTGTCATCTCGAGAACTACAGCAGGCTCTGGCTACTGTTGATGTAGAAGTACATGCCTCTACAATCAGAAAGAGACTGTACAAGTTTAACTTGCATGGGAGGTGTGCAAGGAGGAAACCTTTGCTTTCCAAGAGAAACATCGAGGCCAGACTGACATTTGCCAGAGATAAAGTTGACAAAGACCAGGACTTCTGGAATAATGTTCTTTGGACAGATGAGTCCAAAATTGAATTATTTGGACACAACAGCAGAGGACATGTTTGGCGTAAACCAAACAGCATTCCAAGAAAAGAACCTCATACCAACTGTGAAGCATGGAGGTGGAAGTGTCATGGTTTGGGGCTGCTTTGCTGCAGCAGGACCTGGTCAGCTCACCATCATAGAATCCACGATGAATTCTACTGTGTATCAGAAGGTGCTTGAAGAACATGTGAGACCATCAGTTAGAAAATTAAAGCTGAAGCGGAACTGGACCATGCAACATGACAATGACCCAAAACATACTAGTAAATCAACCAAAGATTGGCTGAAAAAGAAGAAATGGAGAGTCCTGGAATGGCCAAGTCAAAGTCCAGATTTGAATCCCATTGAGATGCTGTGGGGTGACTTGAAAAGGGCTGTACGTGCAAGAAACCCCTCAAACATCTCACAGCTGAAAAAGTTCTGCATTGAGGAGTGGGGTAAAATTTCCTCAGACCGATGTCGAAGACTGGTAGATGGCTACAAGAACCGTCTCACTGCAGTTATTTCAGCCAAAGGAGGTAACACTCGCTATTAGGGGCAAGGGTGTCCTATCTTTTTCCTCAGTTAGAATAGGCATTTTTGTAGAATGACATTTACAGAAGATCTTGAAAAGACTTTTCTTCAGTTTTCTTTGTTTAGTTGGATTACTTTAATCTCTCTGTATTGTTGAAACGGAGATGAAATAACCTTTTATTAAAAATGTTACAAAAAACCACATGCTTTCAAAGGGTGTCCTAATTTTTTCACATGACTGTATATTGAAAAAGAAGATACGACTGCCGGGATTTATTTTTATTTTTTAAGAAAGAAAATTACCTATTGTTTCAATTACATTTTTATGTTAAACAGATCGCGCAGGATGTTTTTATCTTTGTTTTTTATCTTTTTTTTCTGTGATTTTTGTTTAGTTTGCAGTATATGCTTGAGGGAGTGGCACCTTCAAGTGTGAATGCGCTCTTATTTTATCCTGGGAGTAGCATTCTTGTGCACTTTTGCCCTGCCTATCAAACAGGCCGCCTTGATACATATAGCTGTGGTGCTCCTCCTCTCATTGGTTGCTGATGCACACAGAGGTAACTAGGAGCAGCACACTATATGTGCAGGGTCTGCTCTCCTAAATGTAGATGCCCAACGACATAGGTAGGTTTAGAGTAAGACCTGCCTGACTGAGACTACCTTGGCGGGGGTAGGTGGGCACAGATGTGTTTTGATCAAAATATATTGTCTAAGAGTCTCAGATTGTATTATATCAGAATGAGGGCTTAGTCTATATATAGTCTATATCTGTGATTTTTTTTCATAAATGAAGCCATGGACATCCACATATTTATCATTTTGTGTAGGATGTTTTTAGCTTTGCTTTTTTGTCTTTTTTTCTGTGATTTTTGTTTAGTAAACAGATTCTTTTTTTCAAATTTTTCAGATTTTTTTCTCATGTTACCATTTCTTAAAAAAAAAAATAAAAAAAAAATTACCCTTTCACTCTCCACTGAGTCTCATAATAGGTTGACACTTCTCATTCTGTAGAAACCATTTTTCATCCGTTATCAAATTATCATCACAGACAGGATTATAATGACAGATAACACCTCTGTATAGATAACACAGAGTCAACCATTCACAATAGGTGATGATGACCACTGCAAAGGTCCCAGTGCGTGTCTACAAAACTCTCCCATGGAAGTCATCAAGTTATCGCAAGACTACAGGTTCTTATGGTCCATTGTGTTGCTGGAAAGGATTTTTTTTTCAATTCGGTTAGCTCAAGCAAGATGGCCGCCTCCATAATCATTTGAAAAAAGAAAACAAGTAAAGTAAGAAAATCCACAATATGGTCTCAATTAGAAAATAAAAATATAGTTGATACATTCCCTTAAAACGATATGTTAGGTCTCAGGCCACAATATGGGTACAAGTTTAATTCTATTTTTTTTATTCCTTTAGTCCTTCTAAAGCTTCTGTGAGAACCTGGAGCACACACACAACACACATAGGCCGGTCATGGTCATCTTCTAATCACATATATCAGTTTTATAATGCTAATCCTGTTATAGCTAATCCTATTGATTTTGCTATGATCATTATCATTCTTTGCTGTCCTTAGAGCCAACAATGCTGCACCATGGGATTCGTGATATCAGTTGTAGTAGCAATGACTACGTGACCGTCTTCTTGTTTGGGATGTGACAGCTGTTACAGCTGTACGGCATTCACGTGTTTGCTTTTTTAACAGGTAAAACGCAGATGTTAATACGATTGTTCTTGTGTTTGTCTAGAAGGTAAAGAACAAATGTTTTTTTCTTTTTGAACTTGGGTAAATGGAGGAGGATGTTCTGTTTGGTGGCTTCAGGAGTGTATCTGCAGGCTTACATTATAGCAGATGAGAGCAAAGCTCATGTTGTTTCACTTTGATAAAGGATTTCACCTATGATGACAAATCTTTGCTTGTTTATAGCAATAGGATGGCCAAAGTACTTAACTGTTTTTATCTGAAATGACAATATCAAAACCTTAAAGGGAACCTACGTAGTGTTTTTGGATTTTGCAAAGGATTTTGATACTGTCCCTCATAGACGTTTAATAGGTAAAGTAAGGTCTATAGGCTCGTAAAGTAGAATTTGTAATTGGATTGAAAACTGGCTGAAGGACCGTGTCCAGAGAGTTGTGGTCAATAATTCCTATTTAGAATGGTCCTGGGTTATAAGTGGTGTACCCCAAGGTTCAGTGCTGGGCCCTTTATTATTTAATTTATTTATTAATGATATCGAGGACAGGATTAATAGCACCATTTCTATTTTTGCAGATGACACTAAGCTATATAGTATTGTACAGTCTATGGAAGATGTCCATAAACTACAAGCTGACTGGGCATCAACTTGGCAAATGATGTTCAATGTGGACAAATGTAAAGTTATGCATTTTGGTAGTAATAATCTCTGTGCTTCATATGTCCTAGGTGATGTAACACTGGGAGAGTCACTTAAAGAGAAGGATTTGGGTGTCCTTGTGGATGGTAGATTAAATAACAGCATACAATGTCAATCAGCTGCTTCTAAGGCCACCAGGATATTGTCGTGCGTTAAACGAGGCATGGACTCGCGGGGCAGGGATGTAATATTACCACTTTACAATGCGTTGGTGAGGCCTCATCTGGAATCTGCAGTCCAGTTCTGGGCACCAGTCCATAGAAAGGATGCTCTGCAGCTAGAAAAAGTACAGAGGAGAGCGACTAAACTGATAAGGGGCATGGAGAGTATTAGTTATGAAGAAAGATTAAAAGAATTGAATTTATTTAGTCTTGAGAAGAGATGTCTAAGGGGAGACATGATTAACCTATACCAATATATAAATGGGCCATACACAAAATATGGTGAAAAACTGTTCCATGTAAAATGCCCTCAAAAGACAAGGGGGCACTGCCCCACCAAATGGAGAAGAAGAAGTTCAGTCTCCAGAAGCGTCAGAGCTTCTTTACTGTAAGAACTGTGAATCTTTGGAATAGACTTCCTCAGGACGTGGTCACAGCAGGAGCAGTGGAGAAGTTTTAAAAAGGGTTTAGATGAATTCTTAAAAGTAAACATTAATGGTTATGAAAACGTGTAGAAATCTAAGTCTCACTTCCTTCTGGGATTCGCGTCCCCACCTATCCCTTGGTTGAACTTGATGGACTTTAAAGGGCTTCTGTCACTCCACTAAACTCATTATTTTTTTTGGTCTCCCTAAAATCCTTATGCTGCGATTTCTCAATATATATAGCTATTACTCTGTTTGGTTCATTAGTTCTATGAAAAAACTGACTTTTATATTATGCAAATTACCTCTCTAGCAGCAGGTAGGGCGGCTACCTGCTGCTAGCAGCCGCATCCTCCATTCATAATGACGCCCCCTCCGCATGTTGATTGACAGGGCCAGCGGACGCGCTCGTCCTCTGACTAGCCCTGTCTGCGTTTTAAATCTTGCGCCGGTCTTCAGTTGGCGCAGGCGCACTGAGTGGAGGACGCTCGCTCGGCCGCTCCATCCTCAGTGCGCCTGCGCCGGGTGTACATGTGACGTCATCGGCGCAGGCGCACTGAGGATGCAGCGGCCGAGCGAGCGTCCTCCACTCAGTGCGCCTGCGCCAACTGAAAACCGGCGTGAGATTTAAAACGCAGACCGGGCCAACCAGAGGACGAGCGCGTCTGCCAATATTCAAAAAGGGTCCAAAAACAGAGCCTGGAAACTATAGACCGGTAAGTTTAACATCTGTTGTGGGTAAACTGTTTGAAGGTTTTCTGAGAGATGCTATCTTAGAGCATCTCAACGGAAATAAGCAAATAAAGCCATATCAGCATGGCTTCATGAGGGATCGGTCATAAACTAATTTAATCAGTTTCTATGAGGAGGTAAGTTCTAGACTTGACAGCGGCGAATCAATGGATGTCGTATATCTGGACTTCTCCAAAGCATTTTACACGGTACCACATAAAAGGTTAGTATATAAAATAAGAATGCTCGGACTGGGAGAAAACGTCTGTATGTGGGTAAGTAACTGGCTCAATGATAGAAAACAGAGGGTGGTTATTAACGGTACACACTCAGATTGGGTCACTGTCACTAGTGGGGTACCTCAGGGCTCAGTATTGGGCCCTATTCTCTTCAATATATTTATTAATGATCTTGTAGAAGGCTTGCATAGTAAAGTATCAATTTTCGCAGATGACACTAAACTGTGTAAAGTAATTAACACTGAAGAGGACAGTATACTGCTACAGAGGGATCTGGATAGACTGGAGGCTTGGGCAGATAAGTGGCAGATGAGGTTTAACACTGACAAATGTAAAGTTATGCACATGGGAAGAAATAATGCAAGTCACCCGTACATACTAAATGGCAAAACACTCGGTAACACTAACATGGAAAAGGATCTAGGAATTTTAATAAACAGCAAACTAAGCTGCAAAAACCAGTGTCAGGCAGCTGCTGCCAAGGCCAATAAGATAATGGGTTGCATCAAAAGGGGCATAGATGCCCGTGATAAGAACGTAGTCCTACCACATTACAAATCATTAGTCAGACCACACATGGAGTACTGTGTACAGTTCTGGGCTCCTGTGAACAAGGCAGACGTAGCAGAGCTGGAGAGGGTCTAGAGGAGGGCAACTAAAGTAATAACTGGAATGGGGCAACTACAGTACCCTGAAAGATTATCAAAATTAGGGTTATTCACTTTAGAAAAAAGACGACTGAGGGGAGATCTAATTACTATGTATAAATATATCAGGGGTCAGTACAGAGATCTATACCATCATCTATTTATCCCCAGGACTGTAACTGTGACGAGGGGACATCCTCTGCGTCTAGAGGAAAGAAGGTTTGTACACAAACATAGAAGAGGATTCTTTACAGTAAGGGCAGTGAGACTATGGAACTCTCTGCCTGAAAAGGTGGTGATGGTGAGTACATGTCACGACCATGGTCATGGTCGTGACTTCTGAACCGCATGCAGTTGCCTGCGGTCTTGGTTTTCTTGTCAATCACAGGTGAGGGCTGAAGTATGTTGCCTCACCTGTGGTTGCCGCTGGCAACATTGTTTATGTGGCAGCAAAGCAGCCTGAGCTGTGCTAGGCAGCTTGCTGTAATGTGCATGCGGTTGTACCTGGCAACCTCTCTTTATAGGTGTGCCTTTTTATCGGTGTGCACGGGGTGTTACATGTTTTGTGTGCACTTTCCCCTTTAAGTGGTTCTCTTCCCTTCCCTGGTGTGAGAAGGGTTAATTCCTTCCTAGTGTGTGTGTGCACTGGGTGTGTCTAAGTGTGGGTGTGGCTACTTTGGGCTATAAAGCCTCTGCTGGTTTCAGTTAGCTGAGGGGTTCTTCAGCCATGGTTGCTGGAGACATCCTCCTGTTATTTACCATCTGCCAGTGGGGGCCACCCTTGTGGTTATAAGTTTATGTCTATGTGATGTTCAGTTGATATTTTCCTTTTGTTATTTGGTGCAGCTATGGATCTGGGTTCCTGTGTGTGAATGTGTGTTTGCTGGGTTCATTTAATGTTGTGTGGACATCAGCTTGCCAGCACAGGGATCCAGTCAGCAAGGCTGTGGCAGGTAGCTGGAACTAGTTCAGTTCACCTGCCATATCCATAGGACTGTTTGTGTTCCCCTTTTCCCTGCAGCTTGGCCAGTGAGACTCCTGTTCCTCCGTGTCCAGAAGGAACAGGTCATCTTACCCTGCTCCTAGTTTAGGGCCACCCTGAGGGCTAGCAGGGACTTCAAGGTTCCAGAGTATGAGCCCTCCTACCATCAGGGTCGGCTCATACAGCTAGGAGTCAGGGTCAGATTAGGGATGCGATTAGGAGGTGACCTGCTCCCTAATTCTGTCGTCCTGGTTGAGCAGCGACTACCATCTTCTGTCATCGCACGGCTGAGGGTTTTCCCCATCCTCAGCCGTGACACAGTACAATAAAGGAATTCAAGAGGGGCCTGGATGTATTTATGGAGTGTAATAATATTACAGGCTATAGCTACTAGAGAGGGGTCATTGATCCAGGGAGTTATTCTCATTGCTTGATTGGAGTCGGGAAGGAATTTTTTATTCCCCTAAAGTGGGGAAAATTGGCTTCTACCTCACAGTTTTTTTTTTTGCCTTCCTCTGGATCAACTTGCAGGATGACAGGCCGAACTGGATGGACAAATGTCTTTTTTCGACCTTATGTACTATGTTACTATGTTACTATGACTTATGTCTTTATTCAACCGTATCAACTTTGTAACTATGTAACCTATCACCTTAAAATACAGTGCGATCTGCTGAAAGCATGTTATAGAGCGGGAGGAGTTGAGCAGATTGATGTATAGTTTTATGAAAAAATATTCAGTAAAACTTGTAATTAACTCATTAGAATCATTGCTCTTTTTAAGAGTCATGTGGGCGGTCTTATCAATGATTGATAGCCATCTCTACAAGACTCTGCATACAGTGAAGGCTGTCAACTGATAGGACCGCCCACAGGACCGCTAAGCATAGAAAGGGCAGAGATTCCAAATGGAAATGTCTAATTAATAAATTACGAGTTTTGCAGAATTATTTCCAACAAAACTATATATCAATCTGCTCAGCTCCTCCTGCTCTATAACTTGCTGCTTCCATTTAAAGGAATTGTCTGCTTTTATAGTCCTTTTTTGTTAGAAGGGTCCTCTGAAACTAAGCTAATAACAGGTAGTAATCTTCAGAGCAAGTGTTTAATTTCCCTACAGCATCACCACAGGAGAAATGAAGCATTACATGGTATCTAATAAATCAATTGTATGTGCTGGGTCCTCCAAAGAGAGGGACGCTCTATGGAGCTTCTCTTCTCTCTCTAATTGAGAAGTCCCTCTATTAAAGGGGTTCTCGAGGCTCAGGATAGGTCATCAATATCAGATTGGGGGGGTCCGACATCCGGGACCCCTGCCGATCAGCTGTATAAAGGGGAGGCGCACACAGTGTGCACATGCGGTCCTCTGTCTCTCTTACTGCTCTGCTGCTATGTATATGGCAAAGCCGCAGTTGGACCCCCGCCGATGTGATATTGATGACCTATCCTGAGGATAGGTCATCAATATTAAAAGACTGGAGAACCCCTTTAACTCATATTGGCCTTATAGGGTATTTGGAAATGTATTTTTTTTCTTAATTCAGACCACATATAATAATTAGACTTCAGTTATATAAAATGAGAATCTATTTTCTTTCACTTTAGTTTGGCATTGTGTTGTTTGTGCTCGGATCGGCTATCAGAAAGGTGTCCCTAACCTATCTAACCCTATCTTGCAACAAGCAGTAGAATTGTGCCATAACTGCTGCGATAGGGCAGCCTAAAGGGGCCAAAAAGCATAGACCTTATTTAGAGTAAACATATACATACCATTAAGACACCCGCTTTGAACGCAGAAGACTCTACCCGATGAAGGTGCGGAATATACCGTACATATCAGCGACTTCTATATACCTTACCTCTTTGTCACGTGCCGTTGTTTTTGGAGGTAGCTAAAGTTGATGTTTTGAAAGAGCGGTCGGTAGTCAAAACGATTTACCCCTATGTTGACGATCATATGAACATATTACGAGAAGGTCTGAACCCGGGAGCTGCGGACTGAAATAACAATGGTGAATGTGATAGAAGACTTAATGAAGTCCAACCATTCGCTAAGGGCCCTGCTTGGACACCAACTATTGCTGGTAGCAAATACTTCACCTATACTTCTTCCCCAGGCCACTGCTAAATTATTTCTTATTATTTATAAAGGACCCAAAAGTTAGAAGATGGCATATGCCGCTTAACTCTGGTAATGGATCGGGACTTCGTAACCGCCTGTAGTCGTGACAGGACTTCGTAACCGCCTGTAGTCGTGACAGGACTTCGTAACCGCCTGTAGTCGTGACAGGACTTCGTAACCGCCTGTAGTCGTGACAGGACTTCGTAACCGCCTGTAGTCGTGACAGGACTTCGTAACCGCCTGTAGTCGTGACAGGACTTCGTAACCGCCTGTAGTCGTGACAGGACTTCGTAACCGCCTGTAGTCGTGACAGGACTTCGTAACCGCCTGTAGTCGTGACAGGACTTCGTAACCGCCTGTAGTCGTGACAGGACTTCGTAACCGCCTGGCGCGAGAGACCCTAATGGCGGGGCCAGGCGCCAGTGAGGGAAGAAACGTAAACCTGAAAGAAAGCTGCTATGTTCATCAGGGGAACGGTATCAGAGCGGTGCACTGACTCCCCCAGAAAAATACTGAGTAAACATGATGTAGCAATGAAAAGGAAAATGCAGCCTTAAGTGGAAGCCGAAGTGATGTATGAACAGGTGGGTGAACGCAGCTGTGGATGTGAGTAGTGCCTAAAACATGGTATGGGCCCAGCTGTGAGCATGAAGAGCCCGGTATAACGCAGCTGTGAATGCAATCTGAGATGACAGGGTATCAATGTGATGCAACAGCAACGCATGAACGCAGCTCTAGTGGTGAACAGAGTATAAATTGGGAATGCAGTTGTGATACACCATGTATGCTGCTCCTGTAGTTGTGATAGGATCTGTCGTGTCTGTAGACGTGACAGACTGTCAATTGCGCCTTATTACTGTACCTCCTACTGGAAGACAGACCGATACCCAGGCCGGACACCAAACCCTCAGCCAGAGTTTGTAGATGAAGTAAGCCTGCCTTGGGAGAAGGTGATGTCCGCAAAGGCAGGCTTGAGATGACTGCTTAAAAGACCCAACAACCTAGAAAATAAAAGTCAGAGAAAACGACAATGTGAGAGAGGCTCTAATGGCGCGAGACACCACAAGAAAATTGTATTGCGAGCCAAATATGACCGAGCCATGCGAGCGGGTCTGAGGGCAGAAAAGACATGGAACCTACTTGTGGTGGGACCACGTAGCCGGCCTCGAATGGCGGAGTTTATGTCTGTAAAATTTAACTGAGAAGCCATGCGTGGGAGACTAAAGGTGGAGCGATGCGTGAGGGACTCTAATGGCTGAGTCATACGTGTAAACTGAAATGGAAAAGCCATGCGCGAGACTCTAATGGTGGAGTCATATGTGTAAACCAAACGGAGAAGCTATGCGTGAGAGACTCTAATGGCTGAGCTATGCGTGAGAGACTCTAATGGCTGAGCTATGCGTGAGAGACTCTAATGGCTGAGCTATGCGTGAGAGACTCTAATGGCTGAGCTATGCGTGAGAGACTCTAATGGCTGAGCTATGCGTGAGAGACTCTAATGGCTGAGCTATGCGTGAGAGACTCTAATGGCTGAGCTATGCGTGAGAGACTCTAATGGCTGAGCTATGCGTGAGAGACTCTAATGGCTGAGCTATGCGTGAGAGACTCTAATGGCTGAGCTATGCGTGAGAGACTCTAATGGCTGAGCTATGCGTGAGAGACTCTAATGGCTGAGCTATGCGTGAGAGACTCTAATGGCTGAGCTATGCGTGAGAGACTCTAATGGCTGAGCTATGCGTGAGAGACGGATGGCAGAGTCGTGTGTAACTAAACGGATGAAGCCATGCGTGAGACTAATGGAGAAGCCATGCGTGAGACTAATAGCGGAGCCATGCGTGAGACTAATAGCGGAGCCATGCGTGAGACTAATAGCGGAGCCATGCGTGAGACTAATAGCGGAGCCATGCGTGAGACTAATAGCGGAGCCATGCGTGAGACTAATAGCGGAGCCATGCGTGAGACTAATAGCGGAGCCATGCGTGAGACTAATAGCGGAGCCATGCGTGAGACTAATAGCGGAGCCATGCGTGAGACTAATAGCGGAGCCATGCGTGAGACTAATAGCGGAGCCATGCGTGAGACTAATAGCGGAGCCATGCGTGAGACTAATAGCGGAGCCATGCGTGAGGACTAATAGCGGAGCCATGCGTGAGACTAATAGCGGAGCCATGCGTGAGACTAATAGCGGAGCCATGCGTGAGACTAATAGCGGAGCCATGCGTGAGACTAATAGCGGAGCCATGCGTGAGACTAATAGCGGAGCCATGCGTGAGACTAATAGCGGAGCCATGCGTGAGACTAATAGCGGAGCCATGCGTGAGACTAATAGCGGAGCCATGCGTGAGACTAATAGCGGAGCCATATGTGTAAAACTAAAACAGAGAAGCCATGCGCGAGAGACTAATGGCGGAGTCGTATGTGTAACACTAAAACGGAGAAGCCATGCGTAAAAGACTAACAGCGGAGCCACGCGTGAGCGACTGATGGCGGAGTCATATATGTAAAACTAAACTGAGAAGCTATACGTGAGAGACTAATGGCGGAGTCGTATGTGTAACACTAAACGGAGAGCCATGCGTGAGAGACTCTAATGGCGGAGTCGTGTGTGTGTGTAACACTAAAACGGAGAAGCCATGCGTGAGAGAGTCTAATGGCAGAGTCCTATGTGTAAAACTAAACGGAGAAGCCATGCATGAGAGACTAATGGCGGAGCTGTATGTGTGACACTAAAACGGAGAAGCCATGCATGAGAGACTCTAATGGCGGGGTCATACGTGAGAGACTCTAATGGCGGAGTCGTATGTGTAACACTAAAACAGAGAAGCCATGCGTGACAGACTAATGGCGGAGCCGTACGTGTTACTAAACCGGAGAAGCCATGTGTGCGACTCTAATTGCAGAGTCATGCGTGTGAGACTAATGGCAGAGCCCTGTGTGTAAAAGTTGAACGGAGAAGCCATGTGTGAGCGACTAATGGCGAATTATTATTATTATTTTTATTTTTATTTTTTTTTACCACTTATGCAGCACCAGTATGACTTGTGGACTCTCATAACCATGACCCTCTCCGACAATAAACCTCAGACGCTAACCAGCCTACAACCGTATTGTACCCCTAACGAATAGAGTTGAGCGAACACCTGGATGTTCGGGTTCGAGAAGTTCGGCCGAACATCCCGGAAATGTTCGGGTTCGGGATCCGAACCCGATCCGAACTTCGTCCCGAACCCGAACCCCATTGAAGTCAATGGGGACCCGAACTTTTCGGCACTAAAACGGCTGTAAAACAGCCCAGGAAAGGGCTAGAGGGCTGCAAAAGGCAGCAACATGTAGGTAAATCCCCTGCAAACAAATGTGGATAGGGAAATTAATTAAAATAAAAATTAAATAAATAAAAATTAACCAAAATCAATTGGAGAGAGGTTCCATAGCAGAGAATCTGGCTTCCCGTCACCCACCACTGGAACAGTCCATTCTCAGATATTTAGGCCCCGGCACCCAGGCAGAGGAGAGAGGTCCCGTAACAGAGAATCTGTCTTCATGTCAGCAGAGAATTAGTCTGCATGTCATAGCAGAGAATGAGGCTTCACGTCAGCCACCACTGCAACAGTCCATTGGCATATATTTAGGCCTAGCACACAGGCAGAGGAGAGAGGTCCCGTAACAGAGAATCTGGCTTCATGTCAGCAGAGAATCAGTCTGCATGTCATAGCAGAGAATGAGGCTTCACGTCAGCCACCACTGCAACAGTCCATTGGCATATATTTAGGCCCAGCACACACACAGGCAGAGGAGAGAGGTCCCGTAACAGAGAATCTGGCTTCATGTCAGCAGAGAATCAGTCTGCATGTCATAGCAGAGAATGAGGCTTCACGTCAGCCACCACTGCAACAGTCCATTGGCATATATTTAGGCCCAGCACACACACAGGCAGAGGAGAGAGGTCCCGTAACAGAGAATCTGGCTTCATGTCAGCAGAGAATCAGTCTGCATGTCATAGCAGAGAATGAGGCTTCACGTCAGCCACCACTGCAACAGTCCATTGGCATATATTTAGGCCCAGCACACACACAGGCAGAGGAGAGAGGTCCCGTAACAGAGAATCTGTCTTCATGTCAGCAGAGAATTAGTCTGCATGTCATAGCAGAGAATGAGGCTTCACGTCACCCACCACTGCAACAGTCCATTGGCATATATTTAGGCCTAGCACACAGGCAGAGCAGAGAGGTCCCGTAACAGACAATCTGGCTTCATGACAGCAGAGAATCAGTCTGCATGTCATAGCAGAGAATGAGGCTTCACGTCACCCACCACTGCAACAGTCCATTGGCATATATTTAGGCCTAGCACACAGGCAGAGCAGAGAGGTCCCGTAACAGACAATCTGGCTTCATGACAGCAGAGAATCAGTCTGCATGTCATAGCAGAGAATGAGGCTTCACGTCACCCACCACTGCAACAGTCCATTGGCATATATTTAGGCCTAGCACACAGGCAGAGCAGAGAGGTCCCGTAACAGACAATCTGGCTTCATGTCAGCAGAGAATCAGTCTGCATGTCATAGCAGAGAATGAGGCTTCACGTCACCCACCACTGCAACAGTCCATTGGCATATATTTAGGCCTAGCACACAGGCAGAGCAGAGAGGTCCCGTAACAGACGATCTGGCTTCATGTCAGCAGAGAATCAGTCTGCATGTCATAGCAGAGAATCAGGCTTCATGTCAGCCACCACTGCAACAGTCCATTGGCATATATTTAGGCCTAGCACACAGGCAGAGGAGAGGTTCATTCAACTTTGGGTAGCATCGCAATATAATGGTAAAATGAAAATAAAAATAGGATTGAATGAGGAAGTGCCCTGGAGTCCAATAATATATGGTTATGGGGAGGTAGTTAATGTCTAATCTGGACAAGGGACGGACAGGTCCTGTGGGATCCATGCCTGGTTCATTTTTATGAACGTCAGCTTGTCCACATTGGCTGTAGACAGGCGGCTGCGTTTGTCTGTAATGACGCCCCCTGCCGTGCTGAATACACGTTCAGACAAAACGCTGGCTGCCGGGCAGGCCAGCACCTCCAAGGCATAAAAGGCTAGCTCTGGCCACGTGGACAATTTAGAGACCCAGAAGTTGAATGGGGCCGAACCATCAGTCAGTACGTGGAGGGGTGTGCACACGTACTGTTCCACCATGTTAGTGAAATGTTGCCTCCTGCTAACACGTTGCGTATCAGGTGGTGGTGCAGTTAGCTGTGGCGTGTTGACAAAAGTTTTCCACATCTCTGCCATGCTAACCCTGCCCTCAGAGGAGCTGGCCGTGACACAGCTGCCTTGGCGACCTCTTGCTCCTCCTCTGCCTTGGCCTTGGGCTTCCACTTGTTCCCCTGTGACATTTGGGAATGCTCTCAGTAGCGCGTCTACCAACGTGCGCTTGTACTCGCGCATCTTCCTATCACGCTCCAGTGCAGGAAGTAAGGTGGGCACATTGTCTTTGTAGCGTGGATCCAGCAGGGTGGCAACCCAGTAGTCCGCACAGGTTAAAATGTGGGCAACTCTGCTGTCGTTGCGCAGGCACTGCAGCATGTAGTCGCTCATGTGTGCCAGGCTGCCCAGGGGTAAGGACAAGCTGTCCTCTGTGGGAGGCGTATAGTCATCGTCCTGCCTTTCCCCCCAGCCACGCACCAGTGATGGACCCGAGCTGCGTTGGGTGCCACCCCGCTGTGACCATGCTTCATCCTCATCCTCCTCCACCTCCTCCTCATCCTCGTCCTCCTCGTCCTCCAGTAGTGGGCCCTGGCTGGCCACATTTGTACCTGGCCTCTGCTGTTGCAAAAAACCTCCCTCTGAGTCACTTCGAAGAGACTGGCCTGAAAGTGCTAAAAATGACCCCTCTTCCTCATCCTCCTCCTCCTCCTCCTGGGCCACCTCCTGTTCCATCATCGCCCTAAGTGTTTTCTCAAGGAGACATAGAAGTGGTATTGTAACGCTGATAACGGTGTCATCGCCACTGGCCATGTTGGTGGAGTACTCGAAACAGCGCAACAGGGCACACAGGTCTCGCATGGAGGCCCAGTCATTGGTGGTGAAGTGGTGCTGTTCTGTAGTGCGACTGACCCGTGCGTGCTGCAGCTGAAACTCCACTATGGCCTGCTGCTGCTCGCACAGTCTGTCCAGCATGTGCAAGGTGGAGTTCCACCTGGTGGGCACGTCGCATATGAGGCGGTGAGCGGGAAGGCCGAAGTTACGCTGTAGCGCAGACAGGCGAGCAGCGGCAGGATGTGAACGCCGGAAGCGCGAACAGACGGCCCGCACTTTATGCAGCAGCTCTGACATGTCGGGGTAGTTGTGAATGAACTTCTGCACCACCAAATTCAGCACATGCGCCAAGCAAGGGATGTGCGTCAAATTGGCTAGTCCCAGAGCTGCAACGAGATTTCGCCCATTATCACACACCACCAGGCCGGGCTTGAGGCTCACCGGCAGCAACCACTCGTCGGTCTGTTGTTCAATACCCCGCCACAACTCCTGTGCGGTGTGGGGCCTGTCCCCCAAACATATGAGTTTCAGAATGGCCTGCTGACGTTTACCCCGGGCTGTGCTGAAGTTGGTGGTGAAGGTGTGTGGCTGACTGGATGAGCAGGTGGAAGAAGAGGAGGAGGAAGCCGAGAAGGAGGAGGTGGCAACAGGAGGCAAAGAATGTTGCCCTGCGATCCTTGGCGGCGGCAGGACGTGCGCCAAACAGCTCTCCGCCTGGGGCCCAGCTGCCACTACATTTACCCAGTGTGCAGTTAGGGAGATATAGCGTCCCTGGCCGTGCTTACTGGTCCACGTATCTGTGGTTAGGTGGACCTTGCTACAGATGGCGTTGCGCAGTGCACACTTGATTTTATCGGATACTTGGTTGTGCAGGGAAGGCACGGCTCTCTTGGAGAAGTAGTGCCGGCTGGGAACAACATACTGTGGGACAGCAAGCGACATGAGCTGTTTGAAGCTGTCTGTGTCCACCAGCCTAAATGACAGCATTTCATAGGCCAGTAGTTTAGAAATGCTGGCATTCAGGGCCAGGGATCGAGGGTGGCTAGGTGGGAATTTACGCTTTCTATCAAATGTTTGTGAGATGGAGAGCTGAACGCTGGCGTGTGACATGGTTGAGACGCTTGGTGACGGAGGTGGTGGTGGTGGTGTTGGTGGTACATCCCCTGTTTGCTGGGCGGCAGGTGCCAACGTTCCTCCAGAGGCGGAGGAAGAGGCCGAGGCGGCAGCAGCAGAATAGGCCGAGGCGGCAGCAGCAGAAGAGGTAGCAGGGGGAGCCTGAGTGACTTCCTTGGTTTTAAGGTGTTTACTCCACTGCAGTTCATGCTTTGCATGCAGGTGCCTGGTCATGCAGGTTGTGCTCAGGTTCAGAACGTTAATGCCTCGCTTCAGGCTCTGATGGCACAGCGTGCAAACCACTCGGGTCTTGTCGTCAGCACATTGTTTGAAGAAGTGCCATGCCAGGGAACTCCTTGAAGCTGCCTTTGGGGTGCTCGGTCCCAGATGGCGGCGGTCAGTAGCAGGCGGAGTCTCTTGGCGGCGGGTGTTCTGCTTTTGCCCACTGCTCCCTCTTTTGCTACGCTGTTGGCTCGGTCTCACCACTGCCTCTTCCTCCGAACTGTGAAAGTCAGTGGCACGACCTTCATTCCATGTGGGGTCTAGGACCTCATCGTCCCCTGCATCGTCTTCCACCCAGTCTTGATCCCTGACCTCCTGTTCAGTCTGCACACTGCAGAAAGACGCAGCAGTTGGCACCTGTGTTTCGTCATCATCAGAGACATGCTGAGGTGGTATTCCCATGTCCTCATCATCAGGAAACATAAGTGGTTGTGCGTCAGTGCATTCTATGTCTTTCACCGCTGGGGAAGGGCTAGGTGGATGCCCTTGGGAAACCCTGCCAGCGGAGTCTTCAAACAGCATAAGAGACTGCTGCATAACTTGAGGCTGAGACAGTTTCCCTGGTATGCATGGGGGTGATGTGACAGACTGATGGGGTTGGTTTTCAGGCGCCATCTGTGCGCTTTCTGCAGAAGACTGGGTGGGAGATAATGTGAACGTGCTGGATCCACTGTCGGCCACCCAATTGACTAATGCCTGTACCTGCTCAGGCCTTACCATCCTTAGAACGGCATTGGGCCCCACCATATATCGCTGTAAATTCTGGCGGCTACTGGGACCTGAGGTAGTTGGTACACTAGGACGTGTGGATGTGGCAGAACGGCCACGTCCTCTCCCAGCACCAGAGGGTCCACTAACACCACCACGACCATGTCCACGTCCGCGTCCCTTACTAGATGTTTTTCTCATTGTTATGGTTCACCACAACAACAAATATATTATTTGGCCCAATGTATTGTATTCAAATTCAGCGGGATATAAATTTGAGGCCTAGTATTTAGGCGCTGGGTGACCGGTATGGATTTAGTGACAGAATTAGACTTGGAAATGCACAGAAGCGTGTGTGTGAAGTTATTCTGAATGACCCAATGTGCACCTTGAATATTATATACCCTTTTTGGGATAGATTTCAAATAGCTCTGATATAGCAGGAACCACTAAATTATGAAATTGCTAAATTGGGAATTGTACTTCAACCCAGAACAAAAAATGTGCTTTGACGGACACTAAATATCTTGCCCAGCAACAACAGTACAGTGGTGGGTAACGAGAGATTTAGAGGGATTTAAATTTGAGGCCTAGTATTTAGGCGCTGGGTCACCGGTATGGATTTAGTGACAGAATTAGACTTGGAAATGCACAGAAGCGTGTGTGTGAAGTTATTCTGAATGACCCTATGTGCACCTTCAATATTATATACCCTTTTAGGGATAGATTTCAAATAGCTCTGATATAGCAGAAACCACTAAATTATGAAATTGCTAAATTGGGAATTGTACTTCAACCCAGAACAAAAAATGTGCTTTGACGGACACTAAATATCTTGCCCAGCAACAACAGTACAGCGGTGGGTAACGAGAGATTTAGAGGGATTTAAATTTGAGGCCTAGTATTTAGGCGCTGGGTCACCGGTATGGATTTAGTGACAGAATTAGACTTGGAAATGCACAGAAGCGTGTGTGTGAAGTTATTCTGAATGACCCTATGTGCACCTTCAATATTATATACCCTTTTAGGGATAGATTTCAAATAGCTCTGATATAGCAGAAACCACTAAATTATGAAATTGCTAAATTGGGAATTGTACTTCAACCCAGAACAAAAAATGTGCTTTGACGGACACTAAATATCTTGCCCAGCAACAACAGTACAGTGGTGGGTAACGAGAGATTTAGAGGGATTTAAATTTGAGGCCTAGTATTTAGGCGCTGGGTCACCGGTATGGATTTAGTGACAGAATTAGACTTGGAAATGCACAGAAGCGGTGTGTGTGAAGTTATTCTGAATGACCCTATGTGCACCTTCAATATTATATACCCTTTTAGGGATAGATTTCAAATAGCTCTGATATAGCAGAAACCACTAAATTATGAAATTGCTAAATTGGGAATTGTATTTCAACCCAGAACAAGAAATGTGCTTGAACGGACACTAAATAACTCGCCCAGCTACAGCACTAGGGACAGATTTAGCTGGATATAAATTTGAGGCCTAGTATTTAGGCGCTGGGTGACCGGTATGGATTTAGTGACAGAATTAGACTGGGATATGGCCAAAAAATGAACAGACTATTGCTGGTTAAATGCACTTGGTGTGACAGCTTCACCCTGATGTAGGCTTTAGCCAAAAAACAACCACACCATTGAGGGTTAAATGCACTTTGTGACAGGCGCAGCTTGCCCCTGATTTTGTATATGGCCAAAAAATGAACAGACTATTGCTGGTTAAATGCACTTGGTGTGACAGCTTCACCCTGATGTAGGCTTTAGCCAAAAAACAACCACACCATTGAGGGTTAAATGCACTTGGTGACAGGCGCAGCTTGCCCCTGATTTTGTATATGGCCAAAAAATGAACAGACTATTGCTGGTTAAATGCACTTGGTGTGACAGCTTCACCCTGATGTAGGCTTTAGCCAAAAAACAACCACACCATTGAGGGTTAAATGCACTTGGTGACAGGCGCAGCTTGCCCCTGATTTTGTATATGGCCAAAAAATGAACAGACTATTGCTGGTTAAATGCACTTGGTGTGACAGCTTCACCCTGATGTAGGCTTTAGCCAAAAAACAACCACACCATTGAGGGTTAAATGCACTTGGTCGCAGCTTGTGCTGGCGCACCACAAGACACAAAATGGCCGCCGATCACCCCAGAAAAATGAGACTGACAAACGGTCTGTGCAGCCTAAAAACAGTGAGCAATTGAGGATCAGCAGCTCAATGATCCACAGCTGCAGATCGATCAGTTAATCAAGTCCTTTGGAGGAGTTAATCTGCCTAATCTCGCCCTACTGTCGCAGCCGCAACCTCTCCCTACGCTAATCAGAGCAGAGTGACGGGCGGCGCTATGTGACTCCAGCTTAAATAGAGGCTGGGTCACATGGTGCTCTGGCCAATCACAGCCATGCCAATAGTAGGCATGGCTGTGATGGCCTCTTGGGGCAAGTAGTATGACGCTTGTTGATTGGCTGCTTTGCAGCCTTTCAAAAAGCGCCAAGAAAGCGTCACAAAAGCGCCAAGAAAGCGACGAACACCGAACCCGAACCCGGACTTTTACGAAAATGTCCGGGTTCGGGTCCGTGTCACGGACACCCCAAAATTCGGTACGAACCCGAACTATACAGTTCGAGTTCGCTCATCCCTACTAACGAACAACATGAAGCACGGTCATCGGGCCCCCGAAGCCATGTAGCCCCCCAAAGCCAAGAGACTGACCTGGATGACCTTACAGTGATGATAAGTAATCAAAACATGAGCCAGACCTAATAAAAAAATGCATATACATTAATGATCTGAATCACGTGCCTAGATGAAACATTAAACCAACCGCAAAATTGAACCAGATGGGAGAAAAATGAAGAGCCAGAGGCATTACGGTTCGCTAAGAGAAGACCCTTTGTCGTGACAAACGAATGAACAACTGTGAAAACATAGTAGGAACTTACTCCTATTGGCCCACAGTCCGCTAGGGAGCTATTTGGTTAACTGGGGCAGGGGACCAATCTGAGTAACTGCAAACCAGAAGTAAAGGAGACCAGTCTGAGTGAATGCAATCCAGGACTAAAGAACACAATTTTTTTTTTTTTTTTTTTTAAGAAATGCAGCTTTAAGTGGAAGCAGAGTATAACACATAATGTAAGAACAAGTGAGTGAACGCAGCTCTGAATGTGAGTGGTGCCTAAAACATGGTATGGGCACGGCTCTGAGTATGAGCATGAAGAACATGGTATGAAGCAGCCGTATGAATGCAATGTGAAAGTGCACAGAGTATTAATGCAATGCAACAGCGGACGCATGAACGCAGCTCTAGTAGTGAATGGTGTATAGGACAAAACGTAAATGCAGACACCTCGACGAAGCTGTGCATGAGAGACTCTAATGGCGGAGCCATGCGTGAGAGACCTATTCTAGGCACATGCTACACCAATAACAATATGCAATAGCCTCCAACAAGCCCCTAAACAGCCAGACAAACTATACTAACAACAGTCATTTTGACCATTAGCGCCCAACTCTGCTTCGTCCAAGCATATGCGCATACCGCAATGTGTGTCTCGTCCAAACAAGTCTGATTTGACCGTGAACACCAGCACTCGCCTGGCACTTCTGCCGCTGCCAAAGTGTGAACGAGCCTCCGCACAATGTAGCTGCTTTTTTTTTTTTTTTTTCGCCATTGATCCACATTTACCATCACTTAAACACAGCACGTGTGCTTGAGCCAACTGCAGACACGCTCCCCGCATGTAAACCAGGTACCAAAAAACATACAACCATGCCCACTCTAAGCACATGCTACCCCAATACTGTATGCAATGGCCCCACCAGGCCTCTGAAATAGCCGGACAAACCATCGTTCAACCCTTGGCGCCCAACTCTGATTCATCCCAGAGCACTACATGTGGTGGACCGCAGCGTGGGTCCCGTGCAACAACTCCGATCCTACCATGAATACCAGCGCCCTCCTGAGACATTCTGCCGTCGCCCAGCCGTAAGGAGCCTCCACACCATGCTGCTGTATCCTAGAACTGACTCAGAGGTAGTGAAATCAGCTGAATCATCATCAGCCTAGGCCTGCAGGAGCCTATAAATAGCCTAGTACCCACCCAGCCTGGCCTCACAGGTGCAAGTAAGTAGCCATGTAATCAGCCTCTCCTCTCACAAATACAGCAAAATACTTTTGCTTAACACTTGTTCTTTCTAGTCATTTTTGGTATTTGTATGTAAGAAAGAGTAAAAGAATACTCGGATAGAATAGGTACTTTCACACATATGACGAATGGTGTAATGTAGAACTGGCTTAGTAGCAACCAATCAGATTCTACCTTTCATTTTCCAAAGGACCTGTGAGAAAAGAAAGGTGGAATCTGATTAGTTGCTGTGGGCAACTAAGCCAGTTCTACTTTACACCAGTTTGATGAATTACCCTAAATCGTTTTTTAGTGGCATTTTTCTTCTCCACTTTTGCAACTTTTTTTGTATCTGCGTTTTTGGTGCTTTTTTGGTGATAAAAAAAAACACTTTAGATGCCAGCTAACGGTCTATGGGAAATCTGAAATGCACCATACACAACTTTTTTGTTAATTAGGGGGCATTCTTCGTCTTTCCTGCTTCTTGCAAAATGCAGTATTCCGGGGCTCTTGGTAGTTTTTCAGGTGTTTTGACATTACCCTCTCTATAAGTGAAAAATGCCATGAAGAAAACCCTAGTGTTAAGACACACTAAGTACTCCGGCACACGTGGCAGTGCTGCGACCCGCAAATTGTGGGCCGCAATGCACGAACACCAACCATGGGGCAGCGGCAGCGGATCGCGGACCCATTCACTTTAATGGGTCCGAGATCCGCCCGTTCCGCAAAAAGATAGGACATCTTTTTGCGGAACGGAAGTAGGGGATGAAACCCCACGGAAGCACTCCGCAGTACTTCCGTGGGTTTCCGTTCCATGCTTCCGTTCCGCTCCGGATTTGCGGACCCATTGAAGTGAATGGGTCCGCATCCGTGATGTGGAATGCCCACGGAACGGCGCCTGTATATTGTGGATATGTGCAAATGCGGTCCGCAATACGTCAGCGGGCAGCATACATTCGTGTGCAGGAGACCTAAGGGACACTTAGCAAAACTAGTGTACACCAGTCTTGAGCTCCCTGCACTGGCGTGAGATGCATCTACAGTCATTTATTAAGAGGGAGATGCTACTTAAAAAATTGGACGCATATCTGCCCTGCCATGCGCCAGATAGTGAAGTCTAAGCCAGATACTGGCTGGTATGGACTTCAGCTATAACTTACTCTACTTTCTGGGGAACGTCATAGTAAATCCAGCAGGAGGTGCTAACCTTGCTCCTCCCACTAAGCCATGCCCCCTTTTATAGTGCTAAGTAGCTTAAAAAGTCCCAAATTATGGTGCACATATGATGAGCACAGTAATTTGTGACTTTTTAATGCCATTAGTAAATGACCCCAACTGTGTGCAAAAAAAGTTAGAAAAAAAAGACACAAAAACTGCAGCAAAAGTAAAAAAAAAAAAAATCCAGAGACAAATTCATGTGTTTAAGGACCCTTAAAGGCATTTGACCAGAATTAAATGTATTTTGTTGGCCAGTAGTCGCTAGGAGAAAATATATTTTTAATAAAAATTATGTCCCCTTCTGGTTAAAGCCACATGTTAAGAATCAGGCCACAGCTCAGGCTGAATACCATACGGACAACAGTTTTGTACAGCAGTCATGTGACCTCATTAATCTGCTGTAACATGGCTACTTATGGCCAAAAAAAAAATTATGAAAAATCAGCTTTATGGCAGTGTTTGAGTGGATACAAAAGAGAGGAACAGCATTATTTCTTTCCAATTCTTGAATCCAGTCCTGATTTTCACTCAATAAATTGCTAAAAAAAAAATGGATTTGTGATCCCCATTTTAGGGTATATTCACATGCAGTAGATTTTTTGAAGAAATTTCTTTGATTGTCCAATTCATCTGAATTGGAATTTGCAGAAATCTATGTACTTGCAAATAAAATAAGCTGGAGTATTTGTGCAGTATTTTGAAGGAAAAAATTCAACTTTTTGAGGAATTTTAACTGATTATGCAAATAATTGGCATTAATTATGGCTGAAATCTATGACAGGACAGAGGTTGCCTAGATTTCAGGGTGTAGTTCATAGACAACCCACGCATCTTACACAATGGGCCAGTCTTAGGTGGAAATTTGTAATTCTCAAGTGCCTTGTATTTGGCATTAAAAGTCACAAATTCGTATTTAGCGACTCTTTAAATGCCATGGAGGCTACATTTAGCAGCAACAGGCATTTTTACGCCACCATCATGAGTTTATGAAAAGGGGGTATTGTGAGGGTGGGTCACAGTCAATATCATAATAACAAAGACAGGTGCACTCTGCAGACTTACTAAACCCTCAAACTGATGATACAATTGAGAGATTAGCCAACATGTCCTACTAGGAGGACATGTCTGAGCCCGAGCACCGCGCCAAGGTTTCTCCAGTAGCTCGGGCCCTAACACTCACCTACCTTAGCTGCATGGGCAATACCAGGGGCCAGTGGGCAAATTACAGGAGCGTAAAGGTCTGACTCACAGACAACTCACCAGTTACCTCCAGCATGAAACCATGCTAGCAATGGGAGGAGGGAGGATTCTGGGAGTCCCACTCAAGACTGGCTGGTAAGACCCAGCCCTCACAGGTGCACCTAAATGTAGCCTGTGGATGGAAAACAGGCTAATTTAAATTTGAGTTTATACACCTCCAGGCATCTCTATATGCAAACAAACTGAAAACAATGGTGTGGTATTAAACAGGCAGGAAGTGCTTAAACCCATATGCAGTTGTGCATATATACAGGGGAGCAAATCCTGCACTTGTAGCCCATTGCTATTGGTGATCCCCAGCAAAAATGCATACAGTGGAGGATGCCCGCGGCGGACAAACGAATACCAGGATTAGTGGGACTTGTGGTCCGCCGCGGGCATCCTCCACTGTATGCCTTTTTGCTGGGTATCGCCATTAGCAACGGGCCACAGGTGTTTATATATGCACAACTGCATATTAGTTTGAGCACTTCCTGTCTGTTTAACACCACACCATTTTTTTCATTTGTTTGGGTCACATTCATCATCATACACCAGAAACTGGTCTAAGGCTAGGGCCACATGGCGACACTGGAATGACTGCATTGAATTTTTTGCAATGATCCCATTCATTTCTATGGGATTACTGCTAGTCAGCAATCCTGGCCGCGAAAGCTGACCAGTGTTGCTGTGAAGCCCCAGCCTAAATGATGACAGAAATCTATGGCACCTAGAGCTGGAGTAGAGATGAGCACATCGAAGTTGACGAAGTGAAATTTGTTTCGCACCGAATCCGAATTTCCTCACGCTTCGTGGTAACGAATCACATTTTTTCCTAAAATGGCTGCTGCATGTATTAGGACATGGAGCAAAGAACTCTGAGAACGAGGGACCACCCACAATGCCATGCATGCAGCCAATCAGTAGCCAGCTAGCCCTGTGATGTCACAGCCTTGTAAATAGCCTCAGCCATCTTGGATTCAGTCATTTTCCAGTGTACTTAGTGCAGGGAGAGATGTCAGCAGGCGCTAGGGACAGTGGTAGAAAAGACTTTAAAACTTTTATTTTGCTGAATAGAAGTTCAGGGAAAGCATAGGGAGGAATTATTCCACAGTATTGAAGCAGAATAGGGTTCAGTAGTTTACCGCCTGGGTAATAGGAACAATCATATTACACCTTGCTGCACTGACTGTGGATCCAAATTGCCATTATACAGCTCTGTAATTCCAGCAAACCGTTCTTGTTATTGAGGTGCAAGTGCTGTTTGATACAGGCATCAACATGGTTTATTACAAGGAAATATTTATGCGTCTAATTTGCCCTTGTGCGGTGCAGTTATATGTTCTAAATAATTTTTGGCCTGTATTAGTGGGAAAAAAGGGCTTATTGTGTGGTGAAGTGAGAAAATTACAGCCCTTTTTGGCGTGTATTTGTGCCAAACAAATATATATTATTTGCCGTTCAGTGGTGCAGTTATATGTTCTAAAGCCTTTTGTGGGGTGTATAAGTGGAAAAAAAAATAAGGGCCTATTTGCCGTTAAGCAGTGCAGTTATATGTTCTAAAGCCTTTTGTGAAGTGAAAAAAAGTAAGGGTCTATTTGCCGTTCAGCTGTGCAATTATCTATATATATAAAAAAGGACATATACATGTATGTGTGTATGTATGTATGTATGTGTGTATGTTCCCCTAAAACTCAAAAACGCAACCATCCATTTCAACGAAACTTGGTATACACATCCCTTGCTACCTGGAAAGAAATCTTGTGGGGGGCACAGCTCTCTAGGACGTACCGTTCCTGAGATATTCCCAGAAAATGACCTGCATTAGCCAATACAAGCCTGCCAGCCTTTCACTTAAATCCTAACTGCCATATACACGGTCACATGTCTCTTATCAGCCAATAGAAGTTCACAGGTCCTACTCCAGGTTGCCATAACAACTGAGCACGCGCTTTAGCAGTTCACAGTGGCATTATAGCCACTGTAAAAGTCACTGTTAAAGGGGCAGTCACCGTTAAAGGAACGGTCACCATTGAAGATCAGCCTTCAATGTTAGACCCCCATCAGACCTCAGATCAGTCCTCAATGTTAGACCCCATAAACCTCAGGTCAGATTAAAATAAAAACCTCCTCTTATCTATCCTGCCCCGCGGCTCCTCTTCACCTCTGGCAGAAGTTGCGCTCCCCTGTATTCCCGGCCTGCACTGCTCTGTCACCTGACTGCGTGCAGCGTCAGATCATAGTGCACGCGCTACGTCCTGATGCCTTACACGATCAGGACAGTGAATTTTTGGCCCCAGCAAAGAACGGGGAGAGTGAGTACTACAAGCACTTGCGGCGCTTCGCTCCCAACTCCCGGCACCTAATTCATGCTAGTGAGCGATTCCAGTATGCAGTGGAGATGGAGGCAGGAAGTCCCTCCGAGTCACTTGCACAAGCACTTGCTTGCTTAGTGACAGCTGAATTGTAACCATTCAGCAGAGGGATGACTTCTGGCTTCCCACTTTGTTGGACCCTCGCTACCGGTCCAAAATAGGGACCTTTGTTACACCCGCTGAGAGGGAGGACAAACTGAACTACTAGAGACATCCTATGTAGTCAGTTGGCCGCTGCCTATCTGCGCCATCGTCCATCCTCTCACAGGTCTGACTGGGGGGGCCCCCTGCACTCAGGTTCCTCTGCCATGGCTGCTGTGGCAGGGTGGGGGGGTAGGAGCAGTACCAGCTCCATCAGCAGCAACTTGAGTCTAGAGTTGCTGATGAGCAGCTTAGTGAAGAAACTACTCACCAGCAGCAGCAGCTAGACCTGGAGCAGGACCTAAACCAGAAGGTGGTGGCATACTTGGACAGCACCCTGCCAACCCACATTGAATATCCGCTGGACTACAAACTGGATTTGTGGCCGTTACTGGCAGAGTTTGCCTTGGAAAAGCTGTCCTGCCCGGCCAGTAGTGTGGCATCAGAGCGGGTGTTTAGAAGAACTCGCCTGTCCACCCAAAATGTGGAGAGACTGACCTTTGTCAAGATGAATCAGGAGTGGATCAGCCAGGATTTCCACCCACCAATGCATGATGCATCAGACTAGATCATCCATGGTGCCACACCAACACTTTGACAAAAGAGACCGGTTTCTTCTGGCTACCTCCCTCACCTACTATTCTGATGCTGCTACATGCCTGATGCCATACATCTGATGCCAAGTGCTCCTTCTTTCACCCACCATATTCAGCTGGTACTGGTATTGTCACCCACTCTGTCATCGGGTCACTCTGTGGTTTCCTGATGCTGCCACCTCACCATTTAGGTCTCCTGATGCTGCTGCTGCCACCTCTACACTATCATTGTGCCACCCTGTGGCCTCCTCCTGATGCTGCTGCCGCCACCTCCACACTCTGTCATTGTGCCACTCTGTGGCCATCTGATGCTGCCACCTCTACACTGTCATTGTGCCACTCTGTGGCCTCCTTCTGATGCTGCCGGCACCTCTACACTCTGTCATTGTGCCACTCTGTGGCCTCCTGATGCTGCTGCCACCTCCACATTGTCATTGTGACACCCTGTGGCCTCCTTCTGATGCTGCTGCTGCTGCCGCCGCCTCGTGCTCGGGCTCAGACATGTCTTCACAGTAGGACATGTTGGCTAATCTCTAAATTTTAACACCAGTTTGAGGGCTTAGTAAGATCGCAGAGTGCACCTGTCCTTGTCATTAGATTGTTGTACTGTTTATAACATCCACACAATTGCTACCTTGTGTAGGATGTCTCTTGTGGTACTTGTGGTCCCCTGCAGGCATCTTCCACTGTATGCATTTTTGCTGGTGATCGCCATTAGCAACAGGTCACAAGTGCAGGATTTTCTCCCCAGTATATATGTGCATAACTGCATATGGGTTTGAGCATTTCCTGCCTGTTGAACACCATGCTATTTCTGTTAGTTTGCTGCCGCCACCTCCACACTCTTTCATTGTGCCACTCTGTGGCCTCCTGATGCTGCTGCCACCTCCAAACTCTGTCATTGGGCCACTCTGTGGTCTCCTCATGCTGCTTCCACTTCACCACTATGTCATAGGGCCACTCTGTGGACTTCTTATACTGTTCCCACCCCCCCACCCCCACTTCATGACTGGGCCACTATTTTGCCTTTCGTCCTGGCTGACATCATCATTTTTTTTACCCTTCTTCTGATCTGTCAGAAGGAAGGAAAAATGAGACGCACAACGGATCCTGTCTATGTAACAGCAGTAAAGCCTACATGACATGGTCCCTATTTTGCATCAGAATTGGCTTATGATTTGGTAGCCAAAAGCAGGAGTGGGTACAAAACACAGAAGACATGCAAATATTCCATTCACGTGTCATCTCTGTTTTGGTTCCACTCCTGTTTTTGTTGGCATTAGCTATACTGATGGATTACTGACCAAATGCTGACCGAGTGAAGGCGGATGCTCCACATAGAGGTTCCGTTTTTGGGGGGGTTATTTTTTTGTTTGATCAGAGGAATGGCTAATTAATCAGTGATGTCAACACAAATTTACTGCTGACACCCACTCCACTCTGTCGGGGGGGTGGGGGGGGCTCTACTTGTATAAGCATTTAATAGAACAGGTTCTGTAGCAGTGAATTGGAGTGCGCTTTTTCACTCTATAGTAGGATCTTGTGCCTCTGCACGGTTATTTATAAATGGTGCTAACATTGATCTGTAATGCTGAGTTCACATTTGAGTTATTTGGTCAGTTTTGGCCTCGTAACTGCCCAAATAAGTGAAGTGTGCAGTGATCCTAAGAGCACAGTATTGTTTCACTACCATAGCAGACTCCCTATGCATGTTACTGCAAGGCACAGTGTTGTACACCACTATAAAGGCTCTCTGCAGCCCAGAAATAGCAGTTTTTAATGCGACTTGCCATGAATAATTTTGGATCGAACCAAATTTTTTCTGAAAATTCGCCGAACCGACTGAATAGATTTTTTTGAGAAATTCGCTCATCTCTAAGCTGGAGTACAGTTCAGTCTGGCACATGGACAGCTGGATTTAATGAGGAGGCCTCGCTATAAAAGAAATGTCTGCTCCGGAGACACAGAGCCCAACAAGACTGATGTAGCACATGCTGGTTTTGATAATTCAGAGCCTCAGTGGCTATATTAATGGCATAAAAAGACTAGTGGCCATCTAATCTGGCTTTCTCCATAATTTGAGTATGTTTATTATAGTAGTAAAATATGTAAAACTCAAAAAAATTCACACAGATAAAATTATTTAAAAAAACACGGAAGCTACCTTACTATACATCCCAAACACCAGTGATTTTGGACCACATCTGGCCCATCTTCCAGAAATCCAGAGAATAAATTTTCTCCTTCTAAGAACACAGTAATAAATCTTCATCCAGGAAAATTATTTATATAATTTATGGCTTCAATAACTCACCTCCGCCTATAAAGATTCTGTAGCAAGAAATACTGCCAGACAGTGTTATTAAGTATTTGTTATCCATCATTTATAGGCTTTGGAAGATTGTGTAGTGTGGTACAGAGATTGCCCTCGTATCACACCTTTTTGTCTACCTCACAAAACAAAGTCATAGGGTGAATCACATCATCAAAATCTAATTAACCGTGGCATGTTTTTTGGAGCATAGCGGGAAACTATATTGCCATAAAGAAACCCACATGAAGGCAGCAAGAACATGCAGAACCTACACTGAAGTTGAGCATAAATCCATGGTCCTCATAACTTACTGAGCAACTACTGGTCCTCATTTTCAAGCTCGGACATTGGCCCTTGTATTGAAAGCTGCTTTTAAAGAGGTTTTCTGGAAGTAAAATATTGATGACTGTCAGAACTATTGAATCTAAAAGGAATCCATTTTATGAAGACTTATACAGATTACAATATGGACTGATATATGTACTGTATGGGAGTCATCTTGGTCTTTAGAAGGGAAAAATGAGTTCAAACAAATGATGTCACTAGTTATTGATAAACCTGGTCAACCCCATTTCTAAATGGGATTAAAAGGCAGCATGAGCTGATAAAAGGGATCATCATTTGATCATGATCATCATCACTTCATCAATTCATCCAAGAAACAACTCACCACAGCAAGGAGAATAAGAGAGGAGGGAATAGGACCTGACTATACTACATTCCTGAACCGTGACTATAATTTCTTCCAGGCCAATTCTTTGGTATAGTATAAAGTTGTATTTGTATTTCAGAAAATTAGTTACTTATATCCATATATATATATACTCACCTAAAGAATTATTAGGAACACCTGTTCTATTTCTCATTAATAGGATTATCTAGTCAACCAATCACATGGCAGTTGCTTCAATGCATGTAGGGTTGTGGTCCTGGTCAAGACAATCTCCTGAACTCCAAACTGAATGTCAGAATGGGAAAGAAAGGTGGGCTACAACAGCAGAAGACCACACCGGGTACCACTCATCTCCACTACAAATAGGAAAAAGAGGCTACAATTTGCACAAGCTCACCAAAATTGGACTGTTGAAGACTGGAAAAATGTTGCCTGGTCTGATGAATCTCGATTTCTGTTGAGACATTCAAATGGTAGAGTCCGAATTTGGCGTAAACAGAATGAGAACATGTATCCATCATGCCTTGTTACCACTGTGCAGGCTGGTGGTGTAATGGTGTGGGGGATGTTTTCTGGGCACACTTTAGGCCTCTTAGTGCCAATTGGCCATCGTTTAAATGCCACGGGCTACCTGAGCATTGTTTCTGACCATGTCCATCCTTTCATGACCACCATGTACCCATCCTCTGATGGCTACTTCCAGCAGGATAATGCACCATGTCACAATGCTCGAATCATTTCAAATTGGTTTCTTGAACATGACAATGAGTTCACTGTACTAAAATGGCCCCCACAGTCACCAGATCTCAACCAAATAGAGCATCTTTGGGATGTGGTGGAACGGGAGCTTCGTGCCCTGGATGTGCATCCCTCAAATCTCCATCAACTGCAAGATGCTATCCTATCAATATGGGCCAACATTTCTAAAGAATGCTATCAGCACCTTGTTGAATCAATGCCACGTAGAATTAAGGCAGTTCTGAAGGCAAAAGGGGGTCCAACACCGTATTAGTATGGTGTTCCTAATAATTCTTTAGGTGAGTGTATATTATATCAATTATATTCTGTGTGTAGGATCTAGACTGAATTAGGGTGATTGTATCTGCAGTATCAATAGTACCCTCTTTTGTCTAGGGAGATAGATATACAATATACTGTTGATATATATTTACATATCACTGTATCATCTCCGAAGAACTGATTTAAGTTCTATTAATTTATATGGTTGAATATACTATATATATATGGAAATGAAATATGGTGAAACCCTAAATCTGAAACATCTGTCGGCTGGTAGAAATCAGGTGTAATTTTTTTTTTAAATATTTGTTTCCAGTTATTATTCCGATATCCGATTCATGTATTAATTATCTTTATATTCTCTAGGTTATTGGGTTTTTCTTAAGTGCATATAATTGTTTATTACCATTTTATTGTCACTGATTTTATATTTTATTCTATTTGCACTGAATTATTATTAATAAATATATATATTTTGTATACCTGTTTCCTTTTGTCTTTAACTCAGCACAGATAAAAGAGCTCCACTTGGCTCTTGTTTTGTTTAATTATAGATCCTGACTTGTTTTTTATAAGCAGTATAAATATTGACATGACCTATCCTTTGGTTTGGTCTTCAGCATCTAATAGATGGGGATTCAAATCCCAGTACCCCCACCGATCAGCTGTTTGAATAGGCTGTGGCCTTTTTCTAAACCAGTAATGAAACATTCATCAGTCACATGGCCTAGGCTTAGCTTACTCCCAGTCAAGTGAATGATCCTGGGCTGCAAATACCAAGCAGAGCCACTATATAATAAATGGTGCTGTGATTGGTTTGCTGCGAGGAGGCCACAGCTGTCAGCGGACCACTGCAGAGGCTTCAAACAGTGGCATTGCCAGGTGTTGGACACCCACCAATCAGATACTAATTATCTATATTTGTGGATTGACCATCAAAATACTACTCCCGGAAAACTCCTTTGAGGCAACTGTAATAGGTTTTTTGCATCTGTATTACAGACTTCTGTGATGCTCTAACTCCTATTATGATGCATCACAAGATGCCCAGCTGTTGAATCTGTAGTATGGGCACAAAAGAAGAGGCCTTCTACTATGTAATGCTTTTATTTTTCTGTCAGATTTGTATGTAATCTGGAAGAAAAGTCTTCTGCAATATAGGATTGCCATATAAATAAATAGATTGAAGTCTAAAATGAAAAGGCTATGAAGATCACTGGCCACTTTTTTATTTAATTGATTGTATCATGGGCTAAAAAAAACTCTTTTACAATTTATCTTTATTAAAAAGTGTACACTTTTACTCCAGCAACTTGCACGTAGTACTGTACGGTATATAACAAGCTGTTCAACCCAGTTCTCTGCTTATTCCATCAGACAAGCTCTCTGAAGGCTCAGTCTCAAGGCCCCGTCTACTCCTAAATAATCATCTATGGTCCATTGGGGACAAAGGTGTCCATAGCCTTCAAAGGCTATGGGCACCTTTGTCCCCAATGGTGTCCATAGATTTTAAAGGGGATTTGGACTATTATTTACAGTAACACATGAGTAGTACAACAGATCAGAAGTACAGATCTCTATTTCTTTATTTTTTTCTGCCCCCTGTTCCCCCGTTCCCAGCTCTCAAACCTGCACTTAAGTACACAGTCCGGACTGCTGTGTTGTTCTAGCATGATGGATAGGACTCATGTGCGCATGCACAGCAGTCCTGACAATATATTTCAGAGCAGCCTGTTGACACAGGGGGAATGGGGGGCAGTGGGAGAATAAAAAATAGTAATCTGGACCCCATATGCAGTAATACGCATATATTTTTGTAGATAATGGTCTAAAATTGGAGTGACAGATTGCATTTAATTACAGATGAGTGAATAGAATTGAATTTGCTATCAATTTCCCAAAAGGTTCTAATTCTGGTAAATCTGAAACTTTGTGATTTGTCCCACACAAATCAGAAGACAGAGAAGAAGGCATCTGCCACCAAAAAGGGATCATTTTTGGACCAGTTCATAATTTATAAACATCAGACAGTGCAGTGTGTTATTAAACATGTTGCTTGTTACCACCCGCTCCCATCCGTTTACCTATAGCCATACATGTCCCTGTCACTTTGACATTACTAATGCTGTCTAGGCATTAAAAGAGTTTGAAAGGGGTGAGATACAGTCCTAAGAGACAGTAGAATATCATAGATGACTTTCCAGAGCAATAATAAATCAGGCTGGCTCACAGTATTTTTGCATACACAAAATGTATTATCCCAATAAAAATATCATAAAAATGTTAAAATGTTGAAGCATAACCTTATTCCATATCAGCATATATACATATAGATAAATATAATGCGGATCTCACGCATACATCTATATAACTGGAGTACTCCAATAAATGTGACCTCTTTGCTTTCAAATATTATACATTTTCACCTATCTGCAAAAAATTTGACTACTAAAAATAATCGTATCGCTTTGTGTGATTTTACCAGTAGTTGGAACCTAGATGGTTTGAAGGAATGTCCTTGTTGCGATTTTAAATGGTGTAAATTCGCGCTCAAACAGCGCTTCCAGATGGTGGATACCTCGCTTTCGGCCCGTGCTTGTTCACTGCAGCCTCGTTTACAGTGACCCCTCGTGTCGATCTACGTGGCGTTCCACGTGATTAGCCAGCGAAAGGATTCGCTGATCAAAATAGGATACGTAACCAGTATAGCAGAATCCGATTGGTTTAATCGATATAACGGAAGCTGATGAAGCAGAGTTCGATTGGTATAGAGTTCAATTCCATGCAACAGAATCAATACAATACATAGAACATGCCGACATAGGCAGATCGACTGTGGTGGTATTTTGACCTGATGTCCCTTGGTGCCGGTATTGGACTCACCACCCTCGATAAAATAAATTCAATAGAATAATCGCAAGGTCCTTTTTGCAGTATTGGAAAAAACGCACAGAAAGCTGTGTCACATTCACACTAGACGCGTTTTGGAACACAAGTTCCTTCCTCAGTAGTGGAATATAAAGTGCTAAATGTAAATCTATTGGTCATGCCTTTAAATACCCTATTGGCATATTACAATACATGGACTGGATTCTGGATCGTGCAATAGCAAACTAATTGCAAACTGCACACCCACAGTCAATACTTCAGGTATATAAAAATACAAAATAATAATATGAAACAAATAGTTTAAAATTACATATTATGAACCATAAAATACAGACATTCAAAGACTCAAAATTTAAATGTTGAAATAAATCAGAGGCTCAGAAACTCCAGATGTCTGGGGGAGGGGGGAAAGATGCAGAGAGAGTCAATGCGCTGATACACAATCTAGCATCGACTCCCTGTGCAATCCATCCCACCTCCCTCTATAGAAAACCGAAAATTTCCATCTCCGAGTTTAGTCCTAGAGGCATCAGAGACCCAAACTCAAAAATCTTCTTAGATTCTTGTCTGGACATTTTAGCCACAAAATCACCCCCTCTCCAGTCTTGCTTGACCGATTGGATCGCCATATATTTCATCTTGCTGGAGTCACCTGCATGGTATAATTCAAAGTGCTTAGATAATGGATGTATTTCTGACTGTTTCCTAATATTGTTGATATGCTCCGTGATTCTAGTCCTAAAAAAATCTATTTGCGTGCCCTACATACTGTTTTGTACATGGGCATTGGATTATATAAATCACTGCTTTGCTGTTACATGACAGGATTTCTTTAATTTCCCATTTGAAATTATTGGTGGTTGATACTACCTCTTTTATGTTCCTATCAAAGTGTGTCTATCTACAATTATGGCAGCAGCCACATCTGAAGAAGCCTTTTAGGTTAGACCATGGAGTTATCATTGACTTCATTATATTCCTCCTTATTGTCGGAGCCACCTAAAGTCCCAGATTTGGAGCCCGGGTGTAGACAATCGAAGGCTGGACTGGAAGTATAGGGCCTAAAAGCTTATCTTCCTTTAATAAATGCCAATGTTTATGAATAATGTTATTTACCAATTTATAGTCTTTATTAAACGGTAAGATGATTTTAGCCGTCATATCTTCCTTTTGGGTAATATCAGGCACTTCTTTAGGTTTAAAAAAAGCCGCTCTATCTAGTTGTCTCACCTTTTGTATGGAATCTTCAAGTAGCTCATTTGAATAATGTTTCGTCAGAAATTGTACTTTCATATGTTGTGCCTCTACTTCAAATTGCTCTTGTTCGGTGCAATTTCTTCTTAGACGCCTAAACTGGCTAAAGGCAACATTTAGGAGCCACCTCGGAAGGTGACAAGGATGAAGGTGTATTAAGGATGAAGCTGTTTTTAGCTACATCCTTGTGATATGTACTGCATACAAAAGTTTCTTGTCTCTTTTCTATACGTAAATCTAGAAACTCCACTGTTTGTGAATTAATATTTGGTGTGAATTTCAAATTAGACCTATTAGTATTAAGCTCATCTATAAATTGTAATAAAGATTGATGTGATCCTCCCGAAATCATCAAAATATCATTAATATAGCGCCGCCATAGGACCAGGTCCGCCCCAAATTTCAGGGTGATGGTATCCTGCTCCCATGCTGCCATAAACAAATTGGCGTAACTCAGTGCGAACCTGGTACCCATGGCGGTGCCAGTAATCTGCAAATAAATACTGGACTCAAAATAAAAATAATTATGACTGAGTACAAAATTAATCCCATCTAGTATAAATTGTAATTGTTCTAATGGTAAATTGCCTTTTTGAGACAATATTTTGGATACTGCTTGTATTCCTTGACTGTGATTAATGCTCGTATACAGTGAGCTCACCTCAAGTGTAGCAAGTATCCAATTTGGATGACAGTACATATTCTCTAACAATGTTACCACTGCCGAAGTATCACCAAGGTGGAAGGGGGTGTCTCTGACATAGGGTTGTAAGAACCTGTCCAAATACTGCGACAGGTTCGATGTTAATGACCCTATGCCAGAGACAATCGGCCTTCCTGGAGGATTCATAGGATCCTTATGTAACTTGGGGATACAGTAAAAATTAGACATTCTTTTCTGTGTGCCCAAAATAAAATTAAATTCTGTCTCATTCAGAATGCGTCTTTCTTTTGCCCTATTGCACAATGATGATAATTCTTTATAATATGGAACTATGGGGTCCTCACGTAGTTGTATGTACGTTGTAGTGTCTGACAACTGTCTCAGACATTCTTTTTTATAAATTTCAGTATCCAAGATCACAATCGCCCCTCCTTTATCGGCTGGGCGTATTGTGACCCTGAGATCTTTCTGCAATTCTTTTATCGCCTGCATTTCTTGTTGGTAATGGTTTGCACTTCCCTTCATTCCAGAGTACTTTTGATATGGGCCGAAACGATTTTGACAGTCAATTTTACTGTATCAGATCTGAAACTAATTTGGGAAATTCGCTCATCTCTACCTAGCAAAGTCCCTGACCCCGGTCATCTTGGTCTTTCTCCTGTGTTTATATCCAGTCCTGGTTCATTATATGTATATGTTATAATTCTGTTGCGCAGAGTCTGCATCATATTATTTTTATTACAGAGCTGAGTAATGTATGAAGTCTAAAATTCTGTTTCCTACAAAATGCTGTACGTAGTGAGTCATGTTTCCTGGACCTGAGGAGAGTGCATGACAATGGTGACCTGCACACTTTAACAATTAAGGTAATGCTACAATTTATTACTAATATTTTTATTCTTTCATGTATTCTCTTTAAATAGATTTTTTTTGTTTTAACATGACGATTAATACCTACGATACTGGGCGTTATGGATATACTCAAGGTACTAGATGTTTAACCTCTGTTATTAGACTCACCTGGTTGAATTCTTCTCAAAACTGTTTGTTTACTATATTTTTGTTTATCTTCCTCTTCTTTATCATTCTTTTATGTATTCTGAGGGATGGAGTATTCCAATAATATGATCTATGGTAAGATGATAATGACATTCTGTATTGCACTACTTTTAGGTTGGAATTTGTCGTCCTCAATATGGCAATATTATTGGACAATGTGAATATATCTGAATTATTCTCAACTGTTTCTTTAAAAGTTCAAGAAAGCTGAATCCAGGCTTGGTTTAACAGTGATAGCAATTATGTGTATTTGCAGTACCCCAGATGTGAGGGTATCTGCATATGTTTTTGATGTATTGTAATGTTATGCATTGTTATGCTATAATTTTATTATTGTTGCATTGTACTCATTTTAAGCTAAAAATCATTTTTAAAATTGGTCTTTATAAAAAAAAAAATATGGAGCCCTTTTTTCTGTACAGAGCTGAGATGCTCTAGTAGGAGAATCTAAAATTTGTCTCTCCTCCTTCTCTCTGATCTCTTCCATTATAAATCTCATTATAGCTCAGTTCATAGCTTACTGATAAGAATGTCACTTGAATAAGTGTTTACGACTTGTTAGTAAATTAGAGATAAGGGTTATTAGATGACAATACCAGTTACACAGCTAGAAAAACAATTAACTCTTTATGACAGAACGGTTTAAAATTTTCAGTAAAGACTAATTTAAAAAATGATTTTTAGCCTAAAATGAGTGAAATGCCATCATGCAAAAAATTGCCCCCGGAGGTGTACATAGGCTTTAAGCCGTTAGACATCTTCAATGGGATTTACTATAGCAAGGATCCGACTGTCAATAAAAGCCATCCTCCAGTGAGTGCGTGGAGAAAGCAGCTGTCCCAATGAGCTATGTTCACATGCACCAGATTTGTTGCAAAAATTTCTACAACTTAAAATTAGTATTCTGCACACCCGATTTAGATGAAGTTGCAGAATCTCCTGCAACAAATCTGCCATGGGAATATAGTACAACGTAATAGATCTTTAGTGATAAGTTTACAACGCAGTTTGCTAGCTGAAAATTAAAATAAATAAATCTGCCACTAAGCAATCTCTGCTGTTTCTGTGGATCTATCTAACATATAAAGCGCGAGGGTCCAGATTATATTTACACATAAATAAGGATATAAATTCTAAAAAAAAAATATGGAAAAAAAATTCAATAGCCAATTCAGAGCGAATTTCTGCCTATCGATTGGCATCCATCCCAACTCTGTATGAGCCTGATCAGATAAAATTAAGATAATTACCACTTTATAGATTTTCTCATAAGCTATTTTCCGTCATTGTAATCCTATTTATTAGTATCTTTCTAATGAAATGACTGTTTTGCTTGCTGAACTTAAATGAGTCAAAAAAAAAAAAAGCAGAAGAAAATAGGCAGATGTCACAAAGCCAGTAAGCAGGTGGGCTGAAACTTCTGTACCAATTCAAACTGGCACTGCATCAAACCTGGTGGGTATAACCTTTAATTCACTGCTCCTCTGGCACCAGATCTAGTACCATCTGCTCCTCTTTGCGAAGCTGTGCTTGTTTCTGTTCAGGGAGCATGCCAACAATACAGACTGTCTCCTACATGTGCAGAGAATCATCAGTGTATCTAGATTTTTGAGACCCATATGGTGGCATCTGCAAATCCACACTGTCAGCAACACAACCACAACCCTGCGCAGTATAAGAATGGAAAGACAACTGTGATCTTTTTATTTAGACTGCTAGGCTTGAAAAAATATTTTCTCTTCTTAAAGGTTTCGAATGTGACAAAGATGCTATTTCCAGCAGGCGACGTGTTCTGTAGGAGCTGTACAAAAAAAAAATGTACGAGTCCAAATAAAAATTTGAATGCGCCCAGTGTATGTTTCAGTGCCGCGCTTGTTTATTTTTATTTTTTTCTTCACTTAAAGAGAAACCATTACTTTTTTGCCATTTACTTTTGACTGAAAAGATGTGCTTCTGCCGAATAAATATCTTTCTCCTGCAGTTAAATTACTGAGTGCAATGTGTCTCTGTGCAATGGAATAAGATGGAGGGAGAGAAGGTGATAAAAAATATTTACATATCTTTTATCCATTTTGCAACACTTTAAGATTTTTTTTGTTTGCTATATGTTGAAAAGATGTAGAAAAATCACACCCACAGGTAGGCTATGTGCTAATGATATGTTCTCAGGTAGGCTATGTGCTAATGATATGTTCTCAGGTAGGCTATGTGCTAATGATATGTTCTCAGGTAGGCTATGTGTTAATATTATAGATTACTGCAGGTATACTCCTGCAGCACACTAGGATGTACGCAATAACATTGGCAAACATTGCATGGAGTTGGTGGACAAGGTGTGAATGAGATGTAGCACCATGATATCATCACTCCCTTCACAGTCTAATTTCCCTATCTCACACATATACAATAGGACCAATTTTATAGAAAGCCAATGAATCATGTCGGAAACCAGAGAGCCTGGAGAAAACCCAATCCAACTTGAGAAGAACATTTGTAAACTCCATGCAGATGTTAGCTTTGGTCAGATTCAAAATCAAGACCCCAGGAAACTTGCTTGTCCAATTTGAAGAAGTCCTTTTTTAGATGGCAGGGACTCCATAAGAAAACTAATTATAGAGCAGCAGGAAATGCTAGCAGAATGCCTGGGTGTATAGGGAGAGGCATTACTAGTAGAGAGAGGGAGGTGCTCATGCCGCTCTACAGAGCACTAGTGAGACCTCATTTGGAGTATTGTGCGCAGTACTGGAGGCCATATCTCCAGAAGGATATTGATACTTTGGAGAGAGTTCAGAGAAGAGCTACTAAACTGGTACATGGATTGCAGGATAAAACTTGCCAGGAAAGATTAAAGGACCTTAACATGTATAGCTTGGAAGAAAGACGAGACAGAGGGGATATGATAGAAACTTTTAAATACATAAAGGGAATCAGCAAGGTAAAAGAGGAAAGAATATTTAAAAGAAGAAAAACTGCTACAAGAGGACATCGTTTTAAATTAGAGGGGCAAAGGTTTAAAAGTAATATCAGGAAGTATTACTTTACTGAGAGAGTAGTGGATGCATGGAATAGCCTTCCTGCAGAAGTGGTAGCTGCAAATACAGTGAAGGAGTTTAAGCATGCATGGGATAGGCATAAGGCCATCCTTCATATAAGATAGGGCCAGGGGCTATCCATAGTATTCAGTATATTGGGCAGACTAGATGGGCCAAATGGTTCTTATCTGCCGACACAGTCTATGTTTCTATGTTTCTATTGATGGAGAGTCACTGTGTCATAAAGAATTGCATGGATCATATTGTTCATGGTCAATTATTTTGACACTGGCTATGGAAATCAGATGAGTGAAAGGCAGCATCTGGTATAGTATGCAGTGAGGTTCCTTTCCTGCTTTAACTCCTTAAGGAGCGGGCTCATTTTCACCTTAAGGACCAGGCCAATTTTTGCAAATATGTGGTAATAACTTTAAAACGCTTTGACTTATCCAGGCCATTCTGAGATAGTTTTTTCGTCACACATTGTACTTCATGACACTGGTAAAATGGAGTAAAAATAAATAAATCATTTTTATTTATAAAAAAATACAAAATATTTTTTTTTTTTTTTTAAATTGCAGATTTCCAAGTTTCAATTTCTCTACTTCTATAATACATCATCCAATAAATACCCCAACCATGGGATGATTACTTCTTCAAGCAATAAAGCCTTTGGCAGTACTATTACTAATACATAACCTACATAGAAAATGCCAGACCGCTAATACTGATTAATTCTTTATTACAAAAAATCACAATTAAATAAATCACTATTAAATACATGCATGGTTAAAAGAATTGGTACAGGAGATAAAAAACGGCATCACTGGAGGAAACATACAGTGGACGCAGGTCCTAGTTTATCCGACATGATTATTCACAAAAGTGCATATATAGGATTCAATTGAAAGCAGGACATAGGACAATTACCCCTACTGTGTCTCCTCCAGGATGGCGCCAACCCCAGGTTAGATCATGTGATATTTTTATAGACTAGATTGTCACGGACGCGGCAATACCTAATATGTATACTTTTTTTTATTTTAAGTTTTACACAATGATTTCATTTTTGAAACAAAAAAAAATTATCATGTTTTAGTGTCTCCATATTCTGAGAGCCATAGTTTTTTTCAGTTTTTGGATGATTATCTTAGGTAGGGTCTCATTTTTTGTTGGATGATATGATGGTTTTATTGGCACTATTTTGGGGTGCGTATGACTTTTTGATCGCTTGCTTTTACACTTTTTATGATGTAAGGTGACACAAAAATTGTTTAGCACAGCTTTTATTTTTTATTTTTTACAGTGTTCATCTGAGGGGTTAGGTCATGTGATATTTTTATAGAGCTGGTCGAAATGGACGCGGCAAAACCTAATATGTATAAAAAAAATTCTATTTATGTAAGTTTTACACAATAACAGCTTTTTTTAAACAAAAAAAAATATGTTTTAGTGTCTCCATATTCTGAGCCATAGTTTTTTTGTTTTTTTGGGGGCGATTGTCTCAGTTAGGGGCTCATTTTTTGTGGGATGAGGTGACGGTTAGATTGGTACTATTTTAGTGAGCATACGCCTTTGATCGCTTGCTGTTTATGGTTTATTTAGCACAGTTTTTTACAGTGTTCATCTGAGGGGTTAGGTCATGTGAGTTGTTTATAGAACCAGTCGATACGGATGCGGCGATACCTAATATGTCTACTTTTTATTTTTCCCCTATTTTTTCCCAATTTTTTTTTACTTTATTTGGGGAAAATTACGTTTTTGTTAATTTGTACTTGAAACTTTAAATTTGTTGGGGGAAAACTTTATTTTTTCAACTCTTTTTTTTCACTTTCTTTTTTGTCCCACTTTAGGACTTCAACTTTTGGGGTTCTAATCCTTTACAATGCATTCCAATACTTTTGTATTGGAATGCATTGGCTGTATGAGTAATACAGTGTGTATTACTCATACAGCTTCCGGCCTGTGAGATCCAGGGGGCTGGATCTCACAGGCTCGTCACAGGAAGGCATCGCGCTGCCTTCCATGCCTTCAGGTCCCCTCTACAGCCCCACGGGGACCCGATGGCACCGCCGCCCGCCGCAATATGTAAAAGCCGCAAACCACAGGTCTGAATTGACCTGAGGTTTGCGGCGATTGCCGACACGGGGGGGGGGGGGGGGTCACGGTACCCCCCCGCGCATTGACCTAAGGTGCCTGCTTAATGAGTTGAGCAGGCACCTTGTTCCGATCACCGCCCGCCGGGCAGCGGTGATCGGTAATACACATGACATACTGGTATGTCATGTGTCCTTAAGTACCAGGACAACATGTCGTACCGGTACGTCATGTGTCCGGAGGAGGTTCAGGCATACCACTATTATTGCCATCTGTATCTAAATATCTCCCAACTGGTACAGGATCCAACTAGAGGGACAGACATTCTGGACTTTAGTGTGTTTGGAAAGTCTTCAGACTTCAGACTCTTTCACTTTTTTAACATTTTGTCATGTTGCAGCCTTGTGCTAAAATAAAAAAAATAAAAAAATTGAATTATTATTTAAATTAAAGAATTTCAGAAAATGTTTGTAAATTTATTAAAAAAGCAAAAACTAACTGCTGACAATGCACATTGGAGCAAAAACCAACACATAAGGAGGAAAGAACTGCTTGTAGAGCATAGAAACAGGATAGTGTGGAGGCACACATCTAAAGAAGAACATTTCTGCTGCACTAAAAGTTTCCAATTGCACACTCCATAATAAATAAATTGAAAAAGTTTGGAACAACCAGGACTCTTCCTAGAGCTTGACACCCAACTAAACTATATAATCGGTGGAGAAGGGCCTTGGTATGGGAAGTGACCAAGATCCTAATGATTCAATATTTACAATTGGTCCAGAGGACCAATGGTTTTCTCTTATTTACATGCGCTACCAGTATTGGGATCTTAAAACGTAACATTTATTTTGCATTTATAAAATCCTATTCTTAACTAAGATGTATTTTAAAACTATCAGCGGTGCCTACCATATGATTGCTATTTGTCCTATAGGATATACTTGCACTGTTAATTCACAGTGCTGTTAGCAAGTAAACTGTGTTTAGAGTTGATTGGACGGCACTCCTCTGGTTCTTCAGTACCGTGCTCAATGGTAGTTAAGATCAATATAGTGGAATAAACCACAGCACTCGTTATATATGGTTGAATCAATTATGCTTTTTTATTTTTAGTCCATCCAGAAATTAATTGTATAAACTGGCCAACGTTTCGGTCTTATCACAAGACCTTGCTCACGGCCTTAGTTTCAGAGGCATATTGTCTGGTGGATGGTAATAAGACCAAAACATTGGCCAGTTTATACAATTAATTCCTGGATGGACAAAAATAAAAAAGCATAATTGATTCAACCATATATAACGAGTGCCGTGGTTTATTCCTACTATAGCAAGTAAACTGTGACGCATTATCTGTATGTATCGCCCTAAGCTAGGACTCTTCTAAATTGTATACTCCATTCAGTGCAGTCAGAACTAGAGTGCACACGCTGTCTAAAAACTGTTCACAAACTGCCCCCCCGACTTGTTTCACCAACTCATTGGCGTCTTCAGGGGTTGCGGGCAGTCTGCTGGGAAGCTCACACATGCTCAGTATTATCCTTCAACTGCCCCCTGAGTTGTGATAGGTAGAGGACGGACACGCCCCCTTAGCAGCAGTAGACAAGACACTTCCCTTGAGCTGTCAGCTTGATATTAATATAGCAGAGCAATGAATGGGGCGATCTCTGGAAACGTGAAGTACAGGGCTGGTTCTAGATTGTCATGTACGAGGGAATACTGCGAATTTGGTACCATATGAAAGCTTGATATCTTGTTTTTTAACTTCGTAAATATCAGATGTTATAATATACAATTGTTATAAGTAATTTTAATTTCAGGTAGAACCTGAGATGGAAGAGGTACAAGGAAGTTTCACATCTGTGGAGTTAAGGGCTATCCTGAAGTTTTTGTCTCCAAAGGTAATTTCCCTGGAGAAATAAAAACTTCATGACAGCCAGTAACTCCACAGACGTGAAACTTCCTTGTGTCTCTGCCATCTCAGGTTCTACCTAAAATTAAAAATAAGATAGAAAAAGGATGGGCAGCACTCCAAGAACTAAAATTAGCAAAAAAACTTTATTTACCCCAATGGAGCATGCGACGTTTCGGCTCTAGACAGGAGCCTTCCTCAAGCAGTGTACAAAGACAAAGTGCCAAACTTATATAGCAGTGTGCCAATTCATATACAATTAACAAAACATGTGCAATTAATTCATAATAAATAACAAATCTCTTAAGATACATCATATAAATACATGACAATAAGATACAATTAATTTCTGTGAATAGGTTGTCACCACATTACATATATCTCCTTGATAGTAATGTTCATAATTACACCTCATGTTAAAAAAATTAAAAAACATCCATAATTAATATCAATAACATAATAAGTGCCATGTGTAATTGATCATCAAAAAGTGCCATGTGCTTACTACAAGGTATTGCGATTGGAGAATGAAGGAGGAGTATACTGGCGAATGGCGTCGGTATACTCCTCCTTCATTCTCCAATCGCAATACCTTCTAGTAAGCACATGGCACTTTTTGATTATCAATTACACATGGCACTTATTATGTTATTAATATTAATTATGGATGTTTTTTTTTATTTTTTTAACATGAGGTGTAATTATGAACATACTATCAAGGAGATATATGTAATGTGGTCACAACCTATTCACAGAAATTAATTGTATCTTATTGTCATGTATTTATATGATGTATCTTAAGAGATTTGTTATTTATTATGAATTAATTGCACATGTTTTGTTAATTGTATATGAATTGGCACACTGCTATATAAGTTTGGCACTTTGTCTTTGAGGAAGGCTCCTGTCTAGAGCTGAAACGTAGCATGCTCCATTGGGGTAAATAAAGTTTTTTTGCTAATTTTATTTCTTGGAGTGCTGCCCATCCTTTTTCTATCTTGCATTTATCGGATTGGCTTTAATCCATTTTGGGCCAGTTGCACCCACTATTTTACATTAGGGACGGTGCTGCCACAGTTTTTCTTTTTTCTAAAATTAAATATAGTTATAACAATCATAAACAGCTGATATTTGCACAGTTACATAACAAGATATCAAGAGCTTTCATATGGTACCAAATTCATAAAAAAAAATGTTTTTATTTCAACTGGAAGGGGGGCAAAGCCAGGAACTTCTTAGCATCCCCTCGTACTATATGATCTGTCATTTAATTTTTTTTACATTAGTCATGTGATAACCCCTTTAATAGAAGGCAGTTGTAAGAGAACGTGCTGGCCTATGCACACTTCAGGGGTCCCAGGCCACCTCTGCTGGATTTCAGGGTGGTCGTAACCCTTAGTTACGAACAGTGTACTAACAGTGTATAATGTAATGGAAAAAATATTCAAGCCAGCAAAGGAAGCAATGTCTGCCTTGTATTATTTACCTCGACTACATGATAAATGCCGTTTGCTGAACTAAGACAACCTACTTAATAAAAACCTGATCTGAAGTGATCTGGATCTCAGACTAGGCCAAAGATTTGGTTTGCAAAATAAAAACAATAAATGTAAGCACACAGCCAAGACCACACAGCAGTAGCTTAGGAACAACTTTGTATATGCACTTGAGTGGCCTTGCCAGAGCACTGACTTGAAACCAATCAAACTTTTCTGGACAGACCTAAAAATGGCTGCTCATCATCAACCGTCCCTATCCAACCTGACAGATCTTGGGAGGATCTGGAGAGAAAAATGTCATAATATCCCCAAATCAAGATGTGCAAACCTTGTGGCATCGTAGCCAAGAAGACTGGAGAATGTAATTGCTGTCAAAGATGCTTTGCGAAGTAAAGGGTCTAAATACTTATGTCAATGCAATATTTTAGTTTTTCCTTTTCGATAAATTAAAGCAAGTCTGAGTAGAAAATAACGAAAATATATCTTTATTATTTCATAATAATTAAAATCACAATATTAAAATGGTTGGTGATACAAACACATACAAGGCTAACAATGCCCTAGCAGGGAATATAGGCTAATGGCTAAATATAAATATATTGTGCGTTTCGCTAATGCTTCATCAAGGGGTAGTGCACTACCCTCTGATGAAGCGTTAGTGAAACGCGTGATGAAGCATTAGCGAAACGCGCGTCGGGTCGCAGGAGGAGACGGCTTTTTAGGTATGATCATACATATGGATGCTATTTGATTTTGTGTGGGCCACAATAGGATATACATGTGAAATGAGCATATGCACTTTTCACTTTATTTTGGTCCTGACTCCTAGCATAACATGCATGTATATCTTGATATTCTCGTACATATGGATGCTATTTGACTTTGCGTGGGCTGCAATAGGATATATATGTGAAACGAGCATATGCATTTTTCACTTTTGGTCCTAACATAATATGCATGTATATCTAAGTTGATCAATTGTCCAGCAATATGTTTACATTTAGCCATTAGCCTGTATTCTCTGCTAGGGCATTGTTAGCCTTGTATGTGTTTGTATCACCAACCATTTTAATATTGTGATTTTAATTATTATGAAATAATAAAGATATATTTTTGTTATTTTCTACACGGACTTGCTTTAATTGGTGTGATAATTGAGGGGCTTTGTCCGGGTCATGACATTTTGCCCCAATACAATTTTTGGGTGTATTTTCAATAAATTAGCAAAGATTTTGAACATTCTGTTTTCACTTTGTCATTATAGGGTACTGAGTGCAGAATGATAGGAAAAAAACTGAATTTGTTTTTATTTTGGCACAAGGCTTCAACATAACAAAATGTGGAAAAAAGTAAAAGGGTCTGAAGACTTTCAGAATGCACTGTAGTATTAACCAATAGACATGACAGAACAACAAACGTGCAGGTTAAGGGAACACTTGGGAGATAGTGACCATAATATAATAAACTTCCAGTTATCCATTTAAAAGGGTGTTTTTTTTTTCAAAATGTTATCATCTATGAAAGGCCATTGGCCTGACTAACTGGGACAATGTCCTCAAAATTAAGCCTCAAAATTAGATATTTTTTAACCCCTTATGGACCGGGCTCATTTCACCTTAAGGACCAGGCCATTTTTTGCAAATCTGACCAGTGTCACTTTATGTGTGAATAACTTTAAAAAAACTTTTACTTATCCAGGCAATTTTGAGACAGTTTTTTCGTCACATATTGTACTTCATGACACTGGTAAAATGGAGTAAAAAAATGTCATTTTTATTCATAAAAAAATGCCAAATTTACCAAAATGTTTAAAAAAATTAGCAAATTTCCAAGTTTCAATTTCTCTACTTTTTGAATACATAGTAATACCTAAAAAAAATAGTTATTATTTTACATTCCCCATATGTCTACTTCATGTTTGGATAATTTTTGGAATGCCATTTTATTTGGTGATGTTACAAGGCTTAAAAGTTTAGAAGCAAATCTTGAAATTTTTCAGAAATTTAACAAAACAACACTTTTTAAGGACCAGTTCAGTTCTGAAGTCACTTTGTGAGGCTTACATAATAGAAACCACCCCATTCTAGAAACTACACCCCTCAAGGTATTCAAAACTGATTTTACAAACGTCGTTAACCCTTTAGGTGTTCAACAAGAGTTAATGGCAAATGGAGATAAAATTTCAGAATTTCTTTTTTTTGGGCAAATTTTCGTTAACAACGAAACAAAACTCAATATTTATTGCCCTGATTCTGTAGTTTGCAGAAAAACCCCATATGTGGCCGTAAACTACTGTAGAGGGAAAGGAGCGCCTTGTGGTTTTTGGAAGACAGATTTTGCTGGACTGGTTTATTCACACCATGTCCCATTTGAAGCCCCCCTGATGCTCCCCTAGAGTAGAAACTCCATAAAAGTGACACCATCTAAGAAACTACACCCCTATAGGTATTCAAAACTAATTTTTTAAACTATGTTAACCCTTTAGGTGTTCCACAAGAGTTATTGGCAAGTGGAGATGAAATTTAAGAATTAAAATGTTTTGCCAAATTTTCCATTTTAACCCATTTTTTCCAGTAACAAAGCAAGGGTTAACAGCCAAACAAAACTCAACATTTATTGCCCTGATTCTGTAGTTTGCAGAAAGACCCCATATGTGGTCGTAAACTACTGTACGGGCACACGGCAGGGCATAGAGAAAAAAGGAGGGCCGTGTGGTTTTTAGAAGGCAGATTTTGCTGGACTGGTTTATTTACACCATGTCCCATTTGAAGCCCCCCTGATGCACCCCTAGAGAAACTCCATAAAAGTGACCCCATTTTGGAAACTACGGGATAACGTGGCAGTTTTGTTGGGACTATTTTTAGGGTAAATATAATTTTTGGTTGCTCTATATAACATTTTTGTGAGGCAAGGTTACCAAAAATAGAAATTCTGAAATGTCATCTCTATTTGCCAAAAACTGTTGAGGAACACCTAAAGGGTTAATAAAGTTTGTAAAATCAGTTTTGAATACCTTGGGGGTATAGTTTCTTAGATGGGGTCACTTTTATGGAATTTCTACTCTAGGGGCGCATCAGGGGTTCTTCAAATGGGACATGGTGCCCCCCAAAAAAGCCATCAAAATCTGCCTTCCAGAAACCATATGGCGTTCCTCTCCTTCTGCGCCCTGCCGTTTGGTCATACAGCAGTTTACGACTACATATGGGGTGTTTCTGTAAACTGCAGAATCAGGGTAATAAATATTAAGTTTTGTTTGGCTGTTTTGTGCCTCAAGTCTGAGAACCATAGTATTTTTTTGATACTTGTCAGTGGCTAAATGGAATTAAAGTTGGGGAAGGGGATTATAAATTTAGTACTCCATGGAAGTGTGGTACTTGTCAGTGGCTAAATAGAATTAAAGTTGGGGAAGGGGATTATAAATTTAGTACTCCATGGAAGTGTGGTACTCCCTGAAGCAAAGGTCAATGCAGAGGCCCGGATGATCGGGGCACGTGTAACATTGAATGGCGGTGTCCTTCCGTATCCCCCTCCTGTGACACATTCTGCACTTTTTTTTGGGACCGTCCCTTCTTTCCAGTATGGGGGACCACACCTAGAAAGTGTTGGCCAGGGACGACCCGGGCACCTCCAGTTCCCGAGGTACTCCGGCCTGCTCTTTCCCAGTTAGAAAAGATCAGGGCCTTGAGGACTGCCTCATAGAACTGGAGGAATTTCCCTGTGTTTCCAGCACTCCGGGACAGCACAAAAGAGTTGTACAAGGCAACCTGTACCAAGTAGACCGCAACTTTTTAGTATCATGCTCGGGTTTTGCGAATGGCGTTATATAGCTTGAGGACTTGATCAGAGAGATCATCTCCTCCCATATGCCGGTTGTAGTCGACGATACGATCGGGCTTGAGGACCATTGCTGTGGTACCTCGCACAGGGACAGGGGTGATGCCATTACCGTGAATTGTGGACAGTACAAGGACATCCCTCTTGTCCTTATATCTGACCAGCAACAGGTTTCCACTGGTAAGGGCACGAGTCTCACCCCTTGGGATAGGTACCTGGAGGGGTTGGGTAGGGAGGCAGCATTGATCTTTCCGCACGGTCCCACAAGTGGACGTAGATCTAGCGGCGAGGGGGGAACAAGGGGATACTAGTATAAAAGTTATCCAGGTACAGGTGGTAACACTTATCTAGCAGTGGGTGCATAAGGTCCCACACAAGTTTCCCGCTAACACCTAGAGTGGGGGGATATTCTGGGGGTTCAATACGGGAATCTCGCCCCTCATATACACGAAACTTGTAAGTGTACCCTGTGTGTCTGTACAGCTTCACGCCATACCTCGCCTGCTTAGAGGGAACATACTGTCGGAAAATGAGTCTCCCCTTAAAAGCAATGAGAGAGACTCATCAACTGCGACCTCCCTTCCAGGTACATAGGCCTCCAAAAATTTGGCCCCAAAGTGATCGATGACCGGCCTGATTTTGTACAGGTGGTCATAGGCATTATTATCAGCATAATGCAGGCATTTCCGAATGGCCTCAAACTGGTTACGTGTCATGGCCATACTGTAAAGAGGGGTCTGGTAGAGGACGTCCCCACTCCAGTAATGCCTGACAATGGGTTTGTTGACTAGGCCCATGAGCAGCACGAGGCCCCAAAACATCCTCATCTCGGCTGCACGGACCGGAGTCTGATTTCACATAGATGTCTACAGAACCTGTTCTAATAAACGCGTATACAAGTAGAGCCCCCTGGACAGAGCGGAGAGGGTGTCAGCAGTAAATTTGTGTTGACATCACTGATTATTTTGTCCTTCCTCTGATCCATCAGAACAATAACCCCCTAAAAAAATGGATCCTGTCTGTTGAGCATCCGCCTTCACTTGGTCAGAATTTGGTAAGTAATCCATAAGTATTGCTAATACAAAAAAAAATACAGGAGTGGATCCAAAACAAAGATGACACGTGAATGGAATATTTGCATGTCTTCTGTGTTTTGTATCCACTCCTGCTTTTGGCTACCAAATCATAAGCCAAATCTGATGGGATCATACAGGCCTTACAGCTGCTACATAGACAGTATCCATTGTGTGTCTCATTTTTCCTTCCTTCTGACAGATCAGAAGAAGGGTCAAATAAATGATAATGTCAACAATGCCAAAAAGGCAAAATAGTTGCCCAGTCATGAAGTAGTGAGGTTGGGAACGCCATGAGAAGTCCACAGAGTGGCCGAATAACATAGTGCGGAGGTGGCAGCAGCATCAGGATACCACAGAGTGGCAAGGTGACATAGTGTGGAGGTGGCATCAGCATCAGGAGACCACATAGTGGCAAGGTGACATAGTGTGGAGGTAACAGCAGCATCAGGAGAACACAGAGTGGCACAATTACAGAGCGCATAGGTGGCAGCAGCAGCATGAGGAGGCCACAGAGTGGCAAGGTGACAAAGTGTTGAGGTAGTAGCATCAGGAGACTACAGAGTGGCAAGGTGACATAGTGTGGAGGTAGCACCAGCAGCAGCATGAGGAAACCACAGAGTGGCACAATGACAGAGTGTGAAGGTGGTAGCAGCAGTATCAGGAGGCCACAGAGTGGCAAGGTGACATAGTGTTGCAGTAGAAGCAGCATCAGGAGACCACAGAGTGGCAAGGTGACATAGTGTGGAGGTGGCAGCAGCATCAGGAGACCACAGAGTGACCCAGTGACAGGGTGGGGAAGTGGGTGGCACTAACAGTACTCGCTGACGATAGTGGGTGTAAGAAGGAGGACTTGGCATCAGATGTGTGGCATCAGGCGGGTGGCAGCATCAGAATTGGAGCTGAGACAGGTATCCAGAAGAAACCTGTCTCTTTTGGCAAGGTTTAGGTGAGGCAGCATGGATGATCTAATCTGATGCATCAGGCATTGGTGGGTGGAAATCCTGGCTGATCCACACCTGATTCGTCTTGTCAAGGGTCAGTCTCCACATTTTGGGTAGACAGATTCTCCTTGGGGTAACTATGGCCTCCGCCGCACTAAACACCTGCACTGATGCCAAACTACTGGCCAGGCAGGACAGCTTTTCCAGGGAAGACTCAGCCAGGTGTGGCCACAAATCCAATTTGGCTGCCCAGTAGTCCAGCGGATCTTCAATGACGGCTAGCAGGGGGCACTCCTAGTATGCCACCACCTGCTGGTTCAGGTTCTGCTCTATGTCTAGCTGCTGGTGAGTAGTTTCTTCTGATCAGCGACTCTAGACTCAAGCTGCTGCTGATTGAGCTGGTACTGGTTCTGGCACCCCACCCTGCCACAGCACCCATGGCAGAGAAACGTGAGCACAGGGGGCCCCCCCGGTCAGACCTGCGAGAGGATGGACGATGGCGCAAATAGGCAGCGGCCAACTGACTACATAGGATGTCTTTATAGTAGTTCAGTTTGCCCTCCCTCTTAGCGGGTGTAAAAAAGGCCCCCATTTTGGGCCAGTAGCGAGGGTCTAACATAATGGAGAGCCAGTAGTCATCTCTCTGCTGAATGGTGACAATTCGGCTGTCACTACGCAAGCAAGTGAGCATGCATCAGGCCATTTGCGCAAGTGACTCGGAGGGACTCCCTGCCTCCATCTCTACTGCATACTGCCATGGTGTGTCTGGGTCATCTGCCTCATCTTCCTTATCTCCCTCTTGCTCCTCCGGCTGCTCCTGCTCCATCTCTCCTGTCACCTGTGAAAAAAAAACACCCATTTCGCTACACATTGCTTGTGCTCCAATGTCCTCCTCCTCCAGTCTAGACCCCCACAGGGCTCATTTGGCCGTGAGATCTAGGCTCCACGTCTCCGGTCCCCTGACCAGCCAGTTTTACCAGTATATTTTCGAGTATATGAATCAGTGGAATGACGTTGTTCATCCCGTAGTCCTGGCGACTGACAAATAAAGTGGCCTTCTCAAAGGGCATGAGCAAACAACAGGTGTTACGCATGCGCTGCCACTGGCTAACATCGAAGTTACACAGGGGAGTACCTCTGTCCGCCTCTGTTCGTGCAGAGGGTCCAAAATATGGAGGGTGGAATTCCAACGGGTGGAAAGATCGCCTCTATAGCTCAATAAGGGTGTGCTTGGCAGCGTACGAGTGGCTTAAGTGCATGCAAAGTTTCCTGGACATTTTTAGGATGTCTTGCAGATGGGTGGAAGACTTCAGGAAACTTTTGACAACCATATTGAACATGTGCACCATGCAGGGCGCATAACTTAGCCCGCCTTGACACAGCACCGACACTATGTTCTTCGCGTTGTCGGTCACCATGGTTCAGATTTTGAGTTGTCGGGGAGAAAGCCAGGATTTGATTTCTTAATGAAGGACGCGCTTAATGAAGGACGCGGAGCAGTTCCTCCCCTGTGTGACTCCTTTCGCCCAGGCAAACTAGGTGCAGAACAGAGAGACACCGCCGTGCCCTAAACATGTGGTATGCTGGTGGGGCACTGTGAACTGTCCCTGCAGTAAGGCTGAGGACAAAGTAGAGGATGAGGAGGCAGAAGCGGACATTGTCGCAGGACCAACGCCGTGAGAACATGGAGGCGGAAGCGGCGTCACCTGGCCAATTTGCTGGTTTGTCTGGGCAGGAACCACATTTACCCAGTGGGCCATAAAGGACATACAGATGTAGCAGGGTTAGCACTTAAGCTCTTAACTCAAATTTCTTAACTCATCGAGTTATTTTGAGACAAAAGCCATTGAAAAGCAATTGAAGGTGTTTGCTTAACACGTCTCATAAATCATGAGTGTTAAGACTACTTTCACACCAGCGGCACGGACCTCCGGCAGGCTGTTCCGGCGGGTGAACAGCCTGTCGGATCCGTCCTGCCGCTAGTGACCGTGTGCCTCCGGACTGGCGCTCCTTCCCCTTTGACTATAATGGGGCGGGGGCGGAGTTCCCGCTAGGCACAGCAGCGCACGGCGAGAGGCTGCCAGAATAAATGTCATTTTATTCCGGCAGCCTCTCGCCCTGTGTGCTGCCGTGCCTCGCCGGAACTCCGCCCCCGCCCCCATTATAGTCAATAGGGACGAGGCGGCAGTCCAGAGGCACACGGTCGCTAGTGGCAGGATGGATCCGATAGGCGGTTCACCGGCCAGAACAGCCTGCCGGAGGTCCGTGCCGCTAGTGTGAAAGTAGCTTAACTCTACTACATCCGTATATTGTACCGTGCACTTTGGCAGACACCGACAGGCTCAAAGACTGACCCACCTTCTGTTCTACATATGTGTGGAGGGCTAGTACTACCTTTTTGGCAAAGAAATGATGGCTTGGGACTCCACCTCGACTCGGCACAAGCCATCATTTCTCTGAAAGGTGCAGAGTCCACCACTTGGCCAGGAGCACGTTCAGCTTCTGCGCCGTTGGATGAGTGCATGCATACGGTTGTCTCTTGGCAATCGCTTTGGTGATTGAAATTCTGACGAAGTGACTGACTAGGAGGAGGAGGAGCAGAAGCATCAGGACCAGCAGATGATGGGAATGACAGACAGCTTTCTGCGGCTGAGGTGGTGGACTCTTGACTGCCTGAAATCGGGTGCGTGCCACTGGGTTATGCAGTGATTGCTGCAGAAGGCTGGACCACTACATTGGAGCCACGGTTCTCCCAGGCCACTTTATGGTGACGCTGCATATGTTGATGCAGCGCCATGGTGCCAACATTGGCACCTTAGTCACGCTTTACCTTCTGCCTACAGATTCTACAAATGGCCATGTTCACCTCCTCCGGCGGCTTAACAAAACTGCCACAACGCCGAGTAGTTGATTTTACCCCCAACACTCCGCACTGACTGACTGCTATCACCGCTGCCTCCGTGAACCCCTGCACCAGTTCTTTCCTGGTAGGTAGGATCCTCCAAAGTGGGAGGTCTACCCCGGGCATTTTGACTCCCGACCTCCCACTGCTACCACCCTGTTGACTCCCGACCATGCTACCGACTTGCTGGCTACATCGCTGCCTCACACACAAGTTGTCACCCTCTTCTCCCGATGATGATTAATCCCCTTTGTCACCCAGCTCCCAATTGCGATCGGCTACATCATCATCGATCCTTAACGGTCTCCAGCCAGCAGACTGACCGCTCGCAACACCAGCTCCCACGCTACTCTCCTGATCCATACTTGCCTGCCTACCGGAGAAAACGGCGGATGTCTCCTTCAGATCTTGGCTAGGCAGTAGCTACTGACTGTCCTCTAGTAGCTCGCCCTCGCTTTATAGTGAAGCTGAGCCCACATCATATAGTACTTCTCTGGCTGAGGAAACAGAAAAGGACAGAGGCAGGTTGAGGACAGGTGAGGGCACAGGGCCTGCTCCCGGGCCATGCCAACTAAGGGTTGTGTCTGACGAACCCACCTACTCTTGGCTGGGGGTGTCTGATGTCACTTGCGACGAAGTCGAAGATCAGGTCAACCATTCAAGAACCGCTTGGTTGCTGGTCAAGACACGACTGCTAGCTTACACTGGGAGCTGAAGCCTCTCGAATGGGTACTCTGATGCGACCTGTGCCTGCGCCAGAAACATTTAGGTCTCTGCCCCTCCCCTGTGCAGGGCCTGTCACTTCTCTGACATTCTGTTAGATCAAATAAGTAAATAAAAAGGAAATTAATACACACAAAAAGGGCTTTAAGAAGGAATAATGCCGACACACGGCATATTTTAGACGCAGATGGCCTGCCACTTCGACCGGCTCATGTCAGGACTAAAATTGTGGGTGTAACGTGGGCGTGGAAGGGGGCTAGCATTAAAGGGGTTATCCAATTTCAAGAAAACTCCCCCACATGTGCTGGGCCCCTCACCGGTATTATACCCCGCTCCCCACTCCCGGCGCCGCTCCTGGTCCCCGCACCGCCACTGCTGCTTCTTCCTGCACACAGATAAAAACATCCGATGTGCTAATATCAGCTGAACCTAACAAGCCTATTCCTAGTTTTATCCATGCCCCCATTACTCCATAAATATAACTTTTATAATATGCCCTCTAGGAGCAGGAGGGGCGTTGCTCTTGCTCCTAGAGGCTCAGTTTTTCCACCTCTTGATTGTCCCTCCAAGTCTTGATTGACAGAGCCAGGCAGCGTTCACATCCTCCTGCCGGCCCTGAGTGCATGTTAAATCAGTATTCAGCGCAGGCGTAGTAAGGAAATCGCAGCCAGTGAGCATCATTCCTTCACTATGCCTGCACCGAATACTGAACGGCACGGCTCAGGCGCGAGATTTACCCTGCACTCAGGGCCGGCAGGAGGATGCAAACGCTGCCTGGCCATGTCAATCAAGACTTGGAGGGAGGTGACAGAGGTGGGAGAACGGAGACTCTAGGAGCAGGAGCAATGCCCCCCTTCCTGCTCCTAGAGGCTAATTTGCATATGATAAAAGTTACACACATCGTTAATGTCAGCCAGTTTAATTTAGATATTTCTGGTGACAGAAACCCTTTAAATATGTCATAACAGGGCACATGTGAAAGAACCGCTTTAAAGGTCTGCTTTGAACAACCCATACTTGTTAGAAGGGTTCGTTGAAAATAAGATCAGTACAGAAAAACCTGGCAATTTTTCTGCAGTGCCACCACAGGCAAAATTGAGCATTTTACAATGTCTATTAAATCATTTGGTTTTCTGTGTAATACAAGGTCCTTCGTAGTGAGATACACTCTTCGGAATGGCTCTCCACTCTGGTAGATGAGGGTTCTTACTTGGGGACCCTACTCTAATAACTCAAAATACCCCATTAGGGTATATGAAAATAGGTTTTTTTTACACTAGACATGTCCTTCAGCCAAGAAATTCCACAAAAAAAATATATATACAGTCAGGTACATAAATATTGGGACATCGACACAATTGTAACATTTTTGCCTCTATACACCACCACAATGGATTTGAAATGAAACAAACAAGATGTGCTTTACCTGCAGACTGTCTGCTTTAATTTGAGGGTATTTACCTCCAAATCAGGTGAACGGTGTAGGAATTACAACAGTTTGCATATGTGCCTCCCACTTGTTAAGGGACCAAAAGTAATGGGACAATTGGCTTCTCAGCTGTTCCATGGCCAGGTGTGTGTTATTCCCTCATTATCCCAATTAGAATGAGCAGATAAAAGGTCCAGAGTTAATTTCAAGTCTGCTATTTGCATTTGGAATCTGTTGCTGTCAACTCTCAAGATGAGATCCAAAGAGCTGTCACTATCAGTTAAGCAAGCCATCATTAGGCTGAAAAAACAAAACAAACCTATTAGAGAGATAGCAAAAACATTAGGCGTGACCAAAACAACTGTTTGGAACATTCTTAAAAAGAAGGAACGCACCGGTGAGCTCAGAAACATCAAAAGACCTGGAAGACCACGGAAAACAACTGTGGTGGATGACCGAAGAATTCTTTCCCTGGAGAAGAAAACCCCCTTCACAACAGTTTGCCAGATCAAGAACACTCTCCAGGAGGTAGGTGTATGTGTGTTAAAGCCAACAATCAAGAGAAGACTTCACCAGAGTGAATACAGAGGGTTCACCACAAGATGTAAACCATTGGTGAGCCTCAAAAACAGGAAGGACAAATTAGAGTTTGCCAAACGACATCTAAAAAAGCCTTCACAGTTCTGGAACAACATCCTATGGACAGATGAGACCAAGATCAACTTGTACCAGAGTGAAGGGAAGAGAAAAGTATGGAGAAGGAAAGGAACTGCTCATGATCCTAAGCATACCACCTCATCAGTGAAGCATGGTGGTAGTAGTGTCATAGCGTGGGCATGTATGGCTGCCAATGGAACTGCTTCTCTTGTATTTATTGATGATGTGACTGCTGACAAAAGCATCAGGATGAATTTTGAAGTGTTTCAGGCAATATTTTCTGCTCATATTAAGCCAAATGCTTTAGAACTCATTGGACAGTGCTTCACAGTGCAGATGGACAATGACCCAAAGCATACTGCAAAAGCAACCAAAGAGTTTTTTAAGGGAAAGAAGTTGAATGTTATGCAATGGCCAAGTCAATCATGTGACCTTAATCCGATTGAGCATGCATTTTACTTGCTGAAGACAAAACTGAAGAGAAAATGCCCCAAGAACCAACAGGAACTGAAGACAGTTGCAGTAGATGCCTGGCCGAGCATCACCAGGGATGAAACCCAGCGTCTGGTGATGTCTATGCGTTCCAGACTTCAGGCTGTAATTGACTGCAAAGGATTTGCAACCAAGTATTAAAAAGTGAAAGTTTGATTTATGATTATTATTATGTCCCATTACTTCTGGTCCCTTAACAAGTGGGAGGCACATATGCAAACTGTTGTAATTCCTGCACCGTTCACCTGATTTGGATATAAATACCCTCAAATTAAAGCTGACAGTCTGCAGTTAAAGCACATCTTGTTTGTTTCATTTCAAATCCATTGTGGTGGTGTATAGAGGCAAAAAAGTTAGAATTGTGTCCATGTCCGTCCTAATATTTATGGACCGGGCAGTATATTTATTACATGGTCTTGGGAATCTACTGTTCGGACATTCTGATACACAAGAACAAGTATGTTAGCTGTTAAATTCTCAATGTTTATGTCATAGCATAAAGCTTTCTATCCCAATAACATTTCTCTTCTCTAGTCTTGTTATGCAATAGCTACAGATGGCTTTCCCCAGACTACAAATTATTCTAATAACAGCTGTTTCTTTATACAGAAAAACAGGGATACATGATTACAAGTATTCAGGATAAAATATTACAATGTACAACCAATACGAATTGTAAACTGTGTGAGGTTTAAAAAGAGTGTCGGACAACTTCAATATCACCGTTTTCCTTGTTAATGTTTGCAGGAAAATAGATCACAATTTACCCAGAATTTAACTTAAAAAGATTTTAAAAACTCATTAATCGCTATGTGAGGCACATTGATCACTGACCTATTTCTCTGAATGCAATATAAGCTATTTCTTGTTTCTTTATTTTTCTTATGAAAGTATTCTAAAATGGCACCCCTTTTTTGTTCAACGGGGCATTCACCTCTAGACACTAAACTCTGGGCAATTTTCTATAGATTTTGAGGCATTGGATACTGCACAGGTAGGTCACCAGGGCCTGGAAACTTGACCACTGACTTACTTAGATACAGTATATGCATGTGCAGTAGGCCACCTGTAGAGAGAAGTGCCAGGTAGGCATATATATATAGATATAGATATATATCTATATATATAAATATATATATATATATCTCCATAGAAAAGGTCAGGCAGCACTCCTGTCGTTATACAGCTATAGCTGTGTGGTGCCGGCGGTGGTCCCTCAATTCAGGACTTGAAACAGCAAAGAAAATCCGCAGCACTCCTTGAAGTATAAAAAAATGTGTAGTTTTATTCACACATGTCAAAAATAAGACAAAAAATTTGTAGTTTTATTCACACATGTCAAAAATAAGACAACGTTTCGGTTCTCTCACAGAACCTTTCTCAAGTCAAGTGAACATAAAGTGTATAAGTGCTAGTATAAATACATCATCACATTGTAATCAATTAATCATCAACCAATACAAAATCAGTGCACTCCCATATTTAGGGCATGTTACAATTCATTCCTTATCTCTATGTGCATAGATAGAGACTATTCACAGTGCTTCTCCACTCATGATTCCTCATCACCATATTTAATACATACAAGTGCATAGAATAAAGTGCAAAGTGCAATATAAGTCCTATATCCTAAACTACCTTGCTGTGGTTACATACGATGGAACAGGAGGAGATGGCGTCTGAACTTGTGTGGAGGCACGCCACTACTCCGCGTCTCTCCCTCCTCAGTGCGCATGTATCAATTCCTTCCCCACTGACAACGCAGTACATAACCTCTCTGCGTCGTCCGAAGGCGGAGACCTAACGTCATGACGTCAGATTCACTCCGTCAGCTGCTACCCCGCACGCATGCGTGCCAGTACGCCGCGGCAGTGATCCACGCCAAGTCATAGATCTTTTCCGCCATTTTTCTTTAGGGCAATCATTTGGGCATTGTCTTGCGCCTTTCACTCCTTCTGTTCCCTCTTTCCACTTACCAACCAGCAAAGGTAAAAGCCTGAGCCATACTTTCAAAAAGAACACAATTTATAATATTCTACCGTGGATCAGTCATGTAACATCCATTGGGTCCACCCCATACAGCATGCTGAATACACACAGGAGTTGGATCAGTGAGAGGGCATTATCCAACCATCCCTCCTGTCACCCTAAATTCGACATTTAACCCTTTGGGTTTCAGAGTATCTAACCGAAAGATCCATCTGAGCTCAGTTTTCTTTAAAATGGTTGAACGATCCCCACCTCTATCCAGTGGTTTTACATGGTCCAAAACCATAAATCTCTGGTCACTCTCTTTGTGATTTTTTTCAACAAAATGTTTCGACACAGGCAAATCACGTCTTTTATTCCTAATAGATTGTCTGTGGTTATTCAACCTAGTTTTTACATCACACGTAGTTTCGCCCACGTATAGCATTTTGCATGGACACCATAAAACATATATCACCCATGATGAATCGCATGTGAGATAATGCCTTATACTGAAGATTTCTCCAATGTCTGGATGCGCGAACACCGACCCTTTATTCATCAGTTTGCAATTCATGCATCCCAGACACGGGAAAGATCACCGGGTGCAGTTTCTAGATACGCAGGTGTATATTGAAGATGAACAATTACACATGGATTTGAATGTTAAACCCACTGATAAGAACACATTATTACAGTTTACGAGTGGACATCCCAGGAGAATGGTGAACTCCTTGCCGTATAGCCAAATGTTGAGAGTACGGTGAATAGTTGATAAGGACGAAAATATGACTTCAGCATTGACTAAGATGCAACAATCCTTCATAAGTAGGGGGTACCCTAGCGGGTTAGTGAAAAAACATGCGGATAGAGCAAGGGATATCCCTAGAAGGGAATTGTTAATGTTGAAACAAAGACAGGCTAATGACAGATTACCGTTTGTGTCAACTTATAATGAGTTGAGTCCTAACATTGAAAAGATAGTGAGGCGCCACTGGGGGCTGCTTAGTAGTGGGCATCCCAATATAGAGGCCTTTAAACAACAGCCTATGATGGCATATAAAAGAGCGGGCAATATTAGGGATAAAGTGGTGCACTCCATATTACCTGAGAAGGGCCAGTTGAGACAGACTTTTTTGAAAACAAAACGCTTGGGATCTTTCCCGTGTCTGGGATGCGTGAATTGCAAACTGATGAATAAAGGATCGGTGTTCGTGCATCCAGACACGGGAGAAATCTTCAGTATAAGGCATTATCTCACATGCGATTCATCATGGGTGATATATGTTTTATGGTGTCCATGCAAAATGCTATACGTGGGCGAAACCCCGTGTGATGTAAAAACTAGGTTGAATAACCACAGACAATCTATTAGGAATAAAAGACGTGATTTGCCTGTGTCGAAACATTTTGTTGAAAAAAATCACAAAGAGAGTGACCAGAGATTTATGGTTTTGGATCATGTAAAACCACTGGATAGAGGAGGGGATCGTTCAACCATTTTAAAGAAAACTGAGCTCAGATGGATCTTTCGGTTAGATACTCTGAAACCCAAAGGGTTAAATGTCGAATTTAGGGTGACAGGAGGGATGGTTGGATAATGCCCTCTCACTGATCCAACTCCTGTGGGTATTTAGCATGCTGTATGGGGTGGACCCAATGGATGTTACATGACTGATCCACGGTAGAATATTATAAATTGTGTTATTTTTGAAAGTATGGCTCAGGCTTTTACCTTTGCTGGTTGGTAAGTGGAAAGAGGGAACAGAAGGAGTGAAAGGCGCAAGACAATGCCCAAATGATTGCCCTAAAGAAAAATGGCGGAAAAGATCTATGACTGGGCGTGGATCACTGCCGCGGCGTACTGGCACACATGCGTGCGGGGTAGCAGCTGACGGAGTGAATCTGACGTCATGACGTTAGGTCTCCGCCTTCGGACGACGCAGAGAGGTTATGTACTGCGTTGTCAGTGGGGAAGGAATTGATACATGCGCACTGAGGAGGGAGAGACGCGGAGTTGTGGCGTGCCTCCACACAAGTTCAGACGCCATCTCCTTCTGTTCCATCGTATGTAACCACAGCAAGGTAGTTTAGGATATAGGACTTATATTGCACTTTGCACTTTATTCTATGCACTTGTATGTATTAAATATGGTGATGAGGAATCATGAGTGGAGAAGCACTGTGAATAGTCTCTATCTATGCACATAGAGATAAGGAATGAATTGTAACATGCCCTAAATATGGGAGTGCACTGATTTTGTATTGGTTGATGATTAATTGATTACAACGTGATGATGTATTTATACTAGCACTTATGCACTTTATGTTCACTTGACTTGAGAAAGGTTCTGTGAGAGAACCGAAACGTCGTCTTATTTTTGACATGTGTGAATAAAACTACACATTTTTTGTCTTATTTTTGACATGTGTGAATTAAACTACACATTTTTTTATACTTCAAGGAGTGCTGCGGATTTTCTTTATTTATATATATATATATATATATATATATATATATATATGAAAAATGGCGGCACTGACTACTCCACGGGAAAAATAGGGTGCACGTTCCAGGGGAATCGACTCCTTACCCCAATCAATGGATCCGGAAAAAGGACGGCACACCGGTCTTGAAAAAGTAAAAGTGGTTTTAATCAACCTTGCGGTACAACGTTTCGGCTCCAATACTGAGCCTTTCTCGCTTGAGAAAGGCTCAGTATTGGAGCCGAAACGTTGTACCGCAAGGTTGATTAAAACCACTTTTACTTTTTCAAGACCGGTGTGCCGTCCTTTTTCCGGATCTATATATATATATATATATATTTGATATGTATATATCTATATATATATTGGCCCTGAATGGACAAGTGGGATATGTATATGTATATCTTATACAGGCCCACGTTTAGCCTGTAGACCATGGCTTGCATTGTTAGGTTTATAACAGCTGTTACAAGGCCAACAGCCATGTTGGGGGTAATTGATTTAAGGCTGCACAGAGAGTCGAGCTGTCTGTCTAGTACCTGGGAAACAGCCAAACTGCTTCCCGGCAGGTAGTTAGCACAGAGATGCTAACGAGAATGGGCCCGTTTGCTGGTCAACTCAGGACAGGAGTTTGCAGACTATCTGGCACCTTTTGTCAGCAGGGGGCTTCCTAACCAGCGATCTAGTCAGACCCCAAGAAAGACATGCTAAACTTGTTTTTTGAAGCCACAGAAAACCTTTGCCTATGGTTCTGATTAATCAGTCGGGTTCATTAGACTGATCCCATACAAATGCACATGTCATTCATCACACATAACTACACTGCTCTTGTAGAGATCAATGTAAACTCTTGAGACTCTTAAATGAGGCTCCACTGTGTTTTTTGTAGTTGATCTCCCTAATATCAGCTATTGTTTTGTTCATTGTAAACCACTGAGATTACTTCAGCCCCTTCATCCACCATCAGAATGTGGAATTCTGATCTGCCACTAACATCTCCACCCACCATCAGTAATGATTACACATGATCTCGGCCTATTTTGCTGCACGGACAACCACAGTTCTTTATATCTCTACCACGAGTAGGTTAAACGTATCTTAAAGTTCTTTATATATGTATATGAATTTGTTTCTGCATTAACCCTAAAGTCTGGTGGAATACTCATATGTAAATTCCATGCGTTCCACTGACGTCACGTCCGGTTTTACCTGTAGCTACCGGACGAAGCTAGGAATCCAATTTATTCTTATTCTTATTTACATATTTGCTGATTCAAATCGTAACATTGTTTGTCCCCTTTTAGGATCATTGTAAAACAGATATAGATTGGTTTCTGTACCCTAAGGTGACTGTGTATGACATCACTTTCATAGCCCCGCCCACAAGAATTTGGCGTCCGTTTTTGGTTTGTTTTGATTTCTTCATTATGTATATATATATATCTGTAGATTATCATTCACCTTCCCTATTTGCTCCTGAGGAAGGGGGATATTATATGGACCCCCAAAACGCATTGAGCTTGTTTTATTTCCAATAAAGAGAGATTTCATGAAGTTAAGGATCCGGCTGCTGCTTCCATCTTCACTGCAGATTTGGTCCACTTACCCGGATCTCTACCATTCTACGAACGATCTTGGATCAGGGGGGAATCACCCCAGGTGTCTTGAGTTTATCCTGGAGGCGACCCCCCTTGTGAAGTGAGTGGAAAAGTTCTTTGCTCTTACTACTTGTTTTTACGTATTTGTTTTTTATATATATTTATTCTTCTTTGACCTCTATTTCAGACTTTTATTCTATTGGGAAATGTCCAGATTTCGGGTTTTTGTCCAGTTTTAATTATATTTAATTATAGTGAATGCAATCTGGTATCAATACCATTAAGAATCAACGATAACAATACTATCAGTCTGTTTTGTTCGCTTATCTAGAGGGGTATTTATCTATCCATCTACTATTATCTTATATAGATCACTTATATGTACATCACGTTTATTCTCCATCATATATGATATTAGATTAGAAGTTTGGCGCTCGCCCTCTCCTTCCCGGTGTCGTTTCTACCACTTCACTGGTTACTGATTCTTGATTCTTGTTTTTCTCTGTTATATTTCATTGACTTCGTGTTAAACTTCGTTTACACTGATTTGAGCAGCCTACTTCTCCTTAGTGATTCTATATTCCATTCTTCACATCACAGTCCTGTTGGCGCCCTTCTTTCCACCTCTTCAGGGGCATTTAGTTGATCCCTAGATAGAGTTGGGATAACCTTGTTTCTTTTTTCTTTTTTACGTTTCTGATTCTGGTCGCCATCCTCAGGACAGTGATACAGATAGATGTGCTGCCACGGGGCAGGGGAGAGAGAGGCGTCTCCCTTCCCCTGTTACTCTGATAGGCAGCCTATCAGAGGCCTGTGCAGGCTCCGCGATAATGTCATTGTGCCGCGTGAGCCGTACAGCGTGGGATCGCATCGCTGCCAGCCTGACTGAGGTAAGTATAAGTGTTTATTTTTTTATATGGTACTACTTACTGGCACATGATTGGCGGGCATCTATGGGGTCACTTGTTACTGGCACAAGATTGGGGGGCATCTATGGAGGCACTTGTTACTGGCACATGATTGGGGGCATCTATGGGGGCACTTGTTACATGCACATGATTGGGGGGCATCTATGGGGCACTTGTTACTGGAACATGATTGGGGGGCATCTATGGGGGCACTTGTTACTTGAACCTGTTTAGGGGGCATCTATGGGGCCACTTGTTATTGGCACTTGATTGGGTGGCATCCATGGGGTATTTGTTACTGGCACATGATTGGGAGCATCTATGGGGGCACTTGTTACTGGCACATGATTGGGGGGCATCTTTAGGGGTACTTGTTACTGGCACTTGATTGGGGGGCATCTATGGGGGCACTTGTTACTGACTCATGATTGGGGGGCATCTATGGGGGCACTTGTTACTGGCACATCATTGAAGGGCATCTAGGGGGGCACTTGTTATTGGCACATGATTGGGGGGCATCTATGGGGGTACTTGTTACTGGCGCATGATTGAGGGGCATCTATGGGGGCACTTGTTACTGGCACATGATAAACATTTCTCACCTTTTATTTACATTTGAGCAAAAAGTGTCCAGTCCAAAATTATTTATACCCTTCACAAACTGTCACAGTCTGTGGGAAAATCAAAAGTTCTATACCATTCCAAATAGTCCAAGTTGTTCTAAAGCATCCTAATTACCCTGATTAATTGGGAACAGCTGTTTTAATTAATTCAACAGGTAAAAAAAAAAAGCAGCTCTCTGCAGTTGGTTTGTGGACAGTCATGGCTAAGACAAAGGAGCTCAGTAAGGACCTGCGGCTGCGCATTGGGGCTGCTCACAAGTCAGGAAAGGGCTACAAGGCCATTTCTAAATGTTTTCAAGTTCCAGTGGCTACAGTGCAAAGTATTATTAAAAAATACAAGATGTTCCGCACTAAGGAAAATCTCAGAGGACGTGGTCGGAAGCCAAAAGTGACACCTCTGAGGGCCAGGAGGATAGTTAGAAAGGTGAAAAAGAATCCAAGGATCACTGCCAAGGCCATCCTGGTGAATCTGGGCTCTGCTGGTGGCAATGTCTCAAGGCAGACAATCCAACGGACACTGCACACTGCTGGATACCACGGATGCAGACCAAGGAGGACGCCACTTCTCCAGATAAGGCACACAAAAGCTCGCTTGGCCTTTGCAAAAGCTCATCTGGACAAAGAAGAAGACTTCTGGTCTTCTGTGTTATGGTCAGATGAAACAAAATTTGTATTGTTTGGTCACAATGATGTTTCCTTAATTTGGCATAAAAAATTAGAAGCCTTCAACCCAAAGAACACCATCCCCACTGTCAAACATGATAGTGGGAACCTAATGCTTTGTGGGTGTTTTTCAGCCAATGGACCAGGGAACCTAATCATAGTTAACAGCAACATGAAAAAAGAGCAATACATGAGGATTCTCAATGACAACATCAGGCAGTCTGCAGAGAAACTTGACCTTGAGCATCAGTGGACATTTCAGCATGACAATGACACAAAACACACAGCAAAAGTGGTGAAGAAATGGTTAGCAGACAACAACATTAATGTTTTGGAGTGGCCCAGCCAGAGTCCAGGCTTGAATCCAATTGAGAATCTGTGGAGGGAGCTAAAGATCAGGGTTATGGCAAGAAGACCCTCCAACCTGAAAGATTTGGAGCTCATTGCTAAAGATGAATGGGCAAAAATACCTGTTGAGACATGCAAAAAGCTGGTCTGCAATTATAGGAAGCGTTTAATTGCTGTAATAGCCAATAAAGGCTTTTCAATTGATTATTGAGAAGGGTAGGAATAATTTTGGACTGGACACTTCTTGCTCAAATGTAAATAAAAGCTGAGATTTTTTTTTTCTCCCCCACAATAATGCCTCTTGTACATCGTCTTATTATCTTTTGGGAGACACCTATGTCATTTCCCGTCAAAAAATTACTTGCTGGTTGAATAAAAGTAACTTTAAGTCAAAATTTGCCTGGGGTATGAATAATTATGGGCAGCACTGTACATATCACTTAGACTATGATGCACTATATACAGTGCTATTATTTTTGAAGAATACAACAATCCAAAAAGTAAATTTATTATATGCAGGTTATTGTCAAGAAAAGGTTAATACATTCCCATGAAAAATGTTCTTTAAATCAAGATTCTGCCTGAGTGAACTGAGCTTGGAATTCCATCAAAGTGAATTGATAACTTAGAACCCTCTGGAATGTTCCCACGTGTATTTCAATTCTGTATAGAAGTGTTGCTTGAAAGTGTCTTTGACGAGCTCTGGCACAGAATGCAAAAGTTAGATAAAATAAGAACTAAGAAAACAAATGCCTTCCAATCATTTTATTATAGATGAATATTACATCTTGAAGGACAAGCAGACTTGTAATGATGATGGGTATAACAATACTAATTAGAGTCAGGGAATTTAAATTGGTTGCTCACGGATTCATAAACAAGCAGTGCCACCCTTGTCTATAGGCAATGCATGGTAATGCATCTCAGTCATTTTTATCTTAATAAGGATGTTCTGGTCATTTACCAGAAGGTGGACTCTCTAAGCCGCAATCACTTAGGAAAGCCAGCAAAAGGAGAACAGAAGGGATGCAAAAAGCTAAGGGAGAAAGGATCATAGCCAAAGAGAACAGCTACAGGTAGCAGTCATAGCATAGAAGGGTCAAGACAGGAATGCACTTGTTAGTAGTTAGGAGTCAGGACCACAAGTACCAGGTATAGTATTTAAGAGTCTAGGCAGAAGCTTATTCAGGAAATGAGGCTGAGGAAAACAACAAAACTGCAATCCAAATGCACACAAACAAATAGGAAGAAAAAAAACTTAATCCACATGCAACCTAAAAAGTGAGATTCCACTTTAAGAGGCCACCAGACAAGGCATCATCTAGTGCATAGATAGCAGAAAGCTGCAGGCCTTTGCAGAAGGAGGACACTGAGGAAAAGAAGAATCCAGTTGACTCAAAAATCTAAGATGCCACCGGCAGAAACTGCAACTGCTAGGTGGGATACGTTGCAGGAAGCGGGCGAGGTGAGTAACAATGGATGAGTTGCACACAACCTATGGATAGAGGGGTGCTGTTTTTAGAAATAAAAATGCAGAAGCCTTATTTTTTCTAACCCATACAATCTATGCCTCTAAAAAAAAACATATTAATATTCTTGAAGACTTAAAGTACAATGAACGCTCCGGAGATCTAAGGAAGTCAAAGGACTTTAATGTACCGCTATCAAGCAACATAAATAATACTGTACATGACGTATCTGTGCTAATCTCTGATAAGTGCATTGCACTAGTCAATTTATCTTACACCATTTAAAAACACAGAGAAGATTCCTGTAGGGAATGAGTCATTATGAGAGGAGTTCACATATGTGATTAATACATAAAAAATTATATTTTTATACAATTTTTGTTGTACATAAAGTTCTGTAAAAAGAGAAAAAAATCTCTACTATATATTACACAGTGAAAATCTCTCCCAGATGGCAGAGTATGGATTTAGGCAAGGATGGGACTTACAACTGTACTTTTGCAATTATACCTGTAATCAGTGGTGTATCTTGGTTTTGTGCTGCCCTAGGCGAGACTAAACTCGGGCACCCCCCTAATATAAATTTGACTCATCCCTTCCTTGTTAAAAAACAATGTGCAGCTAGAGTTAGTACAGTATTAATCCCTCCCTAATTCTCCCCCCTCTAACCACCCAACGGGTCCCAACCCCCTTACCCCATAAAACAACAAAGTAATAGATTTTTTGTGAATTACTGTAATTTAAGTACTTAAAGTTTTTGAAGACAGCAGGCTCAGGGATCAGTGCATTGGTGGCCGGGGCCTGGCCTCAGTGTTCACGGTGACTGTGTGCAGGATCCGCTCTGGACTTGGAGGAGATAAGGCTCACTCTAGCGTTGCCGGCCTGTGACTCCACCTCCGTGTGACGTCACGATGGCAACGTGAGAACGCAAAAGGCAGGGGAGGTCGAGAGAAAGTCAGGAGGGGGAGGAAGTAAGTTTTTCAACTCCTTCACTATGTGGCGCCGGCGATGCCGCTTGCATAATGAAGGATTGGACAAGGGGCAAAAAATATATTTAGCATATTGTGTAACTATCACTAAGCAAACAAGGCATTTTGCCGCCCCCTTTTTAAGTGCCGCCCTAGGCAAATGCCTTGTTTGCCTTGTGATAGATACACCCCTGCCTGTAATGTGTAAAGCAGCATACATGCTGAATAATACAACTGGCCGGGTCATTTCTGTGTGTAGGGTGTTATAACTGTAATTCCTCCATGGCAGTAAAGTCTGTATTGCCCTCAACGGAATGGCCCCAGTGCATGGCCATGCAGATTCCAATTTCTCCAATTCTTTATGAAGAAGGAACAAAGAAGCAGCAAAAGGCACAGCTTCCTTCCTCTCTGAATGTCCTCCTCAGACTTCTCTTACAGTTAGGGTGGGCCAATGAGGGCTGAGCCTGTATTATTATTGTTTGTGAATCCTCCCATCAATACCCTAGTGACTCATGATTAACTCCAAAGTCAGCTCCAATCCTGGACCCCCAGGAGAATCTTCTGCTCTGGTTGGTACCTGCTCAGGACTATAACAGCATAAAAAGACCAATCAAAACAGAAATATGAGATCTTGGCTGAATTGACATTGCTGTATGCTCAGATCTATACAGCAAAGCTTCAAAAAACTGAAAACATCAGCCTAATGTGCATGCTCTACAAAGTCAGTGGGAAAACTGCAATATTGGAAGCTCTTTTGCATTCCCGCATTTAGAGAGCCATGACTTTTTCATCTGTCAGCATAGCTGTCGGAGGGCTTGATTTTGCCGGATTAGTTTTATTTTTTAGATGGTGCTATTTTGGAGTAAATGTAGCTTTACTGATTAATTTTTATTAGCTTTTGTAAGAAGGAATGGAGAAAACCATTTCCACAATTGTATATTTGCATTCTAAAAGTGTGCCTTTCATTGTGTAGCATAAATAACATGGTAACATTGGTCCAACATTTTTTTTTTACATTCCTTTATATCATTCACTGTGTGGTTTAAATGTAGTGCTAAAGAGGTATTCTCGTATTTAGATATTGATGACCTATCCTTAGAATTGAAGAAAAGCGAATTGACGGCAGCATCTCCAGAAGTGAAATTTATTCACAGTGGGTCCATGAAAAACATGTGCAAAAATCGCCAATAAGGTGCAACACTTCAGCTAACAAGTAGCCTTTATCACGCATACTTACAGAGTGCGTTAAGACAATATATATACCATACATAGTACTGTCTCTAAGCGGCTTCAGCTAATAGTGAGCCACCATTATTCCGACAAACACCTGTTCATTGAATTTCACCAATACGGTGTATTATTCCTATGTCCGTCACATGAATTACCCAGTTAAAAAGACCACAGTTCATTACCTGGTTGCTTGCAGAACACCTGCACCATGCATATCCACACTAGCGTCTCCTTGATCAAAATGAGCATGCCCGAAATTTCCTCCTATCCACACGGGGATACGCAATGGTCACATGTCCCATCCATGGTCACCTGACCGAATGCGTCATCAAAACCCAATCACCTGACTGGACATGTGTCCAGACCATGTAATCCCTCACCGCCCACATGACTGCAGAGTACATCTTCATCACTATAGAAACCAGTTCACGTGCTCAATCAACACCCATGTGACCACGCGGTGCGTCTCCATTGCTATAGAAACTAACCACATATATTGACAAGGGATCTATACCGGGATCTACCAGGATCGTCGGTAGATCAAACCTTGTTCAGTCATTCCTTGTACTCGGAAGGTATATGTCGAGCGGTCCAGAGGTACACGTTAAATGTAATGTAAGAATTTGAAGAAAACCACAGGAATAAGATAATAATGCACTTAGTAAAGTAGATGCAAGCACTATATATGGACAAAGTCCTCACTCTGATATGATAATATACCAAGTAGCAAGGTGGTCTCAGGTCAGGCGGGTCCTACGCTAAACCTACCTAAGCCGTTGGGCTTCTATGTTCATGAGCGCAGATGCCGCACATATGGTGTGCTGCTCCTAGTAACCTCCATGTGCATCAAGCAACCAATGGGAGGAGGAGCAAGCACAGCCATATGTACCACCTAATTAAGGCGCTCTATTGGATAGGGGAGGGGGGCAAAAGTGCAGAGGAATGCTACTCCCAAGATAATAGGTGCGCATTCACACTTGAATGGTGCCACTCCCTCAAGCAAATACTACATAGACAAAAAAAATCACAGAAAAAACTAAGATAAAAACATCCTGCACGATATGATACAAATGTGCGGATGTCCCTGGCCATATTATTGAAGAAAACCACAGAAATAAGATAATAATGCGGGTCCCGCCTGACCTGAGACCACCTTGGCGTTCAGTAGGCGGGCTTAGATGTGTTTTGATCAAAATATATTGACTAAGTGTCTCATATATTATCATATCAGAGTGAGGACTTTGTCCATATATAGTGCTTGCATCTACTTTACTAAGTGCATTATTATCTTATTTCTGTGGTTTTCTTCAATAATATGGCCAGGGACATCCGCACATTTGTATCATGATGAGCTGGGCGGCGCTTCAAAATGGCGGTTAGGGCGCGGCTGGCTAGGCGCAAGTGAAGCTGAAACGCCGCCCCTTGGGTAGAAAGAAGAGCGATTACATCAGGTTATAAAACATGAGTTTTCTGTATTTATACTTATATGTTTTTAATACACATTAGAAGACCTGTGCATGCATATATATAGATAATTATGCTTATTGGGCCTGTCAGTGTCTCTTTAAAGTATGGATCCACTTCAACTCTTTCTTCTTTAAAATCATCTCTCTGTCACCACCTCTTTTCAGGTTGCCCACTGAATCAATCACTCGAAATCTCACCTGATTGATTAAGTGGCCACTTTCCACAAAATGTCTGGCCACTGGTTTATCAAGCATTTTTTTCCCAAATCGAGCTTTTATGTTTGCGGATTCTCTCCCTTATTTCCATAATTGTATCTCCAAAATACGTCAAACTACATAGACACTGTATCATGTAGATCACATCCTTGGAATTACATGTATAGTATCTATTAACCTTGTACACATATTCTGTATATGGGTGCGAAAAAGTATCTCCTTTAATCATGTTACCGCAATTGCAGTAGGAGGAGCAAGATATGTTTGTTTATCTCCTCGTTCACTCCCAATGTCTGTCTTAACAAGTCTGTCTCTCAAGTTACCGTTTCTCCTAAATTACATGAGTGGAGGGACCCCAATTCACTAATGGAAGGTAGTAGGCCTTTCTGTAGGATGTGCCACTCTTTTTTTAAGGATCGCCTCTATTTTACCACTATGTTGACCATAAGTGGATACGAATTGGATTCTTTTTCTTGGGGTTCGTTTGTAAAATACTCTCTCTAACTACCCCTTTTCCCCTGTCCAAGGATCTATGTAGCAATCTACTTGGATAACCTCTATTTACAAATTTAACACATTTGTTTTGCTCTGCTATCAAACCTCTCATCATCTGACACCACCCTCCTAACCCTAGGAAGTTGGCTCCATGAAATTGACTCCACCATACATCGAGGATGACTGCTATCAAATTGCAATAAATTATTCCTATCTGTCGGTTTGTGATATAAGTCAGTCTTGAGGTAGTCATCCTCCACATATATCCTCCCATCAAGTAATTGTAATTCTCTCTCCGATGCAGTTTTAGTAAATTGTAAAGCGGGGACACCCTTATTCAAATGTTGGTGAAATGTCTCCAACTCCTCATACGTACCACTCCATATTAGAAAAACATTGTCGATGTAGCGCCACTAACACAGGACCCTCTCCATGAATGGTGATTGTTACACCAGCCTGTCCTCCACTTCAGCCATATAGATGTTAGCATAAGCTGGGGCCACATTGGACCCCATCGCGGTCCAACGCTTCTGCTGATAGAAGGTGTCCCCAAAGAGGAAACAATTCCTCTTCAGGACAACCTCCAAAAGCTGGAGGACAAACCGTACACCCTTTGGAGAGAGCCCTGAGCGCCACACCGATGGATCTAATACCATGATCATGTTCAATAGATATGTACAAGGAAACTACATCAATGGATACTAAATAGAACTTATTCGGCAATTGAATCTCCCTCAATTTAAGCAAAAAATTACTCGTGTCCCTAATGTAAGAAAGGGCAGCCATAGGAAACTTGCGGAGTAGGCGATCAAGAAATGAAGCAATTGTGCTAAATACCGAACCCCTCCCCGAGACAATAGGTCTACCGGGGGGTCATTCAGCCTCTTATGGATTTTTGGCAGCGTATATAATAAAGGAGTGATTGGATGCTGTATCTTTAAAAATTCTCCCAAGTCTTTGTCTATTACCTTATCCTTGATTGCCTATAGTTCTCATCACCTCAAATTTAGGATCTCCAGAGAGTTCTTCATACACCTCCTTATCTTCTAACTGTCTTTTTATCTCACCGATGTACTCTTTTGTATTCCCCACCACCACTGCTCCCCCTTTATCTGATTATTCGTCTCTAGATCTTTCAGGGACATTTTTTCTTGTTTAGTTAGATTATGTGTAAAGTTCCTATTATCTTGTATTTTTATAATTTCAATATGCCTGGATACAATAGCAATGTAAGAATCAATTACATGATTGTTCTGTGGAGGAGAAAGATTACTCTTCTTTCTAACATCAAAATCATGCTCATTTAATTTCATAACTTCATTTACATTACTTACAAAAAGAGATGGCCTTGCAGTGCGCAATTCACCGAACATGCGAACATATGGCGATGTACGCATGCGCCATATTCTTTTGCATTGCTCCAAACGTTGACTCATGACACATCCATCAGGTGGGACAGGACAGTCAATTGAGATGTTTCAGCACATGGACACACCCCCACCCTATAACAGAACCCGATTTGGCAGCCATTTTACATTCTGTGTTTTGCCAGTGTAGGAAGAGGTTGCTTCTTGGCGCAAGGCCAGACTGTTAGGGACACCAAAAGCTAGCTAATAGGGCCACAAAAGTCTTTTTAACTGGTATAGGTGCCCTATAAATAGGTGTGATTTACTGAGGGGCGCGAAATACCTACAGTTGCAAGAAAAAGTATGTCAACCCTTTGGAATTATATGGATTTCTGCACAAATTATTCATAAAATGTGATCTGATCTTCATCTAAGTCACAACAGTAGACAACCACAGTCTGCTTAAACTAATAACACACAAAGAATTAAATGTTACCATGTTTTTATTGAATACACCATGTAAACATTCACAGTGCAGGTGGAAAAAGTATGTGAACCCTTGGATTTAATAATTGGTTGAACCTCATTTGGCAGCAATAACTTCAATCAAACGTTTCCTGTAGTTGCAGATCAGACGTGCACAACGGTCAGGAGTAATTCTTGACCATTCCTCTTTACAGAACTGTTTCAGTTCAGCAATATTCTTGGGATGTCTGGTGTGAATTGCTTTCTTGAGGTCATGCCACAGCATCTCAATCGGGTTGAGGTCAGGACACTGACTGGGCCACTCCAGAAGGCGTATTTTCTTCTGTTTAACCCATTCTGTTGTTGATTTACTTCTATGCTTTGGGTCGTTGTCTTGTTGCAACACCCATCTTCTGTTGAGCTCCAGCTGGTGGACATAGTAACATAGTAACATAGTACATAAGGCCGAAAAAAGACATTTGTCCATCCAGTTCGGCCTGTTATCCTGCAAGTTGATCCAGAGGAAATAAAAAAAAAACTGTGAGGTAATTTTCCCCACAGAAGGCCTTAAGTTCTCCTGCAAAATGTCTTGATAAACTTGGAAATTAATTTTTCCATTGATGATAGCAATCCGTCCAGGCCCTGACGCAGCAAAACATCCAGGTGCTCTTGTGCAAACTGTAAACGTGCAGCAATGTTTTTTTTGGACAGCAGTGGCTCCATTTGTGGTATCCTAACATGAAATCCATTCTTGTTTAGTGTTTTACGTATCGTAGATTCGCTAACAGGGATGTTAGCATATGCCAGAGACTTTTGTAAGTCTTTAGCTGACACTCTAGGATTCTTCTTCACCTCATTAAGCAGTCTGCGCTGTGCTCTTGCAGTCCTCTTTACAGGACAGGGATTCCTAGGGAGAGTAGCAGCAGTGCTGAACTTTCTCCATTTATAGACAATTTGTCTTATTGTCGACTGATGAACAGCAAGGCTTTTGGAAATACTTTCCAGCTTTATGCAAGTCAACAATTCTTAATCGTAGGACTTCTGAGAGATCTTTTGTGTGAGGCATCATTCACATCAGGAAATGATTCTTGTGAAAAGCAAACCTAGAACTGGTGTGTGTTTTTTATAGGGCAGGGCAGCTGTAACCAACACCTCCAATCTCATCTCATTGATTGGACTCCAGTTGGCTGACACCTCACTCCAATTAGCTCTTGGAGAGGTCATTAGTCTAGGGGTTCACATACTTTTTCCACCTGCACTGTGAATGTTTACATCGTGTGTTCAATAAAAACATGGTAACATTTAATTATTTGTGTGTTATTAGTTTAAGCAGACTGTGATTGTCTATTGTTGTGACTTAGATGAAGATCAGATCACATTTTATGACCAATTTGTGCAGAACTCCATACCATTCCAAAGGGTTCACATACTTTTTCTTGCAACTGTACATGTATAATTATTTTTAATGTTGAATACATGACCAGTATAAGAATGCGCAAACGGGTCACCCTTAATCATATTGCCACAATTGCAGCAATTTAGGCAGGGAAAATTATCCATTTTACGGGGCCCTAAATATCTCTGTCTCTTAATCTCCTTACCACCAATATCCGTCTTAACTAGGGATGAGCGAACTCGAACTGTATAGTTCGGGTTCGTACCGAATTTTGGGGTGTCCGTGACACGGACCCGAATCCAGACATTTTCGTAAAAGTCTGGGTTCGGGTTCGGTGTTCGTCGCTTTCTTGGCGCTTTTGTGACGCTTTCTTGGCGCTTTTTGAAAGGCTGCAAAGCAGCCAATCAACAAGCGTCATACTACTTGCCCCAAGAGGCCGTCACAGCCATGCCTACTATTGGCATGGCTGTGATTGGCCAGAGCACCATGTGACCCAGCCTCTATTTAAGCTGGAGTCACATAGCGCCGCCCGTCACTCTGCTCTGATTAGCGTAGGGAGAGGTTGCAGCTGCGACAGTAGGGCGAGATTAGGCAGATTAACTCCTCCAAAGGACTTGATTAATCGATCGATCTGCAGCTGTGCATCATTGAGCTGCTGAAATTCAATTGCTCACTGTTTTTAGGCTGCCCAGACCGTTTGTCAGTCACTTTTTTCTGGGGTGATCGGCGGCCATTTTGTGTCTTGTGGTGCGCCAGCACAAGCTGCGACCAAGTGCATTTAACCCTCAATGGTGTGGTTGTTTTTTGGCTAAAGCCTACATCAGGGTGAAGCTGTCACACCAAGTGCATTTAACCAGCAATAGTCTGTTTATTTTTTTGGCCATATACTACATCAGGGGCAAGCTGCGCCTGTCACCAAGTGCATTTTTTTTTATTTTTAATTATTTTATTATTTCAATACAAAATTTTAAATCCTTATTACATATTCCATGAGTCCACCATTTCCCATCTGTGAGCATAATTAACAATAATTTCATACAAATATCCCTAGCAGTGTTAACATTAAAAAGGAAAAACAAAAAACAAAGGGAGGTCTCCTAGAGGGGAGGGTACCAGGACCATCCAGCATCCATGGCTTAATGAAATAGATGAACTCTCAGCCCAAGTTCTATGTGGCTATAGGGATAGAGGTCCGACGTCCAGACATCCACCAAGCAGTGAGCGCCACTCGCGCACGCCCTCACCCAGACACAGAAAAATACAAGCCAAGAGGTTGGCACCAGTGTGACCAATCGCTTGATATTCCCATGCTACCTGTAGGCGAGCTTGCAGCGATCTTTAATCGCAAGCCTTTAATAGTACAAAAACCAAGAAGAGGGGGTCCAGCAGTCTCAACACAGTGGTCGAAAACCCACTCACATATTTCACTGCCTCATCCCCATATGATTAATCATATCAGAGCCATAGTTCGCCATACCTTACGTACATTCACATAGATATTTCATGCAGCAGGGAACTCAAATCGAATGTCAGATACTGGTAGCTGGAAAAGGAAATATAGACAGAGAACAGAGCCTGACTTCAGCTCTGTCTCCTTAAAAGGGCACACAATAGCGTGCTCGTCACGTATGATCCATCCCTGCCTGCGCTCGAACTCCGTATCCATCGGGAAGAGCCGTACCCCGAGCCGCGCCCAGCACCCGGGGACCCCCGGACTCCAAGCCGCGACCCCCCCACCCACATATCGCTCGGTATTTTAAATAGCTGAGAGCTCCCAACATCATTTAATGCCGGAAAGTCCCCCCTCCACCATCCTGGAGACCCACCCGTGCTCGGATATACCTTCACATCATCAATAAAGCACATAAGGAAACACCAGACAAATTAAATTTTCCCCAACTCATCCCTCCCACCCATCCCCCACCTTGCAGGAAACAACACAAAAAAAAAAAAAAACATTTAATATTTTGCACAAAATTTATGTGACACCCGTATGGTTATATAGAAGAGGACTCCGGGCCTCCTCTGACTGTCCACGCTGTGGCGGTCCCGAGGCAGATCATTTACATCTGTTTTGGGACTGCCCAATGGTGAGTGGGTACTGGAGTTTGGTCCAAAAGAATTTGGCGCGCAAACTTAAAATTGTTGTTCCCCTGTCCCCCAGGATTTGGGTCCTGGGAGACTTATCTGAGGTTAACCATCAACCTATAAAAAGTCATTTGTTGATTAAGGTGATGTTCTTGGCTAGGCTCCTGATTTCAAGATCGTGGTTCTGCTCTTCCGCCCCAGACTGTAATAACTGGTGGAAAAAGTGAAAGGCTATGAGAGGATCCTACATAGACAAAGAGAATCTTATTCAAAATGGAATAGCTTATGGAAAGACTGGGACATGGCTAATTAATTCGGACTTTTTTTCCCTTTTATTTTTTTTTTATTTTTTGTCACCAAGTGCATCTAACCCTCAATGGTGTGGTTGTTTTTTGGCTAAAGCCTACATCAGGGTGAAGCTGTCACACCAAGTGCATTTAACCAGCAATAGTCTGTTAATTTTTTGGCCATATACTACATCAGGGGCAAGCTGCGCCCGTCACCAAGTGCATTTAACCCTCAGTAGTGTGGTTGGTCAAGCTATTACACCAAGTGCATTTAACCAGCAATAGTCTGTTCATTTTTTGGCCATATACTACATCAGGGGCAAGCTGCACCCGTCACCAAGTGCATTTAGCCCTCAGTAGTGTGGTTGGTCAAGCTGTCACACCAAGTGCATTTAACCAGCAATAGTGTGGTTATTTTTTGGCCATATCCCAGTCTAATTCTGTCACTAAATCCATACCGGTCACCCAGCGCCTAAATACTAGGCCTCAAATTTATATCTCGCTAAATCTGTCGTTACCGCTGTACTGTTGTGGCTGGGAAAGTTATTTAGTGTCTGTCAAAGCACATTTTTTGTTCTGGGTTGAAATACAATTCCCAATTTAGCAATTTCATAATTTAGTGGTTTCTGCTATATCAGAGCTATTTGAAATCTATCCCTAAAAGGGTATATAATATTCAAGGTGCACATAGGGTCATTCAGAATAACTTCACACATACACGCTACTGTGCATTTCCAAGTCTAATTCTGTCACTAAATCCATACCGGTCACCCAGCGCCTAAATACTAGGCCTCAAATTTATATCCCGCTAAATCTGTCGTTACCGCTGTACTGTTGTGGCTGGGAAAGTTATTTAGTGTCCGTCAAAGCACATTTTTTGTTCTGGGTTGAAATACAATTCCCAATTTAGCAATTTCATAATTTAGTGGTTTCTGCTATATCAGAGCTATTTGAAATCTATCCCTAAGGCCTCTTTCACACTACAGTATGTTGAATTCAGTGTTTTGCGTTCCGTTTTTCATGGATCCGTTGTTCCGTTTTTTGCTTCCGTTGTAGTTCCGTTTCCGTTCCGTTGTTCCGTTCCGTTTTTCCGTATGGCAAATACAGTATACAGTAATTTCATATAAAAAATTGGGCTGGGCATAACATTTTCAATAGATGGTTCCGCAAAAAACGGAACGGAAACGGAAGACATACGGATGCATTTCCGTATGTGTTCCGTTTTTTTTGCGGACCCATTGACTTGAATGGAGCCACAGACTGTGATTTGCAGCCAAATATAGGACATGTTCTATCTTTTCAACGGAACGGAAAAACGGAAATACGGAAACGGAATGCATACGGAACACATTCCGTTTTTTTGCGGAACCATTGAAATGAATGGTTCCGTATACGGACCGTATACGGAACGCAAAAAACGGACCGTATACGGAACGGAAAAAACTGTAGTGTGAAAGAGGCCTAAAAGGGTATATAATATTCAAGGTGCACATAGGGTCATTCAGAATAACTTCACACACAAGCTACTGTGCATTTCCAAGTCTAATTCTGTTAGTAAATCCATACCGGTCACCCAGCGCCTAAATACTAGGCCTCAAATTTATATCCCGCTAAATCTGTCGTTACCGCTGTACTGTTGTGGCTGGGAAAGTTATTTAGTGTCCGTCAAAGCACATTTTTTGTTCTGGGTTGAAATACAATTCCACATTTAGCAATTTCATAATTTAGTGGTTTCTGCTATATCAGAGCTATTTGAAATCTATCCCTAAAAGGGTATACAATATTCAAGGTGCACATAGGGTCATTCAGAATAACTTCACACACACGCTACTGTGCATTTCCAAGTCTAATTCTGTCACTAAATCCATACCGGTCACCCAGCGCCTAAATACTAGGCCTCAAATTTATATCCCGCTAAATCTGTCGTTACCGCTGTACTGTTGTGGCTGGGAAAGTTATTTAGTGTCTGTCAAAGCACATTTTTTGTTCTGGGTTGAAATACAATTCCAAATTTAGCAATTTCATAATTTAGTGGTTTCTGCTATATCAGAGCTATTTGAAATCTATCCCTAAAAGGGTATATAATATTCAAGGTGCACATAGGGTCATTCAGAATAACTTCACACATACACGCTACTGTGCATTTCCAAGTCTAATTCTGTCACTAAATCCATACCGGTCACCCAGCGCCTAAATACTAGGCCTCAAATTTATATCCCGCTAAATCTGTCGTTACCGCTGTACTGTTGTGGCTGGGAAAGTTATTTAGTGTCCGTCAAAGCACATTTTTTGTTCTGGGTTGAAATACAATTCCCAATTTAGCAATTTCATAATTTAGTGGTTTCTGCTATATCAGAGCTATTTGAAATCTATCCCTAAGGCCTCTTTCACACTACAGTATGTTGAATTCAGTGTTTTGCGTTCCGTTTTTCACGGATCCGTTGTTCCGTTTTTTGCTTCCGTTGTAGTTCCGTTTCCGTTCCGTTGTTCCGTTCCGTTTTTCCGTATGGCAAATACAGTATACAGTAATTTCATATTAAAAATTGGGCTGGGCATAACATTTTCAATAGATGGTTCCGCAAAAAACGGAACGGAAACGGAAGACATACGGATGCATTTCCGTATGTGTTCCGTTTTTTTTGCGGACCCATTGACTTGAATGGAGCCACGGACTGTGATTTGCGGCCAAATATAGGACATGTTCTATCTTTTCAATGGAACGGAAAAACGGAAATACGGAAACGGAATGCATACGGAACACATTCCGTTTTTTTGCGGAACCATTGAAATGAATGGTTCCGTATACGGACCGTATACGGAACGCAAAAAACGGACCGTATACGGAACGGAAAAAACTGTAGTGTGAAAGAGGCCTAAAAGGGTATATAATATTCAAGGTGCACATAGGGTCATTCAGAATAACTTCACACACACGCTACTGTGCATTTCCAAGTCTAATTCTGTTAGTAAATCCATACCGGTCACCCAGCGCCTAAATACTAGGCCTCAAATTTATATCCCGCTAAATCTGTCGTTACCGCTGTACTGTTGTGGCTGGGAAAGTTATTTAGTGTCCGTCAAAGCACATTTTTTGTTCTGGGTTGAAATACAATTCCACATTTAGCAATTTCATAATTTAGTGGTTTCTGCTATATCAGAGCTATTTGAAATCTATCCCTAAAAGGGTATACAATATTCAAGGTGCACATAGGGTCATTCAGAATAACTTCACACACACGCTACTGTGCATTTCCAAGTCTAATTCTGTCACTAAATCCATACCGGTCACCCAGCGCCTAAATACTAGGCCTCAAATTTATATCCCGCTAAATCTGTCGTTACCGCTGTACTGTTGTGGCTGGGAAAGTTATTTAGTGTCCGTCAAAGCACATTTTTTGTTCTGGGTTGAAATACAATTCCCAATTTAGCAATTTCATAATTTAGTGGTTTCTGCTATATCAGAGCTATTTGAAATCTATCCCTAAAAGGGTATATAATATTCAAGGTGCACATAGGGTCATTCAGAATAACTTCACACACACGCTTCTGTGCATTTCCAAGTCTAATTCTGTTAGTAAATCCATACCGGTCACCCAGCGCCTAAATACTAGGCCTCAAATTTATATTCAACTGAATTTGAATACAATACATTGGGCCAAATAATATTTTAGTTGTTGTGGTGAACCATAACAATGAGGAAAACATCTAGTAAGGGACGCGGACGTGGACATGGTCGTGGTGGTGTTAGTGGACCCTCTGGTGCTGGGAGAGGACGTGGCCGTTCTGCCACATCCACACGTCCTAGTGTACCAACTACCTCAGGTCCCAGTAGCCGCCAGAATTTACAGCGATATATGGTGGGGCCCAATGCCGTTCTAAGGATGGTAAGGCCTGAGCAGATACAGGCATTAGTCAATTGGGTGGCCGACAGTGGATCCAGCACGTTCACATTATCTCCCACCCAGTCTTCTGCAGAAAGCGCACCGATGGCGCCTGAAAACCAACCCCATCAGTCTGTCACATCACCCCCATGCATATCAGGGAAACTGTCTGAGCCTCAAGTTATGCAGCAGTCTCTTATGCTGTTTGAAGACTCGGTTTCCCAAGGGCATCCACCTAGCCCTTCCCCAGCGGTGGAAGACATAGACTGCACTGACGCACAACCACTTATGTTTCCTGATGATGAGGACATGGGAATACCACCTCAGCATGTCTCTGATGATGACGAAACACAGGTGCCAACTGCTGCGTCTTTCTGCAGTGTGCAGACTGAACAGGAGGTCAGGGATCAAGACTGGGTGGAAGACGATGCAGGGGACGATGAGGTCCTAGACCCCACATGGAATGAAGGTCGTGCCACTGACTTTCACAGTTCGGAGGAAGAGGCAGTGGTGAGACTGAGCCAACAGCGTAGCAAAAGAGGGAGCAGTGGGCAAAAGCAGAACACCCGCCGCCAAGAGACTCCGCCTGCTACTGACCGCCCCCATCTGGGACCGAGCACCCCAAAGGCAGCTTCAAGGAGTTCCCTGGCATGGCACTTCTTCAAACAATGTGCTGACGACAAGACCCGAGTGGTTTGCACGCTGTGCCATCAGAGCCTGAAGCGAGGCATTAACGTTCTGAACCTGAGCACAACCTGCATGACCAGGCACCTGCATGCAAAGCATGAACTGCAGTGGAGTAAACACCTTAAAACCAAGGAAGTCACTCAGGCTCCCCCTGCTACCTCTTCTGCTGCTGCCGCCTCGGCCTCTTCTGCTGCTGCCGCCTCAGGCTCTTCCTCTGCCTCTGGAGAAACTTTGGCACCTGCCGCCCAGCAAACAGGGGATGTACCACCAACACCACCACCACCACCTCCGTCACCAAGCGTCTCAACCATGTCACACGGCAGCGTTCAGCTCTCCATCTCACAAACATTTGAGAGAAAGCGTAAATTCCCACCTAGCCACCCTCGATCCCTGGCCCTGAATGCCAGCATTTCTAAACTACTGGCCTATGAAATGCTGTCATTGGGCTGGTGGACACAGACAGCTTCAAACAGCTCATGTCGCTTGCTGTCCCACAGTATGTTGTTCCCAGCCGCCACTACTTCTCCAAGAGAGCCGTGCCTTCCCTGCACAACCAAGTATCCGATAAAATTGAGTGTGCACTGCGCAACGCCATCTGTGGCAAGGTCCACCTAACCACAGATACGTGGACCAGTAAGCACGGCCAGGGACGCTATATCTCCCTAACTGCACACTGGGTAAATGTAGTGGCAGCTGGGCCCCAGGCGGAGAGCTGTTTAGCGCACGTCCTTCCGCCGCCAAGGATCGCAGGGCAACATTCTTTGCCTCCTGTTGCCACCTCCTCCTTATCGGCTTCCTCCTCCTCTTCTTCCACCTGCTCATCCAGTCAGCCACACACCTTCAACACCAACTTCAGCACAGCCCGGGGTAAACGTCAGCAGGCCATTCTGAAACTCATATGTTTGGGGGACAGGCCCCACACCGCACAGGAGTTGTGGCGGGGTATAGAACAACAGACCGACGAGTGGTTGCTGCCGGTGAGCCTCAAGCCCGGCCTGGTGGTGTGTGATAATGGGCGAAATCTCGTTGCAGCTCTGGGACTAGCCAATTTGACGCACATCCCTTGCTTGGCGCATGTTCTGAATTTGGTGGTGCAGAAGTTCATTCACAACTACCCCGACATGTCAGAGCTGCTGCATAAAGTGCAGGCCGTCTGTTCGCGCTTCCGGCGTTCACATCCTGCTGCTGCTCGCCTGTCTGCGCTACAGCGTAACTGCGGCCTTCCTGCTCACCGCCTCATATGCGACGTGCCCTCCAGGTGGAACTCCACCTTGCACATGCTGGACAGACTGTGCGAGCAGCAGCAGGCCTTAGTGGAGTTTCAGCTGCAGCACGCACGGGTCAGTCGCACTACAGAACAGCACCACTTCACCACCAACGACTAGGCCTCCATGCGAGACCTGTGTGCCCTGTTGCGCTGTTTCGAGTACTCCACCAACATGGCCAGTGGCGATGACGCCGTTATCAGCGTTACAATACCACTTCTATGTCTCCTTGAGAAAACACTTAGGGCGATGATGGAAGAGGAGGTGGCCCAGGAGGAGGAGGAGGAGGAGGAAGAGGGGTCATTTTTAGCACTTTCAGGCCAGTCTCTTCGAAGTGACTCAGAGGGAGGTTTTTGGCAACAGCAGAGGCCAGGTACAAATGTGGCCAGCCAGGGCCCACTACTGGAGGACGAGGAGGACGAGGGTGAGGAGGAGGTGGAGGAGAATGAGGATGAAGCATGGTCACAGCGGGGTGGCACCCAACGCAGCTCGGGTCCATCACTGGTGCGTGGCTGGGGGGAAAGGCAGGACGATGACGATACGCCTCCCACAGAGGACAGCTTGTCTTTACCCCTGGGCAGCCTGGCACACATGAGCGATTACATGCTGCAGTGCCTGCGCAACGACAGCAGAGTTGCCCACATTTTAACCTGTGCGGACTACTGGGTGGCCACCCTGCTGGATCCACGCTACAAAGACAATGTGCCCACCTTACTTCCTGCACTGGAGCGTGATAGGAAGATGCGCGAGTACAAGCGCACGTTGGTAGACGCGCTACTGAGAGCATTCCTAAATGTCACAGGGGAACAAGTGGAAGCCCAAGGCCAAGGCAGAGGAGGAGCAAGAGGTCGCCAAGGTAGCTGTGTCACGGCCAGCTCCTCTGAGGGCAGGGTTAGCATGGCAGAGATGGGGAAAACTTTTGTCAACACGCCACGGCTAACTGCACCACCACCTGATACGCAACGTGTTAGCAGGAGGCAACATTTCACTAACATGGTGGAACAGTACGTGTGCACACCCCTCCACGTACTGACTGATGGTTCGGCCCCATTCAACTTCTGGGTCTCTAAATTGTCCACGTGGCCAGAGCTAGCCTTTTATGCCTTGGAGGTGCTGGCCTGCCCGGCGGCCAGCGTTTTGTCTGAACATGTATTCAGCACGGCAGGGGGCGTCATTACAGACAAACGCAGCCGCCTGTCTACAGCCAATGTGGACAAGCTGACGTTCATAAAAATGAACCAGGCATGGATCCCACAGGACCTGTCCGTCCCTTGTCCAGATTAGACATTAATTACCTCCCCTTAACCATATATTATTGGACTCCAGGGCACATCCTCATTCAATCCTATTTTTATTTTCATTTTACCATTATATTGCGAGGCTACCCAAAGTTGAATGAACCTCTCCTCTGTCTGGGTGCCGGGGCCTAAATATATGCCAATGGACTGTTCCAATGTTGGGTGACGTGAAGCCTGATTCTCTGCTATGACATGCAGACTGATTCTCTGCTGACATGAAGCCAGATCCTCTGTTACGGGACCTCTCTCCTCTGCCTGTGTGCTGGGCCTAAATATATGCCAATGGACTGTTGCAGTGGTGGCTGACGTGAAGCCTAATTCTCTGCTATGACATGCAGACTAATTCTCTGCTGACATGAAGCCAGATTGTCTGTTACGGGACCTCTCTCCTCTGCCTGGGTGCTGGGCCTAAATTTATAAAAATGGACTCTTACAGTGGTGGGTGACGTGAAGCCTGATTCTCTGCTATGACATGAAGACTGATTCTCTGCTATGACATGAAGACTGATTCTCTGCTGACATGAAGCCAGATTGTCTGTTACGGGACCTCTCTCCTCTGCCCGGGTGCTGGGCCTAAATTTATGAAAATGGACTCTTACAGTGGTGGCTGACGTGAAGCCTGATTCTCTGCTATGATATGAAGACTGATTCTCTGCTGACATGAAGCCAGATTGTCTGTTACGGGACCTCTCTCCTTTGCCTGGGTGCTGGGCCTAAATTTATGAAAATGGACACTTACAGTGGTGGGTGACGTGAAGCCTGATTCTCTGCTATGATATGAAGACTGATTCTCTGCTGACATGAAGCCAGATTGTCTGTTACGGGACCTTTCTCCTCTGCCTGGGTTCTGGGCCTAAATTTATGAAAATTGACTCTTACAGTGGTGGGTGACGTGAAGACTGATTCTCTGCTATGATATGAAGACTGATTCTCTGCTGACATGAAGCCAGATTGTCTGTTACGGGACCTTTCTCCTCTGCCTGGGTTCTGGGCCTAAATTTATGAAAATTGACTCTTACAGTGGTGGGTGACGTGAAGCCTGATTCTCTGCTATGACATGAAGACTGATTCTCTGCTATGACATGAAGACTGATTCTCTGCTGACATGAAGCCAGATTGTCTGTTACGGGATCTCTCTCCTCTGTCTGGGTGCCGGGGCCTAAATATATGCCAATGGACTGTTCCAATGTTGGGTGACGTGAAGCCTGATTCTCTGCTATGACATGCAGACTGATTCTCTGCTGACATGAAGCCAGATCCTCTGTTACGGGACCTCTCTCCTCTGCCTGTGTGCTGGGCCTAAATATATGCCAATGGACTGTTGCAGTGGTGGCTGACGTGAAGCCTATATCTCTGCTATGACATGCAGACTAATTCTCTGCTGACATGAAGCCAGATTGTCTGTTACGGGACCTCTCTCCTCTGCCTGGGTGCTGGGCCTAAATTTATAAAAATGGACTCTTACAGTGGTGGGTGACGTGAAGCCTGATTCTCTGCTATGACATGAAGACTGATTCTCTGCTATGACATGAAGACTGATTCTCTGCTGACATGAAGCCAGATTGTCTGTTACGGGACCTCTCTCCTCTGCCCGGGTGCTGGGCCTAAATTTATGAAAATGGACTCTTACAGTGGTGGGTGACGTGAAGCCTGATTCTCTGCTATGATATGAAGACTGATTCTCTGCTGACATGAAGCCAGATTGTCTGTTACGGGACCTCTCTCCTTTGCCTGGGTGCTGGGCCTAAATTTATGAAAATGGACACTTACAGTGGTGGGTGACGTGAAGCCTGATTCTCTGCTATGATATGAAGACTGATTCTCTGCTGACATGAAGCCAGATTGTCTGTTACGGGACCTCTCTCCTCTGCCTGGGTGCTGGGCCTAAATTTATGAAAATGGACTCTTACAGTGGTGGGTGACGTGAAGCCTGATTCTCTGCTATGATATGAAGACTGATTCTCTGCTGACATGAAGCCAGATTGTCTGTTACGGGACCTCTCTCCTCTGCCTGGGTGCTGGGCCTAAATTTATGAAAATTGACTCTTACAGTGGTGGGTGACGTGAAGCCTGATTCTCTGCTATGACATGAAGACTGATTCTCTGCTATGACATGAAGACTGATTCTCTGCTGACATGAAGCCAGATTGTCTGTTACGGGACCTCTCTCCTCTGCCTGGGTGCTGGGCCTAAATTTATGAAAATGGACTCTTACAGTGCTGGGTGACGTGAAGCCTGATTTTCTGCTATGACATGCAGACTGATTCTCTACTGACATGAAGCCAGATCCTCTGTTACGGGACCTCTCTCCTCTGCCTGGGTGCTGGGCCCAAATATCTGACAATGGACTGTTGCAGTGGTGGCTGACGTGAAGCCTGATTTTCTGCTATGACATGCAAACTATTTCTCTGCTGACATGAAGCCAGATCCTCTGTTACGGAACCTCTCTCCTCTGCCTGTGTGCTGGGCCTAAATATATGCCAATGGACTGTTGCAGTGGTGGCTGACGTGAAGCCTCATTCCCTGCTATGACATGCAGACTAATTCTCTGCTGACATGAAGCCAGATTGTCTGTTACGGGACCTCTCTCCTCTGCCTGGGTGCTGGGCCTAAATTTATGAAAATGGACTCTTACAGTGGTGGGTGACGTGAAGCCTGATTTTCTGCTATGACATGCAGACTGATTCTCTGCTGACATGAAGCCAGATCCTCTGTTACGGGACCTCTCTCCTCTGCCTGTGTGCTGGGCCTAAATATATGCCAATGGACTGTTGCAGTGGTGGCTGACGTGAAGCCTCATTCTCTGCTATGACATGCAGACTAATTCTCTGCTGACATGAAGCCAGATTGTCTGTTACGGGACCTCTCTCCTCTGCCTGGGTGCTGGGCCTAAATTTATGAAAATGGACTCTTACAGTGGTGGGTGACGTGAAGCCTGATTCTCTGCTATGACATGAAGACTGATTCTCTGCTATGACATGAAGACTGATTCTCTGCTGACATGAAGCCAGATTGTCTGTTACGGGACCTCTCTCCTCTGTCTGGGTGCCGGGGCCTAAATATATGCCAATGGACTGTTCCAATGTTGGGTGACGTGAAGCCTGATTCTCTGCTATGACATGCAGACTGATTCTCTGCTGACATGAAGCCAGATCCTCTGTTACGGGACCTCTCTCCTCTGCCTGTGTGCTGGGCCTAAATATATGCCAATGGACTGTTGCAGTGGTGGCTGACGTGAAGCCTAATTCTCTGCTATGACATGCAGACTAATTCTCTGCTGACATGAAGCCAGATTGTCTGTTACGGGACCTCTCTCCTCTGCCTGGGTGCTGGGCCTAAATTTATAAAAATGGACTCTTACAGTGGTGGGTGACGTGAAGCCTGATTCTCTGCTATGACATGAAGACTGATTCTCTGCTATGACATGAAGACTGATTCTCTGCTGACATGAAGCCAGATTGTCTGTTACGGGACCTCTCTCCTCTGCCCGGGTGCTGGGCCTAAATTTATGAAAATGGACTCTTACAGTGGTGGGTGACGTGAAGCCTGATTCTCTGCTATGATATGAAGACTGATTCTCTGCTGACATGAAGCCAGATTGTCTGTTACGGGACCTCTCTCCTTTGCCTGGGTGCTGGGCCTAAATTTATGAAAATGGACACTTACAGTGGTGGGTGACGTGAAGCCTGATTCTCTGCTATGATATGAAGACTGATTCTCTGCTGACATGAAGCCAGATTGTCTGTTACGGGACCTCTCTCCTCTGCCTGGGTGCTGGGCCTAAATTTATGAAAATGGACTCTTACAGTGGTGGGTGACGTGAAGCCTGATTCTCTGCTATGATATGAAGACTGATTCTCTGCTGACATGAAGCCAGATTGTCTGTTACGGGACCTCTCTCCTCTGCCTGGGTGCTGGGCCTAAATTTATGAAAATTGACTCTTACAGTGGTGGGTGACGTGAAGCCTGATTCTCTGCTATGACATGAAGACTGATTCTCTGCTATGACATGAAGACTGATTCTCTGCTGACATGAAGCCAGATTGTCTGTTACGGGACCTCTCTCCTCTGCCTGGGTGCTGGGCCTAAATTTATGAAAATGGACTCTTACAGTGCTGGGTGACGTGAAGCCTGATTTTCTGCTATGACATGCAGACTGATTCTCTACTGACATGAAGCCAGATCCTCTGTTACGGGACCTCTCTCCTCTGCCTGGGTGCTGGGCCCAAATATCTGACAATGGACTGTTGCAGTGGTGGCTGACGTGAAGCCTGATTTTCTGCTATGACATGCAAACTAATTCTCTGCTGACATGAAGCCAGATCCTCTGTTACGGAACCTCTCTCCTCTGCCTGTGTGCTGGGCCTAAATATATGCCAATGGACTGTTGCAGTGGTGGCTGACGTGAAGCCTCATTCCCTGCTATGACATGCAGACTAATTCTCTGCTGACATGAAGCCAGATTGTCTGTTACGGGACCTCTCTCCTCTGCCTGGGTGCTGGGCCTAAATTTATGAAAATGGACTCTTACAGTGGTGGGTGACGTGAAGCCTGATTTTCTGCTATGACATGCAGACTGATTCTCTGCTGACATGAAGCCAGATCCTCTGTTACGGGACCTCTCTCCTCTGCCTGTGTGCTGGGCCTAAATATATGCCAATGGACTGTTGCAGTGGTGGCTGACGTGAAGCCTCATTCTCTGCTATGACATGCAGACTAATTCTCTGCTGACATGAAGCCAGATTGTCTGTTACGGGACCTCTCTCCTCTGCCTGGGTGCTGGGCCTAAATTTATGAAAATGGACTCTAACAGTGGTGGGTGACGTGAAGCCTGATTCTCTGCTATGATATGAAGACTGATTCTCTGCTGACATGAAGCCAGATTGTCTATTACGGGACCTCTCTCCTCTGCCTGGGTGCTGGGCCTAAATTTATGAAAATGGACTCTTACAGTGGTGGGTGACGTGAAGCCTGATTCTCTGCTATGACATGAAGACTGATTCTCTGCTGACATGAAGCCAGATTGTCTGTTGTGGGACCTCTCTCCTCTGCCTGGGTGCTGGGCCTAAATTTATGAAAATGGACTCTTACAGTGGTGGGTGACGTGAAGCCTGATTTTCTGCTATGACATGCAGACTGATTCTCTGCTGACATGAAGCCAGATCCTCTGTTACGGGACCTCTCTCCTCTGCCTGGGTGCTGGGCCTAAATATCTGACAATGGACTGTTGCAGTGGTGGCTGACGTGAAGCCTGATTTTCTGCTATGACATGCAGACTGATTCTCTGCTGACATGAACGGGACCTCTCTCCTCTGCCTGTGTGCTGGGCCTAAATATATGCCAATGGACTGTTGCAGTGGTGGCTGACGTGAAGCCTAATTCTCTGCTATGACATGCAGACTAATTCTCAGCTGACATGAAGCCAGATTGTCTGTTACGGGACCTCTCTCCTCTGCCTGGGTGCTGGGCCTAAATTTATGAAAATGGACTCTTACAGTGGTGGGTGACGTGAAGCCTGATTCTCTGCTGTGACATGAAGACTGATTCTCTGCTATGACATGAAGACTGATTCTCTGCTGACATGAAGCCAGATTGTCTGTTACGGGACCTCTCTCCTCTGCCCGGGTGCTGGGCCTAAATTTATGAAAATGGACTCTTACAGTGGTGGGTGACGTGAAGCCTGATTCTCTGCTATGATATGAAGACTGATTCTCTGCTGACATGAAGCCAGATTGTCTGTTACGGGACCTCTCTCCTCTGCCTGGGTGCTGGGCCTAAATTTATGAAAATGGACACTTACAGTGGTGGGTGACGTGAAGCCTGATTCTCTGCTATGATATGAAGACTGATTCTCTGCTGACATGAAGCCAGATTGTCTGTTACGGGACCTCTCTCCTCTGCCTGGGTGCTGGGCCTAAATTTATGAAAATGGACTCTTACAGTGGTGGGTGACGTGAAGCCTGATTCTCTGCTATGATATGAAGACTGATTCTCTGCTGACATGAAGCCAGATTGTCTGTTACGGTTCCTCTCTCCTCTGCCTGGGTGCTGGGCCTAAATTTATGAAAATGGACACTTACAGTGCTGGGTGACGTGAAGCCTGATTCTCTGCTATGACATGAAGACTGATTCTCTGCTATGACATGAAGACTGATTCTCTGCTGACATGAAGCCAGATTGTCTGTTACGGGACCTCTCTCCTCTGCCTGTGTGCTGGGCCTAAATATATGCCAATGGACTGTTGCAGTGGTGGCTGACGTGAAGCCTCATTCTCTGCTATGACATGCAGACTAATTCTCTGCTGACATGAAGCCAGATTGTCTGTTATGGGACCTCTCTCCTCTGCCTGGGTGCTGGGCCTGAATTTATGAAAATGGACTCTTACAGTGGTGGGTGACGTGAAGCCTGATTCTCTGCTATGACATGAAGACTGATTCTCTGCTGACATGAAGCCAGATTGTCTGTTACAGGACCTCTCTCCTCTGCCTGGGTGCTGGGCCTAAATTTATGAAAATGGACTCTAACAGTGCTGGGTGACGTGAAGCCTGATTTTCTGCTATGACATGCAGACTGATTCTCTGCTGACATGAAGCCAGATCCTATGTTACGGGACCTCTCTCCTCTGCCTGGGTGCTGGGCCTAAATTTATGAAAATGGACTGTTGCGGTGGTGGCTGACGTGAAGCCTGATTCTCTGCTATGACATGCAGACTAATTCTCTGCTGACATGAAGCCAGATTGTCTGTTACGGGACCTCTCTCCTCTGCCTGGGTGCCGGGGCCTAAATATCTGAGAATGGACTGTTCCAGTGGTGGGTGACGTGAAGCCAGATTCTCTGCTATGGGACCTCTGTCCAATTGATTTTGGTTAATTTTTATTTATTTAATTTTTATTTTAATTCATTTCCCTATCCAAATTTGTTTGCAGGGGATTTACCTACATGTTGCTGCCTTTTGCAGCCCTCTAGCCCTTTCCTGGGCTGTTTAACAGCCTTTTTTGTGCCGAAAAGTTTGGGTCCCCATTGACTTCAATGGGGTTCGGGTTCGGGACGAAGTTCGGATCGGGTTCGGATCCCGAACCCGAACATTTCCGGGAAGTTCGGCCGAACTTCTCGAACCCGAACATCCAGGTGTCCGCTGAACTCTAGTCTTAACCAACCTATCTCTCAGATTGGTATTCCTCTTGTATGCCATTAGAGGGGGTACACGAAACTCACTTATTGAGGGAAAACCCTTCTGTAGAATACACCATTCTCTATTCAAGATCTCAGATATTCTGGCACTATGTTTACCAAAAGTCGATACAAACGGAATCCTATATGCACCCTGCTCCTTTGTCTTACTCGTCTGCAATATGGTTTCCCTGTCAACCTCTTTCACTCTATTACATGATCTTTGCAATAATTTCCAAGGATAAAGCCCATTATTGAACTTGTGACACATCTAATCTATCTGCTTATCAAAAATCCTATCAATTGAAACTATTCTCCTAACTCTAAGGAGCTGACTCCAGGCAAGTGATTCTATCATTCGTCGTGGATGTGCACTGTCATACCTCAATAGATTATTCCTATCCATCGGTTTTTGATGTAAGTCAGTTTTAATGTCTCCATCCTCAACATATACAGTATTCTAACATCCAAAAATTGTAAGTCGCTACTTGATGACGTCATAGTAAAATGTAAACCAGGAATAGCACTGTTCAAATGCTGATGAAAACTCTCCAGCTCCATATAGGTGCCTCCCCAAATCAAGAAAATGTTGTTGATGTAGCGCCACCAGCACAGGGTCCTCTCCATAAGCTCTGACTAGTACACTAATCTGTCCTTCACCCCCGCCATGTAGATGTTAGCATGAGTAGTGGCCAAAAGTTGATAGGGAAACCATATTGCAGACGAGTAAGACAAAGGAGCAGGGTGCATATAGGATTGCGTTTGTATTGACTTTTGGTAAACATAATGACAGAATATCAGAGATCTTAAATCGAGAATGGGGTATTCTACAGAAGGGTTTTCCCTCAATAAGTGAGTATCGTGTACCCCCTCTAATGGCATACAAGAGGAATACCAATCTGAGAGATAGGTTGGTTAAGACGGATATTGGTGGTAAGGAGATTAAGAGACAGAGATATTTAGCACCCCGTAAAATGGGTAATTTTCCCTGCCTAAATTGCTGCAATTGTGGCAATATTATTAAGGGTGACACGTTTGCGCATCCTTATACTGGTCATGTATTCAACATTAAAAATTATTATACATGTAGATCACGTGATGTGATCTAGATGATACAATGTCCATGCAGTTTGATTTATGTCGGAGAAAACACTATGGAAGTCCAGGAATGGATTAATAAGCATAAAAGCACTATTAGGAAAAAGATGTTGCATAGGCTTATTGCGAAACACTTTATTGAAAAGGGACATTTGATTAATCAATTGAGATTTAGGGTGATCGATTCTGTTGGTTTTTTGAGGAAGGGAGGTGACAAAGAGAAGATTTGGAGGAGAAAGGAATTAAGATGGATCCATGATTTGAGACCATTGCAACCTCATGCGTTAAATATTGAATTTGATGTAAGTGGTATAAAATAATATTGTATGTCTGAATAGCACAAGTATGATGGAGTTTGTTTTTAAGATGTTTTATTAATTGCTATTTTGTTGTTTGTGACAGGTGGGATTTGGATTTTATGGAATCTTCATCATGCAGTATGAATATGGTGAATTTGGGCATAATTATAGCGATCATATACACTCACCTAAAGAATTATTAGGAACACCTGTTCTATTTCTCATTAATGCGATTATCTAGTCAACCAATCACATGGCAGTTGCTTCAATGCATGTAGGGTTGTGGTCCTGGTCAAGACAATCTCCTGAACTCCAAACTGAATGTCAGAATGGGAAAGAAAGGTGGGCTACAACAGCAGAAGACCCCACCGGGTACCACTCATCTCCACTACAAATAGGAAAAAGAGCCTACAATTTGCATGAGCTCACCAAAATTGGACTGTTGAAGACTGGAAAAATGTTGCCTGGTCTGATGAGTCTCGATTTCTGTTGAGACATTCAAACGGTAGAGTCCGAATTTGGCGTATACAGAATGAGAACATGTATCCATCATGCCTTGTTACCACTGTGCAGGCTGGTGGTGGTGGTGTAATGGGGTGGGGGATGTTTTCTGGGCACACTTTAGGCCCCCTAGTGCCAATTGGCCATCGTTTAAATGCCACGGGCTACCTGAGCATTGTTTCTGACCATGTCCATTCCTTCATGACCGCCATGTACCCATCCTCTGATGGCTACTTCCAGCAGGATAATGCACCATGTCACAAAGCTCAAATAATTTCAAATTGGTTTATTGAACATGACAATGAGTTCACTGTACTAAAATGGCCCCCACAGTCACCAGATCTCAACCCAATAGAGCAGGGCTGGCCAACCTGAGGCTCTCCAGCTGTTGTAAAACTACAACTCCCACCATGCTTTGCTGTAGGCTGATACCTGTAGGCAGTCTGGGCATGCTGGGGGTTGTAGTTTTGCAACAGCTGGAGAGCCTCAGGTTGGCCAGCCCTGCAATAGAGCATCTTTGGGATGTGGTGGAACGAGAGCTTCGTGCCCTGGATGTGCATCCCTCAAATCTCCATCAACTGCAAGATGCTATCCTATCAATATGGGCCAACATTTCTAAAGAATGCTATCAGCACCTTGTTGAATCAATGCCACGTAGAATTAAGGCAGTTCTAAAGGCAAAAGGGGCTCCAACACCGTATTAGTATGGTGTTCCTAATAATTCTTTAGGTGAGTGTTTATGATGATATATTCTGAGTAAGATTATGCTAATCTCCACTGCCCTTGCTTACCCTGAGGTGAGCGATGACAATCTTTGTATGAGGCTGATCACTGACAATCATGTTGTTGGATACTGTGATTGGTTTATAGTAAGGTGAAGGCAGTAAGATGATTAGCATGTTTAATTGATTTGATTAAATGAGAGGGGGTGGTATATGCACTATATAAACCCTCATGATGCACTCCATATTATGCTTGAGAAAGACTACTGCGTAGTCGAAACGTTGCACGTTATTCTGGTGTTTGTATCCACACTTTTTATGGACCCATTGTGAATAAAAGAAATCTGCTTGGATATGCTGCCGTCAACCTTCATCTTTGTGCTAGTCTACTGATTGTTCAGTTCTATGGTCAAAGGACGAGCTGTTGCATTCCTGAAGCAAGTCTCGGTGGTCACTTGTGCTGCTCTCATACGAATATTTCTACTATCCTGAGGATAGGTCATTAATATATAAGTCAAAAACCTTTTAACTTTATTATATAGGGTGTTATAATTGCAATATGTGTATTTTTAAGACTTTCGCCAAAAAATGAAAAATTGTAATAGAAAAACATGTTTTTAAATAAACTCTATTAAACTTTATATATTTTTTAGTCCCACTTGGAAACTTCACAGTGTGATTTCTGATAGCTAATATAATGCTTTGGTATATTCATTATACCAAAGCATTATTGCCTGTAGTAACAAAATTTACTATCAGCCTAATAGGTATATAGCCATGGCATACAACCATTAGTACCCTGGGCACAAATAGGGGGCCCCCTATCTAACCCCCTACAAATCTGGCATCTGACAAGTTAATCCAGCCCTGCTCCATCTTCCCTGTGACACTGATGTATAGTACAGTAACATTCATAGGGCTCAGCAGCGCCACCTGGAGCTGACACATTAAAACTTAAGTGGCCATTCAAAAAGAAGCCTGTCACCACGATCTTGGACTATTATCTGTTGTAGTACCTGAGTAGTACCTGAGTACTACTGTGATCAGTAGTCCAGTCACATTTTTATATTTTGCTAATGCCCCTTTTTCCTCCACTCTCAGCATTTAAAGCTGTGCTGAAATACTGCACATTGTTGATACCAAGTCTTCTCTATTATGTTAGCTAGAGATGAGCGAATTTCAAAAAAAATTGATTTAGCCAGTTCGCTGAATATTTTCGCAGCGAATAGCATTAAAAACTGCGATTTCCTGGCTGCAGAGAGCCTTTATAGTGGTGCCTTGCAGTAACACGCATAGGGAGTCTGCTGGGGTAGTGAAATAATACTGTGAGTCAGTACGACATGCAGATGACAGGCGTCGCTCTTAGAATCACTGCACACTTTACTTATTTGGGCAGTCACAGGGCCAAAATTGACCAAATAACTCAAGTATGAACTCAGTCTTACAGGTCAATGTTAGCGTCAAGAAGGAAACGCACTTCTTTTGCACTCTCGTCAGCTGATTCCACATAGATGTCTACAGAACCTGTTCTATTAAATGCTTATACAAGTAGAGCCCCCCGACAGTCTAGTGAGTATGTCAGCAGTAAGTTTGTGTTGATGTCCCTGATTATTTTGCGCTTCCTCTAATCCGTCAGAACAATAACCCCTGAAAAACGGATCTTGTCTGTTGAGCATCCGCCTTCACTTGGTCAGCATTTGTTCAGTAATCCATCAGTATTCAATTGACCCTGCAGTGGAGGCTGAGGACACGGTGGAGGATGAGGAGGTAGAGGCGGACATTGTCGCAGGAACAAAGGCGTGAGAATGTGGAGGTGGAAGCGGCGTCCCCTGGCCAAGTTGCTAGTGTGGCTGGGCAGGAACCATATTTACCCAGTGGGCCGTAAAGGACATATATTGTCCTTGACCATAGTTACAGCTACCAACCAATTTTACCAAAAAAGCTGTATCACAAACAAATTTCACCACTGAATGGATAATTGACGAATACGGCCGAGCACCTAAGTACAATGGAAGTCAATAGGAGCCAACCAGGCACCCCCTGCTTGGAAGAGAAGAGAGTGTCTGGTTCATAATAAAAGGTTCGAAATTAATGGATACCCCATCAAAATGGTTTGGAAACAGCATTACGAGGATAGCTGGATGCCTTAAACTGGATCAACTTGCAGGATAACAAGCCGAACTGGATGGACAAATGTCTTTTTTTGGCCTTATATTATTATATACTATGTTACTATGCATCTTAAATAGGAAAAAAGGATTGCGCTGCAGGAGAGTATGCTTAATAATTAAAGTCCAAAATTATTTGTGTTCTATTGTCTATGGAAATCTTCAGTCAAATAGGTTCATCCATATACATCAAACACAGCTGCGGTGTGGAAATCTGAAATAAAATAGAAACCGCACTATGGTGTAGTAACTTCTTAAAAGGAGTGTCACCTGATAACAGGTTATACTCACAAGGCTCAGATGATATTAGGCATAAAAAGCAGGCTCAGCGCTGTCATCCACCCAGGAACTGCACACCTTGGATGTCGTTCACTAAACCACACGGACGGACAGGGTGCTTTACCGCTTATGTGAAATCTTGCACAAACACAAGCAGGATCCCTAAATGAGCACCACTTTGGCAAGATATCACAGAACTTCACACTCTTCAAGGTCTCGGAGAAAAGATGTCAACCAATAGTGAAGTACGTACCACAGTGTTGAATAAAAAGGATTTATTATACTCATAGATCGCAAGTTTTGGAGCAAGTTAAAACAAGTACACAATGCCCGACCCCGGTTTCGCCATGATGCTTCGTCTGGGGCGTGTGTTCCTAAGTGGATACAGATGTATCTCTACAGACACTGTAGCATCTAAAAAAAGATCAGGTACTAATTTTAAAATAAAAGGTAATCTGTCATGTAATAATGTGGGTGTCATTTATTTGTTGGAGTGCCCGTGTGGCCTCCGATATGTGGGGAGAACCACACGTAGTTTGAAGACCCGAGTGCAAGAACATATTTGCAACATTTATTTACTTTTCTAGCCCGTCTGCGTGCGGGGGAGGATAGTATTGTGTGTATATATATATATTTTAGAAGAAACTGTTATTTGAAAGATCATGACGCCCAACAGGGGAGGATCCCTGGATCCTTTATTTTCAGCTGTATCCACTTAGGAATACACGCCCCAGACGAAGCATCATGGCGAAACCGGGGTCGGGCATTGTGTACTTGTTTTAACTTGCTCCAAAACTTGCGTTCTTTGTGAGTATAATAAATCCTTTTTATTCAACATTGTGGTACGTACTTCACTATTGGTTGACATCTTTTCTCCGAGACCTTTAAGAGTGTGAAGTTCGGTGATATCCTGCCAAAGTGGTGCTCATTTAGGCTGCTTTCACACTAGCGTTCGCTGGTCCGCTCGTGAGCTCCGTTTGAAGGAGCTCACGAGCGGACCCGAACGCAGCCGTCCAGCCCTGATGCAGTCTGAATGGAGCGGATCCGCTCAGACTGCATCAGTCTGGCGGCGTTCAGCCTCCGCTCCGCTCGCCTCCGCACGGACAGGCGGACAGCTGAACGCTGCTTGCAGCGTTCGGGTGTCCGCCTGGCCGTGCGGAGGCGTGCGGATCCGTGCGGATCCGTCCAGACTTTCAATGTAAGTCAATGGGGACGGATCCGTTTGAAGATGCCACAATGTGGCTCAATCTTCAAGCGGATCCGTCCCCCATTGACTTTACATTGAAAGTCTGGACGGATCCGTACGAGGCTATTTTCACACTTAGCTGTTATATGCTAAAAATAATGCAGACGGATCCGTTCTGAACGGAGCCTCCGTCTGCATTATTATGAGCGGATCCGTTCAGAACGGATCCGCCCGAACGCTAGTGTGAAAGTAGCCTTAGGGATCCTGCTTGTGTTTGTGCAAGATTTCACATAAGCGGTAAAGCACCCTGTCCGTCCGTGTGGTTAAGTGAACGACATCCAAGGTGTGCAGTTCCTGGGTGGATGACAGCGCTGAGCCTGCTTTTTACGCCTAATATCATCTGAGCCTTGTGAGTATAACCTGTTTTCAGATGACACTCCTTTTGAGAAGTTACTACACCATAGTGCGGTTTCTATTTTATTTCAGATTTCCACACCGCAGCTGTGTTTGATGTATATGGATGAACCTATTTGACTGAAGATTTCCATAGACAATAGAACACAAATAATTTTTGGACTTTAATTATTAAGCATACTCTCCTGCAGCGCAATCCTTTTTTCCTGTTTCATTGTGTGGACTATCTCTACTCACTTGTGTCCTGGATTTTGCAGCGCTAGAGGGTAAAATATCTGAACAGGAATTGTACCTTATATTTTCTAATTGTTTTAGTGAGTTTTCTCTGTTTACGTATTTTTGATACTATGCATCTTAGACTCCTATAACATACGACATACAATAGACAATTACACAAAGGCTATATGCCAAAAGCCAGGTATGTGCCCAATCTATCCATGAGACAGAAAACAACCAGCTCTCATCTGACTCAGAACCAGTAAATCTCAAAGTTATTTTGCATCTGTTGGATGGCTTGGGTGGATCTGCACACCTAGATCAATATCATTAGGGCGACAAAAAGTTTTCCGATTGTCCTAACATAATATTCAATAACCTTTCTATACAGTTTTGTCATGTAAACTAATTTGCATAAACATGGGCTTATAGGAAAGACATGCAAATGAGCAGAATCTGCCTTGTTTTTCAGCTGTCATAAGTAGAGTTGAGCGAACACCTGGATGTTCGGGTTCGAGAAGTTCGGCCGAACTTCCCGAAAATGTTCGGGTTCGGGATCCGAACCCGATCCGAACTTCGTCCCGAACCCGAACCCCATTGAAGTCAATGGGGACCCGAACTTTTCGGCACTAAAAAGGCTGTAAAAAAGCCCAGGAAAGTGCTAGAGGGCTGCAAAAGGCAGCAACATGTAGGTAAATCCCCTGCAAACAAATGTGGATAGGGAAATGAATTAAAATAAAAATTAAATAAATAAAAATTAACCAAAATCAATTGGAGAGAGGTCCCATAGCAGAGAATCTGGCTTCCCGTCACCCACCACTGGAACAGTCCATTCTCAGATATTTAGGCCCGGAACCCAGGCAGAGGAGAGAGGTCCCGTAACAGAGAATCTGGCTTCATGTCAGCAGAGAATCAGTCTGCATGTCATAGCAGAGAATCAGGCTTCACGTCAGCCACCACTGCAACAGTCCATTGTCATAAATTTAGGCCAAGCACCCAGGCAGAGGAGAGAGGTCCCGTAACAGACAATCTGGCTTCATGACAGCAGAGAATCAGTCTTCATGTCATAGCAGAGAATCAAGCTTCACGTCACCCACCACTGTAAGAGTCCATTTTCATAAATTTAGGCCCAGCACCCAGGCAGAGGAGAGAGGTCCCGTAACAGACAATCTGGCTTCATGACAGCAGAGAATCAGTCTTCATGTCATAGCAGAGAATCAGGCTTCACGTCACCCACCACTGTAAGAGTCCATTTTCATAAATTTAGGCCCAGCACCCAGGCAGAGGAGAGAGGTCCCGTAACAGAGGATCTGGCTTCATGTCAGCAGAGAATTAGTCTGCATGTCATAGCAGAGAATGAGGCTTCACGTCAGCCACCACTGCAACAGTCCATTGGCATATATTTAGGCCCAGCACCCAGGCAGAGGAGAGAGGTCCCGTAACAGACAATCTGGCTTCATGTCAGCAGAGAATCAGTCTTCATGTCATAGCAGAGAATCAGGCTTCACGTCACCCACCACTGTAAGAGTCCATTTTCATAAATTTAGGCCCAGCACCCAGGCAGAGGAGAGAGGTCCCGTAACAGAGGATCTGGCTTCATGTCAGCAGAGAATTAGTCTGCATGTCATAGCAGAGAATGAGGCTTCACGTCAGCCACCACTGCAACAGTCCATTTTCATAAGTTTAGGCCCAGCACCCAGGCAGAGGAGAGAGGTCCCGTAACAGACAATCTGGCTTCATGTCAGCAGAGAATCAGTCTGCATGTCATAGCAGAGAATCAGGCTTCACGTCAGCCACCACTGCAACAGTCCATTGGCATATATTTAGGCCCAGCACACAGGCAGAGGAGAGAGGTCCCGTAACAGACAATCTGGCTTCATGTCAGCAGAGAATTAGTCTGCATGTCATAGCAGAGAATGAGGCTTCACGTCAGCCACCACTGCAACAGTCCATTGGCATATATTTAGGCCCAGCACACAGGCAGAGGAGAGAGGTCCCGTAACAGACAATCTGGCTTCATGTCAGCAGAGAATTAGTCTGCATGTCATAGCAGAGAATCAGGCTTCACGTCAGCCACCACTGCAACAGTCCATTGGCATATATTTAGGCCCAGCACACAGGCAGAGGAGAGAGGTCCCGTAACAGACAATCTGGCTTCATGTCAGCAGAGAATTAGTCTGCATGTCATAGCAGAGAATGAGGCTTCACGTCAGCCACCACTGCAACAGTCCATTGGCATATATTTAGGCCCAGCACACAGGCAGAGGAGAGAGGTCCCGTAACAGACAATCTGGCTTCATGTCAGCAGAGAATTAGTCTGCATGTCATAGCAGAGAATGAGGCTTCACGTCACCCACCACTGCAACAGTCCATTTTCATAACTTTAGGCCAAGCACCCAGGCAGAGGAGAGAGGTCCCGTAACAGACAATCTGGCTTCATGTCAGTAGAGAATCAGTCTGCATGTCATAGCAGAGAATCAGGCTTCACGTCACCCACCACTGCAACAGTCCATTTTCATAAGTTTAGGCCAAGCACCCAGGCAGAGGAGAGAGGTCCCGTAACAGACAATCTGGCTTCATGTCAGCAGAGAATTAGTCTGCATGTCATAGCAGAGAATCAGGCTTCACGTCAGCCACCACTGCAACAGTCCATTGGCATATATTTAGGCCCAGCACACAGGCAGAGGAGAGAGGTCCCGTAACAGACAATCTGGCTTCATGTCAGCAGAGAATTAGTCTGCATGTCATAGCAGAGAATGAGGCTTCACGTCAGCCACCACTGCAACAGTCCATTGGCATATATTTAGGCCCAGCACACAGGCAGAGGAGAGAGGTCCCGTAACAGAGGATCTGGCTTCATGTCAGCAGAGAATCAGTCTGCATGTCATAGCAGAGAATGAGGCTTCACGTCAGCCACCACTGCAACAGTCCATTGGCATATATTTAGGCCCAGCACACAGGCAGAGGAGAGAGGTCCCGTAACAGACAATCTGGCTTCATGTCAGTAGAGAATCAGTCTGCATGTCATAGCAGAGAATCAGGCTTCACGTCACCCACCACTGCAACAGTCCATTGGCATATATTTAGGCCCAGCACCCAGGCAGAGGAGAGAGGTCCCGTAACAGACAATCTGGCTTCATGTCAGCAGAGAATTAGTCTGCATGTCATAGCAGAGAATCAGGCTTCACGTCAGCCACCACTGCAACAGTCCATTGGCATATATTTAGGCCCAGCACCCAGGCAGAGGAGAGAGGTCCCGTAACAGACAATCTGGCTTCATGTCAGCAGAGAATCAGTCTTCATGTCATAGCAGAGAATCAGGCTTCACGTCACCCACCACTGTAAGAGTCCATTTTCATAAATTTAGGCCCAGCACCCAGGCAGAGGAGAGAGGTCCGGTAACAGAGGATCTGGCTTCATGTCAGCAGAGAATCAGTCTGCATGTCATAGCAGAGAATCAGGCTTCACGTCACCCAACATTGGAACAGTCCATTGGCATATATTTAGGCCCCGGCACCCAGACAGAGGAGAGGTTCATTCAACTTTGGGTAGCCTCGCAATATAATGGTAAAATGAAAATAAAAATAGGATTGAATGAGGAAGTGCCCTGGAGTCCAATAATATATGGTTAAGGGGAGGTAGTTAATGTCTAATCTGGACAAGGGACAGACAGATCCTGTGGGATCCATGCCTGGTTCATTTTTATGAACGTCAGCTTGTCCACATTGGCTGTAGACAGGCGGCTGCGTTTGTCTGTAATGACGCCCCCTGCCGTGCTGAATACACGTTCAGACAAAACGCTGGCTACCGGGCAGGCCAGCACCTCCAAGGCATAAAAGGCTAGCTCTGGCCACGTGGACAATTTAGAGACCCAGAAGTTGAATGGGGCCGAACCATCAGTCAGTACGTGGAGGGGTGTGCACATGTACTGTTCCACCATGTTAGTGAAATGTTGCCTCCTGCTAACACGTTGCGTATCAGGTGGTGGTGCAGTTACCTGTGGCGTGTTGACAAAAGTTTTCCACATCTCTGCCATGCTAACCCTGCCCTCAGAGGAGCTGGCATTGACACAGCTGCCTTGGCGACCTCTTGCTCCTCCTCTGCCTTGGCCTTGGGCTTCCACTTGTTCCCCTGTGACATTTGGGAATGCTCTCAGTAGCGCGTCTACCAACGTGCGCTTGTACTCGCGCATCTTCCTATCACGCTCCAGTGCAGGAAGAAAGGTGGGCACATTGTCTTTGTAGCGTGGATCCAGCAGGGTGGCAACCCAGTAGTCCGCACAGGTTAAAATGTGGGCAACTCTGCTGTCGTTGCGCAGGCACTGCAGCATGTAGTCGCTCATGTGTGCCAGGCTGCCCAGGGGTAAGGACAAGCTGTCCTCTGTGGGAGGCGTATCGTCATCGTCCTGCCTTTCCCCCCAGCCACGCACCAGTGATGGACCCGAGCTGCGTTGGGTGCCACCCCGCTGTGACCATGCTTCATCCTCATCCTCCTCCACCTCCTCCTCATCCTCGTCCTCCAGTAGTGGGCCCTGGCTGGCCACATTTGTACCTGGCCTCTGCTGTTGCCAAAAACCTCCCTCTGAGTCACTTCGAAGAGACTGGCTTGAAAGTGCTAAAAATGACCCCTCTTCCTCCTCCTCCTCCTCCTCCTCCTGGGCCACCTCCTCTTCCATCATCGCCCTAAGTGTTTTCTCAAGGAGACATAGAAGTGGTATTGTAACGCTGATAACGGTGTCATCGCCACTGGCCATGTTGGTGGAGTACTCGAAACAGCGCAACAGGGCACACAGGTCTCGCATGGAGGCCCAGTCATTGGTGGTGAAGTGGTGCTGTTCTGTAGTGCGACTGACCCGTGCGTGCTGCAGCTGAAACTCCACTATGGCCTGCTGCTGCTCGCACAGTCTGTCCAGCATGTGCAAGGTGGAGTTCCACCTGGTGGGCTCGTCGCATATGAGGCGGTGAGCGGGAAGACCGAAGTTACGCTGTAGCGCAGACAGGCGAGCAGCAGCAGGATGTGAACGCCGGAAGCGTGAATAGACGGCCCGCACTTTATGCAGCAGCTCTGACATGTCGGGGTAGTTGTGTATGAACTTCTGCACCACCAAATTCAGCACATGCGCCAAGCAAGGGATGTGCGTCAAATTGGCTAGTCCCAGAGCTGCAACGAGATTTCGCCCATTATCACACACCACCAGGCCGGGCTTGAGGCTCACCGGCAGCAACCACTCGTCGGTCTGTTGTTCTATACCCCGCCACAACTCCTGTGCGGTGTGGGGCCTGTCCCCCAAACATATGAGTTTCAGAATGGCCTGCTGACGTTTACCCCGGGCTGTGCTGAAGTTGGTGGTGAAGGTGTGTGGCTGACTGGATGAGCAGGTGGAAGAAGAGGAGGAGGAAGCCGAGAAGGAGGAGGTGGCAACAGGAGGCAAAGAATGTTGCCCTGCGATCCTTGGCGGCGGAAGGACGTGCGCCAAACAGCTCTCCGCCTGGGGCCCAGCTGCCACTACATTTACCCAGTGTGCAGTTAGGGAGATATAGCGTCCCTGGCCGTGCTTACTGGTCCACGTATCTGTGGTTAGGTGGACCTTGCTACAGATGGCGTTGCGCAGTGCACATTTGATTTTATCGGATACTTGGTTGTGCAGGGAAGGCACGGCTCTCTTGGAGAAGTAGTGGCGGCTGGGAACAACATACTGTGGGACAGCAAGCGACATGAGCTGTTTGAAGCTGTCTGTGTCCACCAGCCTAAATGACAGCATTTCATAGGCCAGTAGTTTAGAAATGCTGGCATTCAGGGCCAGGGATCGAGGGTGGCTAGGTGGGAATTTACGCTTTCTCTCAAATGTTTGTGAGATGGAGAGCTGAACGCTGCCGTGTGACATGGTTGAGACGCTTGGTGACGGAGGTGGTGGTGGTGGTGTTGGTGGTACATCCCCTGTTTGCTGGGCGGCAGGTGCCAACGTTCCTCCAGAGGCGGAGGAAGAGGCCGAGGCGGCAGCAGCAGAAGAGGCCGAGGCGGCAGCAGCAGAAGAGGTAGCAGGGGGAGCCTGAGTGACTTCCTTGGTTTTAAGGTGTTTACTCCACTGCAGTTCATGCTTTGCATGCAGGTGCCTGGTCATGCAGGTTGTGCTCAGGTTCAGAACGTTAATGCCTCGCTTCAGGCTCTGATGGCACAGCGTGCAAACCACTCGGGTCTTGTCGTCAGCATATTGTTTGAAGAAGTGCCATGCCAGGGAACTCCTTGAAGCTGCCTTTGGGGTGCTCGGTCCCAGATGGCGGCGGTCAGTAGCAGGCGGAGTCTCTTGGCGGCGGGTGTTCTGCTTTTGCCCACTGCTCCCTCTTTTGCTACGCTGTTGGCTCAGTCTCACCACTGCCTCTTCCTCCGAACTGTGAAAGTCAGTGACACGACCTTCATTCCATGTGGGGTCTAGGACCTCATCGTCCCCTGCATCGTCTTCCACCCAGTCTTGATCCCTGACCTCCTGTTCAGTCTGCACACTGCAGAAAGACGCAGCAGTTGGCACCTGTGTTTCGTCATCATCAGAGACATGCTGAGGTGGTATTCCCATGTCCTCATCATCAGGAAACATAAGTGGTTGTGCGTCAGTGCATTCTATGTCTTTCACCGCTGGGGAAGGGCTAGGTGGATGCCCTTGGGAAACCCTGCCAGCGGAGTCTTCAAACAGCATAAGAGACTGCTGCATAACTTGAGGCTGAGACAGTTTCCCTGGTATGCATGGGGGTGATGTGACAGACTGATGGGGTTGGTTTTCAGGCGCCATCTGTGCGCTTTCTGCAGAAGACTGGGTGGGAGATAATGTGAACGTGCTGGATCCACTGTCGGCCACCCAATTGACTAATGCCTGTACCTGCTCAGGCCTTACCATCCTTAGAACGGCATTGGGCCCCACCATATATCGCTGTAAATTCTGGCGGCTACTGGGACCTGAGGTAGTTGGTACACTAGGACGTGTGGATGTGGCAGAACGGCCACGTCCTCTCCCAGCACCAGAGGGTCCACTAACACCACCACGACCATGTCCACGTCCGCGTCCCTTATTAGATGTTTTCCTCATTGTTATGGTTCACCACAACAACAAAAATATTATTTGGCCCAATGTATTGTATTCAAATTGAGCGGGATATAAATTTGAGGCCTAGTATTTAGGCGCTGGGTGACCGGTATGGATTTAGTGACAGAATTAGACTTGGAAATGCACAGTAGTGTGTGTGTGAAGTTATTCTGAATGACCCTATGTGCACCTTGAATATTATATACCCTTTTAGGGATAGATTTCAAATAGCTCTGATACAGCAGGAACCACTAAATTATGAAATTGCTAAATTGGGAATTGTATTTCAACCCAGAACAAAAAATGTGCTTTGACGGACACTAAATAACTTTCCCAGCCACAACAGGACAGCGGTAACGAGAGATTTAGCGGGATATAAATTTGAGGCCTAGTATTTAGGCGCTGGGTGACCGGTATGGATTTACTAACAGAATTGGACTTGGAAATGCACAGTAGCGTGTGTGTGTGAAGTTATTCTGAATGACCCAATGTGCACCTTGAATATTATATACCCTTTTAGGGATAGATTTCAAATAGCTCTGATATAGCAGAAACCACTAAATTATGAAATTGCTAAATTGGGAATTGTATTTCAACCCAGAACAAAAAATGTGCTTTGACGGACACTAAATAACTTGCCCAGCCATAACAGTACAGCGGTAACGAGAGATTTAGCGGGATATAAATTTGAGGCCTAGTATTTAGGCGCTGGGTGACCGGTATGGATTTAGTGACAGAATTAGACTGGGATATGGCCAAAAAATAACCACACTATTGCTGGTTAAATGCACTTGGTGACAGGCGCAGCTTGCCCCTGATGTAGTATATGGCCAAAAAATAAACAGACTATTGCTGGTTAAATGCACTTGGTGTCACAGCTTGACCAACCACACTACTGAGGGTTAAATGCACTTGGTGACGGGCGCAGCTTGCCCTTGATGTAGTATATGGCCAAAAAATGAACAGACTATTGCTGGTTAAATGCACTTGGTGTCACAGCTTGACCAACCACACTACTGAGGGTTAAATGCACTTGGTGACGGGCGCAGCTTGCCCCTGATGTAGTATATGGCCAAAAAATGAACAGACTATTGCTGGTTAAATGCACTTGGTGACGGGCGCAGCTTGCCCCTGATTTAGTATATGGCCAAAAAATGAACAGACTATTGCTGGTTAAATGCACTTGGTGTGATAGCTTGACCAACCACACTACTGAGGGTTAAATGCACTTGGTGACGGGCGCAGCTTGCCCCTGATGTAGTATATGGCCAAAAAATAAACAGACTATTGCTGGTTAAATGCACTTGGTGTCACAGCTTGACCAACCACACTACTGAGGGTTAAATGCACTTGGTGACGGGCGCAGCTTGCCCCTGATGTAGTATATGGCCAAAAAATGAACAGACTATTGCTGGTTAAATGCACTTGGTGACGGGCGCAGCGTGCCCCTGATTTAGTATATGGCCAAAAAATGAACAGACTATTGCTGGTTAAATGCACTTGGTGTGACAGCTTGACCAACCACACTACTGAGGGTTAAATGCACTTGGTGACGGGCGCAGCTTGCCTCTGATGTAGTATATGGCCAAAAAATAAACAGACTATTGCTGGTTAAATGCACTTGGTGTGACAGCTTCACCCTGATGTAGGCTTTAGCCAAAAAACAACCACACCATTGAGGGTTAAATGCACTTGGTGACAGGCGCAGCTTGCCCCTGATGTAGTATATGGCCAAAAAATAAACAGACTATTGCTGGTTAAATGCACTTGGTGTGACAGCTTCACCCTGATGTAGGCTTTAGCCAAAAAACAACCAAACTATTGAGGGTTAAATGCACTTGGTCGCAGCTTGTGCTGGCGCACCACAAGACACAAAATGGCCGCCGATCACCCCAGAAAAATGTGACTGACAAACGGTCTGGGCAGCCTAAAAACAGTGAGCAATTGAGTATCAGCAGCTCAATGATCCACAGCTGCAGATCGATCAGTTAATCAAGTACTTTGGAGGAGTTAATCTGCCTAATCTCGCCCTACTGTCGCAGCCGCAACCTCTCCCTACGCTAATCAGAGCAGAGTGACGGGCGGCGCTATGTGACTCCAGCTTAAATAGAGGCTGGGTCACATGGTGCTCTGGCCAATCACAGCCATGCCAATAGTAGGCATGGCTGTGATGGCCTCTTGGGGCAAGTAGTATGACGCTTGTTGATTGGCTGCTTTGCAGCCTTTCAAAAAGCACCAAGAAAGCGTCACAAAAGCGCCAAGAAAGCGACGAACACCGAACCCGGACTTTTACGAAAATGTCCGGGTTCGGGTCCGTGTCACGGACACCCCAAAATTCGGTACGAACCCGAACTATACAGTTCGAGTTCGCTCATCCCTAGTCATAAGACTATGAAAACCAATAGATGGCGCTATGGAGTTATGAACAGTGCCCTCTATTGGTTTTACAGTCTTATGACAAGTCTAATATTCTTGTCAGAAGACTATGAAACCAATAGAGGTCGCTGTTCATAACTCAATAGCGCCCTCTATTGGTTTCATAGTCTTCTGACAAGAATATTAGACTGATTCTTATGACAAGTTTATTAGCCTTTTGCATGGAATATTCGCGATTAGAATATTCACGATCTACACTAGGATGATATCTGACACTGGGAAAGCTGGGTAATAACTCAGTGATAAAATCTGACACTGGGAAATCTGGGTAATAACTTGTGATCTACACGATATTATCACTGACTTCGTAATATTCTAAAAAAAAGAATAAATAGCAATATAGCGAATATTATGTAATAATTATGAAGTAAGTCAGTGATAATATCTGACACTGGAAAAGCTGGGTAATAACTCAGTGTAGATCACAAGTTATAACCCAGCTTTCCCAGTATCAGATTTATTACTGAGTTATTACCCAGCTTTCCCAGTGTCAGATATCATCCTAGTGTAGATCGCAAATTTTCCATGCAAAAGGCTAATAAGCTTGTCATAGGAATCAGTCTAATATTCTTGTCAGAAGACTATGAAACCAATTAAGGGCGCTATTGAGTTATGAACAGCCCCCTCTATTGGTTTCATAGTCTTCTGACAAGAATATTAGACTTGTCATAAGTAGTGTTGAGCGCGAATATTCGAAAAGCAAATTTTTTTCGCGAATATCGCAACTTTGCGATTTTGCGAATATTTCGAATATAGTGCTATAGATTCGTAAAAACGAATATTCGTTTTTTTTTGTTTTTTCCCACAAAATTACAGTACACATATAATTGATTGTTTCCCAAAGGTCCAACAGCTCAGATCTTACTCACATTGCCTAGAAAGTGATTGAGGCGCGAATCTTCGTAAGGCGATTTAATTAGCGCACATGCGAATACCTACACTTGTCCCAGAACAGAGGAAAAGGGCTTTCCATTTATACATTAGTGAATTGAGTTGCGAATCTTCGTGAGGCGATTTTATTAACGCAAATGCGAATATCTACACTTGTCCCCAGAACAGAGAGGCAAAGGCCTGTGCATTCATATAGTATAGCACCATATTCGCGAATACTTAGAACTTCGTAAAATTCGATTTACGAATATTCGTATTTTTTTTATTTTACTTTCCACCTTACAGATTACATTGATCTGTACTCTGTCAACTACTGTCGTCACCCTCCACTGTATCTCGATTTATTCCCAAAAGTCTCACATTGCCTAGAAAGTGATTGAGGTGCGAATCTTCGTAAGGCGATTATATTAGCGCACAGGCGAATATCGGCACTTGTCCCAGAACAGAGGCAAAGGGCTTTGCATTCATACATTAGTGATTGAATTGAGTTGCGAATCTTCGTAAGGCGATTTTATTAACGCACATGCGAATATCTACACTTGTCCTCAGAACAGAGAGGCAAAGGCCTGTGCATTCATATAGTATAGCACCATATTCGCGAATATTTCGAACTTCGTAAAATTCAATTTATGAATATTCGTATTTTTTATTTTACTTTCCACCTTAGGCTACTTTCACACTTGCGTTCGTCGGTCCGCTCGTGAGCTCCGTTTGAAGGAGCTCACGAGCGGACCCGAACGCCTCCGTCCAGCCCTGATGCAGTCTGAATGGAGCGGATCCGCTCAGACTGCATCAGTCTGGCGGCGTTCAGCCTCCGCTCCGCTCGCCTCCGCACGGCCAGGCGGACAGCTGAACGCTGCTTGCAGCGTTCAGCTGTCCGCCTGGCCGTGCGGAGGCGAGCGGATCCGTTCAGACTTACAATGTAAGTCAATGGGAACGGATCCGCTTGAAGATGACACCATATGGCTCAATCTTCAAGCGGATCCGTCCCCCATTGACTTTACATTGAAAGTCTGAACGGATCCGCTCAGGCTACTTTCAGACTTATAAATTTTTCTAAGTTATTAATGCAGACGGATCCGTACTGAACGGAGCCTCCGTCTGCATTAATATGATCGGATCCGTTCAGAACGGATCCGATCAAGCGCAAGTGTGAAAGTAGCCTTACAGATTACATTGATCTGTACTCTGTCAACTACTGTCATCACCCCCCACTGTATCTCGATTTATTCCCAAAAGTCTCAGATTGCCTAGAAAGTGATTGAGGTGCGAATCTTCGTAAGGCGATTATATTAGCGCACAGGCGAATATCGGCACTTGTCCCAGAACAGAGGCAAAGGGCTTTGCATTACATTAGTGATTGAATTGAGTTGCAAATCTTCGTAAGGCGATTTTATTAACGCACATGCGAATATCTACACTTGTCCCCAGAACAGAGAGGCAAAGGCCTGTGCATTCATATAGTATAGCACCATATTCGCGAATATTTCGAACTTCGTAAAATTCGATTTACGAATATTCGTATTTTTTATTTTAGTTTCCACCTTACAGATTACATTGATCTGTACTCTGTCAACTACTGTCATCACCCCCCACTGTATCTCGATTGATTCCCCAAAGTCTAAAAGCTCAGATCTTACTCACATTGCCTACAAAGTGATTGAGGCGCGAATCTTCGTAAGGCGATTTTATTAGCGCACATGCGAATATCTACACTTGTCCCAGAACAGAGGCAAAGGGCTTTGCATTCATACATTAGTGATTGAATTGAGTTGCGAATCTTCGTAAGGCGATTTCATTAGCGCACATGCAAATTTTGCATCGCATAATATGTATTATGCGATGCGAAAATTTGAATTATCGCATATGCGAAATAATAACGAATTTGAATATTCGCGAATATTTTACGAATATTCTTTCGAATATTCGCGAAATTTCGCGAATTCGAATATGGGACATGCCGCTCAACACTAGTCATAAGACTGTAAAACCACTGAACGTCAAATATATATTTTTTGGTGCCACTAATACACGGTAAAAAGGAATTTACAACATATAACTGCACCTCTGAATGGCAAATATATATATTTTTTGCCACTAATACACCCCACAAAAGGCTTTAGAACATATAACTGCACCGCTGAACGTCAAATATATTTTTCTTTTGCCACTTATACATGCCACAAAAGGCTTTACAACATATAACTGCACCACTGAACGGCAAATATATTTTACTTTTGCCACTAATACACGACTAAAAGGGCTGTAATTTTCTCACTTCACCACACAGCGGCTAATAAGCCCTTTTTTCCCACTAATACAAGCCAAAAAATGCTTTAGAACATATAACTGCACAAGGGCAGATAAAACATAGAAATATTTCCTTGTAAGAAACCATGTTAATGGCTGTATCAAACAACACTTGCACCCCAATAACAAGAACGGTTTGCTGGATAATGGCAGTTTGGGTGCCCAGTCAGTGCAGCAAGGTGTAATAGGATTGTTCCTATTACCCAGGCTGTAACCACTCCTATTGAACCCTGTTCAACATAAATACTGTGGAATGATTCCTCCCTATCCTTACCCTACACCTTAAATAATCTTTCCCTGCACTTGTAAATAGTTTTTTTTTAGCACAATTAAGTTTTTTCTAACACTGTCCCTAGCGCCTGCTGACGTCTCTCTCTGCACTAAGTACACTGGTAAATGGCAGAATCCAAGATGGCTGAGGCTATTTATACGGCTTTGACATCACAGGGCTGGCTGGCTGCTGAATGGCTGCATGCATGGCATTTTGGGTGATTCCGCCTTCCCAGAGTTCCTTGCTCCATGTCCTCACATGTGCAGCAGCCATTTTAGGAACAAATGCGATTCATTACCACAAAGCGAGAGGAAATTCGGCTTTGATGCAAATACATTTTTCCAGAAATTTGGATCGAATTCCACTTTGTCAGCTTCGATTCGCTCATCTCTAATGTTAGCACAGCACACAGTCCTGACTGTGTATTTCAGGACAGCATTGAGCACAGACAGTGGAGGAATCAAAAATCAAAAATATTGATCTGGACACCTTATCTGCAGTACTATTTGTAGTGACAGATTCTCTTTAACTCTTTCAGTACCGGGCCACTTTTTACCTTAATTCCAAGGACGATTTTTGCAAATCTCACATGTGTCACTTTATGTGGTAATAACGCTTTTACTTATCCAAGCCATTTGGAAATTGTTTTTTTCGTGACACATTGTACTTCATGACAGTGGTAGATTTGAGTCAATATATTTCACCTTAATTTATCAAATAATCCCAAATTTATCAAATTACCAAAAATTTGGAAAAATTCACAATTTTCTACATTTTTATTTCTCTACTTTTAAGACATATAGTAATACCTTATACAGACGTGGACAAAATTGTTGGTACCCTTTGGTCAATGAAAGAAAAAGTCACAATGGTCACAGAAATAACTTTAATCTGACAAAAGTAATAATAAATTAAAATTCTATAAATGTTAACCAATGAAAGTCAGACATTGTTTTTCAACCATGCTTCAACAGAATTATGTAAAAAAATAAACTCATGAAACAGGCATGGACAAAAATGATGGTACCCCTAGAAAACACAGAACATAATGTGACCAAAGGGACATGTTAATTCAAGGTGTGTCCACTAATTAGCATCACAGGTGTCTACAACCTTGTAATCAGCCATTGGGCCTATATATATGGCTCCAGGTAATCACTGTGTTGTTTGGTGATATGGTGTGTACCACACTCGACATGGACCAGAGGAAGCAAAGGAAAGAGCTGTCTCAAGAGATCAGAAAGAAAATTATAGACAAGCATGTTAAAGGTAAAGGCTATAAGACCATCTCCAAGCAACTAGATGTTCCTGTGAGTACAGTTGCACATATTATTCATAAGTTTAAGATCCATGGGACTGTAGCCAACCTCCCTGGACGTGGCCGCAGGAGGAAAATTGATGACAAATCTAAGAGACGGATAATCCGAATGGTAACAAAAGAGCCTAGAAAGACTTCTAAAGAGATTCAAGGTGAACTTCATGCTCAAGGAACATCAGTGTCAGATCGCACCATCCGTCGTTGTTTGAGCCAAAGTGGACTACATGGGAGACGACCAAGGAGGACACCATTGTTGAAAACGAATCATAAAAAAGCAAGACTGGAATATGCCAAACTACATGTTGACAAGCCACAAAGCTTCTGGGAGAATGTCCTGTGGACAGATGAGACAAAAATCGAAGTTTTTGCCAAGGCACATCAGCTGTATGTTCACAGACGAAAAAATGAAGCATATCAAGAAAAGAACACTGTCCCTACTGTGAAACATGGAGGAGGCTCTGTTATGTTCTGGGGCTGCTTTGCTGCGTCTGGCACAGGGTGTCTTGAATCTGTGCAGGGTACAATGAAATCTCAAGACTATCAAGGAATTCTAGAGAGAAATGTACTAGCCAGTGTCAGAAAGCTTGGTCTCAGTCGCAGGTCATGGGTCTTGCAACAGGACAATGACCCAAAACACACCGCTAAAAACACCCAAGAATGGCTAAGAGGAAAAAATTGGACTATTCTAAAGTGGCCTTCTATGAGCCCTGACCTCAATCCTATTGAGCATCTTTGGAAGGAGCTGAAACATGCAGTCTGAAAAAGGCACCCTTCAAACCGGACACAACTGGAGCAGTTTGCTCATGAGGAGTGGGCCAAAATACCTGCTGAGAGGTGCAGATGTCTCATTGACAGTTACAGGAAGCGTTTGATTGCAGTGATTGCCTCAAAAGGTTGCGCAACAAAATATTAAGTTAGGGGTACCATCATTTTTGTCCATGCCTGTTTCATGAGTTTATTTTTTTACATAATTCTGTTGAAGCATGGTTGAAAAACAATGTCTGACTTTCATTGGTTAACATTTATAGAATTTTAATTTATTATTACTTTTGTCAGATTAAAGTTATTTCTGTGACCATTGTGACTTTTTCTTTCATTGACCAAAGGGTACCAACAATTTTGTCCACGTCTGTAAATGTTTATCAATCAACATTCCCCATATGTCTGCTTTATGTTGACATAATTTTGTAAATGTAATTTTTTTTTTTTAGGACGTTAGAAGGCTTAGAAGTTTAGAAGCTATTTTTCAAATTTTCAACAAACTTTCCAAATCCATTTTTTAAGCACCAATTTAGTTATAAAGTGATTTTGAGGGGCTTACATAATGAAAACCACCTATAAATGACCCCAAAGGGAGGTGAAATTTCTAAATGTCACTTTTTTGGTAGGTTTTTTATGTTAATTTTTTCTTGAAACACAGCTAGGATTAACAGCAAAATAAACCTTAATATATTACTCTGATTCTGCAGTTTACATAAATACCACATATGTGGCGGTAAACTGCTCTATGGGCATGTGGCAGTGGTCAGAAAAAAAGGAGCGCCATATGGATTCTGGAGGCAGATTTCGCTAGAATTGTTTCTAGGCACCATTTTGTATTTGAAGAGACCCTGACGTACCCCTACAGTGGAAACCCTCAAAAAGTGACCCAATTTTAAAAACCACACCCCTTAAAGAATATATTAAGGGGGGTACTGAGCACTTTGACCCCCTAAGCGTTTTACAGAATTTGGAAACACTTGGCTGAAAAATGAAAAGTTTTGTTTCTTCCAATAAAATGTTGCTTTAGCCCCAAATTTTACATTTTCACAAGGGGTAATGGGAAAAAAAGCACTCCATAATTTGTTACCCATTTTCTCCTGAATATGGCAACACCCCATATGTGGTGGTAAACTGCTGTGGGGGCACATGGCAGGACTCAGAACAGAAGGAGCGCCATATGGCTTTTGCAGCGCAGATTTTGATGGATAGGTTTATGGGTGCCATCGGTTTTTATTTTTAAAGTGATTGTCTTATGTAGAGGCTCATCTTTTGCGGGATGAGGTGACGGTTTAATTGGTCAAATTTTGGGCTACATAAGACTTTTTGATCACTTGGTATTAAACTTTCTGTGATGCAAGGTGAAAAAAATGGCTGTTTTGGCATAGTTATTTTTTTAGTTTTGTTTACAGCATTCACCTGTGGGGGCATATAATGTGATATTTTTATAGAGCAGGTTGTTACACACGTGGCGATACCTAATATGTCTATCGTTATTATTTTCGTCAAGTTTTACACAGTAAAATAATTTTTGAACAGAATAAAATCTTGTTTTTGTGTTGCCATTTTCTGAGAGCCCTATTTTTTTATTTTTTGGGCGAGGTAGGGGCTAATTTTTTTGCAGGCTGAGATAACTGTTTGATTGGGACCCTTTTGGGGTACATAAGACTTTTTAATCACTTGGTATTACACTTTTTGAGAGGCAAGGTGACTAGAAAATGGCTTTTTTGACACTTTTTATTTTTTACAGCGTTCACCTGACAGGCTGAATCATGTGATATTTTTATAGAGCCGGTTGATATGATACCGGTGTTACCTAATATGTCTACTTTTTTTCCCCTATTTTTTACAATCTTTTTTTACTTTATTTTGAGAAAAGGACGCTTTTTTTAACTTCTTTTTTCACTTTATTTTTTGTCCCACTCTGAGACTTCAACTTTTTGGGGTCTGATCTCCTTTAAAATGCATTACAATACTTCTGTATTGTAATGCATTGCCTATAAGTGTATTACTCACTGTAATACACTTACAGCTTCCTGCCTGTGAAATCCAGGGGGCTGGATCTCACAGGCTCTCACAGAAGGCAGCCACGATGCCTAAGGAAGGCATTGGGCTGCCTTCCCTGCCATAGGGTCCTCGTCACAGCAGTGAGGGGACACGATGGACACCCCGCACCAGGCAGAATACCACACGTGCCATGGTCAGCACTGACCACGGCAGAGCAAAGGGTTAATGAGCCGGCATAAGTGCTTTCACCGATGCCGGTGCATACAGCAGAGGTCCGGCTATCTGTGACTGCTGGACCCCTGCAGCTGCCGAACCCCCGCCTGATCAGAGCGCCGTAGCTGTACGGCGCTGTTATTTCTGTCCCAGTTTCCAGTGCCGTACATGTATCCTATGGATTAAAGTTGGTGAGCGGTCCTGAAGCAGTTGATGTGGATTGTCTCAGAAAATAACCAAATATCTGATCAATATAAAATTTACTATAAAAATCAGATTTTTCCTATTTCTGATAATTTTTTGCTGGTTTATGTTTTATCATAATCCATTAAAATGTATTTGCGAGTTCATTGTTTATGTCAGCGTGCACACAGTATTATTCTTCTAAACCCTGAAATATATGCAAGATTATCAGTGCAAACACACAAATACAGTCACCCTGACACAACTCCCAATGTGTCATTGCCATTGGCACATTTTGACCCTACGAGGGAAAGTATCTCTGAACTAACAAACACATGGCTTCCTCTTTGACCGCCCGGGGAATACTCAGAAATTGCTCGTATAAAGGCAGCTGTCAATCAAAACAATTGATCCTGCCCGATGGCAATCCACCAGTCCTCCAGCTGTTTGTGATCAAGAGGCTTATGGCACGAAAGACTTTTCATTCAGCAAAATGTAAAACAGATTTCTATGAAGAGCTGGACATGCAGGGTAAAGAATACATATACAGAATATTAAAGGGGTTTTCCAATTATATTTTTGTCATCTCATCTCGCCCACAGTGGTGAGAATAGCATGACCACATTTTTTTTTATTCTTACCAGGTGAGCGCTGCGTCCTGGTGTAATTTTGTAGCGGGCACTTCTGCCATCACAATGTCCGTGGGTTGCACATATGCACACTCAAGCCGCCTTTGGCCTGATACTGCCATGTGCAACCTGCGAACATTGTGGGTTAAAACAGGGCTAGGATTACATGCCCAATGTACAGCGCGTGGTCCTAGAAGTGCCCGCTAAAAAATTACACTGGGAGCTCACCCAGTAAGAAAAAAAAAAAAGTTGCGGTCATGCTATTCTTATAACACTCGCCATGAGACAAAAATATACTGTAACATATAACCCCTTTAATGTACAAGAACATTTTGATGTTGGCCTAGTTTTGGGATGTAATAATATTGCAATGTGAACACAACTGTAGATGACATCTGGCTATCCTTTTTAGTGGGACTCTACCTATTACTAACCAACAAAAATACTGCAAATTATCAACAAGTACGTAATAGAAGATGATGACAGAGTAGCCCAATTTTCTAATGCAAAATTCTCACTGAAACATAAAATATCTTGAATCAGAAGTGACTTTGCAAACCAAAGTCAAGAGATAGAATATTTCAAGATGATACACTGAACAAAAATATAAACGCAACACTTTCAAGTTTGTTCCCATTTTGCATGAGCTGAACTCAAAGATCTGAAACATTTTCTACATACACAAAAGACCCATTACTCTCAAATATTGTTCACAAATTTGTCTAAATCTGTGTTAGTGAGCACTTCTCCTTTGCCAAGATAATCCATCCCACCTCACAGGTGTGGCATATCAAAGTACTGATTATACAGCATGAATATTGCACGTGTGGCCACCATTTGCCTCACGCAGTGCAACACATCTCTGTCACATAGAGTTCATTAGGTTGTTGATTGTGGCCTGTGGAATGTTGGTCCACTCCTCTTCAATCTCTGTGCGAAGATGCAGAATATTGGCAGGAACTGGAACACGCTGTCATATACGCCGATCCAGAGCATTCCATACATGCTCAATGGGTGACATGTCCGGTGAGTATGCCGGCCATGCAAGAACTGGGATGTTTTCAGCTTCCAGGAATTGTGTACAGATCCTTGCAATATGGGCCGTGCATTATCATGCTGCAACATGAGGTGATGGTAGTGGATGAATGGCACAACAATGGGCATCAGGATCTTGTTACGGTATCTCTGTGCATTCAAAATGCCATCAATAAAATGCACCTGTGTTTGTTGTCCATAACATACGCCTGCCTATACCATAACCCCACTGCCACCATGGGCCACTCGATCCACAACGTTAACATCAGCAAACCGCTCACCCACATGACGCCACACACGTTGTCTGCCATCTGCCATGAACAGTGAAAAACGGGACTCATCCGTGAACAGAACGCTTCTCCACTGTGCCAGACGCCAAAGAATGTGAGCATTTGCGCACTCAAGTCGGTTATGACAAGTCAGTCATGTCCAGACCCCGATGAGGATGACGAGCATGCAGATGAGCTTCCCTGAGACGGTTTCTGACAGTTTGTGCAGAAATGTTTTGTTTATGCAAACCGATTGTTGCTGCAGATGTCCGTGTGGCTGGTCTCAGACGATGATGGAGGTGAACATGCTGGATGTAAAGGTCCTGGGCTGGTGTGGTTACACGTGGTCTACGGTTGTGAGGCAAGTTGGATGTACTGAAACGCCCTTGGAGATGGCTTATGGTAGAGAAATTAACATTCATTGCACGGGCAACAGCTCTGGTAGACATTCCTGCAGTCAGCATTCCCATTGCACGCTCCATCAAACGTTGTGCCATCTGTGGTATTGTGCTGTGTGATCAAACTGCACATTTCAGAGTGGCCTTTTATTGTGGGCACACCTGTGCAATATTCATGCTGTCTAATCAGCACCTTGATATTCCACACCTGTGAGGTGGGATGGATTATCTGTGCAAAGGAGGAGCGCTCACTAACACAGAATTAGACAGATTTGTGAACAATATTTGAGAGTAATGGGTCTTTTGTGTATGTAGAAAATGTTTCAGATCTTTGAGTTCTGCTCATGCAAAATGGGAGCAAAACCGAAAGTGTTGCGTTTATATTTTTGTTCAGCGTAGATGCCTTGATATGAAAGTCATTTTATTTTATTTCTATATGTTAGTGGTTTCCGTGCATAAAATCTTTGCACTACATTTAAGCCTCCAATCTTAATTCCTTCATCCTTTATCGGATGCTAGTTTCAGACTTTTCTCGTCTGGATATTATGTGCCTCTCAGCAACTGTGCGCTTTGTGCGTCCAGAATTCATAACTAGAGTTGAGCGAACACCTGGATGTTCGGGTTCGAGAAGTTCGGCCGAACATCCCGGAAATGTTCGGGTTCGGGATCCGAACCCGATCCGAACTTCGTCCCGAACCCGAACCCCATTGAAGTCAATGGGGACCCGAACTTTTCGGCACTAAAAAGGCTGTAAAACAGCCCAGGAAAGAGCTAGAGGGCTGCAAAAGGCAGCAACATGTAGGTAAATCCCCTGCAAACAAATGTGGATAGGGAAATGAATTAAAATAAAAATTAAATAAATAAAAATTAACCAAAATCAATTGGAGAGAGGTTCCATAGCAGAGAATCTGGCTTCCCGTCACCCACCACTGGAACAGTCCATTCTCAGATATTTAGGCCCCGGCACCCAGGCAGAGGAGAGAGGTCCCGTAACAGAGAATCTGTCTTCATGTCAGCAGAGAATTAGTCTGCATGTCATAGCAGAGAATGAGGCTTCACGTCAGCCACCACTGCAACAGTCCATTGGCATATATTTAGGCCCAGCACCCAGGCAGAGGAGGGAGGTCCCGTAACAGAGAATCTGTCTTCATGTCAGCAGAGAATTAGTCTGCATGTCATAGCAGAGAATCAGGCTTCACGTCAGCCACCACTGCAACAGTCCATTGGCATATATTTAGGCCCAGCACACACACAGGCAGAGGAGAGAGGTCCCGTAACAGAGAATCTGGCTTCATGTCAGCAGAGAATCAGTCTGCATGTCATAGCAGAGAATGAGGCTTCACGTCAGCCACCACTGCAACAGTCCATTGGCATATATTTAGGCCCAGCACACACACAGGCAGAGGAGAGAGGTCCCGTAACAGAGAATCTGGCTTCATGTCAGCAGAGAATCAGTCTGCATGTCATAGCAGAGAATGAGGCTTCACGTCAGCCACCACTGCAACAGTCCATTGGCATATATTTAGGCCCAGCACCCAGGCAGAGGAGGGAGGTCCCGTAACAGAGAATCTGTCTTCATGTCAGCAGAGAATTAGTCTGCATGTCATAGCAGAGAATGAGGCTTCACGTCAGCCACCACTGCAACAGTCCATTGGCATATATTTAGGCCCAGCACACACACAGGCAGAGGAGAGAGGTCCCGTAACAGAGAATCTGGCTTCATGTCAGCAGAGAATCAGTCTGCATGTCATAGCAGAGAATGAGGCTTCACGTCAGCCACCACTGCAACAGTCCATTGGCATATATTTAGGCCCAGCACACACACAGGCAGAGGAGAGAGGTCCCGTAACAGAGAATCTGGCTTCATGTCAGCAGAGAATCAGTCTGCATGTCATAGCAGAGAATGAGGCTTCACGTCAGCCACCACTGCAACAGTCCATTGGCATATATTTAGGCCCAGCACCCAGGCAGAGGAGGGAGGTCCCGTAACAGAGAATCTGTCTTCATGTCAGCAGAGAATTAGTCTGCATGTCATAGCAGAGAATGAGGCTTCACGTCAGCCACCACTGCAACAGTCCATTGGCATATATTTAGGCCCAGCACCCAGGCAGAGGAGGGAGGTCCCGTAACAGAGAATCTGTCTTCATGTCAGCAGAGAATTAGTCTGCATGTCATAGCAGAGAATGAGGCTTCACGTCAGCCACCACTGGAACAGTCCATTCTCAGATATTTAGGCCCCGGCACCCAGGCAGAGGAGAGAGGTCCCGTAACAGAGAATCTGTCTTCATGTCAGCAGAGAATTAGTCTGCATGTCATAGCAGAGAATGAGGCTTCACGTCAGCCACCACTGCAACAGTCCATTGGCATATATTTAGGCCCAGCACCCAGGCAGAGGAGAGAGGTCCCGTAACAGACAATCTGGCTTCATGTCAGCAGAGAATCAGTCTGCATGTCATAGCAGAGAATCAGGCTTCACGTCACCCACCACTGCAACAGTCCATTGTCATAAATTTAGGCCCAGCACTAGTGTTGAGCGGCATGTCCCATATTCGAATTCGCGAAATTTTGTGAATATTCGAAAGAATATTCGTAAAATATTCGCGATTATTCAAATTCGTTATTATTTCGCATATGCGATAATTCGAATTATCGCATAATACATATGCTATGCAAAATTCACATGTGCGCTAATGAAATCGCCTTACGAAGATTCGCAACTCAATTCAATCACTAATGTATGAATGCAATGCCCTTTGCCTCTGTTCTGGGACAAGTGTAGATATTCGCATGTGCGCTAATAAAATCGCCTTACGAAGATTCGCACCTCAATCACTTTCTAGGGAATGTGAGACTTTTGGGAATCAATCGAGATACAGTGGGGGGTGATGACAGTAGTTGACAGAGTACAGATCAATGTAATCTGTAAGGTGGAAAGTAAAATAAAAAATACGAATATTCGTAAATCGAATTTTACGAAGTTCTACGTATTCGCGAATATGGTGCTATACTATATGAATGCACAGGCCTTTGCCTCTCTGTTCTGGGGACAAGTGTAGATATTTGCATTTGCGTTAATAAAATCGCCTTACGAAGATTCGCAGCTCAATTCAATCACTAATGTATGAATGCAAAGCCCTTTGCCTCTGTTCTGGGACAAGTGTAGATATTCGCATGTGCGCTAATAAAATCGCCTTACGAAGATTCGCAACTCAATTCACTAATGTATGAATGCAAAGCCCTTTGCCTCTGTTCTGGGACGTGCCGATATTCGCATGTGCGCTAATAAAATCGCCTTACGAAGATTCGCGCCTCAATCACTTTCTAGGCAATGTGAGTAAGATCTGAGCTGTTGGACCTTTGGGAAACAATCAATTATATGTGTACTGTAATTTTGTGGGGGGGGGGGGGGAAACAAAAAACGAATATTCGTTTTTACGAATATATAGCACTATATTCGAAATATTCGCGAAATCGCGAAGTTGCGATATTCGCGAAAAAAATTTGCTTTTCGAATATTCGCGCTCAACACTACCCAGCACCCAGGCAGAGGAGAGAGGTCCCGTAACAGAGAATCTGGCTTCATGTCAGCAGAGAATCAGTCTTCATATCATAGCAGAGAATCAGGCTTCACGTCACCCACCACTGTAAGAGTCAATTTTCATAAATTTAGGCCCAGAACCCAGGCAGAGGAGAAAGGTCCCGTAACAGACAATCTGGCTTCATGTCAGCAGAGAATCAGTCTTCATATCATAGCAGAGAATCAGGCTTCACGTCACCCACCACTGCAACAGTCAATTGTCATAAATTTAGGCCCAGCACCCAGGCAGAGGAGAGAGCTCCCGTAACAGAGGATCTGGCTTCATGTCAGCAGAGAATCAGTCTGCATGTCATAGCAGAGAATGAGGCTTCACGTCACCCACCACTGCAACAGTCCATTGGCATATATTTAGGCCTAGCACACAGGCAGAGCAGAGAGGTCCCGTAACAGACAATCTGGCTTCATGTCAGCAGAGAATCAGTCTGCATGTCATAGCAGAGAATGAGGCTTCACGTCACCCACCACTGCAACAGTCCATTGGCATATATTTAGGCCTAGCACACAGGCAGAGCAGAGAGGTCCCGTAACAGACAATCTGGCTTCATGTCAGCAGAGAATCAGTCTGCATGTCATAGCAGAGAATGAGGCTTCACGTCACCCACCACTGCAACAGTCCATTGGCATATATTTAGGCCTAGCACACAGGCAGAGCAGAGAGGTCCCGTAACAGACAATCTGGCTTCATGACAGCAGAGAATTAGTCTGCATGTCATAGCAGAGAATGAGGCTTCACGTCAGCCACCACTGCAACAGTCCATTGGCATATATTTAGGCCCAGCACCCAGGCAGAGGAGAGAGGTCCCGTAACAGACAATCTGGCTTCATGTCAGCAGAGAATTAGTCTGCATGTCATAGCAGAGAATCAGGCTTCACGTCAGCCACCACTGCAACAGTCCATTGTCATAAATTTAGGCCCAGCACCCAGGCAGAGGAGAGAGGTCCCGTAACAGACAATCTGGCTTCATGTCAGCAGAGAATTAGTCTGCATGTCATAGCAGAGAATGAGGCTTCACGTCAGCCACCACTGCAACAGTCCATTGGCATATATTTAGGCCTAGCACACAGGCAGAGCAGAGAGGTCCCGTAACAGACAATCTGGCTTCATGACAGCAGAGAATCAGTCTGCATGTCATAGCAGAGAATCAGGCTTCACGTCAGCCACCACTGCAACAGTCCATTGTCATAAATTTAGGCCCAGCACCCAGGCAGAGGAGAGAGGTCCCGTAACAGAGAATCTGGCTTCATGTCAGCAGAGAATCAGTCTTCATATCATAGCAGAGAATCAGGCTTCACGTCACCCACCACTGTAAGAGTCAATTTTCATAAATTTAGGCCCAGAACCCAGGCAGAGGAGAAAGGTCCCGTAACAGACAATCTGGCTTCATGTCAGCAGAGAATCAGTCTTCATATCATAGCAGAGAATCAGGCTTCACGTCACCCACCACTGCAACAGTCAATTTTCATAAATTTAGGCCCAGAACCCAGGCAGAGGAGAAAGGTCCCGTAACAGACAATCTGGCTTCATGTCAGCAGAGAATCAGTCTTCATATCATAGCAGAGAATCAGGCTTCACGTCACCCACCACTGCAACAGTCAATTGTCATAAATTTAGGCCCAGCACCCAGGCAGAGGAGAGAGCTCCCGTAACAGAGGATCTGGCTTCATGTCAGCAGAGAATCAGTCTGCATGTCATAGCAGAGAATGAGGCTTCACGTCACCCACCACTGCAACAGTCCATTGGCATATATTTAGGCCTAGCACACAGGCAGAGGAGAGGTTCATTCAACTTTGGGTAGCCTCGCAATATAATGGTAAAATGAAAATAAAAATAGGATTGAATGAGGAAGTGCCCTGGAGTCCAATAATATATGGTTATGGGGAGGTAGTTAATGTCTAATCTGGACAAGGGACGGACAGGTCCTGTGGGATCCATGCCTGGTTCATTTTTATGAACGTCAGCTTGTCCACATTGGCTGTAGACAGGCGGCTGCGTTTGTCTGTAATGACGCCCCCTGCCGTGCTGAATACACGTTCAGACAAAACGCTGGCTGCCGGGCAGGCCAGCACCTCCAAGGCATAAAAGGCTAGCTCTGGCCACGTGGACAATTTAGAGACCCAGAAGTTGAATGGGGCCGAACCATCAGTCAGTACGTGGAGGGGTGTGCACACGTACTGTTCCACCATGTTAGTGAAATGTTGCCTCCTGCTAACACGTTGCGTATCAGGTGGTGGTGCAGTTAGCTGTGGCGTGTTGACAAAAGTTTTCCACATCTCTGCCATGCTAACCCTGCCCTCAGAGGAGCTGGCCGTGACACAGCTGCCTTGGCGACCTCTTGCTCCTCCTCTGCCTTGGCCTTGGGCTTCCACTTGTTCCCCTGTGACATTTGGGAATGCTCTCAGTAGCGTGTCTACCAACGTGCGCTTGTACTCGCGCATCTTCCTATCACGCTCCAGTGCAGGAAGTAAGGTGGGCACATTGTCTTTGTAGCGTGGATCCAGCAGGGTGGCAACCCAGTAGTCCGCACAGGTTAAAATGTGGGCAACTCTGCTGTCGTTGCGCAGGCACTGCAGCATGTAGTCGCTCATGTGTGCCAGGCTGCCCAGGGATAAGGACAAGCTGTCCTCTGTGGGAGGCGTATCGTCATCGTCCTGCCTTTCCCCCCAGCCACGCACCAGTGATGGACCCGAGCTGCGTTGGGTGCCACCCCGCTGTGACCATGCTTCATCCTCATCCTCCTCCACCTCCTCCTCATCCTCGTCCTCCTCGTCCTCCAGTAGTGGGCCCTGGCTGGCCACATTTGTACCTGGCCTCTGCTGTTGCCAAAAACCTCCCTCTGAGTCACTTCGAAGAGACTGGCCTGAAAGTGCTAAAAATGACCCCTCTTCCTCCTCCTCCTCCTCCTCCTCCTGGGCCACCTCCTCTTCCATCATCGCCCTAAGTGTTTTCTCAAGGAGACATAGAAGTGGTATTGTAACGCTGATAACGGTGTCATCGCCACTGGCCATGTTGGTGGAGTACTCGAAACAGCGCAACAGGGCACACAGGTCTCGCATGGAGGCCCAGTCATTGGTGGTGAAGTGGTGCTGTTCTGTAGTGCGACTGACCCGTGCGTGCTGCAGCTGAAACTCCACTATGGCCTGCTGCTGCTCGCACAGTCTGTCCAGCATGTGCAAGGTGGAGTTCCACCTGGTGGGCACGTCGCATATGAGGCGGTGAGCGGGAAGGCCGAAGTTACGCTGTAGCGCAGACAGGCGAGCAGCAGCAGGATGTGAACGCCGGAAGCGCGAACAGACGGCCCGCACTTTATGCAGCAGCTCTGACATGTCGGGGTAGTTGTGAATGAACTTCTGCACCACCAAATTCAGCACATGCGCCAAGCAAGGGATGTGCGTCAAATTGGCTAGTCCCAGAGCTGCAACGAGATTTCGCCCATTATCACACACCACCAGGCCGGGCTTGAGGCTCACCGGCAGCAACCACTCGTCGGTCTGTTGTTCTATACCCCGCCACAACTCCTGTGCGGTGTGGGGCCTGTCCCCCAAACATATGAGTTTCAGAATGGCCTGCTGACGTTTACCCCGGGCTGTGCTGAAGTTGGTGGTGAAGGTGTGTGGCTGACTGGATGAGCAGGTGGAAGAAGAGGAGGAGGAAGCCGAGAAGGAGGAGGTGGCAACAGGAGGCAAAGAATGTTGCCCTGCGATCCTTGGCGGCGGAAGGACGTGCGCCAAACAGCTCTCCGCCTGGGGCCCAGCTGCCACTACATTTACCCAGTGTGCAGTTAGGGAGATATAGCGTCCCTGGCCGTGCTTACTGGTCCACGTATCTGTGGTTAGGTGGACCTTGCTACAGATGGCGTTGCGCAGTGCACACTTGATTTTATCGGATACTTGGTTGTGCAGGGAAGGCACGGCTCTCTTGGAGAAGTAGTGCCGGCTGGGAACAACATACTGTGGGACAGCAAGCGACATGAGCTGTTTGAAGCTGTCTGTGTCCACCAGCCTAAATGACAGCATTTCATAGGCCAGTAGTTTAGAAATGCTGGCATTCAGGGCCAGGGATCGAGGGTGGCTAGGTGGGAATTTACGCTTTCTATCAAATGTTTGTGAGATGGAGAGCTGAACGCTGGCGTGTGACATGGTTGAGACGCTTGGTGACGGAGGTGGTGGTGGTGGTGTTGGTGGTACATCCCCTGTTTGCTGGGCGGCAGGTGCCAACGTTCCTCCAGAGGCGGAGGAAGAGGCCGAGGCGGCAGCAGCAGAATAGGCCGAGGCGGCAGCAGCAGAAGAGGTAGCAGGGGGAGCCTGAGTGACTTCCTTGGTTTTAAGGTGTTTACTCCACTGCAGTTCATGCTTTGCATGCAGGTGCCTGGTCATGCAGGTTGTGCTCAGGTTCAGAACGTTAATGCCTCGCTTCAGGCTCTGATGGCACAGCGTGCAAACCACTCGGGTCTTGTCGTCAGCACATTGTTTGAAGAAGTGCCATGCCAGGGAACTCCTTGAAGCTGCCTTTGGGGTGCTCGGTCCCAGATGGCGGCGGTCAGTAGCAGGCGGAGTCTCTTGGCGGCGGGTGTTCTGCTTTTGCCCACTGCTCCCTCTTTTGCTACGCTGTTGGCTCGGTCTCACCACTGCCTCTTCCTCCGAACTGTGAAAGTCAGTGGCACGACCTTCATTCCATGTGGGGTCTAGGACCTCATCGTCCCCTGCATCGTCTTCCACCCAGTCTTGATCCCTGACCTCCTGTTCAGTCTGCACACTGCAGAAAGACGCAGCAGTTGGCACCTGTGTTTCGTCATCATCAGAGACATGCTGAGGTGGTATTCCCATGTCCTCATCATCAGGAAACATAAGTGGTTGTGCGTCAGTGCATTCTATGTCTTTCACCGCTGGGGAAGGGCTAGGTGGATGCCCTTGGGAAACCCTGCCAGCGGAGTCTTCAAACAGCATAAGAGACTGCTGCATAACTTGAGGCTGAGACAGTTTCCCTGGTATGCATGGGGGTGATGTGACAGACTGATGGGGTTGGTTTTCAGGCGCCATCTGTGCGCTTTCTGCAGAAGACTGGGTGGGAGATAATGTGAACGTGCTGGATCCACTGTCGGCCACCCAATTGACTAATGCCTGTACCTGCTCAGGCCTTACCATCCTTAGAACGGCATTGGGCCCCACCATATATCGCTGTAAATTCTGGCGGCTACTGGGACCTGAGGTAGTTGGTACACTAGGACGTGTGGATGTGGCAGAACGGCCACGTCCTCTCCCAGCACCAGAGGGTCCACTAACACCACCACGACCATGTCCACGTCCGCGTCCCTTACTAGATGTTTTTCTCATTGTTATGGTTCACCACAACAACAAATATATTATTTGGCCCAATGTATTGTATTCAAATTCAGCGGGATATAAATTTGAGGCCTAGTATTTAGGCGCTGGGTGACCGGTATGGATTTAGTGACAGAATTAGACTTGGAAATGCACAGAAGCGTGTGTGTGTGAAGTTATTCTGAATGACCCTATGTGCACCTTCAATATTATATACCCTTTTAGGGATAGATTTCAAATAGCTCTGATATAGCAGAAACCACTAAATTATGAAATTGCTAAATTGGGAATTGTACTTCAACCCAGAACAAAAAATGTGCTTTGACGGACACTAAATATCTTGCCCAGCAACAACAGTACACCGGTGGGTAACGAGAGATTTAGAGGGAATTAAATTTGAGGCCTAGTATTTAGGCGCTGGGTCACCGGTATGGATTTAGTGACAGAATTAGACTTGGAAATACACAGTAGCGGGTGTGTGTGAAGTTATTCTGAATGACCCTATGTGCACCTTCAATATTATATACCCTTTTAGGGATAGATTTCAAATAGCTCTGATATAGCAGAAACCACTAAATTATGAAATTGCTAAATTGGGAATTGTACTTCAACCCAGAACAAAAAATGTGCTTTGACGGACACTAAATATCTTGCCCAGCAACAACAGTACAGCGGTGGGTAACGAGAGATTTAGAGGGAATTAAATTTGAGGCCTAGTATTTAGGCGCTGGGTCACCGGTATGGATTTAGTGACAGAATTAGACTTGGAAATGCACAGAAGCGTGTGTGTGAAGTTATTCTGAATGACCCTATGTGCACCTTCAATATTATATACCCTTTTTGGGATAGATTTCAAATAGCTCTGATATAGCAGGAACCACTAAATTATGAAATTGCTAAATTGGGAATTGTACTTCAACCCAGAACAAAAAATGTGCTTTGACGGGCACT